>NC_143018.1:47943161-48543161 GCF_055824585.1 Amblyomma mixtum
TACGACAGATTATACCCTAGATTACTTTCTTCTAGCCTTCTTTCCATATTTATCACGTAAAGCATGAACAGCAGTGGTGATAGACGACAACCTTGCCTTAATCCTTTGTGCACCCCCACAGTTGTAGTACTTTTTTTCCCTTCCCATGTAATTTCAACTTCATTATCTCGGCAGATTTCCTGTAAAAAATCAATTACCTCATGACCGATACATAAATCTTTTAATGTGCTCCGCAGCAGTTCTCTGTTCTCGGTTCGTATGCACCGCTTATGTCGAGAAAGGCTAAAAACAAAGGTCTGTTTTCCGATTTAGCTATTTGTATGCATTGGGTAAGCAGGAACAGGCTATCATCTAAGCGCCTACCCCTTCTGAACCCCTTCTGAAGTTCTCCGAGTATCCGATTACCTTCTACCCATGACTGTATTTTTAATTTCACCGCCTGCATTGCCAGCCTGTACAGCCGCTCTGATTTTTAATAATATAGCGCGAGCGTCGACCGAACTGCTGGTCAGCGCCTTATAACGGCGATAAGCGTGCAACAAGGCGAGAGTTAGCGCACGCGCACGAAGGCAGAGCGTCGTCTGCTACGCTGTTCCGAGCGCGAGGACACACGCCCTGCCACAATATCAGTTCGCAAGATCCCGCCAATTGGTAGAACGAATGCGCATGATTAATATGTGAGACTGCATGAGACGTGATTTCATTCTCTCTCTTTTTTTCCCCCCTATTACGGGAGGCCAGCCTGGCGATGCAAAGTTATGTAAGAAAAATAAAAGGAAAGAAATATAGCAGCACATCGAAACCATTGCCTGGATCGCGATAAACGGGGTTCCAACCAGCTCCTTAATCAGCCTTGCAGTGTATCGACGCTATAAAAAGGCACGTCTCATGCAGTCTCACATATTAATCATGCGCATGCGCTCTACCACTTGGCGGGATCTTGCGAACTGATATCGTGGCAGGGCGTGTGTCCTCGTGCTCGGAACAGCGTAGCAGACGACGCTGTGCCTTCGTGCGCGTGCGCGAACTCTCGTCTTGTTGCACGCTTATCGCCGCTATAAGGCGCTGACCAGCAGTTCGGTCGACGCTCGCGCTATATTATTAAAAATCAGGGCGGCTGTACATAACAGATGTTATCGTAATCGGACGGAAGGATTTTGTGTTCATCTTATCTCCTTTCCCTTTATAAATAAAATTCATTTTACTCTGTCTCCAGCTGTGCGAAATTTGCTGATTTGTTATGACTGTCTCCAATGCTTTTATAGGCGCTTACTTGCTTCTTGGGCCAAGTTCATTAATCAGCTTAATTGGAATTTCGTCTATCCCTGCGGATGTGGTTTTAGGAAGCCGCGACGCTGAAGTCGCGACGCTCGCCAGCGCCATCTCTTGGTCGCAGCAAGCAAGCAATGGGTCACGTGAAGCGAGCTCGCGCTGTGACTGGCTCGCTCTCCGTGGGGCGGGTTCCGTTGCCGCCGCTCGACTACAGTAGAGCAGGACCCGGCGGCACCGGCCGCCCGATTTGGGGGGGAAAACGGTCCAAAAGCAGCCCCCTCCGTCGGCTGCCGGCGCGACGGAAGCGACGGAGCAAGGGAAAAACCGGCTGACCGTCGTGTAAGTTTTTTTTTCTTTTTGTAAATCTAAGAAAATTGTCTTATGGCAAAGAAATGTCGGAGTTGGCTCACTCGTCCACAGGTATATGCGGGTAACGTCAAGAAAGTTAACCACAAGAGTAAAAAGTACCACAGTAGCCCGAAAGAAAACTTGATATTATTTTACAGCGTGGGCCGCTATAAGTACAGCCTTTGTCAAAAGTTTGGAGCCCAAGGGGTTTTCCTTTGAGCAACACTGTGTCGTTCTTAATGGACCTCTAGAGCTCCAAATTTCCTGGACATGAGAAGATTTCTGGTACTGCCTCCTGCAGTACGTAGGACTTCCATGAATGCTCCTGGAGTCCCAATATAAAGCTTGGAAGTGAACCCCCTGGGCTCTAAACTTTTGACGAAGACTGTACCTTATGCTGGCCATTTGACCCTATGCACTGATCGGCTGCGCCCGGAGTACAGTAGATGTCCGCTCGCGGAGTTGTGCGCATGCGAATTCGAGGCCCGATTAAAAAAAAATCTCGCATTACACTCGAGCAAACACGGTTTTGACAAATTACGGAGGGCACTACGTGCTTTAAAGAAAAAACGTTCAGCAAAGCAGAAATTTGGGCGAGTTGGTAAGTTGGTACAGCGCTTGTTTGTGTTACTCTTCCGTTTTTCCCATTCTTGTTGCGCTGTGAACAATATCATTAAAGAAAAAAGCACGCCGACCCATTAGCATGCGGTCGTAAGGCGACCAATATACTTTATCTTTGTTCGCCAACAAGCAACGCTGTTCTGTGACCTATAGGTTGCCTGTTCGCCTCGTGATCTGGGAGTCCTGGGTTCGATTCCCCGCACCTTCGGAAGAATTTTGATCTTTCCTTTATACCACTGTCGCGTCGCTTATTTTTGGGACCACTGCTTCTGGTAAACACAGACGCCGGTTCCCGTGTCCGACGAGCCATATAACCCTTTCGGGTTAATAATGACGTTGCCATTTACTCACGTTGCCTCAAGTCGAGAATGGCGTGCGTTGCAAATGTGAATGGCGTGTGCATTTTGTCCAGAAGCCGTTCAAAGACCACAGAGTGGGCAGCGCATGACCTGAAAAGATTTAACCGTTCTGACGTGGCCACTCGGACCAATTTAATCTTCGAGTCACATTTGCGGAAACCTGCCGCTTCGAACGTTGATGGCGATACGAATGATCATCCAAGCAACATAAAGGCCGATGAAAGTGAAAGAGAACGAATATAGGTGTTTATTTTGTTTCAACACAACCACAGAAGCAAATTTTGTCGCGTGACAAGTAAGAAAAAAAAATGGTCATCGGAGCAGTAGTGCACACTTGAGAATTAAATTATAACAGCGAGTTATTTCGTATTAGAGAGGACGACTTTTACGGGGCATGTTCGTTTCCTGAATTCGTGAGGAAACTGCCTGGGGACTGAGGGTGTTTCGAAGTTTCACACCTCTGGCACAACACGGTTCTCGAAGGAAAAACCAGTAAAATAAAAAGGAAGTCAAGGAATGTGCGTTATTCAAACTCGACGTTCACGTAGATCCCTTTGTTGGTGATAAACCCTTGCAGCTCGACATCCCCCCACGGGAATGACTGCGCATAACCGGATTTGTTCGGAGATCCAGGTACTGGTTTCATAGCCGAGGAGTCGCGCATGACCACCGGCAGCCTCTTGTCCTTGTCCATATCCACGGGATGAGTCAATATCAGCGTGACCTTCTTAGAGAACGGCCATTCCACGAACAAATCCCAAGCGCCTTCACAAATCCTGATAAGGAAGGTTACATGACAAGCGTCACCGTTATAGAACCGGCACCACAGCCTGAATGTGTAGCCAGCGACTGTACAGATCTCACTTGATAGCTCGTGATTGCTTTGATAGTTTCCTGCCAGCGCTTTGTTTCCGTCGTATACATCGGAAAAGACGCAGGCCGCAATGAAGTTGCCATGTTTGGAAACTGGGCGGTAGGGACCCGGTGTGAATGCGGCTTTCTTCATAGCTGAAAACAGCGAGCCGCACTGGTCCCCGCTAGTCTCTTTCCGTATGATTGCAAACTGACCCTGAAGGCTGGCAACGCGCTCCATTAAAGAGCGTACACCATTCACCTCAGCATCCTTGTCTAAAGTCTCGCTCGAGGCACGCTCCAGAATGCCTTCCAAATCCTTCTTCAAGTCGCCAAGCTTCTTGACGGCACTGGAGATTGGCGTGGGGCTCACATGCTCTCGCGGAGGAGTCTCAGCAGAGCACTGCCTGTAGTGTTCAACCGCAACGTTGCGAACAACTGATTGTTGGCATACGGCACATCTCACCTTGTCGCTGCCACAGTCAATCAGGAGGTCCTTCAGGTCGCATAACCGACCGGCGAAGCTGCACTGCTCTCCACCGGCAACACAGAAGACGCGGTGCTTCTCCAAGTAAGACTGCTTGAAGGTTACAGGGACAATGTCGGCCTCTGCGAACTCTATGCCGTCCAAGGCGCACTTCCCGCCTTCCTTCGGAATCTGATCCTTGCACACCTGGCACAAAACGTGACCGCAGGGCAGCAACAGGGAGCGGCTGGGCACCACACCGCAGACGCCGCACACTCGGATGCTGGGTAGCGGCTGGACGAAAACGACGCTTTGGCGTTCGGGGTAGCCGTCGAATCCAGTTAGAGTATATTCCGTGCCAGCCATCGCGATGTCCTTGTCGTTCGCGAACGACCACAATGCTGCAGAGTGTGGAGCGACAACCGTAGATGCAGCCGCCAAGTGCGAAAAGCGGCAACCAGTAACTCTATACTCTCACGGAGCGTGCAGAACGAGAAGGCATCGATTGCGAAGTTCACCAACTCAGCCGTGAGCGACAACTGCAGCAACTGCGAATGCGAGGAACGGCAATGCGTCGAGGTAGTCTAGGGACAGAGGGAGAGAGTGGGTATTTATGAACAAAGGGTGAGCCGTGGTCGCCACGGTGCTATCGGTTATTTGAAGGTGACGCAGCTCGGCGGCGCCCGCCAGAGCAGGCATAGCATCACGCGCACGCGCATTGGTGGTTTGAAAGTAGATTCCATTATACGCTTGACTACAACCGATACAGTACACTTGTATGTCGCTCCGAGATGGCCAGTGCGGGAGCAAAGGAAGCAGCGGCGACCCACAGGTGGTGACGATAAGCACGCCGATGGCAACACCCGCGGCTTGGGCGTTGTGGTGCGCGGTCACAGTTACTCGGCGACATCGAAGGCAGTGCACGTTTCGCGTGCGCATGAGCTGGCTGCTTTTATTGTAGGGTTTTGTGGATAACGCAATGTTCTTCACATATCTGTAAAGATGAATGCTATGGTATTCGAATAAATGAATATATAAAGTGAAACACCGACGCAGTGTTCAGGTGACAGCGGTGTGTTTCAGCAGCCCGAGACGCACAGCTAGTCTGGACGGCGCTGACTAAGGCTCAGTCCCAGTGCTTATACACTTCTCAGTGCGTCTGTCTAGAGCGCTTGAAGGGCCACGCGCGGCCTACCGATAACGCCTGGTTTGAAATAGCCTCCATTAGAGCGTGCGGCGCCACACACTGACGACACCTCTTTCTGCTTTATCGCCGCACCGCTGCCACGATTGCCAACAATCACCGATGAAGGCACTAGCTGCAGGCCAGTGGAACCAAAGCCGCGATAACACATCTCGCAAAATATTCCTCAGGAGCGCGACACGAGACGTGTTTTCTCGTCTTTGGTTTCGCGGCCTACAGCGCCTTCGCCGGTGGTCGTTTGCGATCGCGACTTCGGTGCGGCGCGGCGATTAAGCGCAAAGCAGTGTCGTCAGTGTGTGGCGCCGCATGGTCTAATGGAGGCTATCTCATACCAGGCGTTATCGGTAGGCGTCGTGCATGCAGCCAGAAGCTGGACTTTCGAGTGTTCTCCACAAACGTGCTGACGACTGCACAAAATATTGCCACACTAAAGTAATAGGCTAGGCGCCTTAATACTGCTTCCTACGGAATTTTGTCGTCAAGGGACATCACCTTTTTACGAATTACACCGATCAGCCTAGACGGCATTTTCAACAAGAGTTGCCCAACGCTACCTCCACGTAAACAAGGTACCAACTTGGCATTCACGTTACGCAAACACGTGGCGGGAAGAACTCGAATTCCTCTGGTGGTGGCGGTAGTCCGCACTGAATGACGCATGTCGTCCGACTGTCAGCAATACCGCAACGTGATGGTCTCGGCGAGTTGGCTCTGCGTTGATTGACACTTTCGCGCATACATATGTCGGCACATGATCGTGCCGTCAATAACAGCACATGATGCCATCATGGAATGATAACAAAATTCGTAAATGAGAAGAACATGATTTCAATGCTGCCACACGTTTTGCGTCCCGAGTTAATAGCTTGAAAGTCGCGTTTCACTAAATCCAGGGCACGGTGGAAGTGGGCGAGTCCACTTTGTGCGGCCACAGCCCATTCGATGCTTTTCCTGCATCCGCAGTCCTACCAGGAGAGAGCACGGGCGATCGGAAGTTGGCGACCACGGTGTCTGCCGATGAGGAGAAAGTTGGTCTTCTTTACATCGCTATGATGGAGCGTCGACAAGACTCCGCGGCCCGCATATGCAACTAAAAAAAAGCGCAATTTTTCTATAAACTGTGTCACCGGCCATTGTTTTACCGCGATTTTTTTTTCTAATCACCGTTCTTTCCGCGGCTCGACCATCCGCACAAAGTTAAACGCATCGCGTGTCGTTCATGCGCATTCCAGGAGTCATTCATACCAAGTACTATCAATTTACCAGCGCACACAGCCACTGAATCTACCGTCTCCACACTTTTTGATCTCGTCCCCAGCGACGTCGGCTTTGGAAATGTTTTTTTTTTTTTTCAGTTGCTGTACTTTTGCGATTACTTCCGTTCCTTTCGTGCCTAATACGTAGACTGTAGTATTCTTCATTTCCGTTTTTCCTTATTGTTTCCTTTAAACCTATAATTTGTATTATATTGTTTTCTATCGCCTGCACCTTTATTTACTCTCAGGTGCTTAATTATTTTTCCGTGTTATACCTAGCCTGTTTATTATTACTCTGCTTGTTAACGATTATCCTTACACATGTTTTATTTTCGCACTTATCGCCCCCGATGTAATACCCTCGAAGGGGGGCCATTAGGGGTATGTTGAATAAATAAATAAATAAAAAATACATAAATAAATTATGATGAGGAAATCACGCGCATAGGAGCAAAACCAGTCGCAGCCATTATAAAAATAATTTACAGTGATGACCAGAGAAGGCAGCAAAGCGAAGATAAAACTTTTTAAAAGACCGCTCACAAAACTCCTTTACTCGAGAAGCAGAGCTAAAATAGCGAAAAAGGCATAGCATCTTTATCTTGTGGCGTGAGCCGTTATACGTAGCCCGTCCTGGGACTTAGACCAAAGTACGCATTGGTTGCGCAGGGCCTGCACAGGGTGTCCGCTGTCGTAGTGAGGCGCATGCCAATTCGAGGCCGCACTTCATGTTTAAAAATCTGGCACTAGAATCGGGTAAGCAGGCTGTTGTATAATGGCGTTTCTATTCATATACACCTTGGAGCATGACGAGAATGACACGTTGTGCGAAGCCATGGCAGCACTTTTCTTGAAAGCCGTTAAAGAAACCACTCATTGGCCAAAGAATGAGCTTCCCGACGCAAGTGAGTGCAACATTGGAAGCGGAAACAAAAAGACCAAACAAGTGTTAGTTAGTTAGTTAGTTAGTTAGTTAGTTAAACTAAATCAAACAAGTGTGCAGTGGGCGTTGGAAGCAATGTACTCTTCGAGTCACATTTGCAGAAACCCGCTTCTTCCAGTGATGACGCGTGGCCTTGCCATCGACAAGCAAAAGAAAGGCCAGTGGAAAGCACTAAATTGCATTTTCATTTCCCTTGAGCACAACCACTGAGGCAGCTTTTGTTGCGTCGCAAACAAGGGAAAGTGCTTGCATTTCGTCAGCAAATTAGCAGTGCATACTTGACAATTAAATTATAACACATCAATATTTAGTATTAACGAAGACGACTTTCATCACGCGTGTTCGTTTGGTCGTATTTTAAAGAAGTGTAACGGCGTCAAGAAGTTTGACTGTCCTTGCACAACATGGCACTAAGCGTACAAAGAAGCAGCAGGATGAAAACAATGTGAAGGAATAAAATGGCGACGAAAGCGCCTTAGGTGTACATTGTTCGACCGCAACGGTCACGTAGAACGCTTTGTTTGAAATGAACCGAAGCAGTGTGATATGATTAAGCCTGATTTCCGCCACTGAGCTGCCCAGGTTATTAGGTCCAGGTACTGGCTTCTTCACCGCCTCGAGTACCTGTATGTTCACCGGCAGCGTCATGTGCTTCTGTGCACAAATGGGGTTGGTCAATATCAGCGTCACCTTCTTAGCGAACGGCTATTTTACGCACAAATCGCAAACGCCTTCGCAAATCTTGACAGAAAGGTATGCACCAAAATTGTTACCGTTGTAGAACTCACTCACACTCCAGCCTGAAAGTGTACCCAGTGACTGCGCAGATCTCACTTGATAGCTTCGATATTTTCCTGCCAGCGGTCCGTTTCCGACGTATACATCGGAAAACACGCAGGTCGGAATGAAGTTCCCATGTTTGGAACGGAGGGAAAACACGAACGGAGGGAAAACACGACACACGAGACAGAGAGTGTTTGTTCCCCTTCCGTCTTCCTCTCTTAAGCACACACCATTTTTGTCAAAGATCATGAACCAACTAGCTCGTAAAAGAATGTTACTCTTATACATCGGAAAAGACGCAGGTCGCAATGAAGTTGCCATGTTTGGAAACTGGGCGGTAGGGACCCGGTGTGAATGCGGCTTTCTTCATAGCTGAAAACAGCGAGCCGCACTGGTCCCCTCTAGCCTCTGTCTGTATGGTCGCAAACTGACCCTCAAGACTTGCCACACGCTCCATTAAAGAGTGTACGCCATTCACCACAGCATCCTTGTCTATACAGTCTCGCTCGAGGCACCCTCCAGCATGCCTTCCAAATCCTTCTTCCTGTCGCCGAGGTTTTCGACGGTACTTGAGATCGCCGTGAGGCTCTTTCGCGGAGGAGTCTCGGCGGGGCACTGTCCGTAGTGCGGGCAAGAAGCGAGCACTCAACGCCGGTTCTAATACATGAAGCGCAACAAATGGCACCACACAGAAGAAGGAACCACGGAACACGGGCTTTTTAATGCTCAGTTTGATGCTATACGTAGTTTTTCGTTATACCCGTGCGTTTCTTGTTTTGGGCCATATTGTTCTAAACATTCTGTACTGAGTTCCCCTTTTTGTGAGTTGTTTTTATAGAGCGTTAAATATCTGTACTTTCATATTGTGTGGATGCTTGCCTCTTGTTTCTTTTTTTTTTTTTTGATACCTCAAAGGCCCCTGGTATGGGGCATTACATGACGGATGGGCATGACAGTTAAACAATAATGGTCTTGATGGCGTTCTTAAAATGGATGGCGTTGATGTGATGCACGGCGTCCTGTGGTGGATCATTCCAGTCCCGGGATGACGTGACGAAAAAAGATCGAGAATGAGCGGTAGTTCTTGCGGTGGAGGCGTAGACGGCCTTATGGTGGTTAATACGGCTTGAGAGGCGATAAGCAGGATGTGGATGCTTGTCTCTTGTTTCTTTTAGGCACAGTACTAAAGGTTCTCGGTACAAAACTTGCTTTGGGGAGCCTTTCTATTTTCACTCTGTCATTTGCTGTATGTCCATCATTAAACATAAAAAAAACTTTAACAAATTAGTCACTTTACACAACCCAGTGAAATTGTCAGAGACGCCGGAAATTGACCTGTGTGAGTGCATGGTTGCGTGGTTTCGGCGAGCGATCACGGACGGCTGTTGCGCATCTATAAGAGGCTCCTTTTTCCAGCTCAGCCCGTTATTATACGCTTTCAACGAAAAGCGAAGGAAATGCTAATGTGCGCCCTGAAACGCGCCTTTCAAGCTTTCGTCATCCACTGCGGTCACCAACTTCTTTTTTTGCGTATGTAAAATCAATCATCAATGTGTTTATTAGTTCTACGTTGGTGTTTACTACTTCGGCAGTATGATTATACTGTCTAGAGACGCATGTTTCGATCCAAACCGAAAATAAAACGCCAACTTATAGTCAAGAATCAGTTTCGATCACTGTTTTGATATACATAGCTTTAATTGACAAGCACCAATATTGTAGCGGCCGTGGGTGTAGAAAACGACGAGAACGAAGTGCTGTGCGAGGACTAAGAAGACGAAGTGCGCCTTCTTCTTCTTCTTCTCTTCTTCGCTAGGCATTTTCGCATCGCGAAAGAGTCCATGACGCTTTTGCGATGCAGAATCCCCCACCTTAACTTGTACTTATGCAGATACGGGTTCGCTACGACAAACCTTTGTAACACATGCAGAGAAGTTGAAACAATTGACCATTATCTCCTCTCTTGCCAGCGGTTTGCATTTCAGAGAAAACAGTATTTGGAAGTCCCTCTTTCGAGGTTAGGACTCTCTCTGTCTGTACCCGTTCTGCTCTCGTTTGGTGCGAGCGCCACGGGATCCTCGTTAAGCACTATTTGCGGCTACCTTCATGATTACATCATTGCAACTGGTCGCTTACCCTGTTAAATCCATATAAAATTCCACCGAATGTCCAATTCCTGAAATATCTAATTTGTTTAGTTATTAAAGATTTTGAACAATTCATACATACTTTCTAATTTCAAACATTCTGCTATTTTGCTTAGTTTATTTTTCCCGCTTTTTTTTGCTTGGCATTCACCACCGTACCTTGGCCAATGCCCCCGCGTGGGTATGTGCCATTTTCATATGGTGGAGAAGAAGAAGAAGAAGAAGGCGCTAGGCCGCTTGTTCCTTTGTTGTTCGGGTCTATCTCTTCCTGTACATACCTTCACTGTCGTTTTGTAATTACATTTCCCTTTTATATTATTGGTGGAGGTGCTGTGTACCGCGACAACAAAGTTAGAACTGCGCCGCGGACTGCTTCTGCGAAGTTAACCACGACGCGGGAAAGGGATGCTGCACCTGCCGCATCGAGGGTAATTAATGCGCAGCCACGCGACCTCGTGACCTTCTGCGGAACAGGCAGTGTGGATATGGAGCACTGGCTAGCACTGTTTCTCCCCTGCGTAGAGCCCGCCTGCACATGAACTCGTCCAACTACCATTTCGGGTTCCGCCGACTCACCATTCTCGTACACCTGGTGGACGCTTCTGGTGTCCGCCCTGACCATGCCACAGTCCAAGCCGTCAAGCACTTGCCCATTGCCTAATCGGCGCAGCTTTGTCGGCCTGTGCTTGTATTTCCGCCGTTTCAGCAAAAATTTCGCCGGCATCCCTCGTGTTCTTACCGACCTCCGTAAAAAAGACGCCCCTTTTACCTAGGGCCACACATGCATGTTCAGTGAGCAGTGCGCACCAAAGCGCACTGCTCAAGGAACAAAGGTTTAGACGACCGCGGCAGTTTGGCATGGCGGTCCATCAAACCTCTCCTCCAGACACTCTGCAAGCACTGGTGCTGAGACTTAGTCGGCGCCGTCCCGACTAGCTGTGCGTCTCGGGCTGCGGAATTCACACCGCGGTCGCCTGAAAACTGCGTCGGTGTTTCACTTTATATATTTATTCATTTATTCGAATGCCATAGCAATCATCTTTACACATATGTGAAGAACATTGCGTTATCACAAAACCCTACAATAAAAGCAGCCAGCTCATGCGCACGCGAAACGTGCACTGCCTTCGATGTCGCCGAGTAACTGTGACCGCGCACCACAACGCCCAAGCCGCGGGTGTTGCCATCGGCGTGCTTATCGTCACCACCTCCGGGTCGCCGCTGCTTCCTTTGCTCCCGCACTGGCCATCTTGGAGCGACATACAAGTGTACTGTATCGGTTGTAGTCAAGCGTATAATGGAATCTCCATTTATACCACCAATGCGCGTGCGCGTGATGCTCTGCTTGCTCTGGCGGGCGCCGCCGAGCTGCGTCACCTTCAAATAACCGATAGCACAGTGGCGAGCACGGCTCACCCTTTCTTCATAAATGCCCACTCTCTCCCTCTGTCCCTAGACTACCTGGACGCATTGCCGTTCCTCGCATTCGCAGTTGCTGCAGTTGTCGCTCACGGCTGAGTTGGTGAACTTCGCAATCGACGCCTTTTCGTTCTGCACGCTCCGTGAGAGTATAGAGTTACTGGTTGCCGCTTTTCGGACTTGGCGGCTGCATCTACGGTTGTCGCTCCACACTCTGCAGCATTGTGGTCGTTCGCGAACGACAAGGACATCGCGATGGCTGCCACGGAATATACTCTAACTGGATTCGACGGCTACCCCGAACGCCAAAGCGTCGTTTTCGTCCAGCCGCTACCCCGCACCCGAGTGTGCGGCGTCTGCGGTGTGGTGCCCAGCCGCTCCCTGTTGCTGCCCTGCGGTCACGTTTTGTGCCAGGTGTGCAAGGTTCAGATTCCGAAGGAAGGCGGGAAGTGCGCCTTGGACGGCATAGAGTTCGCAGAGGCCGACATTGTCGCTGTAATCTTCAAGCAGTCTTACTTGGAGCAGAACCGCGTCTTCTGTGTTGCCGGTGGAGAGCAGTGCAGCTTCGCCGGTCGGTTATGCGACCTGAAGGACCACCTGATTAACTGTCGCAGCGACAAGGTGAGATGTGCCGTGTGCCAACAATCAGTTGATCGCAACGTTGCGGTTGAACACTACAGGCAGTGCTCTGCTGAGACTCCTCCGCGAAAGAATGTGAGCCGCACGGCAATCTCCAGTGCCGTCGTGCAGCTTGGCGGCATGACGGAGGATTTGGGAGGCATTCTGGAGGGTGCCTCGAGCGAGACTTTAGACAAGAATGCTTTTGTGAATGGTGTAAACTCTTTAATAGAGCGCGTTGCCAGTCTTGAGAGTCTGTTTGCGACCATACAGACAGAGGCTAGCGGGGACCAGTGCGGCTCGCTGCTTTCAGCTAGGAAGAAAGCCGCATTCACACCGGGTCCCTACCGCCCAGTTTCCGAACGTGGCAACTTCATTGCGACCTGCGTCTTTTCCGATGTATACGGCAGAAACGATCCACTTGCAAAAAAAAATGGAACCACTCACGAACTATCAAGCGAGATCTGTACAGTCGCTGGCTACACTTTCAGACTGAGGTGCCAGTTCTCTTACAGTATCAGTTACGGTCTTAGTGTAAGTCTCTCTGTCCGCATTTGTGAAGGCGCTTGGGATTTGTTCGTAGAATGGCCGTTCTCTAAGAAGATCACGCTGATATTGACTCATCCTGTGGATATGCACAAGGACAAGAGGCTGCCGGTGAAGATGTGCCCACATGAGCGTCCAATGTGTCCAAGCATATGCATACCTGTGCTTAAGAAACCACAATCTGGATGTAAGAATTGCTACACTTCACCGACACCAATCAAGTGGTGGGATATCGAAGAGCAAGGGTTTATCGCCAACAAAGCGCTCTACGTGAACGTCGAGTTTCAATAACTCGCACCGTGCGTACCTTCCCCCAAAATTTCATTCCTTGATTTTGTGTTGCGTTTACAGCACTGGTTTCCCCGTCGAGTACCATGTCGTGCCAGTGGTGTGAAACTTCTTAACGTCCTCAGTTCCCATGTAGTTTCTTCAAGATTTCGGGGAACCAGCATGCCCTATAAATGTAATCCCTGCTAATACGAAATAACTGTTATAATTTTGTTGTCAAGTGTGCACTACTGCTGTGCCGAGTATTTTTTTCCGCGCTTGTCACGCGAAAAACTGTTGCCTCCGTGGTTTTGTTCGAACAAAATAAACACCTATCTTCGTGCTCATTCACCGGCCTTTGTATTGCTTGTGTCAACGTCCGAAGGAGCAGATTTCCCGCAGATGTGCCTCGAAGATTAAATTGCTCCCAGTGGCCACATCACAACTGTTAGACCTTTTCATTTCCACTCGTTTGCGTCGACCGCCTCATGCGCTGCCCATTCTGTGGTCTTTGAACGGCCTTTGAGCGAAATGCTGCTGGCTTTGCACAGCACGCCATCCTCACCTTGAGGCGAGGTGAGTGCATGGTAACGTCAGTGTTAACGCGAAAGTGTGATATGGCTTATCGGGCACGAAAATCAGCGTCGGCGTTTTCTATCCGCAGTGGTCCCAGAAATCGCAGAGACGCCACTGTGGTATCAAAGAAAGAGCAAATTTCTTCCGCAGGAGCGAGGAATCGAACCCTGGACCTACAGGAGGCGAGCACGCAACCTATTGGCTACACTAACAGCGTCGCTTCTTGGCGAACAAAGGTCAATCAAATATATCCATTGCCTTACGTCCGTGTGTCATTAGAAAGGAGAAATAAAAGAAATGTAAACGAGAAAATCAATGCTTTATCCTTTATAGCACATCATGCACTCCGTAATTTGCCAGTACCGTGTGTACCCGACTGTTATTAAACGTCCCATTGCCTCTATCCATCACCACCTGGCTCGACTGGCTTGGCGCTGAAGGGAAGAACAGCGGCTTCTGGTCGCCCAGGCGGTCGAAATGCTCGGCCTATAAATTTTGGTCGAATAAAAGTCTTTTACTACTACTACTACTATTAAACGTTATTCAAAGGTGACCTCCAATACGCGTGCGCGTTACTATGAGAACCGAAATCTAGTGTGGGGCCTGAGCAGCCAGTGCGTATATAGGGTGAAAGGCTCAGGATAAGCCGCGTACAACGCGTATAATGATGTGATGTTTCGTTTCCAGTCATCGCGGCATTTTTTACACTTGCGGCTATCTTTCTCGACGTTACCCGCATATACCCGTGGACGAGCGAGCCAACTGAGACATTACTTTGCTGTAACCCAATTTTGTTACATTTTCAGAAAGAAAAAAAAATCTCTGCCTCTCCTGTAACCGAGAGCAGAGTAAGCATGAAATGTTTACGGGCATAACACGAAGCGTACGCGGACACGACGAGACGCAGGCCTGACAAGAATGTATATGCAGCGCGTTCGAAACTGTGTAAAGTGCGTAGAGGCGAAAGCGCATTCCGCACCACTTTGCCTATGTGACACTGGTGACGTCATCGCTAGATTACGTCACACATAACTGATAACAAAGTAATGAGAAATTAATAATTAGTGACTAATTACTGACTAATGACTAAATACTAATTAACCGCTGATTAATGACGCTTAAGTTTCGCATTTAGGAGCGCTGCCAGGCAGTGCACGGAACGCCACCGCCCATTCGGCGCGATGCCTTGCCCTTTGAACGCAACGCTTTTTGAGAAAAGGAAATGGCGCAGTAATTCTCGGCCGTATCGGTGGGCATCCGAACCGCACCGTAAAGGAAGGGAGGAACGCCACCACTCGTTCGGCGCGAAACTACCGGCGCTTGTATGCCGGTCCTAGGAGGGCTTAGATAGTCTCGTTAAATCTCGTACGGTGGCCGGATGCTCTCGTTTCAGTGCCCGAATGAGCGGAAATCAGTGTCCGGATGTTGGCTCTCGGTCTCGGCGTGACGTCACCACACTGCCGACAACGGGAGCTAAAAGCAATTCATGCTTAAAAAAAGCATACACGATGGTTACCACTGTTTACGGCGGTATTCGGCGATACCTGCTATGGTATATTTCGCGATATATTGCGGTAAATAATTCGAGGGCAACATGCATATACACACCCAAAAATACATGAGAAAAGATTTTTACTGTGGGAAACCGTTGACGAACGAAATTTTTTCATATAATGTAAGAATTCAGTACAGCAGTCAGTATATACGCAGATCACCCGACGGCAGTCTTGGAACTTTTTTCTGTTAACGTTTTCACTATCTACAAAAGCGTTCCCAATTGGTTTTCTATCGCAGTCTTCACTACTCGATGCGATCGATGGAAGCACTTTAAAAGAAAGATTTTGCTACATATGAGAATAATAGACCATTACCTTCAATGTTTTCATAAGAGTACCTTACAATTTTTAAATTTTCTTCGTTTTTGTCCGAGAGTGTTGGACATGGTAAAGTTATAGAGCTTTCCGTTAGTTTCGCAAGGCCGAGGCGGGTAATGCAACACCGGTGTGTACTGAGTTGCGTACAAATGGTTCTCGCCTGCGACGCTTCGAATTATGTAGGTCTGCGACTGGGGAGGGCCGTCGGTCTTGCCGCAGGCGGCCTGCGGCCAAGTTTCGTCCGGTTGGAATTCAGTCGCAGCAGCGTCGGTGTGTTCGCTCTGCGACTGACCATTGGGCAGCGCCGAGACGGCGCGTGACGTCACGTCACGCGTCGACTCAGCGTGGGGTCACGTGGGAGCTGTTCCCGCAGCGTAAGCAAAACTGTTTATTCCAATCAAAACATACGAAATGTTGCCTTGCATCTAAAACACGCTGGTCATAACATCACCAACGCATTCCCTGCAGCGTTTCTGTCGCGTTTAATCGTGGGTTGCCTATGCGAACATCGAGCATCGTTGCTTGTCCCTCCGACCGAATTCGCTGGGTACGCGTTGCATGTGAAAGCACGGCTCGAAAATCGCACTGCGGCGTCGCCGACTAGGGCGACTATTGTCGTTCTAGTCGCAGCATGTGAAACGGCCCTAACGGCCGTTGTACGATCGCTTTCGGGCAGATCCGCCAGGTAGGCGGACTGGCGGACCGCTCGACCAGACAATAGGCATCCGCGCCGTCCGGCGGGCGGGTGGAAAGTTGGTCAACTTCAACTTTCGGGCGGATGAGCGGATCCGCCTGGCGACCGCATTGCAGCGATTGGCTGCTTTTTACGTGACGTCTGCCTCCGCTTCTGCCGGGGCAAGATGGCCGTCCGTCGACTGAGCTGGGGATCGAGGCATAGGTCGTGGCTGTAGTGGTGGCAGCTATGCCGCGAAGCATATTAAATGGACCACGTGTTGATATTACGAGTGTTCAGAGCGACTGCGAACTTCTCCGCGTGCAGCAGCGGCGAGCGGCAGTTTCCCCGAGTTGAATTCTGTAATCATCGACGCTGATGGATTTGACGGAGCGCCTCTTCAAACCGACGCAGGACCTACGCGTTGGCGGTGTCACGAAGTGTTTATATGGAGCTGTTTGCGGTGGTTGCAAGCGTTCCTAATTCCTGCAAGGATCATCACGCACAGCGGCGAGTAACAGCTGCTCACGGTGAACTTCTGTGCGTGCATGAGCTGCCTAGCACAGTGACCAGTGTCCGCGCAGTGAAAGTGATAGCGATCGGAGCGGGTGGTTTTTCGTCAAGGCAGTGAAATGTGCACCTGCGAGAGCTCACTACGCACGCCGTGCTTTCCGAATGCTGAAATGAACGTGGCGTTGTGCATCTAGTCGCATTCGTTGCGATGGTTGCAGTGATCGCGACGGAAGCGTGCACATGACGTTGTTTTTGCTACGCATTCATTACCATTTTGATCGCGATTCGTGTTTGCACTGTGCTTGAGAATTGCCGTGTGTGCGACGTAACGCGAGCTTGGCTGCACGGCCGTCCGACTGTTTTCTGCGGCGACAACAGCGATGTCGCCATCCTTCTGCGCCTTGGTGCTCCATTCAATAAATTTTGTGATGATGGGTGCTTGGGTTACGACTCGCCGGAGGAACTTTGTAACCTGTGTGAAAACATTGGTGCAGTGCAAATGTATCTTCGGGAGCGTCATTTCTTTTTATTTCCTGCCGGCTGAGCGCACATTTTCCTGCAATAAATATATCGGCGTGATGAATGGGTGTCTGAACACTTCCTGTAGCCATTTCGGTTCAGGTTGTAACAAGATGGCATTACGCGATTACAAACAAGAATCACTGCTGCTTTTAAATCATGGATGGTTGACGGTGTACAAATCTCCAATATGTGCGAACTCATTAGTCTGTTTATCAGGTGCATTTCAACTGATGTAGCGCAGAAAAAAAAGTATTATGTAATCAAAACTGTCCACAGATCAAGTTGGGCATAACGAGTTTTGATGAAAAACAAGAAAAAAAAATATTGAGAAAACATTTGTTATTGCTTTTTTTTGTTTTTGCTTACCAGTGTTAAGTCAACATTGACAAATGCTTGGCAGTATTCCGTTTAAGTGGGATTTTGGTTTCCACTGCAATCAGAAAATGCAGTGGTCTTGAAGCACCTCTTGGGCAACGGCAGTGTTTGTTGTTGATTTTGCTGACGGTCGTTTTCGATCTGGAGATCAGTGGTACGAAACTGGATGTGTTCGCAATGCTATTGTTGCAGAGCTGCTCGCGAAATCGGCTTTATTGGTGTAAGTGGTTATTCAGCAGCGCTTCCTGGGTCAGCCGCAGCAGTTTGCTTAAAAAGACATTCTCGAAGCTTTGGGAAGATCTCGTCGATGCACTTGCATATGTCTATCTGCTACCTTCATTTGTTTGCCGCCGCGGTGGCTCAGTGGCTATGGTGCTCGGCTGCTGGCCCAAAAGACGCGGGTTCGATCCCGGCCGCAGCGGCTAGAATTTCTTTGGAGGAGAAATTCTAGAGGCCCGTGTACTGTGCGATGTCAGTGCACGTTAAAGAACCCCAGGTGGTCGAAATTTCCGGAGCCCTTCACTACGGCGTCTCTCATAGCCTTAGTCGCTTTGGGACGTTAAACCCCACAAAACCAAACCAAACCAATCTTCATTTGTTTGTGACTGCTTGCTACAGACATGATTACTTGCAGACTGCAAAATGAGCCCTGTGGAGCTGGTAAAGCTACGCTACGAATAATGATAATGAGGACGATACACAGGGTAGCAATTCTTGCTCTGTCGTCGTCCCTTAGCATAGTTTCGATATGCCAACTTGCCACCGGTTCACCCCACAGTACGCTATGATTAAGTTCTGTGAAATTTGCATTAAGCAAAACTATGTGAGAGGAATCAGGTTGTGTAGGCATATCTAGTGCATGCTGTGCAGATAGCTTCCTGCCTCATCATAGCCTGGCCCCTCTTGTGTTTCTTAGCCTTCATCACCCAGCACCTATGGCCCATTTTTGTGGCATTGGCATGTGCTGCAAATCACGAAACACATTTCACACTATTGCCCCTGCTTGATTGTTTTGGCCCATAAAGTTTTTTCATACAAATCGGCAAGCTTTTAGAAAACATTTCTGCAATATATGGTCAAGCCAAAAAGGGATGATCCCCTCGCTGGCGTTGCTGTGTCCCATGGTGGGATAAAGACATGAATGGGTGGCTCCGTTTCCCCCGACGAGGTTGCTGGCCACCACATCCGCAGGTGAACGGCACCGCTGTCGCCGTGGCCGCCGCGTCAGCGGCATGGCAAGCCAACAGTGCGGGTGCGGCACGAACACGATACGTCGACAATCACTACAAAATGTGCACGTATACACCTTTGCAATAAGGGCTCCCTGGGCGCTGCCATATTGTTCACTGGACTGTCGTGAGCACCCCTCGCTAGCACGGTGGAAGCGGCGGCGGAACCGGTTTCCGACAGTCCAGAGAGGAGGCTTCTCAACAACTCTCTCGCCCGATGCAAAGGTCTTTAACTACCAACGTCTAGGACGTGGAATTGCGTGAGATAAGACAACCACTAACAGGGTGAACGTACAAAGCAGGGGACTACTTGAGGCATCGAAGACGAAAAAGTGTTCCAGTTCTACGTCAAAATTTACGTCTCGCCCTATGAAAGCCCCAAAACAGACGTTCGGGAAAATGTGCAAAGGCTTTTTTCTGGGATGGGGGGCTCCGTTCCCCTTTTAGAACCGATACTGGTTGACTGACAATAATTGTCGTCCGCGACGACAGGACTGGTCAGCCGCGTGTCGGGGCTGAGGCTCCGAAGGAACTCAGGAGAGGGTCGTGCTGGTGGTTAGGTGTCCGCTGTTTCCTGAGCACGATGGCAGAGGCCGAGTTTGACAAACTGGTCGAGCAGGGAAGAAGCTTCGGCTTCGAAGGTAAAGAACTGTTCCCGTGGTTTGAACAGGAGCGGGCTAGGCGCCGAAGAGAGAGAAATGCAGAACGCACTTGGGGCAAGGAAGAAGGCGAACGCGAAGATCGTATGAGAGATGAGGAGTTGAAGAGGCGGGGCAAAGAGAAAAATCCAAAATAAGAATGGCTTTGCTTGAAAAGGAAAAGGAGGCGTAGTTGTTGAGGCGGGAACCCGCAAGTGCCTCTGAAACGGACTCCGGGTTCCGGTCGGAAGAGAGGGGGGCGGTGCAAGGAAACAAAGTGAACCCGCACAAAGTTATGCCTGTTTTCAATGAACAGCGCGATGACCTCGATGCCTATTTCAGGCGTTTTGAGCTCGTGACAGAGAGCTAAGCTTGGCCACGGGACCAAGGGTCCACTTATCTGAGTCTGTGTTTCAGCGGCGAAGCTCTGAGCGTTTTATGCGAAGTATACTACTTTAGCTACCACTTCAGCCCTTCACCGTGGTTATGCGCCTCCAAATCACGTGATAAATGACGTCACTCCACGTGACACGATGACGTCACGACCGAGGAGAAACGGGAGCCCACCTCACGCCGTCGCTGTGGTTGTGCGCCTCCAAATTGTGCGCGGTGGCTCAGCGGTTATGGTGCTGGGCTGCTGACCCAAAAGACGCGGGTTCGATCCCGGCCGCGGCGGCTAGAATTTCTTTGGAGGAGAAATTCTAGAGGCCCGTGTACTGTGCGATGTCAGTGCACGTTAAAGAACCCCAGGTGGTCGAAATTTCCGGAGCCCTTCACTTCGGCGTCTCTCATAGCCTCAGTCGCTTTGGGACGTTAAACTCCATAAACCAAACCAAACCAAATTATGCGACAGGATGATGCTTCGCATTCTCCAGGCTTAACCAAGTTAAGCCTCAGCCATTTTTTTAGTCGAATGTCCGCGCCTGATTGTACGATCTACGACAAGTTAAAGCTCCGAAGATGCGATTTGGATTGGCAGAAGAAGGATTCAAAGAGAAGTTTAAGGGGGCATCGCCCATGAATGGAGAAACTTACTCCCAGTTTGTGACTCGACTCAGGAATTTCCTCGAGCGGTGGGTAGAGCTTTCCAGCACGGCTTTGCTTGAGCTGACGGTTAAGCACCAGTTCCTTTCAAGCTGCGTGGCACCGCTGGAAATATTTCTTAAAGAGAAAAAGGACCCTGCCCTTGAAGAAATGGTAGAAAGAGCGGAGCAGTACGTGGACGTTCAGGCATGGGCGAATTTTACAAAACGGCCAGCGCCAAAGAGGGAGCCGTCAGTTAGAGCCAGCTCTGAACAAATGGTAGAAATGAAAGACGGGAGCAAGTCGGCTGTGAAGCCGAACGATCAGGAAATGCAGAAATGTTTCATTTGCTGACGCCTCGGCCACCGACCCGAAAGCTGCGGCGTTGGCAGAATGGAGTGCAATAGACGACCTCCGAAAAGTTTCAAGTGCAGGGGAACAATTCATACTAGCTGCAAGTGTTGGCAGAGGGGTACGACGAAGCGAAAATACGCCGCTGAATAATTAGCATCAGTATGTATCCAGGATGGATACATTGAATTAAAAAAAAATGGGGCTAAGGTTCCCGCTGTTTCCGCCGGTCTGACTGATAAGGCTGTAACTATAAGTGAGATGCTTCCTGTGGTCACCCGTGCGATCGGTAACCAAAGGGTTCGAGTGCTTAGAGACATCGGGTGCAATATAGTGATAGTGAGGAGGAGCCTGGTCGAAGATGGCGATCTCACGAGATTCAATTCTCCCGTTTAACTCATCGATCGGTCGGTTCGCATGCTTCCAAAGGAGAGAAGGCAGTAGTGCACTATGTAGCGGTGTTGTACGCTTAAGTCACATAAGGAAGGACGAGATCCCAATTCTAGTGGTTAGACGTGACTGAGGGCGGCGCGGGAGTCACGCAGCACAGCACACTTGGGCGGCGGAGGGACGATGGTGAGCAGCAGGTCCAGGCCAAGCTGGATCCCCATCAGCTACGCCGTGGTGGAAGAGCCTACTTAGCGACCTAGGCCGCGCTTTTTGTCCGATTTTGTCTCAGCCAGGGCAACATAATTAATCGAATTACTACCTCCGCCTAAGTTCCGCACAGCAACGGCCTCGCCAAGCGATTTAAGCGCGCTCAAGTCTGAGGCGGGTAATGCAAGACCGGTGTGTTCCGGGTGGCGTACAATTGGTGGTGGTAAGTTGGCTTCGCCCACCTAACGCGAATTCTGACTAGTGCAAGCTGAGACCGTACCATAACAGCCATAACCAGCTAGAGTTCACCGCACGCCCGGACTTTCGATCCGAAGGAAGGAAAGCGCAGCTTATTGACAGCACAAGTGTTCATTACGCAGTAAGCTTTATTGCAAAACACTGCACTAACGCTCAGACATCAGCACGGTCCATACCCCTGAGGGAGTACATATAGTGCGCGGCCCGCTGCTAGACCGAACAAGTTCCGCGCTCCATTTTGCGCGCGAACTCTGTTCCGAGCGCGGGTCTTCTCTCCAACGTCCCTGCGGGCGCGGTTAAATCGCTTGGCGAGGCCGTTGCTGTGCGGAACTTAGGCGGAGGTAGTAATTCGATTAATTATGTTGCCCTGGCTGAGACAAAATCGGACAAAAAGCGCGGCCTCGGTCGCTAAGTAGGCTCTTCCACCACGGCGTAGCTGATGGGGATCCAGCTTGGCCTGGACCTGCTGCTCACCATCGTCCCTCCGCCGCCCAAGTGTGCTGTGCTGCGTGACTCCCGCGCCGCCCTCAGCCGGCTGCCGACCAACGGCCGTGGCACCCCACCAGTGCGCGAATTCCGATCGGGCATCGCGCAGCTTGCGCAGCTCGGATGCGCCGTGCGCGCGCAGTGGGTGCCCGGTCACTGCGGCATCGCCGCAACGAGGAAGCTGACGAACTCGCGACCACCGCAAATCAGCTGCCTCCCAGCAACCTTCCTCTTGCGCTGGAGGACGTGCGTGCGGTCATCCAGGATCATCTCCGTCGGCAGCACCCCGATCCCCGCATCGCAGGAGGTGAGCGCATTTTTCACATCACCGGCTGTCGCCCACTCACGCGGGTGCAGCGCGCAATGATCCTTAGCTATCGTATTGGATGCGTGTGGCCCGGGGAACGACGCGTGCGTCAGGGGTTCGCGACGAGTGCTGTGTGTTTTGGATGCGGTGCGGCAGAAACTCTAGAGCACTTCCTCCTTCGCTGCACCGTGTTCGCTGATGCCCGTCGCGACACGCTTGCGGCTTACAGGGCGCGGGGCATTCATTCTTCCAGATGCTCATACTACGCTATTGTGGCCGCAGGGCCGCGCGCACCCGTGAGCGAACAGTGGTGAGCCTCTGTGCATTCCTCGAACAGACGGGCTTGACTTGCCGCCTGTTCTCCGCCAGGTAGTTACTTTCAATGACCGAACGCTCTGCGTGTGCTACCTTGGACGATGAACAGCCGGACGCCTCCACTCCAGCTGTTTTGTGCTTTGTGTCGTGCGCGTGTGTTTGTACAGTGGCGATCAATATGAAGGTTATGGCTCCAGCGGCGACCGAGACAAGGAGCAGCGCCACGTTACGTCATCACCTTCCGTGGCGAGGGGAACATAAGAGTAGCTTCCCTCTTTCTTTTCGCTGTTCCTTGAGCTGCTGTTACTCCCATCTAGCAAGTCGCAAATTTCGTTTTCTTTTTTTACGCGTTAGCAGAGAGATACGCATGTGTCGCAATCTTGTGTATACCGTTAGACCAGACGGTGTGTTAAAAATGTGCCACGCGAAGATCCGTCTTAAAGATTCGCCACCCTTCGTGAGATAACCTTCAAACTCATTCATTATCGGCCACGATATGAGGAAACCACGCGGACACATGATTGTCATGAAAGAAAACAAACACAGAAAAAAGGTGGCGAGGTAATCATAGGGGTGACGGTTGTATCTCGAAAGGGCCTACAAGGGAAAGAAGGCAACGCCATCTTTATCGTCGCAGCTCTGATATCGGCCGCTATGCAGATTGAAAGGCCCGCCGGTCGATGCTCGCGCGATCACCTTCAAATTGATCGCGACTGTACTGTGTTCTGCACCCTTGGTGAGGTCCGGCTGAACGCAGCGGTTAGAAGCGGCATCCTAGCTCCGGCGCACGGCACGGAGCGCCGTTATGTGAGCGGTTGCGAACGGAGAGAGACGCCTGCCGCCCGACAAGCAGCCTACGAAGCCAGAAGTGCCTTATATATACGGTCCCTCCTTCAATCGGCGCTGTTCTCTTCCGCTCCGCGCAGTGAAAACGAGGGCGACAAGGTCAAGACTGCATGCTGCACACGTGACCGGTGCTCTGGTGGTGCAGGGGGGCGGGGAGGGGGTCTGGCGCCTCAGGGGCGGCCCTGGCTTCCTGGGGCCAGGCCCGGCCAACACTCTTTCCATATTCAGTTTTCACTCAACTAAAACACTCGCAGAGTCCGGATACCAGGGGCGTCCTGTGTGCGACGCCCTTTCTCTTTATGGAGAGAAGGTCTCTGCACACCCCCGCTCGAAACAGAGTTCGCTCGCAAAATGGAGCGCGGAACTTGTTCGATCCAGCAGCGGGCCCCGCACAAATATACTCCTGCAGGGGTACGGACTGTGTTGACGTCTGAGCGTTAGTGCAGTGTTTTGCGATAAAGCTTACTGCGTAATAAACACTTGTGCTGTCAATAAACTGCGCTTTCCCTCCTTCGGAGAGAAAGTCGGGGCGTGCGGTGAACTCTAGCTGGCTATGGCTGTTATGGTACGGCCTCAGCTTGCTCTAGTCAGAATTCGCGTTACGCGGAACACACCGGTCTTGCATTACCCGCCTCAGACTTGTGAGAAACGAAATGGAGAGCTCTATAACTTTACCATGTCCAACTCTCTCGGACGAAAATTTAGAAAACTGAAAAATTGCAAGGTACTCTTACGGAAACATTGAAGGTAATGAATGGTCCATTCTTGTGTTGTGTAGCAAAATCGTTCTTTTAAAGTGCTTCCATCGATCGCATCGAGAAGTGAAGACTGCCATAGAAAAATAATTGGGAACGCTTTTGTAGATAGTGAAAACGTTAATAGAAAAAATTTCAAGACTACCGTCGGGTGATCTGCGGATGTACTGACTGCTATAGTGAATTCTTACATTATATGAAAAAATTTCGTTCATCAACGGTTTCCTACTCTAAAATGCTTTTCTCAAGAATTGTTGGGTATGCATATGCATATCGCTCTCAAATTATTTCCCGCAATGTAGCGCGAAATGAATATGCCTTAGCAGCTGTCGCCGAGTATTGCGGTAAACAGTGGCAACCGTCGTGTAATCTTTTTTTTTCTTTCTGTAAAACTAACAAAATTGGCTTACGGCAAAGTTATGCCGGAGTTGGCTCACTCGTCCACAGGTATAGGCACCCTGCACCCGCCACCGTCGAGTCTGCGTTCAGCTCCCCGGCGCGGTCAGTTCCTCGTCCCTCTCAGGAAGGCTCGCCCCGCGACTTCGAAGGGATGGCGTCTGCTAGTGGCTCCTGCTTTTCGTAGAGGCAGGATTTCCACCTATTGATTCATGAGGCTGAAAAATTCTTTCGAGGAGCAAACGTCATGAATGGAATGATGCTTTTTGAAGCAGGCCATGTACACAATGTGAAAGAGGCGGTGTCGTGCCACGGGAGCGAAGTAGCAGCCCGGTGCATTTGCGCAGACAAGCATCACTGCGCCGCCGAAAACGATCAAATTAACGCTAAGAAATATTTCTATCTAATTCCTGTCAGCGCTGCACTCGCACTCATTTTTTTTTAATGTAGCTATCTTCCAGTAGACAGCTTGTAGCCGCGAGCTGCAGTTGCAAGGCAGGCAAATGTAAACACGCTGCTGCCGTTACCGTGTTTTTTGGAACGGTGTGAAACGCTCTCCAAAACGAGCCACCCGCAAGCCTGGGGTGTTCCTGCATTTAGAAAGGCTTACCCTGAACTGTTAAAGACGGCCAGTCGGCATAACATTCAAGGTAATTAGAAAACTCCAGTTTCTGAGCGAACGGCGCAAACCTGACTTCGTAACATTCTCGTTTGCCGCACCTTCGGTGTTCGATGTGGAATACCCTGTCCAAACTACGCCTTGAAATGATGTGCCCACTGCGTAATCTGCCACTCATATTTTCTCTTTTTTCAGCAACTGCCAGGATATTATCGCTATAACACGTGCGTCAGTATTTTGGTGATATGAGATGCCCAATGAACGAGCTTTTGCAAGCAGAAGAGAACGCAAGCTGCGGCGAAGCGCCTGTGCGCACTGGAACTCCTGCGCAAAACAATACTTTTTGACTGGGATTCTGCAAAAAAGGAGTATCCCGGCTATTTCACGCAGAATTCTTGCAGAAAGCTTGTGCTCAAAAAAAAAAAAAAGGAATTTCATTGCAAGGTTTGTTTAATTTCTACGCATTTAAGTGCCCTGACTCTTCAACATTAGGATATATGGTTATTGTACTAAATTATCACCCAGTCGTTCAGACGTGGAGGCAAAGATTTATCAGAAGCATGTTGCCGTTGCCCCTGGAAACGGTCCTTTACTGTCGAAAAATACGCTGGACGACAAGGCGCAGTGGAAATCAGAAAGAATTCTGCGCAAACCTGGAACTAAAGTAAACGATTCTTTGCAGCGTAGAATTTGGGCGCCTTCCTAAGGTGCGACTGCGGGCGAGTTTTTAAGCCCACATATTGTTGACAGCCAAGTCAATGACCGGGAATCGTGGGTGCAAGAAGAGGGAAGGGTTCCCAGAGAGCCATCAGCAATCCTCCGAGTCTGCTGAATTTGCCATGAGTCAAAATCCTGTATAGGAGGTAATGCATGAGTCAAGTAAGCGTCTTCCGCACGGGTTCGACCATTGTTTGACCAGAAACCGCTCGCGCGTGTTGCCCGTGGCGAAGTGTGGGCCGTCTCCCAATGTCGCGTCGGAAATTTATAAAACCTTGTCCGAGGCGAATTTATATAAGTATTAAGGCATCCTACAACACTGCAATGTGTCCTGCTGTTGTTATGAGCCTTTGTGCTCGGAAAGGAGGCGCACAACTGCTTCGCGACAGCGCGCGCAACGCAGCGGGAGCTGTCGGACTGCCCCCGTCTTCCTGACAGGGACGCCCGCGCCGCCGCCAGTGGCGCGCGCGTCGCGCTGGAGTTAGATGCGCAGGGGGCCTATATGCGGGTAACGTCAAGAAATTTAGCCACAAGTGTAAAAAATACCACAGTAGTCTGAAACAAAACTCATCATTTTACAGCGGGGGCCGTTATACGCATTTTATGCTGGGCCTTTGACCCTATATATGCGTTGGCTGCGCAGAGCGAACACTAGGTGTCCGCTCTCGGATTACCGTGCATGCGAATTCAAGGCCAAATTGAAAATAAAAACTGGAATTGCAGTGGAGTAAACACCGTACTGACAAATCACAGAGGGCACTAAGTGCTTTAAAGGGAAAAGCATTGTTTTTGAAATATATATTTCTTTTTATTTGCTTCTCCTTTCTACTAACACGCCCACTCATTAGCATACGGTCGTAAGGCGACGAATATACTTGTTCGCCGACACGCAACGCTGTTCTGTAACCTATAGGTTGCCTGTTCGCCTCGTGATGTGGAAGTCCTGGGTTCGATTTCCCGCACCTTCGGAAGAATATTTGGGACCACTACTGCTCATAAACACAGACACCGGTCCCCGTGTCCGACGAGCCATATAACCCTTTCGGGTTAATAATGACGTTGCCTTTTACTCACCTTGCATCAAGTCGAGAATGGCGTGCTGTGCAAATGCGAATGACGTGTGCATTTTGCTCAGAGGCCGTTCAAAGACCACAGAGTGGGCAGCGCATGACCTGAAAAGGTTTAAAATGTGTGATGTGGCCACTCGGACCTATTTAATCTTCGAGTCACAGTTGCGGAAACCTGCCGCGTCGAACGTTGATGGCGATACGAATGATGATCCAAGCAACAGAAAGGCCGGTGAGAGTGAAAAGGAACGAATATAGGTGTTTATTTTGTTTGAACACAACTACAGAAGCAAATTTTGTCGCGTGACAAGTAAGAAAAAAAAATGGTCATCGGAGCAGTAGTGCACACTTGAGAATTAAATGATAACAGCGAGTTATTTCGTATTAGTGAGGACGACTTTTACGGGGCATGTTCGTTTCCCGAATTCGTGAGGAAACTGCCTGGGAACTGAGGGTGTTTCGAAGTTTCACACCTCTGGCACAACACGGTTCTCGAAGGAGAAACCAGTAAAATAAAAACAAAGTCAAGGAATGTGCGTTATTCAAACTCGACGTTCACGTAGATCCCTTTGTTGGCGATAAACTTTTGCCGCTCGACATCCCTCCACAAGAATTTCTCCGCATCACCGGATTTATTCGGAGATCCAGGTACTGGTTTCATAGTGGCCGAGAAGTCGCTCATGACCACCGGCAGCCTCTTGTCCTTGTCCATACTCTCGGGATGAGTCAATATCAGCGTCACCTTCTTAGAGAACGGCCATTCCACGAACAAATCCCAAGCGCCTTCACAAATCCTGATAGAGAGGGTTACATAACAATCGTCATCGTAATGGAACCGGCACCCCAGCCTGAATGTGTAGCCAGCGACTGTACAGATCTCACTTGATAGCTCGTGATTGCTTTTATATTTTCCTGCCAGCGCTTCGTTTCCGTCGTATACATCGGAAAAGACGCAGGCCGCAATGAAGTTGCCATGTTTGGAAACTGGGCGGCAGGGACCCGGTGTGAATGCAAACTGACTCCGAAGGCTGGCAACACGCTCCATTAAAGAGCGTACACCATTCACGACAGCATCCTTGACTAAAGTCTCGCTCGAGGCACGCTCCAGAATGCCTTCCAAATCCTTCTTCAAGTCGCCAAGCTCTTCGACGGCACTGGAGATTGCCGTGGGGCTCACAGTCTCAGCAGAGCACTGCCTGTAGTGCTCAACCGCAACGTTGCGAAAAACTGATTGTTGGCATACGGCACATCTCACCTTGTCGCTGTCACAGTTAATCAGGAGGTCCTTCAGGTCGCTTAACCGAGCGGCGAAGCTGCACTGCTCTCCACCGGCGACACAGAAGACGCGGTGCTGCTCCAATTAAGACTTATTGAAGGTTACAGGGACAACGTCGCCCTCTGCGAACTCCATGCCGTCCAAGGGGCACTTCCCGCCTTCCTCCGGAATCAGATCCTTGCACACCTGGCACAAAACGTGACCGCAGGGCATCAACAGGGTGCGGCTGGGCACCACACCGCAGACGCCGCAGACTCGGGTGCTGGGTAGCGGCTGGACGAAAACGACGCGTGGGCGCTCGGGGTAGCCGTCGAATCCAGTTAAAGTATACTTTGTGCCAGCCATCGCGATGTCCTTGTCGTTCGCGAACGCCCACAATGCTGCAGTGTGTGGAGCGACAACCGTAGATGCAGCCGCCAAGTGCGAAAAGCGGCAACCAGTAACTCTATACTCTCACGGAGCGTGCAGAACGAAAAGGCGTTGATTGCGAAGTTCACCAACTCAGCCGTGAGCGACAACTGCAGCAACTGCGAATGCGAGGAACGGCAAAGCGTCGAGGTAGTCGAGGGACAGAGGGAGAGAGTGTGCATTTATGAAGAAAGGGTGAGCCGTGGTCGCCACGGTGCTATCGGTTATTTGAAGGTGACGCAGCTCGGCGGCGCCCGCCAGAGCAGGCATAGCATTGCGCGCACGCGCATTGGTGGTATAAATGGAGATTCCATTATACGCTTGACTACAACCGATACAGTACACTTGTATGTCGCTCCGAGATGGCCAGTGCGGGAGCAAAGGAAGCAGCGGCGACCCACAGGTGGTGACGATAAGCACGCCGACGGCAACACCCGCGGCTTGGGCGTTGTGGTGCGCGGTCACAGTTACTCGGCGACATCGAAGGCAGTGCACGTTTCGCGTGCGCATGAGCTGTCTGCTTTTATTGTAGGGTTTTGTGGATAACGCAATGTTCTTCACATATCTGTAAAGATGAATGCTATGGTATTGGAATAAATGAATATATAAAGTGTGTGAGGTTAAAATGGGGGAGATAAATGCGTATTCCCCGTTTAAGCGCGGCTGACTCAGTTCAAAACCGCGCGGACCCCACCCCGTGGTCGCGTACGCTACTGAGCGCACGCCGACCACGGCGGGCCGTGCTCTACGGTAACAAAGGAACGACACAATGGCTGACACAAACAAGGCATTTATTTCTATAGCAACAATAACGCCAGCTAGCAACAAAATACACTGAGGAATCGAGGAAGTCCGACTCACCAGCACGGCTACGAGCGAACGTCCGCCCACGGTAGGGCAAAGGGAACTCCGAGGTCGAGCGGGACGGGCTCGGCGGGAGTAAGTTCCGACCGAGAGGCGCCCGTCGACGAAGAGCGAAGCTGCGAGCGAAACGTCTGCTCGCTTCCCGATCCCAGAGAGAAGAGACCCCGTCGCTCCCCGCGAGCGCGCAGCAAAACGCCATCCGTGGCGCTGGTGTCGCTGCGACGCGAGCGCCCTCCCTTGTTAGTTACAGTAACCGAACCGAGAGGAGTGCTTTTCGGGGGCAGCTAACAACAGTGGGGTGCGTTGAGGGAAAGCGAACGCAGGGGACGAAGGCGTCCCCACATCCCCCCAACCTTAAATAGACCCACGCGCCTGCAAGTTACATGCTATGGAGGAGTCTCCTGGTCTTCATGCACTTGAGGCAGGTCGTGCAGCGGAGGTCACGCCGACAGAGTGCACGCAGTCTTCCGCGGTATTCCGAAGGCGGCGTGAAGGTCTCCGCTGGGACGACTCGCATGGCCCGCGGACTACGTGCCCGCAGGCCCGCGAAGAGGAGGGCCGGTTGACCACTGCAGTCCAAGATTCCGCAGTAGTCGCCAGGGCAACAGCAGCCAGACGTGGCTGCTGTCTGGTCTCGCCACGGCTGCCCCGGATGGATGCGGCGAACAGGATACAGGCCGCTCCGTCGCAGCAGGCGGCAGCGAGACGATGTGCACAGGACAGCAAGCCGCAGTGGCTCCAGATCTGTAAAATTTCCGAAACACACTCCGCATGCCTTTAACGTAGGTCACGGGAGGGGAAACGGTGTACACAAGGGCCTGGTGGCTCAATGCTCAACTCGCTAGCAAAACGTGTCGGGCGGCTGTGCAATGCAAAGTTCGAGTGAACAAAGCCCTTTCTTGAGTTGAACGAGAATGCTCGGTTCATGCGAGGTTAAAAAAAACGGGTGGGGCAGCAAAGTGCGCCCCCCTCTCAACACCACGGTCCGGTGGTCGTGTCACTTTTGACAAGGTGCAGGCAGCTATGAATAGCCTTAGGCCTCACTACCATAGTGGCGGTCGATGACCCCCAACAAAAGGAGGACCCGAAACGGGTTTCGTGCGCGCAGCCGCGAGGAGACATCAGCGTTGTGGGGTGGTCCTCCCCGCTCACTGCACGAAGCAGCTGCTGAGTGATCGGCGCCCACCGTATCGGACGGTGTCGGAACGCCCGGTGCCGAGCTGCAATACCAGCGAGCTCGTTACGGCACCCGTGGCCCCAGGCCACCCGGCTCCCAGAGTCGAAAAAGAGACAGCGAGAAAATATATACAGAAAACTCGGACCACCCACGCGGCTTCCGTACTCACTCGCTTCGGGCTCGGCAACTCCGCGGGCGCTAGGCCTCGCGCTCCCTCGATGCGGACCAAGTGGTTCTTGAAGAAACTCCAGGAAGAAAACTTCACAAAAAAAAAACATGCTGAGCATGTCGAAAAGTTCAAACATGCTGCAGCGCAATACACCTCGCACTCAAGAAAGCATGCCGCAGGTCCTAGCGATCGAAATTCACTCTAGGCCTAGCACTTGTCAAGTCCGGACAAAGAGCGTTCCTCGAACCGAACAGACTGTCGTCCAATGTTCCAAGAGCAGGCCCCACGTTGGGCTGCCAGATGTGGGGTTAAAATGGGGGAGATAAATGCGTATTCCCCGTTTAAGCGCGGCTGACTCAGTTCAAAACCGCGCGGACCCCACCCCGTGGTCGCGTACGCTACTGAGCGCACGCCGACCACGGCGGGCCGTGCTCTACGGTAACAAAGGAACGACACAATGGCTGACACAAACAAGGCATTTATTGCTATAGCAACAATAACGCCAGCTAGCAACAAAATACACTGAGGAATCGAGGAAGTCCGACTCACCAGCACGGCTACGAGCGAACGTCCGCCCACGGTAGGGCAAAGGGAACTCCGAGGTCGAGCGGGACGGGCTCGGCGGGAGTAAGTTCCGACCGAGAGGCGCCCGTCGACGAAGAGCAAAGCTGCGAGCGAAACGTCTGCTCGCTTCCCGATCCCAGAGAGAAGAGACCCCGTCGCTCCCCGCGAGCGCGCAGCAAAACGCCATCCGTGGCGCTGGTGTCGCTGCGACGCGAGCGCCCTCCCTTGTTAGTTACAGTAACCGAACCGAGAGGAGTGCTTTTCGGGGGCAGCTAACAACAGTGGGGTGCGTTGAGGGAAAGCGAACGCAGGGGACGAAGGCGTCCCCACAAGTGAAACACCGACGCAGTGTTCAGGTGACAGCGGTGTATTTCAGCAGCCCGAGACGCACAGCTAGTCTGGACGGCGCTGACTAAGTCTCAGTCCCAGTGCTTATACACTTCTCAGTGCGTCTGTCTAGAGCGCTTGAATGGCCACGCGCGGCCTACCGATAACGCCTGGTTTGAAATAGCCTCCATTAGAGCATGCGGCGCCACACACTGACGACACCTCTTTCTGCTTTATCGCCGCACCGCTGCCACGATTGCCAACAATCACCGATGAAGGCACTAGCTGCAGGCCACTGGGACCAAAGCCGCGATAACACATCTCGCAAAATATTCCTCAGGAGCGCGACACGAGACGTGTTTTCTCGTCTTTGGTTTCGCGGCCTACAGCGCCTTCGCCGGTGGTCGTTTGCGATCGCGACTTCGGTGCGGCGCGGCGATTAAGCGCAAGGCAGTGTCGTCAGTGTGTGGCGCCGCATGGTCTAATGGAGGATATCTCATACCAGGCGTTATCGGTAGGCGTCGTGCATGCAGCCAGAAGCTCGCCTTTCGAGTGTTCTCGACAAACGTGCTGACGACTGCACAAAATATTGCCACACTAAAGTAATAGGCTAGACGCCTTAATACTGCTTCCTACGGAATTTGTCTTCGAGGGACATCACCTTTTTACGAATTACACCGATCAGCCTAGATGGCATTTTCTACAAGAGTTGCCCAACGCTACCTCCACGTAAACAAGGTATACCAACTTGGCATTCACGTTACGCAAACACGTGGCGGGAAGTACTCGAATTCCTCTGGTGGTGACGGTAGTCCGCACTGAATAGAGAGTTATAGCATATCGTTACCGTGTTTACGTTACCGTTCACCGTGTTACCGGACGCCGGAGTTTCCGGTTAGCGCTGCGCACGCTAGAAGACATTTTAGCATGCCGTCTCTCCGGCCTCTCCCGTAACAAGTTACCGTAAGGCGAAAACGAATGATGATGATGGTAGAAGCCCCAGCATTAATTACAAACAGAAATACGCATGCATTGAAAGCATTTCTTTGCAGTGAGGTGCTACATGCTCTTAAATCATCTTTTTCTCTGTATATAAAGACGTGCTCACTACTTTTCTGCTAACGGCCGGCTCAGTGGCTTCAAAAGTACCCTGACCAGTAGACAAGTTTACTACACAGAACGCACTAAGCTTGTGTACGCTGCGCTTACTGAGTTGCGAATGCTGTAAAAGACGCAGGTATACAACACCTGTTTGCCGCGCGCAGCGTCGCTTCTTTGGATGTTTGGTTGCACGACTTGGATGTAAACATAGTGGCGCCATCTGGTGACAGTAAGTCAAAGCACTTGAACTCTGGACTGGAGAAACTTTTTTTTTTCTGAATTTAGTGGTGAATATGACAAGCACTACCAGAATGTTTTTGTTTTTCCAGGAAGAAAACTATGAAAATAGAGAGAAAAATGTTAAAGCTGTCACAAAAGCTACAGTGTTGCTGCTTCCTTGGCTACGCGCTTGGAGGAAGGAAAATTTGCGAGGCGGATAGTTAGGCTTAAGTGCTCGAAAATCACAGAGTTATCTCAACAACATGGGCTAGTTGTCACTTAAACCTCGACGTAGTGGTGAGAGTATGCGAAATAAAAGCGAACCGCTACCATTTGAGTGAGCTGTCGCATCAAAGAATCCAGCGGTGACATGCATTTATTCCTAAGCGGGCGAGCAGGGCGCCGCCATGTTTGTTTACAAGTGAACGCTAACTCTCTCCGCAACGCTGAAGAGTTTCCGTAAAGTGTTACCGGCCCGGTAATGGGCGCGCATGCGCAGATGTCGCCAGCCGAGCCCGGTAAACGGTAACCGAGCCCGGTAAACGGTAACGTAAACATGGTAACGATATGCTATATCTCTCTAATGACACATGTCGTCCGACTGTCAGCAATACCGCAACGTGATGGTCTCGGCGAGTTGGTTCTGCGTTGACACTTTCGCGCATACATAGTGCCGTCAGCACATGATGCCGACATGGAATGATAACAAAATTCGTAAATGAGCAACGCGCTATATCTATTTTTTGTTTTACTTTGAAGAACATGATTTCAATGCTGCCACACGTTTTGCGTCCCGAGTTAATAGCTTGAAAGTCGCGTTTCACTAAATCCAGGGCACGGTGGAAGTGGCCGAGTCCACTTTGTGCGGCCACAGCCCATTCGATGCTTTTCCTGCATCCGCAGTCCTACCAGGAGAGAGCACGGGCGATCGGAAGTTGGCGACCACGGTGTCTGCCGATGAGGAGAAAGTTGGTCTTCTTTACATCGCCATGACGGAGCGTCGACAAGACTCTGCGGCCCGCATATGCAACAAAAAAAAAACGCAATTTTTCTATAAACTGTGTCACCGGCCATTGCTTTACCGCGATTTTTTTCCAATCACCGTTCTTTCCGGGGCTCGACCATCCGCACCAAGTTAAACGCATCGCGTGTCGTTCATGCGCATTCCAGGAGTCATTCATACCAAGTACTATCAATTTTTCCAGCCCACACAGCCATTGAATCTAGCGTCTCCACACTTTTTGATCTCGTCCCCAGCGACGTCGGCTTTGGAAATGATTTTATGCGAAGCATATTAACGTAGGTTTCGGGCCTCCGCGCGGCGCCCGGCGGTGGCCACCATTGACCCTGAAGTGGGGTCACGTGACATGACGTCATGTGATGACGTCACACCGGCTGCGGATGGGGCCTCATATCGCGCCGTCGGTCGCCTCCCGGCGGTGGCCACCATTGACCTTGAAGTGACTTTCAAGTAGGTCATGTGACATGACGTCACGTGATGACGTCACACCGGCTGCAGATGGGGCCTCATATCGCGCCGTCGGTCGCCTCCCGGCGGTGGCCACCACTGACCTTGAAGTGAGATCACATGATGTGACGTCACGTGATGACGTCACATCGGCTGCAGATGGGGCCTCATATCGCGCCGTCGGACGTCGCCCGGCGGAGAAATGCTCAAAGACAATACAGAATAAGTGACGTGCAAACCAAGAGTCATGCATTTACGGACCATAAGAGTGTGTTTGTCGGGCTGCAAAGAATGAAATACGACGATTAACCTAAAACCACGTCTCCGTTACTTAGCCCCATCCACACTGAGGCAGTTGCTTAACATGCTTCGCATCCACTGGGCTTAACCTTGATAACCCTCAATTTTTTTTTTCAGTTGCTGTACTTTTGCGACTACTTCTGTTCCTTTCGTGCCTAATACGTAGACTGTAGTATTTTTCATTAGCGTTTTGCCATATTGTTTTGTTTAAACCTATAATTTGTATTATATTGTTTTCTATCGCCTGCACCTTTATTTACTCTCAGGTGCTTAATTATTTTTCCATGTTATACCTAGCCTGTTTATTATTACTCTGCTTGTTAACGATACTCCTTACACATGTTTTATTTTCGCACTTATCGCCCCCGATGTAATACCCTCGAAGGGGGGCCATTAGGGGTATGTTGAATAAATAAATAAATAAATAAATAAATTATGATGAGGAAATCACGCGCATAGGAGCAAAAACCAATCGCAGCCATTATAAATATAATTTACAGTGATAACCAGAGAAGGCAGCAAAGCGAAGATAAAGCTTTTTAAAAGACCGCTCACAAAACTCCTTTACTCGAGAAGCAGAGCTAAAATAGCGAAAAACGCTCAGCATCTTTATCTTGTGGCGTGAGCCGTTATACGTAGCCCGTCCTGGGACTTTGACCAAAATACGCATTGGTTGCGCAGGGCCTGCACAGGGTGTCCGCTGTAGTAGTGAGGCGCATGCCAATTCGAGGCCGCACTTCATGTTTAAAAATCTGGCACTAGAATCGGGTAAGCAGGCTATTGTATAATGGCGTTTCTATTCATATACACCTTGGAGCAAGACGAGAATGACACGTTGTGCGAAGCCATGGCAGCACTTTGCTCGAAAGCCGTTACAGAAACCACTCATTGGCCAAAGAATGAGCTTCCCGACGCAAGTGAGTGCAACATTGGAAGCGGAAACAAAAAGACCAAACAAGTGTGCAGTGGGCGTTGGAAGCAATTTACTCTTCGAGTCACATTTGCAGAAACCCGCTACTTCCAGTGATGACGCGTGGCCTTGCCATCGACAAGCAAAAGAAAGGCCAGTGAAAAGCACGAAATTGCGTTTTCATTTCGCTTGAGCGCAACCACAGAGGCAGCTTTTGTCGCGTCACAAACAAGGGAAAGTGATTGCATTTCGTCAGCAAATTAGCAGTGCATACTTGACAATTAAATTATAACACATCAATATTTATTATTAACGAAGACGACTTTCATCACGCGTGTTCGTTTGGTCGTAGTAAAGTTTCACAGGTTCTTTCGTCTTCCTTATTGCACCAGCGGTGCCCCGCCAGAGACGGTTTGTTCCAACTGGAAGACTGAAGCTCTTCGCACCAGGGGTGCCCGTCAGAGACGGTCTTGTGTTCAGTTGAGACGCAGGGGTAAGGCGAACACTTCAAATTTTATGTACAGTATTTACAATAGATACAAGTTCAGGCACTCGAGACAAATTAAATGGCAAACGGACAAACAACAAAAAGGGTGGAACTGGCTAATACTAGGGGAGGCCCCTACTCGGCGTTGCCGAAGATGCGTTGCATCTCACCTTAGCACAGAACCCCGCTTCCAGCTCCGGGGCCCGGTTTTAAAGCCCTAAAGGCCCGGCCCACATTTCGTGGCTTCCAATCATGTTGTGCTGTTAACATCATTGGTTCTTCAAGGGCATGGCCAGCCCTCCGGCTTCAACAAGGTAAAGCACTCTCTCCACCACAAAATAAAAACAAACACAAATAGACATTCGTGCCAGCACGTGCGCGAATCGGTACCACGGGGCGGGTAGACACCCGTACTTCCTGGCGCGTTCGCGAGCGGCCGCGTTCCGAGAAGGGGACGCTTCGCTTTGAGCGCTCCCAGCCGCGTTCCTATGACCCCCGCGAACGCTACCGATACCTTACACGCCCTTCCCAAGATTCTACAAAGGGCTCAAATGCCACTTTTAGAATTACAAACAAAAGGGATCGGTGTCTGACACGAAACTACCCTTCGGGTGACATAACATAAACAAAACGTACACATTCAAATGCGCGTTTCACACCTGTAAAACCAGCGCATTCACCGAAGTCCAAGCTGTCGCGCTGCGACCAGTTGCACGAACAAAACCAAAAACAACAAAGTGCACACGGGCACCAACACAACATCACGCAAAATGCACACTTAAATACACACAGTGGCATGCCTGCCGTGCGCCGTAACACAGCGTCCAAGTTGGTGCGTTGCACCCAGTTCGCCTGCATGCACGCCGTCGTCCTGCTCGCGAATGAGCACACAGACACAGACACTCGCGACTGGAGCGTTCACAGCACTCGCCCAATGCCCACGTGAGCCTCCTTAGTCGCACCGAGCGTCCCTGTGTACATTCGAGCACCACGTGTTGTCAGTAACACAATTAACGCCTAAACGGTAACTCACTCATTAGGCTGGCGCCACAACGGGGCGCGAACTGAAAAGATGGTGCCCTCCAGGATCAAAAACGTCCCGGGTTTTGATGGGTCCAAACCCCTCACTACACACACGCACCTGAGGGCCCGCTCTCTCTGGCGCGCCGGTACGAACCGCGTGCTGCGTAAGGAACATCTCTCTTGCCGAGTTCAGCTGTAACAGTGCGGCCGGCTTTGCTGAACATAATTTGGCGTACCGCAGCACGGAACGTACTGTTCCACGCGCCGACATTCACTGTGAAGGCTATGCGCCTGTCCCCTGGTACATTGGAGCGTTTGGAGCTATATTGCACCGTTCCTGCACGGGCAAACATTTAAATCGCCGCTCCCTGCTTGATAGACGCTGGCCGGCTTCGTGGCATCGTCTGCTGCACGAGCTGACTCGCCGTCGCTTGACCCGAGTTTGCCTTGCGGCAAGTCGCCACTCATTTCCGGGTACTCAAATGACCTGGCCAGACACACATCGGGTGCGTTCCACAACTGTGTGGCGCTCTGCCCGGTCGGCCCAGCAAGCCCGCCTCCGTTCCCTGGCTCGCATGGAACGCTCTTTCCATCAATGACGCTACGGGGCCCTTCATGCCCTATGACCGACACAGTGTGCGGTTCCAGCAACGCTAGACTTTCTCCTGTCACTAGCTCCGTGTCAGAGATCACAATCTCATTCATAGAGCCTGCAGGAATTAGATCACTCTCCTGCTTGGTCTCGGACAATTTGGTCTCGATTGGCCCTAGACCATCAGAATTGGGCTGCTCTTTTTCGTTGCTAGCCGCCCGCGGTGGCGGAAAAGCTGTGGTATTTCCGCGTCCTTCAGGAATCCTGTTTTCACTTCCTGAACCTTTCGCGGCGTTTCCTAAGAAAGATGCGTTCCCGCATACCGGCTGCTTGCTTTCAGCGTCCTCACTGCTTTTTCCCTGACCTGTGCATGACAAGCATAATCCTTTGTCTTCCAGCACAGGCTGCCTCACCTCTCGGGACTCGGAGCAGTTCTCCCTGGTTAGTTCACTAGCTTTCCTAGACACCTTGAGCTCAGCGAGCTCCAGCGCTAGCTGCTGGCGCTTTGCTTCTAATTCATCCAAGACGCACTTAACATCCTGAGGTTTCTCCTCGCACAGCGGCGCCTTTCCTCTATTCACTTTCGCAAGTTCAGCCTGAAAGTACGCTAAGCGCGCCTTTGCTAATTCCACTTGGTACCTCACATCGAGTGAGGGCCGGCATGGATAACTCTCCATACCGCTGTCTGTATCCCTCAACTGTCCTGCCGGCTCGAACACAGGGACGTGAACAATGCGACCAAGGAAACTCACGGTTTCGATGCGTCGATCCGCATTGCCAGCTCCTTGGCGTCGGAGTCCACCTCCACTTTCACTGCACGCTGCGATGAGCTGTCGGACGCCGCTGGTCCTGCGCCCGCTGCTGTCGCCTTGCTGCGACCCGCCGGTGACCGTCGAGTTCTCGACGCGCTGCCTCCTTGACCGGACGCAGTCCCGCGTCGCTGGACACCTGCCGTGGTCCTTGCGTCCTTGCCGCCGTCTCTCCGCAGGTCCTTGCTCGAACGCTGCTGTTGCCTGACCGTCGCCTTTCTCCCTGCTATCAATCTTCCTGCGCCGTCTTCCGATGGCCGCAGGATCCTGTCGGCTGCGCCAGTAAAGTTTCACAGGTTCTTTCGTCTTCCTTATTGCACCAGCGGTGCCCCGCCAGAGACGGTTTGTTCCAACTGGAAGACTGAAGCTCTTCGCAACAGGGGTGCCCGTCAGAGACGGTCTTGTGTTCAGTTGAGACGCAGGGGTAAGGCGAACACTTCAAATTTTATGTACAGTATTTACAATAGATACAAGTTCAGGCACTCGAGACAAATTAAATGGCAAACGGACAAACAACAAAAAGGGTGGAACTGGCTAATACTAGGGGAGGCCCCTACTCGGCGTTGCCGAAGATGCGTTGCATCTCACCTTAGCACAGAACCCCGCTTCCAGCTCCGGGGCCCGGTTTTAAAGCCCTAAAGGCCCGGCCCACATTTCGTGGCTTCCAATCATGTTGTTCTGTTAACATCATTGGTTCTTCAAGGGCATGGCCAGCCCTCCGGCTTCAACAAGGTAAAGCACTCTCTCCACCACAAAATAAAAACAAACACAAATAGACATTCGTGCCAGCACGTGCGCGAATCGGTACCACGGGGCGGTTGGACACCCGTACTTCCTGGCGCGTTCGCGAGCGGCCGCGTTCCGAGAAGGGGACGCTTCGCTTTGAGCGCTCCCAGCCGCGTTCCTATGACCCCCGCGAACGCTACCGATACCTTACAGTCGTATTTTAAAGGAGTGTAATGGCGTCAGAAGTTTGACTGTCCTTGCACAACATGGCAGTAAGCGTACAAACAAGCAGCAGGATGAAAACAATGTGAAGGAATAAAATGGCGACGAAAGCGCCTTAGGTGTACATTATTCGACCGCAACGGTCACGTAGAACGCTTTCTTTGAAATGAACCGAAGCAGTGTGATATTATTAAGCCTGATTTCCGCCAGTGAGCTGCCCAGGTTATCAGGTCCAGGTACTGGCTTCTTCACCGCCTCGAGTACTTGTATTTTCACCGGCAGCGTCATGTGCTTCTGTGCACAAATGGGGTTGGTCAATATCAGCGTGACCTTCTTAGAGAACAGCTATTCTACGCACAAATCGCAAACGCCTTCGCAAATCCTGACAGAAAGGTATGCACCAAAACGGTTACCGTTGTAGAACTCACACTCCAGCCTGAAAGTGTACCCAGTGACTGCGCAGATCTCACTTGATAGCTTCCATATTTTCCTGCCAGCGGTCCGTTTCCGACGTATACATCGGAAAACACGCAGGTCGCAATGAAGTCGCCATGTTTGGAAACTGGGCGGTAGGGACCCGGTGTGAATGCGGCTTTCTTCATAGCTGAAAACAGCGAGCCGCACTGGTCCCCTCTAGCCTCTGTCTGTATGGTCGCAAACTGACCCTCAAGACTTGCCACACGCTTCATTAGAGAGTGTACACCGTCCACCACAGTATCTTTTTCTACAGTCTCGCTCGAGGCACCCTCCAGCATGCCTTCCAAATCCTTCTTCATGTCGCCAAGCTTCTCGACGGTACTTGCGATCGCCGTGAGGCTCTTTCGCGGAGGAGTCTCGGCGGGGCACTCTCCGTAGTGCGGGCAAGAAGCGAGCACTCAACGCCGCTTCTAATACATGAAGCGCAACAAATGCACCACACAGAAGAAGGAACCACGGAACATGGGCTTTTTAATGTTCAGTTTGATGCTATACGTACTTTTTCGTTATACCCGTGCGTTTCTTGTTTTGGGCCATATTGTTCTAAACATTCTATACTGAGTTCCCCTTTTTGTGAGCTGTTTTTATAGAGCGTTAAATATCTGTATTTTCATATTGTGTGGATGCTTGTCTCTTGTTTCTTTTAGGCACAATACTAAAGGTTCTCGGCACAAAACTTGCTTTTGGGAGCCTTTCTATTTTCACTCTGTCATTTGCTGTATGTCCATCATTAAACATAAAAAATTTAACAAATTAGTCACTTTACACAACCCAGTGAAATTGTCACAGGCGCCGGAAATTGACCTGTGTGAGTGCATGGTTGCGTGGTTTCGGCGAGCGATCACGGACGGCTGTGGCGTATCTATAAGAGGCTCCTTTTTCCAGCTCAGCCCGTTATTATACGCTTTCAACGAAAACCGAAGGAAATGCTAATGTGCGCCCAAAAACGCGCCTTTCAAGCTTTCGTCATCCACTGCGGTCACCAACTTCTTTTTTTGCGTAAGTGAAATCAATCATGAAAGTGTTTATTAGTTCTACGTTGCTGTTTACTACTTCGGCAGTATGATTATACTGTCTAGAGAGGCATGTTTTGATTCAAACCGAAAATAAAACGCCATTTTGTAGTCAAGAATCAGTTTCGATCACTGTTTTGATATTCATAGCTTTAATTGACAAGCACCAATATTGTAGCGGCCGTGGGTGTAGAAATCGACGAGAACGAAGTGCTGTGCGAGGACTAAGAAGACGAAGTGCGTGTTCTGGCAGGCATCGCATGCGCCTTCTTCTTCTCTTCTTCGCTAGGCATTTTCGCATCGCAAAAGAGTCCATGACGCTTTTGCGATGCCGAATCCCCCACCTCAACTTGTACTTATGCAGATACGGGTTCGCTACGACAAACATTTGTAACACGTGCAGAGAAGTTGAAACAATTGACCATTATCTCCTCTCTTGCCAGTGGTTTGCATTTCAGAGAAAACAGTATTTGGAAGTCCCTCTTTCGAGGTTAGGACTCTCTCTGTCTGTATCCGTTCTGCTCTCGTTTGGTGCGAGCGCCACGGGATTCTCGTTAAGCACTATTTGTGGCTACCTTCATGATTACATCATTGCAACTGGTCGCTTATCCTGTTAAATCCATATAAAATTCCACCGAATGTCCAATTCCTGAAATATCTGATTTGTTTTTTTATTAAAGATTTTGAACAATTCATACATACTTTCTAATTTCAAACATTCTGCTATTTTGCTTAGTTTATTTTTTCCGCTTTTTTTTGCTTGGCATTCACCACCGTACCTTGGCCAATGCCCCCGCGTGGGTATGTGCCATTTTCATATGGTGGAGAAGAAGAAGAAGAAGAAGGCGCTAGGCCGCTTGTTCCTTTGTTGTTCGGGTCTATCTCTTCCTGTACATACCTTTACTGTCGTTTTGTAATTACATTTCCCTTTTATATTATTGGTGGAAGTGCTGTGTACCGCAACAACAAAGTTAGAACTGCGCCGCGGACTGCTTCTGCGAAGTTAACCACGACGCGGGAAAGGGATGCTGCACCTGCCGCATCGAGGGTAATTAATGCGCAGCCACGCGACCTCGTGACCTTCTGCGGAACAGGCAGTGTGGATATGGAGCACTGGCTAGCACTGTTTCTCCCCTCCGTAGAGCCCGCCTGCACATGAACTCGTCCAACTACTATTTCGAGTTCCGCCGACTCACCATTCTCGTACATCTGGTGGACGCTTCTGGTGTCCGCCCTGACCATGCCACAGTCCAAGCCGTCAAGCACTTGCCCATTGCCTAATCGGCGCAGCTTTGTCGGCCTGTGCTTGTATTTCCGCCGTTTCAGCAAAAATTTCGCCGGCATCCCTCGTGTTCTTACCGACCTCCTTAAAAAAGACGCCCCTTTTACCTAGGGCCACACATGCATGTTCAGTGAGCAGTGCGCACCAAAGCGCACTGCTCAAGGAACAAGGTTTAGACGACCGCAGCAGTTTGGCATGGCGGTCCATCAAACCTCTCCTCTAGACACTCTGCAAGCACTGGTACTGAGACTTAGTCGGCGCCGTACCGACTAGCTGTGCGTCTCGGGCTGCGGAATTCACACCGTGGTCGCCTGAACAGAGCGCCGTTGTTTCACTTTATATATTTATTCATTTATTCGAATGCCGTAGCAATCATCTTTACAGATATGTGAAGAACATTGCGTTATCCGCGAAACCCTACAATAAAAGCAGCCAGCTCATGCGCACGCGAAACGTGCACTGCCTTCGATGTCGCCGAGTAACTGTGACCGCGCACCACAACGCCCAAGCCGCGGGTGTTGCCATCGGCGTGCTTATCGTCACCACCTGTCGGTCGCCGCTGCTTCCTTTGCTCCCGCACTGGCCATCTTGGAGCGACATACAAGTGTACTGTATCGGTTGTAGTCAAGCGTATAATGGAATCTCCACTTATACCACCAATGCGCGTGCGCGTGATGCTCTGCCTGCTCTGGCGGGCGCCGCCGAGCTGCGTCACCTTCAAATAACCGATAGCACAGTGGCGACCACGGCTCACCCTTTCTTCATAAATGCCCACTCTCTCCCTCTGTCCCTAGACTACCTCGACGCTTTGCCGTTCCTCGCATTCGCAGTTGCTGCAGTTGTCGCTCACGGCTGAGTTGGTGATCTTCGCAATCGACGCCTTTTCGTTCTGCACGCTCCGTGAAAGTATAGAGTTACTGGTTGCCGCTTTTCGGACTTGGCGGCTGCAACTACGGTTGTCGCTCCACACTCTGCAGCATTGTGGGCGTTCGCGAACGACAAGGACATCGCGATGGCTGGCACGGAATATACTCTAACTGGATTCGACGGCTACCCGGAACGCCAACGTGTCGTCTTCGTCCAGCCGCTACCCCGCACCCGAGTTTGCGGCGTCTGCGGTGTGGTGCCCAGCAGCTCCCTGTTGCTGCCCTGCGGTCACGTTTTGTGCCGGGTGTGCAAGGATCAGATTCCGAAGGAAGGCGGGAAGTGCGCCTTGGACGGCATAGAGTTCGCAGAGGCCGACATTGTGCCTGTAATCTTCAAGCAGTCTTACTTGGAGAAGCACCGCGTCTTCTGTGTCGCCGGTGTTGTAACCGTACTTCGGACCACGTGGGCCCGATCAAGCCGCTACCGTGAACATTCATCGAGGCCTGCTGTTGTAACCGTAATTCGGACCACGTGGGCCCGATCAAGCCGCTATCGTGAACATTCATCGAGGCCTGCTGTTGTAGCCGTACTTCGGACCACGTGGCCCGATCAAACAGCTACCGTGAACAATCACCAAGGTCGACAACCCCGCGACGACCATGGGAAGTGGGATGTTTGGAATGCCCCTCCGAGCCTCAGCGGATTAGTGTAGCAAGAATGTCGAGGGCCATTGTCAGCAGAAACCCCAGCGACCACAGCGGAGATGACCACTATAGCGGCGACGAAGGCAGGCGAGGCCCAGGAGCTTCTGTCCGAGCAACCACCGTGAATGCGGAGGCGACTTGGCGGCGCCGGTCACGCTGGCGGATAATTGAAGAATTCTGTGTCCCCGACTCGCGTTCTGGGAAATCGGCGGGGAGGCAAGTTCATTCCCCTGCTGGAAGACTTCGGGAGGTTCCTTTCCCGCTGGGCTGGTTGAGTCAGCATTCTCCCCCTCTCATCGACCCAGCTGCGTTAGAGTGGAAAAACCCGCACCTGCCCAGCCGTGGGTGGTGACAAGAACGTCCCCTTCGGTCCATCGGATTGGACAGTGCTCGTCGACCATTATTCCCCAGCCAGGGATCTGGGGAAACCGAACGATATTTAACTCGGCCGGGAGTGTGGCCGAGGAGAAGCCTGCTAGCTCCAGTCGACTACGGTTGACGAAGACGTTGCCCTTCCACTGAGAGCCATTCTCAGTCCCGCTCTATGTAAATAATGTAAATATGTGAATACAGTTTTTTCCTTCACTTCCCCTATTCCCCGTCTCCGGCCCACGTTTCCTTCCTCCTTCGGCACTGCGGCGGTACTCCTGGACCCGATGCCTGGTGGGACACGCTTCTAGCATCGACAAATATATCACCGGTGGTGAGCAGTGCAGCTTCGCCGGTCGGTTATGCGACCTGAAGGACCACCTGATTAACTGTGGCAGCGACAAGGTGAGATGTGCCGTGTGCCAACAATCAGTTGATCGCAACTTTGCGGTTGAACACTACAGGCAGTGCTCTGCTGAGACTCCTCCGCGAAAGAATGTGAGCCGCAAGGCGATCTCCAGTGCCGTCGAGAAGCTTGGCGACTTGAAGAAGGATTTGGGAGGCATTCTGGAGGGTGCCTCGAGCGAGACTTTAGAAATGGATGCTTTTGTGAATGGTGTAAACTCTTTAATAGAGAGCGTTGCCAGTCTTGAGAGTCAGTTTGCGACCATACAGACTGAGGTTAGCGGTGACCAGTGCGGCTCGCTGCTTTCAGCTATGAAGAAAGCCGCATTCACACCGGGTCCCTACCGCCCAGTTTCCGAACGTGGCAACTTCATTGCGACCTGCGTCTTTTCCGATGTATACGGCGGAAACGATCCACTTGCAAGAAAAAATGTAAGCACTCACGAACTATCAAGCGAGATCTGTACAGTCGCTGGCTACACTTTCAAACTGAGGTGCCAGTTCTCTTACAGTATCAGTTACGGTCTGAGTGTAAGTCTCTCTGTCCGCATTTGTGAAGGCGCTTGGGATTTGTTCGTAGAATGGCCGTTCTCTAAGAAGATCACGCTGATATTGACTCATCCCGTGGATATGCACAAGGACAAGAGGCTTCCGGTGAAGATGTGCCCACATGAGCGTCCAATGTGTCCAAGCATATGCATACCTGTGCTTAAGAAACCAGAATCTGGATGTAAGAATTGCTACACTTCACCGACACCAATCAAGTGGTGGGATATCGAACAGCAAGGGTTTATCGCCAACAAAGCGCTCTACGTGAACGTCGAGTTTCAATAACTAGCACCGTGCGTACCTTCCCCGAAATTTCATTCCTTGATTTTGTGTTGCGTTTACAGCACTGGTTTCCCCGTCGAAAACCATGTCGGGCCAGTGGTGTGAAACTTCTTAACGTCCTCAGTTCCCACGTAGTTTCCTCAAGAACTCAGGGAACCAGCATGCCCTATAAATGTAATCCCTGCTAATACGAAATAACTGTTATCATTTTGTTGTCAAGTGTGCACTACTGCTGTGCCGAGTATTTTTTTTCCTCGCTTGTCACGCGAAAAACAGTTACCTCTGTGGTTTTGTTCGAACAAAATAAACACCTATCTTCGTGCTCATTCACCGGCCTTTGTATTGCTTGTGTCAACGTCCGAAGGAGCAGATTTCCCGCAGATGTGCCTCGAAGATTAAATTGCTCCCAGTGGCCACATCACAACTGTCAGACCTTTTCATTTCCACTCGTTTGCGTCGACCGCCTCATGCGCTGCCCATTCTGTGGTCTTTGAACGGCCTTTGAGCGAAATGCTGCTGGCTTTGCACAGCACGCCTTCCTCACCTTCAGGCGAGGTGTGTGCATGGCAACGCCATTATTAACGGGAAAGTGTGATATGGCTTATCGGACACGAAATGCAGCGTCGGCGTTTTCTAGCCGCAGTGGTCCCAGAAATCGCAGAGACGCCCCTGTGGTATCAAAGAAAGAGCAAATTTCTTCCGCAGCAGCAAGGAATCGAACCCTGGACCTACAGGAGGCGAGCACGCAACCTATTGGCTACACTAACAGCGTCGCTTCTTGGCGAACAAAGGTCAATCAAGTATATCCATTGCCTTACGACCGTGTGTCATTAGAAAAGAGAAATAAAAGAAATGTAAACGAGAAAATCAATGCTTTCTCCTTTATAGCACATTATGCACTCCGTAATTTGCCAGTACCGTGTGTACCCGACTGTTATTAAACGTTATTGAAAGGTGACCTCCAATTCGCGTGCGCGTTACTATGAGAACCGAAATCTAGTGTGGGGCCTGAGCAGCCAAGTGCGTATATAGGGTGAAAGGCTCAGGATAAGCCGCGTACAACGGCTCACGCCGTAAAATAATGATGTGATGTTTCGTTTCCAGTCATCGCGGCATTTTTTACACTTGCGGCTAACTTTCTCGACGTTACCCGCATATACCCGTGGACGAGCGAGCCAACTGAGACATTACTTTGCTGTAACCCTATTTTGTTACATTTGCAGGAGGAAAAAAATCTCTGCCTCTCCTGTAACCGATAGTAGAGTAAGCATGAAATGTTTACGGGCATAACACGAAGCGTACGCGGACACGACGAGACGCAGGCCTGACAAGAATGTATATGCAGCGCGTTCGAAACTGTGTAAAGTGCGTAGAGGCGAACGCGCTTTCCGCACCACTTTACCTATGTGACACTGGTGACGTCATCGCTAGATTACGTCACACATAATTGATAACGATGTAATGAGAAATTAATAATTAGTGACTAATTACTGATTAATGACTAAATACTTATTAACCGCTGATTAATGACGCTTAAGTTTCGCATTTAGGAGCGCTGCCAGGCAGTGCACGGAACGCCACCGCCCGTTCGGCGCGATGCCTTGCCCTTGGAACGCAACGCTTTTTGAGAAAAGGAAATGGCGCAGTAATTCTCGGCCGTCTCGGTGGGCACCCGAACTATACCCGAACCGCACCTTAAAGGAAGGGAGGAATGCCACCACCCGTTCCGCGCGTAGCTACCGGCGCTTGTATGCCGGTCCTAGGAGGGCTTAGAGAGTCTCGTTATATCTCGTACGGTGCCCGGATGCTCTCGTTTCAGTGCCCGAATGAGTGGAAATCAGTGCCCGGATGTTGGCTCTCGGTCTCGGCGTGACGTCACCACACTGCCGACAACGGGAGCTAAAAGCAATTCATGCTTAAAAAAAGCATACACGATGGTTACCACTGTTTACGGCGGTATTCGGCGATACCTGCTATGGTATATTTCGCGATATATTGCGGTAAATAATTCGAGAGCAACATGCATATACACACCCAACAATACTTGAGAAAAGATTTTTACAGTGGGAAACCGTTGACGAACGAAATTTTTTCATATAATGTAAGAATTCAGTATAGCAGTCAGTATATACGCAGATCACCCGACGGCAGTCTTGAACTTTTTTCTGTTAACGTTTTCACTATCTACAAAAGCGTTCCCAATTGGTTTTCTATCGCAGTCTTCACTACTCGATGCGATCGATGGAAGCACTTTAAAAGAAAGATTTTGCTACATATGAGAATAATAGACCATTACCTTCAATGTTTTCATAAGAGTACCTTACAATTTTTAAATTTTCTTCGTTTTTGTCCGAGAGTGTTGGACATGGTAAAGTTATAGAGCTTTCCGTTAGTTTCGCAAGGCTGTGGCGGGTAATGCAACACCGGTGTGTACTAAGTTGCGTACAAATGGTTCTCGCCTGCGACGCTTCGAATTCTGTAGGTCTGCGACTGGGGAGGGCCGTCGGTCTTGCCGCAGACGGCCTGCGGCCAAGTTTCGTCCGGTTGGAATTCAGTCGCAGCAGCGTCGGTGTGTTCGCTCTGCGACTGACCATTGGGCAGCGCCGAGACGGCGCGTGACGTCACGTCACGCGTCGACTCAGCGTGGGGTCACGTGGGAGCTGTTCCCGCAGCGTAAGCAAAACTGTTTATTCCAATCAAAACATACGAAATGTTGCCTTGCAGCTAAAACACGCTGGTCATAACATCACCAACGCATTCCCTGCAGCGTTTCTGTCGCGTTTAATCGTGGGTTGCCTATGCGAACATCGAGCAACGTTGCTTGTCCCTCCGACCGAATTCGCTGGGTACGCGTTGCATGTGAAAGCACTGCTCGAAAATCGCACTGCGGCGTCGCCGACTAGGGCGACCATTGTCGTTCTAGTCGCAGCATGTGAAACGGCCCTAACGGCCGTTGTACGATCGCTTTCGGGCAGATCCGCCAGGTAGGCGGACTGGCGGACCGCCCGACGAGACAATAGGCATCCGCGCCGTCCGGCGGGCGGGTGGACTGTTGGTCAACTTTAACTTTCGGGCGGATGAGCGGATCCGCCTGGCGACCGGATTGCAGCGATTGGCTGCTTTTTACGTGACGTCTGCCTCCGCTTCTGCCGGGGCAAGATGGCCGTCCGTCGACTGAGCTGGGGATCGAGGCATAGGTCGTGGCTGTAGTGGTGGCAGCTATGCCGCGAAGCATATTAAATGGGCCACATGTTGATATTACGAGTGTTCAGAGCGACTGCGAACTTCTCCGCGTGCAGCAGCGGCGAGCGGCAGTTTCCCCGAGTTGAATTCTGTAATCATCGACGCTGATGGAGTTGACGGAGCGCCTCTTCAAACCGACGCAGGACCTACGCGTTGGCGGTGTCACGAAGTGTTTATATGGAGCTGTTTGCGGTGGTTGCAAGCGTTCCTAATTCCTGCAAGGATCATCACGCACAGCGGCGAGTAACAGCTGCTCACGGTGAACTTCTGTGCGTGCATGAGCTGCCTAGCACAGTGACCAGTGACCGCGCAGTAAAAGTGATAGCGATCGGAGCGGGTGGTTTTTCGTCAAGGCTGTGAAATATGCACCTGCGAGAGCTCACTACGCACGCCGTGCTTTCCGAATGCTGAAATGAACGTGGCGTTGTGCAGCTAGTCGCATTCGTTGCGATGGTTGCAGTGATCGCGACGGAAGCGTGCACATGACGTTGTTTTTGCTACGCATTCATTACCATTTTGATCGAGATTCGTGTTTGCACTGTGCTTGAGAATTGCCGTGTGTGCGACGTAACGCGAGCTTGGCTGCACGGCCGTCGGACTGTTTTCTGCGGCGACAACACCGATGTCGCCATCCTTCTGCGCCTTGGTGCTCGATTCAATAAATTTTGTGATGATGGGTGCTCGGGTTAGGACTCGCCGGAGGAACTGTGTAACCTGTGTGAAAACATTGGTGCAGTGCAAATGTATCTTCGGGAGCGTCATTTCTTTTTATTTCCTGCCAGCTGAGCGCACATTTGCCTGCAATAAATATATCGGCGTGATGAATGGGTGACTGAACACTTCCTGTAGCCATTTCGGTTCAGGTTGTAACAAGATGGTATTACGCGATTACAAACAAGAATCACTGCTGCTTTTAAATCATGGATGGTTGACGGTGTACAAATCTCCAATATGTGCGAACTCATTAGTCTGTTTATCAGGTGCATTTCAACTGATGTAGCGCAGAAAAAAAAAGTATTATGCAATCAAAACTGTCCACAGAGCAAGTTGGGCATAACGAGTCTTGATGAAAAACAAGAAAAAAAAAATATTGAGAAAACATTTGTCATTGCTTTTTTTTGTTTTTGCTTAGCAGTGTTAAGTCAATATTGACAAATGCTTGGCAGTATTCAGTTTAAGTGGGATTTTGGTTTCCACTGCAATCAGAAAAATGCAGTGGTCTTGAAGCACCTCTTGGGCAACGACAGTGTTTGTTGTTGATTTTGCTGACGGTCGTTTTCGATCTGGAGATCAGTGGTACGAAACTGGATGTGTTCGCAATGCTATTGTTGTTAAGCTGCTCGCGAAATCGGCTTTATTGGTGTAAGTGGTTATTCAGCAGGCCTTTCCTGGGTCAGCCGCAGCAGTTTGTTTAAAAAGACATTCTCGAAGCTTTGGGAAGATCTCGTCGATGCACTTGCATATGTCTATCTGCTACCTTCATTTGTTTGCCGCCGCGGTGGCTCAGTGGCTATGGTGCTCGGCTGCTGGCCCAAAAGACGCGGGTTCGATCCCGGCCGCGGCGGCTAGAATTTCTTTGGAGGAGAAATTCTAGAGGCCCGTGTACTGTGCGATGTCAGTGCACGTTAAAGAACCCCAGGTGGTCGAAATTTCCGGAGCCCTTCACTACGGCGTCTCTCATAGCCTTAGTCGCTTTGGGACGTTAAACCCCAGAAAACCAAACCAAACCAACCTTCATTTGTTTGTGACTGCTTGCTACAGACATGATTACTTGCAGACTGCAAAATGAGCCCTGTGGAGCTGGTAAAGCTACGCTACGAAGAAAGATAATGGGGACGATACACAGGGTAGCAATTCTTGCTCTGTCGTCGTCCCTTAGCACAGTTTCGACATGCCAACTTGCCACCGGTTCACCCCACAGTACGCTATGATTAAGTTCTGTGAAATTTACATTAAGCAACTATGTGAGAGGAATCAGGTTGTGTATGCATATTCAGTGCGTGCTGTGCAGATAGCTTCCTGCCTCATCATAGCCTGGCCCCTCTTGTGTTTCTTAGCCTTCATCACCCAGCACCTATGGCACATTTTTGTGGCATTGGCATGTGCTGCAAATCACGAAACACATTTCATACTATTGCCCCTGCTTGATTGTTTTGGCCGATTAAGTTTTTTCATACAAATCGGCAAGCTTTTAGAAAACATTTCTGCAATATATAGTCAAGCCAAAAAGGGATGATCCCCTCGCTGGCGTTGCTCTGTCCCATGGTGGGATAAAGACATGAATGGGTGGCTCCGTTTCCCCCGACGAGGTTGCTGGCCACCACATCCACGGGTGAACGGCAGCGCTGTCGCCGTGGTCGCCGCATCGGCGGCATGGCAAGCAAACAGTGCGGGTGCGGCAGGAACACGATACGTCGACAATCACTACAAAATGTGCACGTATACACCTTTGCAATAAGGGCTCCCTGGGCGCTGCCATATTGTTCACTGGACTGTCGTGAGCACCCCTCGCTAGCACGGTGGAAGCGGCGGCGGAACCGGTTTCCGACAGTCCAGAGAGGAGGCTTCTCGACAACTCTCTCGCCCGATGCAAAGGACTATAACTACCAACGTCTAGGACGTGGAATTGCGTGAGATAAGACAACCACTAACAGGGTGAACGTACAAAGCAGGGGACTACTTGACGCATCGAAGACGAAAAAGTGTTCCAGTTATACGTCAAAATTTACGTCTCGCCCTATGAAAGCCCCAAAACAGACGTTCGGGAAAATGTGCAAAGGCTTTTTTCTGGGGTGGGGGGCTCCGTTCCCCTTTTAGAACCGACACTGGTTGACTGACAATAATTGTCGTCCGCGACGACAGGACTGGTCAGCCGCGTGTCGGTGCTGAGGCTCCGAAGGGACTCAGGAGAGGGTCGTGCTGGTGGTTAGGTGTCCGCTGTTTCCTGAGCACGATGGCAGAGGCCGAGTTTGAAAAACTGGTCGAGCAGGGAAGAAGCTTCGGCTTCGAAGGTAAAGAACTGTTCCCGTGGTTTGAACAGGAGCGGGCTAGGCGCCGAAGAGAGAGAAATGCAGAACGCACTTGGGGCAAGGAAGAAGGCGAACGCGAAGATCGTATCAGAGATGAGGAGTTGAAGAGGCGGGGCAAAGAGAAAAATCCAAAATAAGAATGGCTTTGCTTGAAAAGGAAAAGGAGGCGTAGTTGTTGAGGCGGGAACCCGCAAGTGCCTCTGAAACGGACTCCGGGTTCCGGTCGGAAGAGAGGGGGGCGGTGCAAGGAAACAAAGTGAACCCGCACAAAGTTATGCCTGTTTTCAATGAACAGCGCGATGACCTCGATGCCTATTTCAGGCGTTTTGAGCGCGTGACAGAGAGCTAAGCTTGGCCACGGGACCAATGGTCCACTTATCTGAGCCTGTGTTTCAGCGGCGAAGCTCTGAGCGTTTTATGCGAAGTATACTACTTTAGCTACCACTTCAGCCCTTCACCGTGGTTATGCGCCTCCAAATCACGTGACACGATGATGCCACACCACGTGACACGATGACGTCACGGCAGTGGAGAAACGGGGGCCCACCTGGCGCCGTCGCTGTGGTTGTGCGCCTCCAAATCACGTGATACATGACGTCACACCACGTGACATGATGACGTCACGAAAGTGGAGAAACGGGGGCCCACCTCGCGCCGTCGTTGTGGTTGTGCGCCTCCAAATCACGTGATACATGACGTCACACCACGTGACACGATGACGTCACGACAGTGGAGAAACGGGGCCCACCTCGCGCCGTCGCTGTGGTTGTGCGCCTCCAAATTATGCGACAGGATGATGCTTCGCATTCTCCAGGCTTAACCAAGTTAAGCCTCAGCCATTTTTTTAGTCGAATGTCCGCGCCTGATTGTACGATCTACGACAAGTTAAATCTCCGAAGATGCGATTTGGATTGGCAGAGGAAGGATTCAAAGAGAAGTTTAAGGGGGCATCGCCCATGAATGGAGAAACTTACTCCCAGTTTGTGACTCGACTCAGGAATTTCCTCGAGCGGTGGGTAGAGCTTTCCAGCACGGCTTTGCTTGAGCTGACGGTTAAGCACCAGTTCCTTTCAAGCTGCGTGGCACCGCTGGAAATATTTCTTAAAGAGAAAATGGACCCTACCCTTGAAGAAATGGTAGAAGGAGCGGAGCAGTACGTGGACGCTCAGGCATGGGCGAATTTTACAAAACGGCCAGCGCCAAAGAGGGAGCCGTCAGTTAGAGCCAGCTCTGAACAAATGGTAGAAATGAAAGACGGGAGCAAGTCGGCTGTGAAGCCGAACGATCAGGAAATGCAGAAATGTTTCATTTGCTGACGCCTCAACCACCGACCCGAAAGCTGCGGCGTTGGCAGAATGGAGTGCAATAGACGACCTCCGAAAAGTTTTAAGTGCAGGCGAACAATTCATACTAGCTGCAAGTGTTGGCAGAGAGGTACGACGAAGCGAAAATACGCCGCTGAATAATTAGCAACAGTATGTATCCAGGATGGATACATTGAATTAAAAAAAATTGGGCTAAGGTTTCCGTTGTTTCCGCCGGTCTGACTGATAAGGCTGTAACTATAAGTGAGATGCTTCCTGTGGTCCCCCGTGCGATCGGTAACCAAAGGGTTCGAGTACTTAGAGACATCGGGTGCAACATAGTGATAGTGAGGAGGAGCCTGGTCGAAGATGGCGATCTCACGAGATTCAATTCTCCCGTTTAACTCATCGATCGGTCGGTTCGCATGCTTCCAAAGGAGAGAAGGCAGTAGTGCACTATGTAGCGGTGTTGTACGCTTAAGTCACATAAGGAAGGACGAGATCCCAATTCTAGTGGTTAGATGTGACTGAGGGCGGCGCGGGAGTCACGCAGCACAGCACACTTGGGCGGCGGAGGGACGATGGTGAGCAGCAGGTCCAGACCAAGCTGGATCCCCATCAGCTACGCCGTGGTGGAAGAGCCTACTTAGCGACCGAGGCCGCGCTTTTTGTCCGATTTTGTCTCAGCCAGGGCAACATAATTCATTACTACCTCCGCCTAAGTTCCGCACAGCAACGGCCTCGCCAAGCGATTTAAGCGCGCTCAAGTCTGAGGCGGGTAATGCAAGACCGGTGTGTTCCGGGTGGCGTACAATTGGTGGTGGTAAGTTGGCTTCGCCCACCTAACGCGAATTCTGACTAGTGCGAGCTGAGACCGTACCATAACAGCCATAACCAGCTAGAGTTCACCGCGCGCCCGGACTTTCGATCCGAAGGAAGGAAAGCGCAGATTATTGACAGCACAAGTGTTTATTACGCAGTAAGCTTTATTGCAAAACACTGCACTAACGCTCAGACATCAGCACGGTCCATACCCCTGAGGGAGTACATATAGTGCGCGGCCCGCTGCTAGACCGAACAAGTTCCGCGCTCCATTTTGCGCGCGAACTCTGTTCCGAGCGCGGGTCTTCTCTCCAACGTCCCTGCGGGCGCGGTTGAATCGCTTGGCGAGGCCGTTGCTGTGCGGAACTTAGGCGGAGGTAGTAATTCGATTAATTATGTTGCCCTGGCTGAGACAAAATCGGACAAAAAGCGCGGCCTCGGTCGCTAAGTAGGCTCTTCCACCACGGCGTAGCTGATGGGGATCCAGCTTGGTCTGGACCTGCTGCTCACCATCGTCCCTCCGCCGCCCTCAGCCGGCTGCCGACCAACGGCCGTGGCACCCCACCAGTGCGCGAATTCCGATCGGGCATCGCGCAGCTTGCGCAGCTCGGATGCGCCGTGCGCGCGCAGTGGGTGCCCGGTCACTGCGGCATCGCCGCAACGAGGAAGCTGACGAACTCGCGACCACCGCAAATCAGCTGCCTCCCAGCAACCTTCCTCTTGCGCTGGAGGACGTGCGTGCGGTCATCCAGGATCATCTCCGTCGGCAGCACCCCGATCCCCGCATCGCAGGAGGTGAGCGCATTTTTCACATCACCGGCTGTCGCCCACTCACGCGGGTGCAGCGCGCAATGATCCTTAGCTATCGTATTGGATGCGTGTGGCCCGGGGAACGACGCGTGCGTCAGGGGTTCGCGACGAGTGCTGTGTGTTTTGGATGCGGTGCGGCAGAAACTCTAGAGCACTTCCTCCTTCGCTGCACCGTGTTCGCTGATGCCCGTCGCGACATGCTTGCGGCTTACAGGGCGCGGGGCATTCATTCTTCCAGATGCTCATACTACGCTATTGTGGCCGCAGGGCCGCGCGCACCCGTGAGCGAACAGTGGTGAGCCTCTGTGCATTCCTCGAACAGACGGGCTTGACTTGCCGCCTGTTCTCCGCCAGGTAGTTACTTTCAATGACCGAACGCTCTGCGTGTGCTACCTTGGACGATGAACAGCCGGACGCCTCCACTCCAGCTGTTTTGTGCTTTGTGTCGTGCGCGTGTGTTTGTACAGTGGCGATCAATATGAAGGTTATGGCTCCAGCGGCGACCGAGACAAGGAGCAGCGCCACGTTACGTCATCACCTTCCGTGGCGAGGGGAACATAAGAGTAGCTTCCCTCTCTCTTTTCGCTGTTCCTTGAGCTGCTGTTACTCCCATCTAGCAAGTCGCAAATTTCGTTTTTTTTTTTTACGCGTTAGCAGAGAGATACGCATGTGTCGCAATCTTGTTTATACCGTTAGACCAGACGGTGTGTTAAAAATGTGCCACGCGAAGATCCGTCTTAAAGATTCGCCACCCTTCGTGAGATAACCTTCAAACTCATTCATTATCGGCCACGATATGAGGAAACCACGCGGACACATGATTGTAATGAAAGAAAACAAACACAGAAAAAAGGTGGCGAGGTAATCATAGGGGTGACGGTTGTATCTCGAAAGGGCCTGCAAGGGAAAGAAGGCAACGCCATCTTTATCGTCGCAGCTCTGATATCGGCCGCTATGCAGATTGAAAGGCCCGCCGGTCGATGCTCGCGCGATCACCTTCAAATTGATCGCGACTGTACTGTGTTCTGCACCCTTGGTGAGGTCCGGCTGAACGCAGCGGTTAGAAGCGGCATCCTAGCTCCGGCGCACGGCACGGAGCGCCGTTATGTGAGCGGTTGCGAACGGAGAGAGACGCTTGCCGCCCGACAAGCAGCCTACGAAGCCAGAAGTGCCTTTTGTATACGATCCCTCCTTCAATCGGCGCTGTTCTCTTCCGCTCCGCGCAGTGAAAACGAGGGCGACAAGGTCAAGACTGCATGCTGCACACGCGGTGCTCTGGTGAAGCAGGGGGTCGGGGAGGGGGACTGGCGCCTCAGCGGCGGCGCTGGCTTCCTGCAGCCGGGCCCGGCCAACACTCTTTCCACCTTCAGTTTTCACTCAACTCAAACACTCGCAGAGTCCGAACACCTGGGGCGTCCTGGCCGAGACACTTGCTATCTCTCTATGGAGAGAAGGTCTCTGCAGACCCGCGCTCGGAACAGAGTTCGTGCGCAAAATGGAGCGCGGAACTTGTTCGGTCTAGCAGCGGGCCGCGCACTATATGTACTCCCTCACGGGTATGAACCGTGCTGATGTCTGAGCGTTAGTGCAGTGTTTTGCAATAAAGCTTACTGCGTAATAAACACTTGTGCTCTCAATAAACTGCGCTTTCACTCCTACGGAGAGAAAGTCGGGGCGTGCGGTGAACTCTAGCTGGCTATGGCTGTTATGGTACGGCCTCAGCTTGCACTAGTCAGAATTCGCGTTAGGTGGGCGAAGCCAACTTACCACCACCTATTGTACGCCACCCGGAACACACCGGTCTTGCATTACCCGCCTCAGACTTGTGCGAAACGAAACGGAGAGCTCTATAATTTTGCCATGTCCAACTCTCTCGGACAAAAATTTAGAAAACTGAGAAATTGCAAGGTACTTCACGGAAACATTGAAGGTAATGAATGGTCCATACTTGTGATGTGTAGCAAAATCATTCTTTTAAAGTGCTTCCATCGATCGCATCGAGAAGTGAAGACTGCCATAGAAAACCAATTGGGAACGCTTTTGTAGGTAGTGAAAACGCTAATAGAAAAAATTTCAAGACTGCCGTCGGGTGATCTGCGGATGTACTGACTGCTATAGTGAATTCTTACATTATATGAAAAAATTTCGTTCATCAACGCTTTCTACTCTAAAATGCTTTTCTCAAGAATTGTTGGGTATGTATATGCATATCGCTCTCAAATTATTTCCCGCAATATAGCGCCAAATGAATATGCCTCAGCAGCTATCACCGAGTATTGCGGTAAACAGTGGCAACCGTCGTGTAAGCTTGTTTTTTTCTTTCTGTAAAACTGTTGTGTCCCCTTATTGCTTTTGTGTGTGTGCGCCCCTCGCATCCTCCTCCTAACGACCACTCGCATCCTCCTCCTAACGACCACTCGCATCCTCCTCCTAACGACCACTTGCCCCTCGTCGCACGCTGTCGCCAGATGCCCCCCCATGGTGCGCCCCCGCATCCTCCTCCTGTTTTGGGAAGCCACTCCCTCCCGTGGACGCTTCTCCGCTCCCTCCTTTCTTCGGGCGGCCAGTTCGGCTCCTGCCTCGGTCGACGCTGGTCGCACCCTCATCGGCTTTAAATAAACGAAGTCTTAAAGTACCGTGTGCGTCTTTCGCTGCATTCAACACAGAGACCGGACACGACAGTGGCGACGAGAAAGTGGATTCGACCCGCGCTACGCAACGCTATTGACAAGCCATGGCTACGCGAGGGTTTCCCAATCAGATACCAGAGTTCAACGGCTCATCGTGGTCATCGTGGGTTGGACGCCTTCAGTTCTACTTTGAAGCTAACAACATCACAGACCCAGCCTTGAAGAGGGCCAACCTGCTGACGCTGTGCGGGGAGCAGACCTACGATACTGTCTACGCCCTTATTCAGCCAAGCACACCAGCGGCAGTGTCTTACGACGACATCGTAAAAGCGCTGCAAAAGCACTACGACCCAAGGCCATCCGAGGTCTACAGCCGGGCTCGCTTCCAACGACGAGATCAACTGGGAGGAGAAACTGTGAGCGCCTACGTAGCCGCGCTCAAGAAGCTCGCTGCCGACTGCAATTTTGGAACGCTGTCGACAACAGCTACCGGGCAGGAGGGAGACGCAGCTTCTTCTGCTAACACCACCATGCTTCCCTTGGACGTGATGTTACGCGACAGATTTGTGTGCGGACTGAGTGACGAGTCACTGCAGCAGCGCCTGTTCGCTGAGAAGGACCTCACATTCAGCAAAGCTTACGACATCGCCGTTCGAGCGGAGAGCGCCGGTCACCAGCAGAGAGGGATTCGCCGGAACACCGAGCCGGTACACCAGACAAGCAACCAGGTGCGCAAGCCTTCTGTTGTTGTAAAATCGGTCAAAAAGGCACAACGCTGCTGGCGGTGTGACGACCAACACAACCCCCAGGGATGTCGATTCCAGTCAGCCACGTGTAATTTTTGCCACAAGCGAGGGCATATCGAAAGAGCATGCATTACGAAACGGAGACTTGCCAAGATAAAGTCACCTTCCCAGCCTAATCACAGCGTCAACGCCTCAGAGAATACGCCGCTATCTGATCTCCATGGAACAACATCAGCAACACCATCTGTGTTGTACGACCTGAACACCATGAATCTCGGCACGCGACCGAAGATTTTTGCAGAAGTAAGCGTACATCACCAGCTGATTAAGTTCGAGGTGGACTCCGGCGCAGCCTGTACTCTGATCAGTGAGGACACGTTCCGAACTTCATGGCCATCTGACGCACCCGCCCTGCAACAAGACGACACGCACCTGCGAACGTGGTCAGGACAGAATCTGCCACTATTGGGCTCTGCCAACGTGCAGGTTAACTACAACGGCCAGACCCATACGCTACCTCTGCTTGTTGTGAAGGGCACAGGATCAAGCCTTCTAGGGAGAAACTGGTTTTCTCCACTAGGCGTGATGATATGCGGCATACACCAGACGCCGAGCCAGAACATGGTTGAGCAACTGCAAGAGAAATACGAAAGAGTATTCTCGGAAGAGATTCCAGGAAACGAAGGGACCCCGGTCACACTGGAGTTGTTGGACAACGCGCAACCCAAATTTCTGAAGGCCAGGCCGGTGCCGTTTGCTCTCCGAGATTCAGTTGAAAAAGAGTTGGACAAACTGGAGCAGCAAGGTGTCATCGAGCCGACGCAGCATTCAGAATGGGCCACACCACTTGTCGTAGTTCGCAAGAAGAACGGAACCATACGCCTCTGCGGAGACTACCGGAGCACCGTCAATCTTGCGACTAAAGCGTCCTCTTACCCGCTACCGACACCTGAAGAAGTATTCAGTGTACTACGTGGCGCAAGAGTCTTCAGCACATTGGACCTCACCCAGGCGTATCAGCAGCTGAAGGTGAGCGAGTCAACTGCTGAATTATTGGCAATTAACACACTGAAAGGCTTGTACAAAGTCAAGCGACTGCCTTTTGGCGTAGCTGCAGCCCCGGCCATATTTCAAAAATTCATGGAGACAGTGCTTCAGGGCATCCCAGGAGTTTGTGTCTACCTTGACGATGTCATCATCAGTGGCACTTCCACTGAAGAGCATGCAGTGCGCCTAGAGCTCGTTCTCGAAAGGCTAGCAAACGCTAATTTGTGCATAAGCAAATCGAAGTGCTGTTTTGCGGTGCCAGAGGTGCAATTTCTGGGACACCGAATTGATGCGGAAGGCATTCACCCTACCGAGGACAAAGTGCGAGCGATCACAGAAGCACGAGCTCCAACAAACAAGCAGGAGCTACAGGCTTTTCTCGGACTCTTGACGTTCTACGACCGGTTCTTGGAACAAAGAGCTACCGTGGCCAACGACTTATACCAACTCCTTCGGAAAGATGTGACATGGACATGGTCGCCACGCCATCAGCAGTCATTCGATGCCCTGAAAGACCTGATTCGAAGATGTACAGTCCTCCGCCACTACGACGAAAGGAAGCCTCTGCTTTTGGCTTGCGACGCATCACCGTACGGAGTCGGCGCGGTTCTATCGCAAACTGACGAGCAAGGAAGGGAAGCTCCCATCGCCTTCGCCTCACGTACGTTGTCGCAAGCAGAACGCAACTACGCGCAACTTGACAAAGAAGGGCTAGCCATCGTCTACGCGGCGACACATTTTCACCAGTACATTGCCGGCCGGAAGGTGGCCTTTATAACCGATCACCGACCGCTATTGGGCATTCTGGGACCACAAAGGCCTATGCCACCAACTTTGTCTCCGCGAATGACACGTTGGTGCATCAAACTCTCAGCGTACGACTACGCTCTGGTCTACCGCAATGGGAGTAAACATCAAAACGCCGATGCGCTAAGCCGTCTGCCACTAGACGCAACTGTTGACGAACCATTTCCACCAGGAGACGTTCTGATGTTCGAAGCACTGCCAGAACCTCCGCTTACAGCAGGCACAGTTGCAGCATCTACGCAGAAGTGCGCAGCTCTCCGGCTAGTTTACACAGCTGTTCAACAAGGCAACGTGCACAAACTCAAAGGGGACAACTTCGACGCTTACCGCAGGCGAGCTACAGAGTTGAGCACCCATCGCGGCTGCATCATATTTGGGTCCCGAGTTGTGATGCCGAGAGAACTACGCGCACAAGCTATGTCTCTCATCCACGCCGGACATCGGGGCATCGTTGCAATGAAAAAGTGTGCCAGAAGCTACATGTGGTGGCCTGGCATTGACAACGACATCGAAACAGTGGTGCGAGAATGCAAGCCTTGCCAGAGCAGCCGGAGCGCCCCGCCGAAAGCTCCTGTCCCGGAATGGGAAAAGCCAGACACACCATGGCACACACTGCACATTGATTTTGCAGGACCAATTGAGGGCTGCACTTTCCTTGTGGTCGTAGATGCCTACACAAAGTGGCTTGAGATAAGGCAAATGGGACAGACGACTTCGGCAGCAGTCATTGACAACCTCCGATCACTATTTGCAACGTTCGGCCTGCCGCGCAAGGTAGTGTCGGACAACGGAACACCGTTTGTGTCTGCGGAGATCCTCAAGTTTTATCGCGACAACGGGATCTCATCAGTTACATCGGCCCCCTACCACCCAGCGACAAACGGACAAGCCGAGCGCTACGTAGCCGAGCTAAAACGCGCCCTTGAAAGAGATCAGACAGGCTCGCTGCAGCGCCGCCTTGCGCGCTTTCTCTTCAAGCAGCACACGACGGTTCAGAGCACAACAGGCGAGACCCCCTCGAAAATGATGTTCGAGCGTGAAATGCGAACCCAGCTCACAGCCATCCTCCCCGAGCCAAAGGCAGAGACGTTCCGGGAAGAAAAAGCAATTCCGCGCTGCGGCACGCTTAATGAGGGGCAGCGCGTCCTCGCCCGACAGTTTCTGAAAAAGCCACGCTGGGAGGAAGCTACAATTGTCAGACGCATAGGCCTGCGCTCTTGGCTCGTCAACATACATGGCACAGTAGCACGCCGACATCTCAACCAGCTGCGTAGATTTACGACGCCGTCTGAGAGCTGTCCGCCAGCGGAGAGAACACGTGCACCATCTTCCCACATAGCCTGGCACCTCTTCCCGGAAGAAGAGACTTCGCCCAGGACAGACCTAGGAGACACAGCGAACAACAGCCAGCCTACAAGTGTTTCTCCCCCGAGCGCACAAAGCCAGCGCGCCTCCACGCGTGAGCGCCGACCCCCTGCACGATACCAGGCAACTTTCTAAGGGGGAAGGAAGTGTTGTGTCCCCTTATTGCTTTTGTGTGTGTGCGCCCCTCGCATCCTCCTCCTAACGACCACTCGCATCCTCCTCCTAACGACCACTCGCATCCTCCTCCTAACGACCACTTGCCCCTCGTCGCACGCTGTCGCCAGATGCCCCCCCATGGTGCGCCCCCGCATCCTCCTCCTGTTTTGGGAAGCCACTCCCTCCCGTGGACGCTTCTCCGCTCCCTCCTTTCTTCGGGCGGCCAGTTCGGCTCCTGCCTCGGTCGACGCTGGTCGCACCCTCATCGGCTTTAAATAAACGAAGTCTTAAAGTACCGTGTGCGTCTTTCGCTGCATTCAACACAGCGACCGGACACGACAAAAACTAACAAAATTGGCTTACGGCAAAGTTATGCCGGAGTTGGCTCACTCGTCCACAGGTATAGGCACCCTGCACCTGCCAGGCACCGCCACCGTCGAGGCTGCGTTCAGCTCCCCCGCGCGGCCAGTTCCTCGTCTCTCTCAGGAAGGCTCGCCCCGCGACTTCGAAGGGATGGCGTCTGCTAGTGGCTGCTGCTTTTCGTAGAGGCAGGATTTCCGTCTATTCATTCATGAGGCTGAAAAATTCTTTCGAGGAGCGAACGTCAGGAATGGAACGATGCTTTTTGAAGCAGGCCATGTACACAATGTGAAAGAGGCGGTGTCGTGCGACGGGAGCGAAGTAGCAACCCGGTGCATTGCGCAGACAAGCATCACTGCGCCGCCGAAAACGATCAAATTGACGCTAAGAAATATTTCTATCTAATTCCTGTCAGCGCTGCACTCGCACTCATTTTTTTTAATGTAGCTATCTTCCAGTAGACAGCTTGTAGCCGCGAGCTGCAGTTGCAAGGCAGGCAAATGTAAACACGCTGCTGCCGTTACCGTGTTTTTTTTTGGAACGGTGTGAAACGCTCTCCAAAACGAGCCACCCGCAATCCTGGGGTGTTCCTGCATTTACAAAGGCTTACCCTGAACCTTTAAAGACGGCCAGTTGGCATAACATTCAAGGTAATTAGAAAACTCCAGTTTCCGAGCGAACGGCGCAAACCTGACTTCGTAACATTCTCGTTTGCCGCACCTTCGGTGTTTGATGTGGAATACCCTGTCCAAACTACGCCTTGAAATGATGTGCCCATTGCGTAATGTGCCGCTCATATTTTCTCTTTTTTCAGCAACTGCCAGGATATTATCGCTACAACACGTGCGTCAGTATTTTGGTGATATGAGATACCCAATGAACGAGCTTTTGCAAGCAGAAGAGAACGCAAGCTGCGGCGAAGCGCCTGTGCGCACTGGAACTTCTGCGCAAAACAAAACTTTTTGACTGGAATTCCTCAAAAAAGGAGTATTCCGGCTATTTCATGCAGAATGCTTGCAGAAAGCTTGTGCTAAAAAAAAAAAAGGAATTTCATTGCAAGGTTTGTTTAATTTCTACGCATTTAAGTGCCCTGACTCTTCGACATTAGGATGTATGATTATTGTACTAAATTATCACCCAGTCGTTCAGACGTGGAGGCAAAGATTTATCAGAAGCATGTTGCCGTTGCCCCTGGAAACGGTCCTTTACTGTCGAAAAATACGCTGGACGACAAGGCGCAGTGGAAGTCAGAAAGAATTCTGCGCAAACCTGGAACTAAGGTAAACGATTCTTTGCAGCGTAGAATTTGGGCTCCTTCCTAAGGTGCGACTGCGGGCGAGTTTTTAAGCCAACATATTGTTGACAGCCAAGTCAATGACCGGAAATCGTGGGTGCGAGAAGAGGGAAGGGTTCCCAGAGAGCCATTAGCATTCCTCTGAGTCTGATGAATTTGCCACGAATCAAAAACCTGTATAGGAGGTAATGCATGAGTCAAGTAAGCGTCTTCCGCACGGGTTTGACCATTTTTTGACCAGCAACCGCGCGCGCGTGTTGCCCGTGGCGAAGGGTGGGCCGTCTCCCAATGTCGCGTCAGAAATTTATAAAACCTTGTCCGAGGCGAATTTATATAAGTATTAATGCATCCTACAACACTGCAATGTGTCCTGCTGTTGTTATGAGCCTTTGTGCTCGGAAAGGAGGCGCACAACTGCTTCGCGACAGCGCGCGCAACGCAGCGGGAGCTGTCGGACTGCCCCCGTCTTCCTGACAGGGACGCCCGCGCCGCCGCCAGTGGCGCGCGCGTCGCGCTGGAGTTTGATGCGCAGGGGGCCTATATGCTTGAAGTTCAGAATGGCGCAAAAGACACACACACAGGAAAAAAAGGGGATGACAGAAAGAGCGCCATTAGCGGCCTATATGCGGGTAACGTCAAGAAATTTAGCCACAAGTGTAAAAAATACCACAGTAGTCTGAAACAAAACTCATCATTTTACAGCTGGGGCCGTTATACGCATTTTATGCTGGCCTTTTGACCCTATATATGCATTGGCTGCGCAGAACGAACACTAGGTGTCCGCTCTCGGAGTACCGTGCATGCGAATTCAAGGCCAAATTGAAAATAAAAACTGGAATTGCAGTGGAGTAAACACCGTACTGACAAATTACAGCGGGCACTAAGTGCCTTAAAGGAAAAAGCATTGTTTTTGAAATCTATATTTTTTATTTGCTTCTCCTTTCTACTAACACGCCCACTCATTAGCATGCGGTCGTAAGGCGACGAATATACTTGTTCGCCGACACGCAACGCTGTTCTGTAACCTATAGGTTGCCTGTTCGCCTCGTGATCTGGGAGTCCTGGGTTCGATTTCCCGCACCTTCGGAAGAATATTTGGGACCACTACTGCTCATAAAGACAGATACCGGTCCCCGCGTCCGACGAGCCATATAACCCTTTCGGGTTAATAATGACGTTGCCTTTTACTCACCTTGCATCAAGTCGAGAATGGCGTGCTGTGCAAATGTGAATGACGTGTGCATTTTGCTCAGAGGCCGTTCAAAGACCACAGAGTGGGCAGCGCATGACCTGAAAAGGTTTAAAAGGTGTGATGTGGCCACTCGGACCTATTTAATCTTCGAGTCACATTAGCGGAAACCTGCCGCGTCGAACGTTGATGCCGATACGAATGATAATCCAAGCAACAGAAAGGCCGGTGAGAGTGAAAAGGAACAAATATAGGTGTTTATTTTGTTTCAACACAACCACAGAAGCAAATTTTGTCGCGTGACAAGTAAGAAAAAAAAAATGGTCATCGGAGCAGTAGTGCACACTTGAGAATTAAATGATAACAGCGAGTTATTTCGTATTAGAGAGGACGACTTTTACGGGGCATGTTCGTTTCCCGAATTCGTTAGGAAACTGCCTGGGAACTGAGGGTGTTTCGAAGTTTCACACCTCTGGCACAACACGGTTCTCGAAGGAGAAACCAGTAAAATAAAAACAAAGTCAAGGAATGTGCGTTATTCAAACTCGACGTTCACGTAGATCCCTTCGTTGGCGATAAACTTTTGCCGCTCGACATCCCTCCACAAGAATTTCTTCGCATCACCGGATTTATTCGGAGATCCAGGTACTGGTTTCATAGTGGCCGAGGAGTCGCTCATGACCACCGGCAGCCTCTTGTCCTTGTCCATATCCACGGGATGAGTCAATATCAGCGTCACCTTCTTAGAGAACGGCCATTCCACGAACAAATCCCAAGCGCCTTCACAAATCCTGATAGAGAGGGTTACATAACAATCGTCATCGTAATGGAACCGGCACCCCAGCTTGAATGTGTAGCCAGCGACTGTACAGATCTCACTATATAGCTCGTGAGTGCTTCCATTTTTTCCTGCCAGCGCTTCGTTTCCGCCGTATACATCGGAAAAGACGCAGGCCGCAATGAAGTTGCCATGTTTGGAAACTGGGCGGCAGGGACCGGGTGTGAATGCAAACTGATTCCGAAGGCTGGCAACACGCTTCATTAAAGAGCTTACATCATTCACCACAGCATCCTTGACTAAAGTCTCGCTCGAGGCACGCTCCAGAATGCCTTCCAAATCCTTCTTCAAGTCGCCAAGCTCTTCGACGGCACTGGAGATTGCCGTGGGGCTCACAGTCTCAGCAGAGCACTGCCTGTAGTGTTCAACCGCAACGTTGCGAACAACTGATTGTTGGCATACGGCACATCTCACCTTGTCGCTGTCACAGTCAATCAGGAGGTCCTTCAGGTCGCATAACCGAGCGGCGAAGCTGCACTGCTCTCCACCGGCGACACAGAAGACGCGGTGCTGCTCCAAGTAAGACTTATTGAAGGTTAGAGTTTCAACGTCGGCCTCTGCGAACTCCATGCGGTCCAAGGGGCACGTCCCGCCATCCTCCGGAATCAGATCCTTGCACACCTGGCACAAAACGTGACCGCAGGGCATCAACAGGATGCAGCTGGGCACCACACCGCAGACGCCGCAGACTCGGGTGCTGGGTAGCGGCTGGACGAAAACGACGCGTGGGTGCTCGGGGTAGCCGTCGAATCCAGTTAGAATATATTTTGTGCGAGCCATCGCGATGTCCTTGTCGTTCGCGAACGACCACAATGCTGCAGAGTGTGGAGCGACAACCGTAGATGCAGCCGCCAAGTCCGAAAAGCGGCAACCAGTAACTCTGTACTCTCACGGAGCGTGCAGAACGAGAAGGCGTCGAATGCGAAGTTCACCAACTCAGCCGTGAGCGACAACTGCAGCAACTGCGAATGCGAGGAACGGCAAAGCGTCGAGGTAGTCGAGGGACAGAGGGAGAGAGCGTGCATTTATAAAGAAAGGGTGAATCGTGGTCGCCACGGTGCTACCGGTTTCTTGACGGTGACGCAGCTCAGCGGCGCCCGTCAGAGCAGGCAGAGCGTCATGCGCACGCGCAGTGGGGGTTTGAAAGGAGATTGCATCATAAGCTTGACTACAGCCGATACAGTGCAGTTGTCTGTCGCCTCAAGATGGCCAGTGCGGGAGCAAAGGCAGCAGCGGCGACCCGGAGCTGGTGACGACGAGCAAGCCGGTGACGAATCCCGCGGCATGGACGTTATGGTGCGTGCTCACATTTACTCGGTGACATCGAAGGCAGAGCACGTTTCACGTGCGCATGAGCTGGCTGCTTTTATTGTAGAGTTTGGTGGGTAACGAAATGTTTTGCAAATATCTGAAAAGATGTTTTAAAGGGTATTTAATAAATGTATAAATAATTTAAGTGAAGCGCCACCTTTGTGTTCAGGTGACAGCGGTGTGTTTCAGCAGGCCGAGACAGCGCAGCAAGTCGGGACGGCGCATACTAAATCTGAGTCCCAGTACTTGTACAGTCGTCAGTGCGTCTGTACAGAGCTCTCGAAGGGCCACAGGCGGCCTAACCAAGGTCAACTGAAATAGGTCGCGAAGCCGGAGCTTGAATGCGGCCCAGAACCAAGTGCTAGCGACATCAAATTAGTGGTGGAACTAAAGCGCCAAAATGAAACGAGTGGACAAACACGACTAGAAGAGGAAAATAATTAGGACATATTTTGTGTTTCAAAAGCATTCAAAAACAATTGCAGTGATTCCTTTTTAAATGTTTTAGTTGTGTGCATTTTGTTAGAAAGTATAGTGCTTGCTTTGTAAAAATTTTATGACAGCGTTCGCTCAGAACAGCGGCAATGGCAGCGGGGCGATGCAAAGGTTGACTGTGCTCTGATGTCATGCCCTTGTCATATCTTTTGACCATTCTGCTTGCTTTTGCTTGAAACTCGATTCTGCTAGCCCTACTTCTTCCTCTTTGCTTGTTGCTCGAGTTCTTGGTGTGCATCGTTCGTGTACAGTTTCCGCTTTTCCCTTTTGCCAGCGCTTCTGTGTAGTTTCGTTCGGTTGGGTGCGGTTCTGTCGCTTTTGCCCCAAAAGGGAATCGTCTGTGGCCATGGGGCCCCCGTACGCAAAAAAGAGGTGTGCGGTTGCACGATGTGCGAGCGATAACCTGTCTGGTGGCGTCACATTTCATCGCTTTCCTGACATTCAGCGTGACACCTGAGGCGAGGACGAAGGAAAACGGCACAACGATAACTGACTACCTAAAGATAGCGTTGGTGGTCGGCACTCGTCGTGTCTTCTTTCTTCGTTCTCGTGTAGGGTGTCGCGCTGAAGCGTCGCGGCGTTCAGCAGTTTATTTTCCCCGCCATGCAGCACGTGACGCTGACGTCACAAATATGACGTCACTAAAACACATGACTTTAACGTCGCGTTTTTGTTTTAATTATGACGTCACTTTTTAGTTGTCTACGCATTTCGAAGACGGCGCTGGCTGCGCTCCATGAGCCGCCATGTTTTGAACGTATGGGCTTCTATGCAGCCTACGCTACCATAGTACATCTACCTTGGCCTAACGCTAACGCCTGGTTTGAGATAGCCTGCTTTAGAGCATGCGGCGCCACACACTGATGACACTGCCTTCCGCTTTATCGCCGCGCTGGCCCGCTGCCGCCGCGATCGCGAACAATCACCGATGAAGGCACTGCAAGCCACTGCAACCAAACTGACATAACACATCTCGGGAAATTTTTTTATGGAGCGCGTGTTTTCTCAGCTTTGGTTCCGCGGCCTGCCGCCCCTTCACCAGTGATCGTTTCCGATCGCGACTGCGGTCCAGCGTGGATCGGGCATTGGCGATCGGAACGTGGCGACACGGTGTCTGGCGATGACAAGAAAGCTGTTGACGTGACCTTCGCATTGCCACGATGGCGTGTTAACATAGCTCGACAGCGCGCACGAATCCAGGCCACCATGTGTGCACGCTCGCATGTAGTGGTACGTATGGCTCGAAGAGCGCAGTTCACAGCAACACTCGGCTCCGCACGAACCACAACTGAAAATTTTTGCTTTGGAACAGCTTGATCAGGATAGGTCGCAGTCCATCTGATTATCCCTCGCAATGGTGCGCGTAGGAACAAACGCAGCTGTCGCTGATCATGGCTGCAGGGACCGGGCACCGACGAGGAAGACGATGACGTCACCCTCGCGTCGCCATGATGTCGCAAGCTTACTTCATGAGGTCGCAATAGATACTTAAATATCGGCTAAACCCGCCAACGAACGCGAACCCAAAATCATTGCTGCCATCGAGGAAGGGTAACATCACCGGCTTCATCGTCATTTTCAGCCAGCAGCTCCTTTCTTTGGTACTGCGCGCGCAGTTTTGGGAGAAATAAGAGTGGACCGTCACCGCGCCGGCTAAGTGCGCACTGCTGTTTGAAGCAGCAGGTGCCTGCTTACACAAATCCTGGCCTGTTTCCGAACGTGCCGCTGAGGTGCGCACACTAGCGTTAACACGCGCCGTAATGGCGGTGCGAAGCTGACGCCACTGGCTTAGCCGTACCGGATGCACATTCTCGCGCTGCTTTTGCATACGCAGTTGTAGCACTACGAGAAACTACACTGTGAAGTCGAGAGTTGGACAAAACGACACTGCTGCGGGCCCTGCGTAGCATTACATTCCACTTACATTCTGTTTCCAAGCCGCATATCTTACCCGGCTAGCTAGCAGTCACGGTTATCACGGCGTAATATCACGGCTTCATCTTCGTCATGCCCTCCCCCCTGCGGCTGCTCTCGCCAGTCGCTTTGCAGACGCTCTCTCCTGCCCCTTGTCAAAGCGGCGCGGGACTGGCGCTGCGAAGCGCACATGATATAGCACGCAGGTTCGTGGCGTATGTTGTCGGCGCTCTGCGGCGCGCTGTTGCTTCACTCTGGCCCGTCATCCGACGATCAACGAACGTCACATTTCTAGCTTACTCTCTGCTTCCATGTTTGTGCAGTGCTCTCTGCAATCTTCTGATCAATCGCAGCCTTTAAGAGCTCCACAATGGCTGGCAAGGAATACACTCTAACTGGATTCGAGGGCTACCCCGAGCGCCAACGCGTCGTCTTCGTCGAGCCGCTGCCGAGCATTCGAGTCTGCGGCGTCTGCGGTGTGGTGCCCGACCGTTCCCTGTTGCTGCCCTGCAGTCACGTTTTGTGCCGGGTGTGCAAGGATCAAATCCCGATGGAAGGCGTGAAGTGTCCGTTGGACGACAGGGAATTCGCAGATGCCGACGTTGTCCACATAACCTTCAAGCAGTCCCAGTTGGAGCAGCACCGCGTCTTCTGTGTCGCCGGTGGTGGGGAATGCAGCTTCGCCGGTAGGCTATGTGACCTGAACGAAAACCTGACTGGATGCGGCAGCGACATAGTGAGGTGTGGCAAATGTCTACAGTCAGTTGTTCGCTCGGTTGCCGTTGAACACTACCGGCAGTGCTCTGCCGAGACTCCTCTACAGCACTGCGTGAGCGTCAAGAGGATCTCGAGTGCTGTTGTAACGCTCCGCGACATGAAGAAAGATTTGGAGAGTATACGGGTGCGGGCCTCAAGCGAGAAGGTTGACAAGGATGGTGTCGTGAACGGCGTAAACTCGTTGATGGAGCGTGTGGTTAGTCTTGAGCGTGACTTGACCCGTGCAGGAAAAGAGGCCTGCGGAGAAAAATGCGTCTCATCGCAGCCTGGTGTGAACAAAGTTGCAGGTCTTACGGGACCTTGCCGCCCTGCTTCTAAGCTTGGCGCCTTCATCACCTTGTGCGAGTTCACCGGCGTGTATGACGGGTACAGCGCACTAACCGGCATCAAGAAAGAGCACAGGCTGAGGACAAAGAAATACACATTAGCTGGCTACACTTTCGCTCTCCAGTGCAAGTTGCAGAAGAAGGATGCTCGTGGAAGGCGCCTTCAACGTGAACGGCACTTCCGTCCCAGTAGCCTGCGTGGGTCCTGCCGTGGTCCACGTGACGGCTTTTCGTGTGCCGCGGTTCGTGGGAGACGCGGCGATGGCAGCGGCACTGAGCTCCTACGGCAAGGTGCTTGACATCACCCATCCCGTCCTCAAGGGCCGTCGTCACGTCGGCAACGGGACGCGCGTGGTCCGGATCGAGATGAAGCAGGCGGTGCCGAACTTCTTGACCGTCCAGGGCCACCGCGTCATGTTTGACTACCGAGGCGTCCGGAAGGTGTGTTCCCGCTGCGGGCAGGACGGCCACATCGGCGCGGCGTGTCGAACGCCGCGGTGCGCTCGCTGCGAGGTGTTCGGCCACGACACGGCCGGATGCGGAGCGGCTTGCAGGCGCTGCGGCGGAAGCCACGCCACAGCAGACTGCCTGCGACCACGGTCCTATGCGGCGGCCGCCGCCTCGAGGAAAGAACCGGGCAAGGACAACGTGGTCACAGAAACGCGGAGCACACCCACCTTCCGGACGTCGGTTGCCGACGAGCACCCAACGACCAGCCGCCCGAGGAAGCCCGAATCCGGCCCCGCGACGGAGGTTCCCGGGAAGGAGCAGCACCACGAGGGGTCACCTTCAAACGAAGTGGAGCCGTTCGCTGCAGTTTTCGCCAAGCCCTTGGCGCCGCTTCCCAGCACAGACAACTACGACACCGCGAGCAGCAGCGATGAGTCACGGCGTAATAATATATAATAGTCACGCCCCTTCGCCTGACAGGCGACTTGACGTGCGGCCAGGTGTCAGGACCGACGACTCCTCGAGGTGCGGACGACGCGCGCTTCCCGTCACCAGCGAGCCACACCCTCCCATCGGCGACCCTGGCGTCGGCATCGGCTTCAGCTGCGAGCGTCGCCAAGACCACGCAGCAACCGGTGAGCGAGGCCACAAGCGCCGACGACCCCGAAAATATGGACTTTTCCCGCCCAGACTTCAAACGTGCCCACCCCCAATCATCGGAATCTGAAGGGACAGTTAACGAACGTTGTAGTAAAAAAGTGCTGCGCGCGTCAAGCGCCGCCCATGGCAGCGCTCTTTAGGTTGTATGTTATGCCGTCGGTGCTCTTGGCAGTCATGGCGGTTGTGCATCTCCTCTCCCTGAATGTTCGGGGATTTCAATCCGTAGACAGACAGAGAGAGGTGATGCACTTTGCCAGGGCTAGGGGCGTCGACATCCTGTTTTTACAGGAATGCAACTTCCGTACTTCACTTGATGTGCTGAATTTCACCACCCGGTTTTCTGTTTTTGCTTATTTTTCGTTCACTGATTTTCATATGTGCGGTGTTGGTGTCGCTTTTGTAAACCCCTGCCTGCGCGCGGGTGCTCATTGCACTTTCGGGCTGGACGGCCGCACTCTTGCCGTCGACTTCACACTAAACCAGCGGCGGGTACGTGCGTTGGTTGTATATGCACCAGCACGGCAGACTAGTTCTGATTTTTTTGAGCGCCTCGACTCATTCCTCCTTGATCCCTACCACACTTTCATCGTCGGTGACTTCAATTGTGTACTTAACATCGACCGTGACGTCCGCGGACAGGGTCACGGTCGCCGTTATTGCGGTGCCCCCGCGCTCCGCGATCTCGTGACTCAGTTCCGCTTGTCTGACGCGTGGGTGCAGCTTCACGGGGATGCCTTTGGAGCGACGTTTGAGAAAGCACAGTCAGCGAGTCGGATAGACAAATTCTATTTTCCACCAGAGCTCGCTTCTTTTGTCGTTAGCTGCGAAGTTCTCGCGTTCCCTGCAGGCACGCCGGTGATTTCCGATCACCACCCCTTGTCAGTCAGGCTCGACTTTGGTGAGGACACCCCACGTACTGTGACGTGGCGCATGGACACGAGCCTACTGGCGGACCCGGAAAGCGTGGCGTCGCTGCGTACGGCGTTGGCCGCATCGTGCAAGAGCTTCGTTGCGACTGATTCATGGGACACACTCAAGGCTCGTTGGCAGGCAACTCTGGTGGCAGCCGGTCAAGACCGCAGACGCCGGGTAACTCATGCACTGAATGACACCCTCAAGCGCATCCGTATAGTGCAAAGGGGAGCACCCTTAACCTTTGCCATGAGCGATTACCTGAGCCTACTCAAAGCACGTTACCACGTGTTGCTCTGCCAGTCATCACGGGCAGCTAGTCGCGCACACCAGCTCGGGCGGCCTATATCAGACCCGGCTGTGCTACGACACGTACGCGCAGGCACTGCAGAGGAATTCGCTCCCGCTACTGTGCCTTTCGTGACACTCCCAGACGGCACCCAAAGCAAAACCGCGTCCGATATCTGCACGATCTTTGCAAGTCACTTCTCGAACCTGTTCTCTACGGACAGTTGGCTAAATCTTCAAGATGGTTATGACAGGCTTCTACAAAGCTTTTTTGGAAACTTGCCACGAGTAGCTGAAGAACTGCATGAAAACCTTTGCGCACCAGCCACAAGCCAAGAGCTACACGCCATCCTGCAGAGTATGAATGCAGCCTCTGCCCCCGGTCCAGACGACATTCCAACAAGTTTTTATTCAACGTTTTTTTACCAGATCCAAGGAGCACTGCTGAAAATGGTCAACGGCTTTCTCGCGGATGGGTTACGTCCGAACTCTTTCCGCGAATGTCGCATCATACTCATTCCGAAAGCGGGCGGTGACCCCTCCGACCCGCAAGCATGGCGGCCTATAAGCCTCTTAAACACAGACTACAAAATAGTCGCATCTTTACTAAACAGAAGAATGCGGACGATCCTGCCTCACCTAATCCACCGTGCTCAAACCAGCAGCGTGCCTGACCGCTCTGTGTTTTCTGCATTGACACTCACAAGAGACCTGTTCACATTTGCCAGCAGGACGGGCTTCACCGGGTGTTTTGTTTCACTCGATCAGGCGAAAGCATTCGATCGGGTGGAACACTCGTATTTGTTCGGAGTCCTCGAAGCCTTCGGATTCCCGCCGCAAATTGTCAGCAGACTGCGCCTACTTTACGCAGACCTGAACGCTCATCTCTCCGTAAACGGCCACCAGAGCGCTCCCTTCTCAGTCACCCGGGGCATAAGGCAAGGATTCCCTCTCTCCCCAACATTCTTCGTGTTATGCCTGGATCCACTCATCCGGCGCATTAACGACAGTCCATCCATACGCGGCTTCCCTCTGCCTGGCCAGGGCCAAATCAAAGTTTCGGCCTACGCCGACGACGTGTCGCTTTTCCTCAAGGACGAGGATAGCTACGCCGCTTTTTCGCGGCTGTTTCTCGAGTACAGCGAGATATCAGGGGCCCTATTGAACAGGGGATAAAGCAAGGCGCTATGGTTTGGCACCTTCACACGGAACCTTGCGGGCGAGGTGGAGTGGGTGCAGGGAGTGAAAGTCCTGGGAGTAGTATTCCTCGCCAGCGGAGAAGTAGCCCGCGAAACCTGGACTAACCTCCGCACGAACGCTGAGAAACGCCTCTCGGTGGCGTCAACGTTCCGCCTTTCAATGGCAGAGCGCTGCTATTTAGTTAAGTCCACAATCCTAGCCGCATGTTTTTTTGTCGCCCGCGTCGCAAACCCACCGCGCACGTTTGCTCGCAGGCTAACCTCGACCTGTGGCTCTTTCGTTTGGGCGGGCAAAACCGAACTTGTGTCACGAATGTTCATGCGCCTTCCATCGTACATGGGTGGGTTTGGTATACCTTGTATCCGCACCATGTGCAATGTGCTCGCCTTGCGAGGAGTACGAGATCTTGTACACAACCCAGACTATCCCGGGAGAACACTCCTCACATACTTTCTGGGTACAGCGCGTAACGTGTTTTTTACACAACGCGTGGTTGGCCCTACAGCCGAGCGGCCGCCGGCATTTTTCGTTAACGTGCGTCGCACACTGGCGTCGTTGTCTGCCAGCGTGCCCGATCTGGATGTTGATGAAACCCCGCCCTCCAGGATGTGTGAAGCACTAACGGTAGCTGAGCTGACACGCGAACAACTCCAGAAAACGAGACGGGCACGCTGGCGCCAACTGACCTCAGCTGCGCTTCCTGCAGATGTCAGGGACTTCGGCTGGCTGCGAGGCTGGCGGGTACTGCCCACAAGAGACCGCCTTGCGGCGTGGGGCGTGGCGCCCTCCGCCCGATGCCCGCAGTGCGGTCTCTTAGAAACACTGCGGCACGCAATGTTCGACTGTGTAGTGGCACGCACCTTTTGGGTACTAGTGTCACGAATGTTCGTAACCCGCCTCGAAGCGCGCACTAGTTCACGCGAACTGTTTACAAATATGCTCTTGTGTGTCGGCATGTTCGTTTTGTGGCGGCAGCGTGGAGCGGCTTCCTTAAATGGGCGTCCGCAAAGAGCAATGTTTGCAATGTTGCAGCGCCTCCGCACGCGCCTCTTTCAGCAAGCATGCGTGGACGCACTGACAATGAGCGAGGCTGAGTTCTTGCGCAAATGGCCGACATACTTTATCGTCCTGCGCGGCGGTCGAGTGTCGGCTTTCATACTGCCATACTGACGTGCTCAGAGCTGCGTCACTGCGCATGTGCTTGAAAGATCAGACTTCAGTTCAACTGTTTTGTTTCGTATTTTTGTTCCTTTCGAAAAAAATAAACTTCTCTTTCTACGCACCATAATGGCGGTGCGAAGCTGACGCCACTGGCTTAGCCGTACCGGATGCACATTCTCGCGCTGCTTTTGCATACGCAGTTGTAGCACTACGAGAAACTACAATGTGAAGTCGAGAGTTGGACAAAACGACACTGCTGCAGGGCCTGCGTAGCATTACATTCCGCCTACATTCTGTTTCCAAGCCGCATATCTAACCCGGCTAGCTAGCAGTCACGGTTATCACAGCGTAATGTCACGGCTTCATCTTCGTCGTCCCCTCCCCCCTGCGGCTGCTCTCGCCAGTCGCTTTGCAGACGCTCTCTCCTGCCCCTTGTCAAAGCGGCGCGGGACTGGCGCTGCGAAGCGCACATGATATAGCACGCAAGTTCGTGGCGTATGTTGTCGGCGCTCTGCGGCGCGCTGTTGCTTCACTCTGGCCCCTCATCCGACGATCAACGAACGTCACATTTCTAGCTTACTCTCTGCTTCCATGTTTGTGCAGTACTCTCTGCAATCTTCTGATCAATCGCCACCTTTAAGAGCTCCACAATGGCTGGCAAGGTATACACTGTAACTGGATTCGAGGGCTACCCCGAGCGCCAACGCGTCGTCTTCGTCGAGCCGCTGCCGAGCATTCGAGTCTGCGGCGTGGTGCCCAACCGTTCCCTGTTGCTGCCCTGCAGTCACGTTTTGTGCCGGGTGTGCAAGGATCAAATCCCGATGGAAGGCGGGAAGTGTCCGTTGGACGACAGGGAATTCGCAGATGCCGACGTTGTCCACATAACCTTCAAGCAGTCCCAGTTGGAGCAGCACCGCGTCTTCTGTGTCGCCGGTGGTGGGGAATGCAGCTTCGCCGGTAGGCTATGCGACCTGAACGACCACCTGACTGGATGCGGCAGCGACATAGTGAGGTGTGGCAAATGTCTACAGTCAGTTGTTCGCTCCGTTGCCGTTGAACACTACCGGCAGTGCTCTGCCGAGACTCCTCTACAGCACTGCGTGAGCGTCAAGAGGATCTCGAGTGCTGTTGTAACGCTCCGCGACATGAAGAAAGATTTGGAGAGCATACGGGTGCGGGCCTCAAGCGAGAAGGTTGACAAGGATGGTGTCGTGAACGGCGTGAACTCGTTGATGGAGCGTGTGGTTAGTCTTGAGCGTGACTTGACCCGTGCAGGAAAAGAGGCCTGCGGAGAAAAATGCGTCTCATCGCAGCCTGGTGTGAACAAAGTTGCAGGTCTTACGGGACCTTGCCGCCCTGCTTCTAAGCTTGGCGCCTTCATCACCTTGTGCGAGTTCACCAGCGTGTATGACGGGTATAGCGCACTAACCGGCATCAAGAAAGAGTACAGGCTGAGGACAAAGAAATACACATTAGCTGGCTACACTTTCGCTCTCCAGTGCAAGTTGCAGAAGAAGGATGACGGACATGTGACCGTAAGCTTCTTCCTGTTTCTTAAGCAGGGTATCTGGGATTGTATGGTAGAGTGGCCTTTCGCAAAAAAGGTCACGATAATACTTACGCACCCCAGGGATGAGGCGAAAGACGTCAGGCTGCCGGTAGTTATGGAAGATCCCGAGTATGAGAAGAAACCAGGTGGATCTGGGAACTTTGGTGCGCCTACTAAGGCAGAGGACTGGACGGACCTCGAAGTGCAAGGTTTTTTTAATGAGAATACTCTGTATGTCAACGTCGAGTTCGAGTAACGAACACAGCACTCTACGTGTTAGGCTGCCCATTCGCAGTGAACATCCCAGATGGTTGAAAACAAGTCCCGGGTTCATCGAACTTGTTTGGTTCCTTGGTGTGAAGAAATTGGAAGGATACTGCATACATGAGGAGTGATCGTGCACTAGACCTGTAAGTTCGATTCATGTGGCACGCCATTTCTTTGTTGTCAACTGCATTCCTCCAGTTAGGCGTTTTCGCTTCATGTTTGCCATGTGTCATATTGTGGCACAACAGCGAAGCTTATTGCAATGGTTAGTCCCTAAGCAGTCGGAGTCCCGCTGCAACTTGAGCAATATTACTAAATTTCGCCCTATTTGCGGGTTATTGTCATGTTGGCATTACTCTTTTGATCAAAGGTTATGATTGTTTTTGCTTGGTTTTAACAGGACAAAAGTGTCTTGTCTCTATTCAAGTGAAATAAAGGTTATGGTCTGCATTTATGGTGACGTGGTCTCCATTCACAGAAGTATGTTTTAACATGCTTCCGTGTTTCCGCTTCGTAGTTTCCGCTTTATTGCCAGAAAAAGTTGTCGCGTACTATAGATCCAGCGTACCCAATTTTTACTACGGTGTCAATTGGAGTACAATGCCTGCGTTTATTAAATCATTACGATGATATCATTTGCTCACACAGGAAGTACGACACATTTCCTCGAAACATGATTCGAACGCAGAAATCAGCGCCAAACTTATCTTTATGCTCATGCACATTTGCTATAATTGTTGAACAATCTATTGTATTTAATGATACATTGTGGTTGTATATCTTGTGATTCTTATGCTATTTATACATATGTTTTCTACAGCTCTAATTTCTTCAATGCCAACACTGTGAGCACAATTAACATGAAGTCTCCCAGACAGTTAAATTTGAGGCGTTCTTCTGTACTACCATTGTCCTCAATATCTTTGAATAAAATAGCTTTGAGATAAGCGAAACTGAAACTGGAATAGGAAATGAAACCAGGTAGCATCGAATAAATTGTTTATTGCATGCCCACCAAACCAAAACGTCTGATGGTCACTACGTGGCCGAAGACGAGACGGCGTAGTCGACGTCCTGCACGCGTTTTTCCTCTGGCTCAAAACTTTACTTCATGCAGATTGGTCAGAATGCAGGTCTGGAAAGAGGTAAAACAAGACAGGCAGGAGAAGTTAGACTATGCTATGCACTTAACAGCACTCGAGAAATGTAGGGACTGTTAGTCAATTAATTTTTGCTTAATTATTCCTAGCAAGCGAACTGATGAGCCGTCGTCATGAACACGGCTTAGAAGCCGCACGGCGGAGACATTCTTTGCCGCCGCTTTGGCTCAATGGTTTCGGTGCTCAGCTGCTGACTCGAAAGACGCGGGTTCGATTCCAGCCGCGGCGGCGGTACAATTTCGATGGAGCCGAAATTTTAGAGGGCCGTGTACTGTGCGATGTAAGTGCACGTTAAAGAACCCCAGGTGGTTTAAATATCCGGAGCCCTTCACTACGGAGACCCTCATAGTCTGAGTCGCTTCGGGACGTTAAACCACCACAAACCTAAAACAAACCTTTGCAAAAAGAATCAGATTTTTAATGTCACTGCATGAGATTTGCCGTTTTAACTGCGTTTACCGTGTTAACCTCGGCTTCGAAATAACACGGGGATAATTAAAAAAAAAAAAATTTTTTTAAATAAGGCCCCTCCGGGGGTTGCCGAAAAGATGAGACGCGTCCATTGACTCAACAATGAGAGGAGCAGTCACTTTGAGTGATCGTTTGATTACGTCGTTACAAATAGGGCGACTTAGTTTGGCATATATGCTTTGGTGTATACGCTTTGGATATACTGCCAAGTACTGCGGTAAAAAGCGCTGCCGTCTGTGACCTAAGAGACCCACGTGACCTGGCGCTTTGGTTGAATCGGCACACTTACCTTGACTTCGTCGTAGGCAACATTTTCCTTCTCTGTGAGTGCTGCCGCTTCCTAAAATGATAACATAAAAGAAAGATATAATGCTTTGCAATGAACTGAGTGGATGAACACAAATTTATTAAGGAAGACATTACCTTTGGGCACAACAACATTGAAAGAATACGGGGTCCTAAACCCCCACCAGGGCGCGAGCGCTGGCTTGGAAGCTAGTGAGAAAGCTACATTGTCGTCTGCCATTGCCCCAGTGCAAGTCCCCCGTGTGTGCTGGACTGTAAAAATATTTCTTTTAACTTCATTTTTTTTTCTCTTTTTATTAGATCCCTGTCCTGCACAAAGTTCCTGCTCCCGAGAGTTTCTTGGCGTCGGATTCTAGGCACAGCTACAGGACTTGGTCACGTACTTAGGCAAAAGTGCCAGTTAAAAACGGCGTTAATTGGATACTTCGTTATGAACATCGTCTATCGTGATGTTTAGCGTCTGTGCTTATGTATGTGGTTCGTCCGTTTCTATTTGCGCAGTTTTACTCGTTCGCTAAGGGTTCGCTCAGCTCGGTTTCTGTCATGCTTGGAAAATATATATGTGCGTTGTTTTCAAGAAGTGGTTCTGACAGATACAGGTACCTCCGATATGAAAGAGAACAGTCAGTTTGTGCAAGACAATGAGTTGTGTTCTACATTCTGCACTGGGGTTCAATAAAATCTGAAACAGCTGCTGTTCGTCAAAAGGTAAACTATTTAGAACAGAGGAAAATGTTCCCTTCTCGCTCATTTTTTGAGTAATCATTAGTTGAATGCTCGAAGTTTGTTCTCGTTAATTTCGAACGTACCCGTATCAGTTAAATCACTCGGATTGCTCGGTTTGGTGGTGGGCGCCATTTGTAACCCATTGCTTTGTAAAGTTAACTAAAACACGAGAAGAATCCGCAAAAAAGGCCGCCGATAGTAGGACTACATAAAGGAAGGATGTCCACTGGTACTGCGGTCATACCTTCGCGCGTCTCGATGCATCTCTGAAGCATAGTTTTCCCTGAAAAAGAAGAAAGAAAGCAATATCCTTATCCACACAAGAATATGGATTTTAGCCTAGGCTAGTCCGTTCATTGTTGTCACGATTAATTCAGCTCGAAAGAACGAGGGCACGTAAGGGAACACACATCACAGGAGGGGCGTTGGTTCTGCGTTATGTTTTCTCTTTTGTGTTCTAGTTTCTTCGCGCTGGATTCATCTTTTGACACACAGAAATAGCGATTAATGTTTGTTGAATAACCCGAGAAGAGCTTCCACTCAGATCACGTATATATCTAACCGGTAAAAGGTATTGGTAGAGGGAAGGCGGGCTGTCGGTTACTGAAAATCACAGACTAAACATGGGAGTGGAAAGCCTCAGAGTGGTTGCCTGAGCACTATGAGGTTGTTCCCTCCCTTGTTTATTTCGTGATTATCCACAAAGTTTTTTTTTGTTTGATGGGCCAATATGGGGTTTCTTGTCAACTACTCAAGTAACCATCCACCGCATGGGCCACAGATGTGTCGTCATCGTCAAACAGTGTTAAATGAAAAGAAAAATGAAGGTAGATAAGGGCAAAAACAACTTACTGAAGGTGTATATTATTGACAAATAAATAACCATGCTAACGGCTACAACTTACAGCGAGTTCCCTTTCAGCGGGGTTTGAAATGTCAGACTTCGTAGCTGCGCACTTCGTTCCTTCGCTTGCAACCGGAAGTGTGATCTGAAACAGGAATTATTGAATGTATCCACAAATGCATGCGGAGCGAACCGCTTCATCTTTATTACTTTCGTACTTACAAAATTTCGTTTAAAACGTATTTAAAGCATTGGCGACGTGTAAACATTTCAGAGTAAACCTACAGATGCTAAAGGCTCATGGAGACGGGCGTCGTGGTAAGTTTCCACATACACATGAAATTTAGTTGCTTTGGACCCGATAAAGACGAAACAGATAAAAAACCAGAAACCTAGGCAGAAACCGTTCTCAAGCTCTGGGGTAGCGGCTGAGTACCTGGCGGTGTTGTGCTAGCTTGCCCAATTTGTCCTTCTTGTTTTCTGTAACTGCTCCTGTTATAGGGTGATAGGGCGCGGGACGACGGCTTAATGTCTACCTCTTCTCCCGGCCAAGGGTTTTTCCCTTGGTCGGCCTCTCTTCCACAGGACCAGCTCCCAATCGATGTCTTTTTTCGCAGTGGAGTCACCAGCATTCCTGTGGCTTTAGTTCCAGCTGATGGCGGCGCCATTCGTTTGAACAACCCGGAAGCGGTGCAGGTGGCCCTTCAGACTACATCGCCTCATTTCATGCGAATCACAGATGTGCGGCAGTTCGGCAAGGGTGGGATATTGTGCAGGTCACCGGACAAGGATTGTGTCGCCGACCTTTTGAGGTGTACCTCCTTCGCTAACCACCCGGTGAGCGCATTTATTCCGCCTCATCTAGCATGTTCCAAGGGCTTAGTCCGAGGTGTTGACTCTCGATTGAGCCCTTCAGAAACGCTGGAGAACCTCTCGTCTGCGGGCGTCATTGCGGTCCATCGTTGCAGCAGAATGGTAGAGGGGGTGAAAATACCTACAGAGTCCGTCATAGCCACATTCGCAGGTGTAGTGTGCCCTTCAGAGATCAAAGTATGGCCACTAGTGTTTCGAGTTGACGCATTTAACTCTCGTCCCCTTCAGTGTCAGAACTGTTGGAGATTTGGCCACAGCGCCAAAGCGTGCAAATCGGGCTCACGGTGCTGTGCATGCGGCGAAAGCCATGCTAGAGAAGAATGCCCTGAACAGCAAGAAAAATGTTGCCTGTGTGGTGGTGCCCACTCTGCCAACTGTCCTGATTGTCCTGCACGAGCTCAAGAAGTGCAAGTTCTCGAGATAATAGATAAACGTCGATGCACGCGACGAGAGGCCTTTGCCGCAGTCAAAGAAAGAGCCTCATGTTGTTCTAGTGTGGCTGCCAAATGTCCACCTGCAATGGACGCCTCTTGGACACAAGCAATTACCGCTGCGGTTGAAAAAGCAGTGGCGAATGCAATGGAACGTATTATGGAAACGGTATCCATGTGCATCTCACAGGTAGTAGCTACCCAGATGACTAATCTGCTGCAAGCGCACGCCGCTCCGCTCTTGTCCTCTATGGTTTCGGCTGCTCCTCCACCATCTGTGGACATCAATAGCGCTCCACAGGGCCAAAGTCAGCATGAGCGACAAACGACTCCTGAAAAATCTCTCCCGAACAGCGTTAAGGACGCATCCTCTGATGAATGTGTTGAGATGGAATTCGATTCCCGCGCCCAAAAGCGAAGTGGGTCTCCTTTGATTATCCCGGATCCATCTTGTCACCAGTCCAAGTCCAAGAAAAGTCATGCAAATCAAAATCCTAAGACCAGGATTCTCGAAGCGGCAGTTGCCGCTGCAGCCCTCCCGCCAAGATAGGGTCGTTAAGTGTTCTCCAATGGAATTGCCGATCTATATCCTCAGCTTCAACAGATTTAATATGCCTATGTAATCAACTTCAACCGGATGTAATTGCGTTACAGGAAACATGGCTTACTTCAGATATTAATTATCATCTCAAACATTACCGTTCGTTCCGGCTAGACAGGTCTTCACGAGGGGGAGGGTTGTTGCTGCTGATTTCCTTAAAGTTTTGTCACAGGGCCTTCATTTCTTTTCAGTATGCGGACAGTCAGTGCGAAATACTTGCGGTTGATCTCAATATCCCAGGTCAACAGCCCTTTACTGTAGCTAACGCATATTTCCCTTCTGGTGTGCATGACACTCGGCCCCTTGACTCATTGATGTCTATCAGCAGATCTCAGGTTTTATTAGTTGGGGATTTTAATTCGCACCACGTGACGTGGGGGTTTAAAACAGATTGTTTCGGCTCTAGACTATTTGATTGGATTTGCGACAACAACATAGTCTGCAACAATTCAGGAATGCCTACATTTGTACGTGGTCTATGCCGCTCTGTTTTAGACTTAACTTTTACCTCCCCAGGAGTCTCCGTCTCGTCTTGGGCGCCTGTTGACTGCGCGACAAACAGTGATCATTTACCGATTAGTTTCAGGGTTGCGTGTAACTTAACTCTCCCCGAACGACAACAGCGCACCTTCATAAATTACGTTCGCTTTACAGACACTCTCAAATCAGCTCTCACAATCGATTCGGACCGAAACACCACTACGAGTTCCGAATGTAAAGCTACACATATATGCACAGTGTTGGAACGCGCAAGGCAAAAGTCTGAATTCATTGTCACAGGATCCAAGGCTGCAATCACCAATAATTGGTGGAATGCAGAGTGCACGCGTGCCTATAGACGGCGGAAAGCAGCCTGGAAGAAACTCCTCTTAAATCAATGCCCAAAAAATTGGTTGGATTATAAGTATGTCGCAGCAATATTTAAGCGCACTATCTCCCGCGCGAAGGAGGAGTATATTACAACTCATTATGATTTTCTTTCTCAGTCAGGAAACAAACGGGCCTTGTTTAATTTTATGAGGAGAAGGAAAGTGATTCCACCGGCTGTCAATATTGAATCCCTCGTTCAATCCCCTGCGGACATCGCTAAGGCCTTAGAGGGAATTGCGGGTGGCCTAGAACGTCGATTCACATCTGCACTTCATTATCCACCTACATTCTCATGCATCTCAAGTGATTTCATTGAGGTCACTATGCCTGAGCTTTCGCAAATTGTTTTGCGCCTATCTCCAGCGGCTCCTGGCCCCGATAAGGTCACTACATCTATGATTAAAATTTTGTTTACCGAATCTCCTGAAGATCTATTGGCTCTGGTTAACCATTCCCTTAAAGGTCCATGGATACCCCATGAGTGGCGTCTTGCGGAAATAGTTCCAATACTTAAAAAACAAGGGGAGGGTTTCACTTCTGACAACAAACGCCCGATTTCATTAACATCGAATTTAGTGAAATTGGTGGAACGGATCCTGCTTCGTCGTATCATGTATTTCATTTCTGCAAATGATATCTTGAATCCTTGTCAAATTGGTTTCAGGCCGGGCTGTTCGATTTGGTGTGCTCATACTGACCTTGAGAGCCGTATTAAATTAGCTCGCAGCACTAAACAGTTTGCCACGTTTGTCACTCTGGATATCAGTAAAGCCTACGACAGCGTCGAGTACTCGTTGCTGTTACACAGATTACAGACCCTTAATTTCCCAAACTATTTCGTAGCCTGGATCTTTGCTTTCCTGGAAAACAGAGAATTTTATTGCTGCCGAAATGGTGTTTCTTCAAAGAAATTTCGACAGACAAGAGGTGTTCCGCAAGGCTCAGTTCTTTCCCCTGTTCTTTTTAACATCTTTCTAAGCTCCATTCCATGCATCCATAATGTGTCCACTTACGTGTACGCTGACGACATCGCATTTTTTGCTTCTGCAAAAGATATTCACTCTCTGTATCAGATCTTGCAGGATTACCTCAATATTCTTGACAACTGGTTAGGAAGTATTCATCTGTCCCTCAATGTGAACAAATGCGCCTTGTTGGTCTTCCCGGTTTCTCATCCTGTACATATCTGCGTTTCTTATAGAAATCATATAATTCCTCAGGTTCAGACAGTGAAATATCTTGGTGTGATCTATGACTCTACTCTTTCCTGGCGGCCTCACATTGAGCAAGCTTCTGTAAAAGGAGTTCGGGCCATTGGCATCCTGCGTCGGCTTTGCAGCGCTAGGTCAGGGATGAGAAGGCACACACTTCTGCTGATCTATAAAATGTATGTCCGCCCAATTTTGGAGTTCGGATGTGTTTTATTCTCAGGAGCTCCTGCCTATAAACTTCGACCGCTTGTGCTCTTGGAGCGTGAGGCGTTGCGCCTCTGTTTGGGACTTCCAAAGTATGTAGCTAACGTTGTCCTGCACCTTGAAGCGCGAATTCCATCTTTATTAGCCAGATTTCGCCTTTTAACAGTCCAAACCTTTTTAAATTTGTGCGACTCTCCTCTCCACACATCCAATGTAATATTTCTTAGTCAGCCCGCAGTCTTTTTAAATGCCACCTGGTCTCGTCTGCATACTACGCAGATATGTTTCGTGCAGTCTCTCCTCGATCCCTTAAACATTAAGCTCACAGATATCCATCCACTGCATAACATCTCACCTTCAGTTGAGATTGCATTTGATAACATTTTCCCATCGAATGCCAAGCTCCAGCCCTTTCCTCTCCTTCTCGGTTTGTTACAGGACCACCTCAGATCCTTTCCTTTTCATATTCTCATTGCTACCGATGCCTCGCAGGATCGTGAAAAGGCAGGTGTGGGCATTTTTTCACCTGCATTGGGATGGTCCTTTTCTCTCCGTCTCCCTGACTTCACTCCAATTTATCTGGCCGAATTATTAGCTGTCATTCTAGCCTTACGTAAATTAGATCCTGCCGTTTCCAAAGTCATGGTTATGACGGACTCTCTATCTATTTGTTTTTCATTATCATCACCCTCTGAGTCTCGGGCATTACGCCTCTTTAAGCAGCTGATCCCGCTTCATCTAAATTCGGTGAGGTTGCTTTGGGTACCGGGTCACGTGGGCATTCAATTAAATGAGGTTGCTGATTCATTAGCAAGGGCCTCTCTCTGTGGCCCAATAATTGCTGTCCTGCCAACCTGCGCATATACAGCTGCGGTGAGGTTTCGCAGTTACACAATATTTCAGGAATTTTCAGCCTCGGCGCTTACTTCATCCCCCGAATACAAGCATCTTCTGCACCCTTGGAGCAGTAAAGACTGGAGTTCGCGCAGACTGGAGGTCTCTTTCACGCGTTTGCGATGCCGAGTTCCTCTGCTAAATTTCTACCTTCACAGATCTGGTCTGGCGGTTTCTCCACTGTGCCCATTTTGTGCCGAGCCTGAGACAGTGGATCACTTCCTGCTGTTCTGCCGCCGATTCTCTTCTTTGAGGAGGCGCCTATTAGAAATTCCGTTTCACCAGCTGGGTCTGCCTGTGTCCACTGAGGTTGTTCTTTCCTTTGGCGCTGCTTCGCTTGGACGAAGCAACAGGAGTGCGCGCTGTGCAGTTCAAAAATTTCTTCTCGAAACACAGCGACTCCCATGCTAATATTAATTTTATTTATTAATTTTCTTATTTGTTCTCATTTTTCTGATTATCAAACTTTTAATTTAATATTATTATTTTCTGTCTCCCTTTCAGTCAATTCTAAATTGAACCATTCCATATGTTGCATTCAAATTTGCACATAAAGCCGTCGTCCCATCTTCGATCTCCCTGCTAACAGGACCCCTTTCGTTGCGTCGTCCAATCTGTCAGCCTATACCCTATTAATACTCCTTTTCCTCTAAAACTCTTAATCATTACAACAGTTCACCGCCTGTGTCTTGGCCACTCCCCCGTAGTGGGTATGTGCCATTCCACTTGAGGCCAACCAACCAACCAACCACAGGGACACATATAAAAACTCACAGAGACACCTAATTACATTATTTGTTGGAAATGTGACAGCGTTAGAAGCTGTTCATGCCTTTACATCAATTTTTGTGCCGTTATTTCTTGGCTGTGTTTTGAGAGCCCTGCATGTCTGTCTGCACACAAGCAGGCATGAACCAGGACCAGAAACTTACAGTTGTCACTTCCGCTCTGATGACGTCATTTCCAGTGCTCGGAATTATGTGACCAATGAGACATATTTTACCCGATGGGGCTTCTAATGCTTTAGCATTCAAACGGACATGCAGTCAAACAGCCATAAACAGGGACAGACGGCCTCATAAGATGCAAAAATAAAAAACTTTTAAAACTGAGAAATCGGAAAGAATATATAAAAAAACATTCAAACAAACACAGGAAGAGACAAGGAGACACCTAGGAAACACATAAAACTGCGTACAGGAACTCCCTGTGATGACAAATGAGGTCGATGGTAGCTTCACCGCTTATCCCTACCACCTGAAGAGCCCACTTCTCTCCGTTCTGAGGCCCGCTTCAGTGCAGTGAACACGTAACCGCCACGATGCTCAGTGGTTAGAGTTACCGGCTGCTGAGGTCAAATACAGGGGTTCAACCCCGCCGCAGCGGCCGCAGTCCGATGAAGGCGAAACCGGACAGTCTTGTATTGCGTGATGGCACGAACTTGGCAGTGCAAGAACCACTCGTCACGACCACTTGGCAGTGCAAGAACCCCAAGTGGTCGAAAATTTACCTGAGCTCTCAAATCCCATCCTTGTTTCTCTCTCTTTTTCTTTCTTTCACTTCCTCCTTGCTGCCTTTCCTCATGGCGCGGTTAAGGTGTCCACTGCGAAGTTAGTTACTGCGCCATTTCCTTTGCTTCAGAAGCAATCTTCATTTTTTTTCTCATAAAAATCGACCTCGAGAATGCCCGCTCCTCTGGTCGCTTATTGTCTGTATTCATACATTCCGTGCATTTATGTTAGAAAAAAAAACAGTCGATTTGGGTAATTTGGCCATATGCGGATATGTGCGCTAGCATGACGTCAGTTGTCAATTGGAGCTACGACTTACTATGTGCGACCAGGCTACCACCTAATTACCACCCCAACCTCTTCTTCTGTTTATCTTCTGTGCAAGCACCATTGGAATCACGTTCTCCTCCTAACCGCTGCTGCTCATTCCGCTTAGCTAGGTGCGCTGAGAGGTGGTCCCTCCTAATTAGCGCCCCAGCTTATCGCCTGGTTACCACAGGCTACACCCTGGCAAGTAAGCCATCCGGTGGCAGGTGGCGCAGTGGCATAAGGCAGGTGCTGTGGCAGGTGTTGCCATCGGAGGGACTTGGGTGCATGGGTTGTGTTGCTACCCAGGTAGCTCTTCCCGAGCAGCCTCTCACGACTAAATCGGATGCCGCCTGACACGGTGGACTGGTGAGCAGCATGCCACAAAACCGGCTTCAGAGAAACAGACAGACAAACACGCAATGCCCTGGGAATGGCCGCTATAAGTGCTAGGGTACTAAAAGTATTCAGATAGATATATCAAGCCACAGATTACCTTCCTTAGCAGTGTTACTCCTTCCGGATTCTTGGCGGCGCAGTCTAGAAGGATCTTGCCCTTCGAGAGTATCTTCTCCGCCAGCTCATCGTTGCCGGCATTTTCGCGAACGGCTTTCTCGATGAGCGCCTTCACCTCCTCCACTGCGAAATGGGCGGGGTTAATGTTCTCCACTGTATAACCAGAATGTTGCAACTGTCGCAAGTAAGCAATGTTCGACAGAAAGAAAGTGTCACTGCAGTGTGTTCAACCAAGCTCATTCTTTGTCTCAGCTTCTTACAGCTCAGAGGGGAGCAAGAGACATTCTCCTGTACTGCCCCTTCCTTTCGAGACGCCGTGAGGGCGGTGGATCTACTGTGCCTCTCTTTCCTTCATCTAAAGGAACACCCGCTATAAGGCACACATGTGTGAGATCCACATTGAATATAGCTTGCTTGCCCATTCAATTTTTTTTTTTTCAGGAAGGTAATGATGCACTTAAAGCGGAGTGGTGAGGTGTGTGCTAGAACTGCTGTCTCCTCACGCCTGATTATTGTAGTTATTAACGGCGTATTCGAATGGACTGTTCAGAGCGTCGCCCAGAATGCGCGGGAGCACGATGTGCGGCAAGGTCCAACCTGAACTCAGGACCTGAATGCAAATCAAAATCACCCCCAGAAACCTGCTTTTGGCTTCGCGGAGCAATATAACTTTCCCCAGATGACCTATTGGAAAACGTCGTAAACAGTAAAGAGAGATTGAAGAGGAAGCTTAAAATTTATGGACAAAGCGTGCTCACACACTCGGTTACAGGAGCACTCGTTCTTCTTGCAGAACTAAACTACGACGTGCGCGGTGCTTCGTCGATAACACATCGTAGCAGCTGGCTTTTGAATTGTTTTTTTACAGAAGGGATGCGACAAAGATAATGTTTTGTCACTAGACGGGGTTGTGGCTGCATGCAGTTGAGAGAGCTCTGAGGGCTTCTAGTGAATTAAGATACCAGTTTTAGATCGTAAACGCGAATTTTCTGGGAAGCAACAAAAGCTCTGCGATTTCTTTTTCAAGTAATATTCCACTATATTTCGTTCCATGAATATGATTTTCTTTCCACGAACTTGTACGTGACAGACGACATTGAGTAACTTTTATTACTAGCCCGGCTCCAGCTCCAGTCACAGCGTGTTTTTTAAATCACTGTTAGAAACAGCCATCTGATAATTATTGAGGTGTATTGATAATTTATGCTACTGGCCATGTGGCACACATTTACGATGCAGATCTCTATTACCGTAGTGCGCAGTAAAACCATTTGTCACTAAACGAACAGCATTTCGTTCACAAGTCTTTATAAAGTGGTATTCATCCTGTGAACGCTGGATTGACGACGAGTTGTAACTAAAATTGAGAAACGCTGTATTTTGACTTCAGTTCTTATAAAGAAATACGGGTGCATAGACGGCATCCGCTGCGAAGCAAGAAAATAGAAGTTTTCTTTACTACCTCGCGAATAGGTTCTAATGTTCAGCTTTTGTGGGGAGCTGCACTCAAGAGGGAAACTCTTGGGAGACAAAATACAATTACGCCTGCTTCGTCTTGCCGCCGAATGCAAGCTGTGAAAGAGAACTTCGCCTGAAATGCCGAAGCAGTGAGCCAACGTCGTGTATGCGTACTTGCTCATCCTTTTGAAAAAGCAACCTTTCCATCTCCTGAACATAACTTCTGCAGTTCGCTTCTTCGCATGAACGAAATTCCTCTCTATTGAACGTCGATCAGTAAAGTTCTGTTGATTAGGCTGATAAGTGCTAAGAAAATAAAACCGACTTGCAAAACAAATCGGGTGCTGCTCTAACGACCTTCAGAAACACTGAAATTCTAGAATCAACCAATTAGCAGCGAGGTTGTGGTGTCTAATAGTAGGGTTCCACCCAGGAAGCATTTAGTTGCGCAATATGAGACCGTATGCTAAAGTTTTGCTGTAAACACGCCGTTAATAATTTGAAGAATGTTTTATTTCGCTAACAAATATGTTTCAAACTCAACGACATGAAGCAAAAGAAGAAGCGTCCTCAATTTTGCAACTAAGTTTGCTCTTCAGTCACTTTTGCTGCCGCGAGGGTGCGGTGACGCTGGAAAAGCGTCGGTAGCGTCGGCCAGGTGGCGTGAGCTGCTGCTTGATTCAAAGGATTCAGCCATGGATTCAGCCTTATCCCTCCACGCACATAGTCAGCCGTCGTAAACATGGCAGCCAGAAAAAAATCAGCTGATTGACGGCTGTCCCTTTTTTTTTTACACACCACATAGAATCAAGGTACTGTGCGGACGTCTTAAGTGCGCGGAAAAATCTATTTAAAGGCAGTGATTGCTACGGGTCTGCTGAGATCAATTTGCAAGGAGCTCTTGGCTCGCCAGCGCAGCAGACACTCTCTACCTCTCTTTGAACGAGCCTCCTCTCCTTCCATTCCCTCCTCGAAATTCTTCTCTCCCGCTCCTCGTCGAGTAGGCTCGGCAAGGCAAAATCACCCCTTCCTTCTCCGGTGTAAGCCGGAGGCGTGGTGTCTGTGGAGTGCGTCACAGGGCGACGTCATGGCCCCGCCTTCAATAGAATTCTTTTCTTGGTTTTTGCATTTTCTCCGCACACTGAACGATCGAGAGGCGCGATCGGCTCGACCACCTAGACTTGTTAGCGAGCGCATCCTTTCATACATCTGTTTGTCATTCCCAGTTAACGAGCCACCTTTTCATTTTCTTTTAGGCCTCCCCACCGTTTCACGAGCGGAGGGGCGGAAGTCGGTTGTGTTCGAAACACACGGCGAAGCGCGGACCCGGCAACCGCCCGTTTGCTTTTCTCCATGCGTGTTTGTGTTCTGTGTGTTTGTGTCTTTTCTCCGCTCCAAAGCATATGTCATTCATTGGAGTCAAGGCGTACGCAAGATGCACGAAAGATAAGCGGTGTGTGCGCGGAGCGGTCAAGTAGGCGAGCGAGGGAAAGGCTCTGCTGCACTACTAATTAAAACCTTGTTTTGGGGGGCTCGCATAGAAGAAAAGAAACTGAGAAGGGAGCGCGCACGCAGAGCGTCTCGTGACGTGATCACGGCGGGGGGAGGGGGGGGGGGCGAACCAACTCCCTCAGTTTTACTATTTTTTTACTTTTTATGGCTAGGGTTCCAGGCTGTCGCCGCACGCTCCCTCCGCAGTTTTTTTTTTGTTCCTTCGTGCGGGTTTGTAGGCATGAGCCAGAACAGAAGGCGCTGCGGAAAGCCTTGTGCAGACGACGCGACGACAAGGCTACGCACAACCTTCTCCCGTCAGTCAGAACGATGCACCAATGGAGTGCCTTTAGCGAAAGTAGCCCCCCTTGACGTCAGCGGGGTGCAGAGTAGTGGGCCGGGCCCGTTTTTGAAGGAAGGAAAGAACGAACGGGCTTTGATTTGAATTTTCGCAGCTTTTCGGGGCGCGCATGGCTCTAGTATTTTGCAGAGGTTATCTTCGATGCCTCATCTATGCAGTGGGCTTGTTTTTCAAAAATGTCCGGACCCTGGTCAGTGGCCCTTTAAGGCAAGTTCACACTGGAGAGTTGCAAACGTCGCGCTAGTATTCTAGGCGACCGATTGCGGTCAATTAGTTACGGTTTGCGAAGCGCATGTAAAACAGGGAGGGAGCGTAACAAATCGATTTAAGCCTGTCGCGCGACCTCCGCGACTCGCCATTGTGAACTCACCTAGCCTGCTATCGATGGCAAATGTGCTCCAAGGGCGATGCGTGATTCTATTTATTTTTGTTCTGAAAATACCCGGCGACCATGAATAATCACACTGCAGCAACTGCCGACAAACGGCAGCAGACCGGTGCAGCTGCTGGGAGCTTGCAATTTCACTGCGGGAATTAAGGGCCGGCACGCGCCCGGTCACTGCGCCAACAATCACTCACGACACCTCGTAACCAACTCATGCCGCCCGCTTCGGGTTAAGCACTTGACATTCGTGTTGGTGTTGTTATCGTTCCGTTCGGATGATGCTCGGATGACGCCGCCGGGTATACTGCGGTGGCGAAAGTTTATGCGAAGGAAGTCCTCCTTCGCCGCCGCCTTGTCTTGGGGGTCTCGCCGGAAAGCGCGCACCTTCTGCGACTGAACTTTCACAGTGGTCTCCGCAACTCACCGCAAACACTTGCTCACAGTCGGTTGGGCTACGCCGACGTTTACTTCTTTCCGACGGTGTCTTGAAACCCACCGGCGGCGAAGGCGCGCACAGCACTTGCCGCTCCACTGACCGCGCACTCACCCGCTCACCTCCAAGTTCAACGGCGAGTTCGTCGCACAGCCATTGTGCTCCTTCCTATGTCAAAACGTCGTAACAACTCGTCCGGCACGGTTTTTGGCTTGCTCCGTCGCCTCCGTCGCGCCGGCAGCCGACGGATCCGGATCGAGGGGGCTGGTTTTTTACCATTCCCCCCCTCCTCACCTCGGGCGGCCGGTGCCGCCGGGTCCTGCTCTACGTTTCCGTCGAGCAACGACGACGGAGCCCCGCCCCACGGAAAACGTACCAATCACAGCGCGAGCTCGCCCTACGTCACCCGGGGCTTGCTTGCTGCGACCAAGAGATTGCGCTGGCGAGCGTCGTCGGCGGCGGCGGCGATGCGCGGGTGCGCGGGCAGGGAGAAAAATTTCAGGCTTATCAAGGTTAAGCCCAGTGGATGCGAAGCGTGTCCTTAGCGTTTGGAGGCATCTTGACCGCATACACGCCCGGCGCAAAGACGCTGGCGCGGTTGCGGGCACAGAGACTGACGCGACGGCGGGCGCGCGCCGCCTCATCCCTGGCGTGACGTCACATATCACGTGATGCAGCGTGGAGCGGAAGCGTGGAGGCATGGAGGAAGGAAAAAGAGAGGAGAGGCCGTCACGTGACATTTTGTGAAGCCGGATACCAGCTCGGCGCCATCTTGTCCGGGCTGACGTCATCGCATAAGTCCCGCCCTCGACTACTGCGCGCGCGATTCAAAGCCAACGAAGGAGCGTGCTACCGCAGGGGCACAGATCCCCGCGCTGGTGGCGCTTGGCTGCTTACCGGCCGGTTTAGGGCGCCCTATGCCGGTGTTCGTCAGCGGAAAACTTAATAAAGCGGAAATACCCGTGTGAGACAGGCGGCTACTTTCAGTTACTGCTTCGTACTGCGTCGTCTCCGCGCCGTCTCCAACTGCTCGGCCCTGGTCACAATTAGTAGCAGCCGAGAAAAATACTTATCTCAGCTCTTGCAAGCGCGGGAAGTGACCTTCGCTTTCAATTACTGCGGTGGCCCATCTTGCGGTGGTTATCTGCGGTGGCCCCCCTTTGGCAACGCCCGTCCCTGGGACTCTGAAGTTGAAGGCTGCATTCGATGAAACTAGTATACTTGCTTGTTTAGCTCAGCGCTCGAAATTAGCCTTCACCGGGTGAGGTGAAGGACACGCGAGAAACGTGGGCCCCTCGTCGCGCGAAACCACACGACGGCCACCGATGCCCGGGAAGGGCATTCGTCCGGTATCGAAAATCTCCTCCCTGTTCCTCAACTCTTGTAAGCACGGGAAGTGACCGTCGCTTTGAATTACTGCGGTGGGCGAAGGACAACTAAGCACACGCGAGAAACGCGGGCCCCTAGCCGCGCGAATTCCACACGAGCAGTGGTGTAGCCAGAAATTTTGTTCGAGGGGGGCACATGTTTTATTTATTTATTGGAAACGAAAATAATGGAAACGAAAATAAATGTGGAAACGAAATGTGGAAACGAAAATAAGAGTGCCCATTTATTCTTCACCGTCGCACGGCGTATGGCACTCCTTTTAATTTTAGGCACAGTTCACCCCATTATTAACAGACCTTTTTACGTCAGTTTACTTTTTAATCCTTTGCATTCTCCTCAAATGAAGGTATCGCGAAAATAAAAAGTGCTTTTTTTTTTTTAAAGGACCTGCAGCCGAGCGCAGGTTTGCGTATGGGGTTGAAGTTTTGACAAATGTCATTTGTTTGCAGTTGATGACTTTGTTATAGAGCAGAAGCTTTTGTGTTGTTGTATATGATGTGAATATATTGTAAATAGCCACTTTTTTTTGTGCGAGTTGTTTTTTGTGAGAAAATAAATGTTTTTTACAAATGAAGTTCTCGGCATCCTGTGTGCATTCGTATCTTTATGTAGATATTGCAGTGAACAAAACTAACCCTTCGCCTTTATTAAAGAAAAAAAATCTCTAAGGTATTGTTTAAGCGCAGGGTCTCTTTCCTTTCATTTTTACCGGCGGCGTATAACAGGAGCGTGCAAGCATGCAAAGCGAGCGCAGCGGCTTCCTTTAAAATATCGCCCTCCACCGATGTCATGGCCCCCGCTGCTCACACAAGCGCAATCGCGAAAAACGAAAATAGTTACACTAACACTAGTGACAATCACTAGAGCGTTGCAAGAGCACGCCTAATAGCAACGAGGTTTCACTGCCGATGGAAACGGGAGCGCGAATGGCACACGCACACTGCACGCACAGGACGCGAAACGTCCGCGCAATACGCCGACGACCTCTCTAGCGCACGGCGTATTGAATCACTGGTAAACGAACAGCGCGAGTGCTCCTCAGTAAGCAGCGGCGGTCTCCCGACGGCTCCGAGCAGTGACGAAGTTGACGAAATGCCCATGCGATCGTGGTCGAGCACGTTGAAATCAATGCACGCAACAACGAGAGTTTTGCAGCGAATTCCGCCTGAGATATGAGTGAACGGCGCCAACGTAAGCTTGTGAGCACGATCAAAAACAAACTCGAGCAGTTGAGAAAAGTACGCCGCACCGCAACTGCTACGCCGCGGTCGTCTGCTACCGCCCGGCTTGCAAGCAGCAACTACGACGCCGTTGCTAAGCTGCCCGGACTAGGTGGCCTCCCGATCGCGAAAAAAACCACGTGATTTCCTCCACATTTTTCTCCCATGGTGTTGTGTGGAAAGGGCCTCTCCTCTTTTTTTCCTTCCTCCATGCGTGGAGGCCTCCGCCGGGCGACGTCCGACGGCGCGATATGAGGCCCCATCTGCAGTCGGTGTGACATCATCTGCAGCCGGTGTGACGTCATCACGTGACGTCACATCATGTGATCTCACTTCAAGGTCAATGGTGGGCACCGCCGGGAGGCGACCGACGGCGCGATATGAGGCCCCATCTGCAGCCGGTATGACGTCATCACATGACGTCATGTCACGTGACCTACTTGAAGGTCACTTGAAGGTCAATGGTGGCCACCGCCGGGCGTCGCGCGAAGGCCCGAAACCTACGTTAATATGCTTGGCATATATGCTTCGCATAAAAAACAAAAAGCCTGCTCTTTTTTGTACTCTCCGTCGGGAGATGCACGCGTCTTGCGCCCCTGAAAGCGCCCGCTGTCGAGGAACGGAGAGCGGATGACAGTTTTATTTCACATGGCAATATACGAGGTGTTCGAGCCAAAACAGGTCTCCGAATGAGCATTGCGTTTGCACTAGGCGTGAGATATACGATAAATGATTTTTTTTTCGGGAGGGTAACGAAGTGGGGGACGAAAATACTGTTGCCAGGTTTAAAGCGAAGTGAAGGGGATGGCTGATGCAAAGGGGAACCATCCAGGTAAAGAAAGGAGAAAGGGGCGAGAGAGGTAACTGCGGAGATAACGAAAAGAGCAGAAAAACAAAATTCCGTTCACCCGTTGCTAGCTCTTCAGGCCTCATTGTGTTTATTTGCCGTTTAAATTATTTTGCTAGCTTAATTCTTGAATGGCTGTATAAAGACCAATCTCTCAAGCCATTGATAACAGAGTTCATTACCACCCTACATATGTTCAGTTTCGTGCATATTGACCTGAATACTGTGACTGCAGCACTCATTTCTGCAGCGGCGTTAAAAGTAGCTTGCTATACTCATATATATTTGTTTTGGTGCTGTATGCGTGGTGTTTCGCTGCAAAAAGAGGAGAGTTGCGTAGAGTTAATAAACTAACTTCAAACTTTTTCCACCGCTCGCGAGATCGCATCGTTTTTTTCTCCGATAAGAGCCAAGCGAACCAAAGCGCAAGCAGACGACTTTGACCGCTACATCGGCATGTCCCTCGGACACCACCGAGCAGCGTTTTTTTTTTCGCGCGGAAGAAAAAAAAACGCACTGACGCAGAGTTACGTGGGAGCAGCGAGCGCCCGCCCAAACTGGTTTGCCGGTGTCCGGCGCCTCTTTCGATTAGAACACAAATCCGTTCCGTTGCGGCCGCGGTTCCCGGCTCCGTCGCCGCCGCGCCGGAGAGGAGACCGGCTGTGAGAATCAGGCCTTACATCGTTGCTCGCGCGGCCACCGGCCATGTAAACGACCGCCATTTTCTGTCTCAAGCGGTTTGAGACCACTCGTTCCAATCCCGAAAAATCGTCTCAATCGGCTCGCATAATTAGGTAAGCAACGTCAACACTTCTGCCCGTTTTATGACGTCGGCCGGTGAAGCAAAAAAAAAAAACAATATGGCCGCTGGTCTCGACCGACCAATAGGAACGGGGCAAATGAGACACTTTCCGATTGAGACGATTTTGAGCGACTCGTAATCGCGCCCCTGGATGTCAACGACGAGCCGCGCGCGGCAAACGCAATTACGGGAAGCGGGAGCCGATGCGAGCACGGAGAGCGGCAGCGTCATGATGGCGTACAGCGCGCTCCTCAGGGCGCTCGGGGCGACCGCGCCGGGCCTGTCTGCCAGCCTTGATGCCGGCCGCCGGCGACTGAAAAACGTGCTAGTATTGTTTGTTCTCGTTCATGCAAGCCCTGGGATAGATGCATGTCAAAAATGCATCATCATTTCTGACGGTCGTTGGCCAATACCGAGTTGCTGGTAAAAGTGGTGACTGCGGTACAAGCAAACTACATCCCACAGCCGCTTTGGTGCTGCTGCTACTTGGTGCGGTTCGCCTGCCGTCTGCCAGCTCCGTTGCTGAAGGCGTCGTGGAAATCAAACATATCTTTTATTATGGGACGAGTTCGCAGTAAAGTGATGTGAATAATAGGCCTTTTGCTATAGACCAGAATCCAGAGCCGCTCCTGGGCGCGGCCATTTTCCGCCGACTGGTGCGCCGCGGTGCGGGCGTTTCTTTGGGGACTACGGGGCTGCGGCAGCTCCGCGGCCACGCCTACTTCCGCAGCGTGGCTGTGTTGCAGGAAGTATTCACGTTATCAAAGGGAGCACATTGATGCGTTTTAATGACATTTAGTTTGACATTCACGTGAATTGTGCCGACGCTTAGAACGCGCTCGTGCTTATATCGCTACCGTCTTGGTACTCCACTGCAAAAAAAAAAAAAACTTTTTGTTCAATATCAAGTATTAGGTGTGCGGCTAGCATGCAGTTCCAATTCCCATGAACTCTTAATCCTTCGGCCATAAAGTACTACCCACAAACAGGGGTTTCTTGTCGCATGCGTGGTGCGCCAGTTTATCAACAAATTATCGCTGTGAGCTTAACTCAGTCGCCGCGGCAACAACAAAAAAAATTGTCATGGTTTATGCAACCTGGTGCATAAAAACGTACTTTTGCTCAAATTATCAGAGCCTGAATAGATATATTAGCAGCGAATCCAGCTTTCACGAATTCTGAGGTCCGAAGTCGCGTTCATTTTATTCGGTAGCTCTCGCCGCGTGTGACAGCGTTGCGTAGGCGTTTGGCTAAGTGTGAATGAATGTATTAAAATCGCACATATTTTCCTATGATTAAGGTAAAGACACTACGGTAAACCCTTTACACACCCCCCCCCCCCCCTTGACCTCTATGACATACGTGCGGAAAGAGCAACTGAAATCGGTAGCGGTCGTGCTTACAATCCTGTGCATGAAATGTGTTTAATGGGAACTAGAGCAAGCTCAGCGCAAGGAGGTAATCGAAAACGCGCGCTTCGTCGGGACAACCTTCAGTCTGCAGCTCACCTATCCAGTTACTACACCACTGAATGAAATCAATAAATCCACTTTCCTGTGCCTAAAATTGTCATAGATGATAGCGCACGTAAAAGACGGCAGCAAACGACACGCCAGTCAGAAATCTACTTAGAAGTGCCGGTTTCCAGTCCGTACGCTACCTGGCCGACTACTCCGCGAGAAAAATCCTTGCTGTTTGCAATACTATTCCAGAATTTCCCTGAGCAGCGCCGCCGCACCAGCGGCTCGGTGGAGCAGCGTCGCCGCTGCGGTGCCAGCGTTTAGAATCCTGAGCCAGCAGAATATCATCATTAAAAAACGTAGCTCGAAAAACGAGACACAGAGAAGGTGAAGACAGGACACGAGCGCTAATCATCAATATCAATACATAATGGTGGGCACAAACGACGAGACAGACGCGCACTGCCTCGCCGCACTTACATCCAAATGAACGGAAAAAAACTCGGAGATGTCACGCTAACGACTAACTACGCGCAAGATAACCGCAGTAGTGTCTGGTAGAGGGAAAATGTGAGTAGTGACGCACAGCACACACCCTCATACGTTATTATGAAGCACTACAACGACAGAACCCAACACGTAAACATGCATTCTACGCGCGGCGCCGGCGCGACCCGCAGTCCATCGGGCCGCGCGCGCCGATATATGGTGACTGGTGTGGAGAGTAGGGGCGCGCCAGCAGCCTGCGTGCGAGGGTAAAAGAATCTGAGAAAAAGTGAACCCGTTCCCCTAACGCTAAGCGCATGCGGATAGGGTCACCCTATGCGCCGCGATGCTATTCTAAAACTCTCTAATGTCAGGATGTCAGTGCAATGACATATGATCCGCACGGCCTGGCACAGTGTAGTTTTGTCCAACACTCGAATTTACAGTGTAGTTTCTTGTATTACTACAGTTGCGCATGCAAAAGCAGCGCGAGATGAAGCGTCCGGGACGGCCAAGCCAGCGGCGGCAGCTTCGCACCGTCATTTATGGCGCGTGTTAACGCTAGCGTGGGCACCTCAGCGGCACGTTAGGAAGCAGGCCAGGATTTGTGTAAGCGGGCACGTACGGCTTCAAACGGCAGTGCTGTATGCGTACTTAGCCGGCGCGGTCACAGTCCACTCATCTTTCGCCCAAAACTGCGCGCGAAGTGCCGAAGAGATGGAGCTGCTGCCTCAAGATGACGAGGTGGTCGATGATGGTTCCCTGTTTGATGGTAGCAATGATTTTGGGTTCGCATTTGCTGGCGGAATTAGCCTATATCTTTAAGTATCTGTTGCAACCTGCGAAGTAAGAGCGTCGCTGGTATGCGAGCGGGAAGGATGGCCTGAGCAGGTCTCGTAAGTCCGATTCTTTAAGAAGTGAAAGCGCTGCACACTAATTTGCACCCATATCTGCGCAAGACATCTGAGCGCATTATTGGCTTTTGTGATAGCTACTACGTATAACACCGCTACGAGCCAATGACTGCGAAGGCTTTGTTGAGGTCTCTTTCTTTAAGGATGATGTGCCTGGTCAGGCGCGTTTGTTTTCGAGCTGGTTTTTGCTGCTGTTTAAGCAGCGATAATTTATAACATAAAACACAGTTTGAGTAATCCAAGAACGAAATTTTATTTTTGATTACGGGGCCCGCCCACCTACTTGCTACTTAGTGTTTTCAGTTTTCTCTCCTTAGATTTGGTGCTGCCATCAGCAATCCTGTCATTCAACATGCAGCAAAAACTTTTAGCAGGATATTGGTGCTGCATCATAGCACGTGCTTCAGTACCAGTTCACTAGTGTGTCCGTTGTCACAGGTGTCGAACTCATGGCTGTCTTCGCTCGTGAGGAGCTCCACCGTCAGGTCTGTGACAACTTTGCGCTGGCATCGCATACTGAGGAAGTCGCTGTTCTTTGATAGCTGCTCAACTACTGCGTAGTTGTGGGCAACCGCATTAGCCACACACATCGCTGGATGTACCAGACCGTCTCGATCCATCTCTCTAATAAGTTCATAGTGCTTTTCCTCCACGCCGACTGTTAATTCCTTGTTCACAGTCAAGTTTTCCCGACAACTCTCACACTCTAGCTTTTTTAGCGTGGCGTAAACAGCATATCCTGCGACGCACACCAATACGGGAATGAGTTCTTTGATTTTGGTGAGTGTCTGTTCAGAGACTACCACATTGCAGTTAGGCCGCGATCTTTCATTTTCTTTATGAAGTCCATCCCACTGCCGGTCCTCGTCGCTGCAGTCTCTTGATGTTGCGGCCACCAGAGGCAAAGTGTTCTGAAGGCGGAGCTTGTTTTCGTATTCGTACACTTGCCGAATGGACACATGATACTGAGCACCTGGAAGCTGCCTGTACTTCCCAAAGCGGTCCTCCAGGCCATCCGTCTGTATTTTCCCGAGCAGTACATAAGACAGTTTGAGCTCATCAAGGCAGTACCTGGAAAGCTCGATGAGGCCGTAGGTAGTCTGATGAAGGGCTCCGTGAGTTTCTTTGGTAAGCTTACGGGAGTTTTAATGTTTTGTGTTTTGTTTCCATTCGTCCAGCCAGTTGAGCAAGTTGGAGAGAAAAACTATCTTTGTATCGTCCATAGAAAACACTGGCCCTTGAAATGGATCCCTCAGTCTAGTGCCTTTGAACGGAGTTTTCACATTACTTCACAATGATTTCTATGAAACTGGCGGTCCCTGTAATGTGGTTCAAAGTATGTTTCTCTGAAATGACTCGGCTGGCTGGGGGCAGGGTGTCATTGAATACTTGCAAAGCAAGCTTCACATTTTGTTTCTCGGTTTCAGATGGAAAAAGTCCTTTTCTGGACAGTGTGTATACGCATGCCTAAGGAGCTGACCCAGCTCGATGCTGTAGACGTCCCTTAAAGTGTCGAAAGATGCAGAGAGCATGCGCCGTTCTTGCAGCATCCCTTCATCGAATTCCGGGAATGAGGAGCAGTGTTGGTCATTGCGTTGCCGAATCCAGTTGTTTGGGATGCATTTTGTAACAATAATGGTTGGTTGGTTGGTTTATGGGGTTTAACGTCCCAAAGCGACTAAGGCTATGAGAGACGCCGTAGTGGAGGGCTCCGGAAATTTCGACCACCTGGGGTTCTTTAACGTGCACTGACATCGCACAGTACACGTACCTCGAATTTCTCCTCCAAAGAAATTCAACCGCCGCGGCCGGGATCGAACCCGCGTCTTTCGGGCCAGCAGCCGAGCACCATAGCCACTGAGCCACCGCGGCGGCGATAACAATAATAATAAAATTATTTATTTGATAAAATTACATTGTACAAATACGAGCCTGCACAAGCCAACAATGATATTGTGGGGCAGTACTCGGCAGAATGGAGCAATCCAGAGAACGGCACAGTCAATCAGAATCAGAATCAGGATAAAACTCAGGAAAGGCAGTAAAAAAGGACGAGGAGAAAAAAAGGGGACAAAAAAAAACAAGAAACAAAATTACACATACAAATCAAAGATAGCAGATTTCACTTCTTTCCGAGTGCTGAAAGGTAAAACATTATCTGGCAGGTCGCTCAATACATCTGGTACATAAAAGGCACGGACAGGTTTACCATGTCTTGTCCGTACTCTGTCCAAGGTAAAGCGGTCGCGTGGACTTAATGCTCTGGCGGGGACATACGGGAGGCAGAACTCATTGTTCCATATATACATAAGGATTATAGTTTCCTTGAATAATAGCCTGAATGAAGGCATGTGCGAGCAAGAAAAGAGATTGGAATTATTAGTAATCTGCACACCATACATCACAGCCCGAATTATAGATTTTAGTAAGGAATTAACTTTGTTGCGCCAAAACACTGAATATAAATAAGAAGAACAGATTCCATATCGCAGCACACTGTACGCCAATGCATGTCCTATTGTTTTCCTTATGTAAATTGGGCATAGTGCTTTAATATAATATAGCAGGCAGGCTATATTGCGCAGCCTTTCATAAACGTTAGCCAGATGAGTGTTCCAGGACATGTTAGAATCGAAATGGACACCGAGATAATTGACACTTGAGAGCATGGAGGAAAAAAAACTGAGGAGGGAGCGGGCGACGACCACCTTGAAGCCTAGTCTTAACAAGTAAAGATATAGTGAAAAAAGAGACATCGTGGGAGGGAACAGCGCGAAACAAAACGACGGACAAAGTAAGAGGACACAAAGGCTTCTTTTCGGGATTCAGGGGTGCTTTTGTTCAGAGTTCACCACGTGGCATATTGTGCGTTTGATGGTCTTGATTCCACTAGACCAATGGTAGTTGCTCTGTTTGTTCACGTGAGTGTGATGTATATATGTTTTCGTTTTTCAATAAAAAATTCAGTTTCGAGTCAGCGCTCGTCTTTGTGTCCTCTTACTTTGTCCGTCGTTTTGTTTCGCGCTGTTCCCTCCCACGATGTATCAGTACAAACTCGCCCAGTTATCCATCCTTCTTGAAAAAAGAGAGTGTGTCCCCCCGTGATCACACCACGTGATAGCGTGAGGTAAAATCTAGCCCCGCTGCGCGCGCGCATGCGCAGATTAGCGCGGCAGGCTGACTGTAGATCTCAACCTCCTTGCTGTAGACGCCCGCGTCGCGGGTCGCGCATACGCGCGCACTAAAACATACCAGAATCAAAACATAAAGGACTGACTGGGAGAGCGAAAAACTGAGGGAGAATAAAACGGCTTCGTAAGCACTCGGCTTGCGAACGATGGTCGCGTGACGTCACGCTCCCTCATTTTTTTTTCCTCCATGCTTGAGAGGTATGGAATAGGAGAGCAAGAGCAATTGTTGCACAGAGGAGAATGAAGAAACACTGGAGTGATGACAGAAACAGATTTCAGCGGATCGTGAAAACAGACTAATTTAGTTTTATTTTGGTTAATAGCAATTAAGTTGTTACGGTACCGACCGATAACATTTACAGTGACAGTTTGTAATTCAGCCACGGCTTGATGGTAATTAGTATGACGAGATACTAAAAGCGTGTCATCTGCGTATTGAAACACCCGACAGTGAAAAATTGCTTGACTGAGATCATTAACCTACAAGTTGAATAAAACGGGAGCTAAAATCGACCCCTGGGGAACTCCAGCGGTCAACTGTCTAGGTTTGCTTTTAATATTTCCGAAAACTACTACTTGGATTCGACCGTGCAAATAATTCTCAAGGAAAGTTATGAAGGGCCCTCAGAAGCCATAGCTATGAAGTTTACGAAGTGATATTTCATGGTCCACGGAGTCAAAAAGCTTTTGATACATCAAGAAATAATGCACAAGAGAATTCACTACTTTCGAGAGTGCTATTAAGGAAATCGGTTAATTCATCTAATGCCAACCTAGTGCCACGCCCGCAAGTAAATCCGTATTGATTAGGCGACAGTATGTTGTGCGCATCAATGAAGCTTTGCATTACGTGAAAAATATGTTTTTCAAGTATGAGAGCAATGCACGAAAGTATCGAAATTAGTAAGTGAACAGTGTCGATAATGAAGAGCAGTGGCCTCTCGGCTGAGCATGGATGCGGGTAAAGAAAAGTGGGGTGATCGCTGCAAGGGGCAGAGTTCCTGAAATTTTCCATTGCCTCCCCGGTAACCTTGTTGTTGTCGGTTACGACACAGATTATTTTGTAACCGATCTTCTCAAGTCCACATATGATGCGCTTCAGTAATCTGTGCAAGAAGTCACCATCGGCACCACGTACGGGCACTACGTGGGCCACTTCTTTGAATTTGCATGTTAGGCTCTGCACCATAAAAACCAAGGCACTGTTCGCAGCTTCAGCCAAATTGTGGGCGACGCCAGTTATACCACCGCCTTTGTAATCAAAGAAAGGTTTAATATGAATTTCATCTACCATAAGGGTGACAGTGCGTTGGTAGTGATCCAGATCAGAAATCCGTGCGGCCATGTATTTCAGGAACGCAGAATCATCGTGTTCTAGCAGAGGGTTCATGCCATAGGATGAGCATATAAACCTAATTGTCATTGGGTGTGGAAAGATGACGTTCCCGTAGCTGCGCATGTATTTGTAGGCATGGGGCGAAATTGTGAATAAAAGGCAGCAGGACACCATAAATTCAGCTGAATAACGCCTCCGAATCTTGTTCACTAGGAGCAACTTCAACTGCTCGCGAATGAATCGGACGGCACGACCTCTGTCCTCTGTTTCTGTGTCGCACAGCTTATCGAGCAGGAAAAGGATGGCTGTAAAGGCTTCCTCTTCCGATCTCTCGGAGGCTGAGTCCAGTTTGCTGTCCCATGTTTGGGCGCTGTCGAGAGATCCTTCTAGCTCTCTCTTGCTCTTTGCGGTCGCTGGAACGACTAAGCAAGATCCAAGCTTTGTCGTCAAGCACTTCATGAAGTGGAACGTAACGGCCAAGTCCGCTTAGACGGTCACAGAATACTTAATCCATGGGGCCTCATCTTCAACGATGTGGAGGAGAATAATCCGCTCATTGCCCTCAATAGTGTGCCAGAATGAGGAGTTCTTTAGCCGTAAGTGATCAATTATGTCCTGAATTCGCGAAATTTTGTCTGCGTCTTCCTCTTCACGAAATGTCTCAACAGATTCCGCAAGAGCTTTCTGCATATCTGAAGCGTCTAATCGGACCCTCTTGGCCTCTCGGCTGTCCCTTGTTGCATTCTCAGTCAAGAGATACATCGGACAGGGAGGGAGTTTGGATGGCACTGCAGCTCGACGAAGGCGCTGATATGGCAGAGGAGCCGTGATTGTTCTCCCGGAGACATCATCGATGTATGAAGTTTCCTTCAGGACATCCTTTGAGCGGAAATGGGCCTCGCACACCTAAGAAAAATATTACCCGTTATGAGTAATTTTCCCTCTATACACCGTAAATGCAAATTAACCAAGCGGAGGTTCTCCCAAAACAGCACATTTCTTATCTATTTCCTTACCGCATGCAAAAGCTTGATTTGGTAGCAAATAAGGCAAATTATAGAGATAAGATTTACATGGTAACGGTAAGTGAATATAAAATTATTGTTTACTGAAGCATATCAAAATACACATCTTAATAGGTGTACAAGAAAAAGATACTAGGGCGTTACTTAATGAATTTAGTCGTCAGACCTATTACAGTCACTGTTACCACAGAATTTAGTTCTCGAAGAAACGGAATTACAAGTATAACCACCGTTTTTAAATTAAAGGGGTGGAGACACCAAATTTTGAAGCTATAAAAAGCCTGCTATGGGATTCCTATCTATGCAAGGGCACTCACAACCAGGTGTTGGACGCAACAAACGTTTAAAAAATATTTTAATTCGGTTCCAAAGTTTACCTAAATGCTCACTCTCACGATCTAGACCCATCGCTAGCGCCATCAACCATGACGTCACAAGGGGAGTAGAAAAATTAGTTTTAGTGACGTCATACCAAAATACAGTGACGTACGATGAGCGGAGCACAGCCGCGTGAGAGCAGTCGACGCACCAGCGAGCCGCGTTTGCTGCTAACCGCCACTCGCTCGGTTTGCGGCGCGCCGTTGCGAACTGGGGGTGGTATTCTCCCGGTGTCGCCTTTTGCGACATGTCGCATTCGCTCTTCGCTGATTGGCTCAAGCCGCGGTGACGGCGGCGTGACGACACGGACCCGCCTTCCTGCTACGTCATCGTGACGTCGCCCCAATTTACTACGCTTAGTCGAACAACGGAATGCGCTGAAGCGTTTCGCGCGGGCGACGGGCTACCGTTAGCGCACGAACGCAATCGGCAGTTGCGGCTTTTGCGCCCTTAGCGTGAAAACATGGCGACGTCCTTTCAAGCGAGAGCCGCCCGCTTCAGCCAATTCAGTAGTCCTTGCGATTCCGGTCGGCATGTTTACCGGCAACTACTGGTGTTGTTACTTTTCGCTATGACTTACCTTGCTTCGACGATAAAGTTTAAGCTGCAATTCAGCCTAGTTTTTTAGATACGCTCTCGATTCTGGAGCGCGCAAGCCTAATGGGACCTCCAGCTACACTGCTACCGTCTGCAACTGCCCGAAACGCAGCCGAAACCTAGCACAACCGTCCGGAACGAAAGAAAAATAGATTTGGAGCTTTTTCGCAGTGTTTTATAGACTTAAATGAAGTAAAGCGAGTTTATATTACATTTGCAAATGTTTTTTTGAACATTAGACGTCATGTGATGGCAAATATTCTTGCTATAAAATATACGAAACTACTGCTGCTAGTGAATCAGCAGTGGTAAATTGTCGCTTCTCGGAGTGAATGAACGCACCGCAGACGAAAGTGCCGGCGGCTTTTTCCGTTTCTTCGAGCATCTGTAAGCACTTTTTTAGGCCCCGCCCATATGCGACATGTCGCAAAAGGCGACACCGGCAGAATACCACCCTGGGTCGCAACGTCCGATTGCAGCTCGTTGCCTGCGTCCGGCCTGCTAGATGTCAACGGCGGGCCGCTCGCGGCAACAACAACATAGGGAAGCGGCAGCCAACGCGAGCGCGGAGAGCGGCAGCGTCATGATGACATAGGGCGCACTCCTTGGAGCCGGACGGCCTGCGCCAGTCTTCGTGCCGAACGCCGGCATCTCAAGAACGCGATAGTATTGTTTGTTCACGTTCATAGCAAAGCCTGGGATATATGAATATCAAAAATGCATCGTTTCTGACGATCGTTGGCAAATACCGAGTTCCTGGTAGAAGTGATGACTGCGATGCAAGCAAATTTCATACCATGGCCGGTTTTGTGCTGCTGCTACCTGGTGCGGTTCGCCTGCCGTCTGCTAGCTCTGTTGCTGAAGACGTCGTGGAAATCGAATATATCTTTTATTATAGGACTAGTTCACAGTAAAGGGGTGCCGAGCAGAGCACATTTCTGAGCGCTGGCCAGTCGCGAAGCGCCCTCAGCTGCGGAGTCGATGCGAAAGCAGCTAGGCCTAGCGACGACTAGGGCAGTCTGGGACCAGCGCGCAGGTCCTCGGCCGGCGTTGCGTTGCCGCAGGCAGTGCCGTTGCCGAAAGATCCACTTTTAGCACAGTCATGCTGTCGTATCTCGAATCTAGAAAGCATCCTTTCTGGTAGCATGGCTGTTTTGTATTTTCTTGTGCGGACGTAAGCCGAGTCTGCCGGCCGGTCGGTCAGTCTGGATACCGTCTGCCGACGTCATAAAAGCGAGCTAAAGAGTGTTCTTGACGTAAATAATAAACCATGGGTCAAGAAATGTGAAAAAGTGTCATTTTTGAGGATCGCTGACCAATACTGAGCTGCTGGTAGAGGTAACAACTGTGATGTGAGCAAATTTCTTGCCACAATAGCAGCTGCCGCTGGCGCGACGTTGGGGTCCGGCTCGCCTGACGCCCGCTAGCTCCGGTGCCGAAGGCGTCGAGAAGATTGACCATACTATTATTTTATTGTGAGATGATTCTGTTAACACTACAGCTATTTGTGAAAAGTAGGCCTTTTATTATAGTGCAGGCGACTTCCGAAGCGCCGGCCGCTTGCTAAACAGGCTATAGGCCTAGAGACGACCACGGCAGCCAGGCAGCAGCAGAGCTCGTCGCCCGGAGAGCCCACAAGCGGTGCCGTTGCCGAAAGCTCCCAACATAAGCAGACATGCTTTGTCGCTGCTCGAGTATAGCTGGCAGTTCTGATAACAAGGCGATCTTGTCTTTTCTTGTGATATTTGTACACCATCCCAAGCAGCGCTCAGGTACTGCTGCACGGCAGTGAAGTGTGACACCGGTTGTGGGCGCAGCTTGGGTAGAGCGGCGCAGCGATGCTTACTGGCATTTTACAAAGTGTTTCGCATCCTCACGCGAACCCGCGAAGGCGATATTAGCGTGCGAACAAAAAAAGTCGATGTCCTCGCTCATTGGAATCAGATCTGTCAGAATCCGAGCTGCTGGGACTAGACAGGCAGTTGTTTGTTTTCAGACGCTGGTCAGCACGTGTGTGAGAAAGCAGACGATGCAGCAGTAGGTGCGTCACAACTTTTGTGGGCCCACGTGACCAAGCGAAGCAGTTGATCTTCCCCCTCTGTGACGTCACTGTACAACTCTGCGTTCCGAAACCGAAAATTGTCCACCTAGAAATGCTATAATAAATTATTCACTGTGAATATATGAATCTTTGAGTGTGTATCATGCTTCCTGGAGCCATAAGAAACGTTTGAAACCAAGAAAGCGCGAACCACAAATTTGGTGTCTCCACCCCTTTAAGCAGGCGCGCAACGGAGACATAGAGAAAGATCGGAATGACATTAAAGAAAAAACGCCTGCTCCACAGGTCAAGAAATTAGTCGTTTATAATTAATCAAGAAACGGTGTTAACCAGTGCGTTGATTTCACGGAATAAAATATTAGTCAGGAATCTCCAGATTACTTACCCTGGAGTTCTGCGTACAGACGAAGTTCTGACGTGGTATTGCACGAATCCATTTCTTTCGCAGTTCATCATCTTGTGGGAACGTGAACACATGGGCTTTGCACTGTGCCGTGTAGTTTCCGCGGCAGCGCGGTACACAACACTTGTTCGGCATAGCGGCGTCACAGTCATTCCATCGCTGCGCGGACACCTCGTATATGGACTCGAAGTCACAGTAGGGACACAAAATCTCGCAACACCTGAAGCACAACACAGAAGCACTATAGACCTTTTTCAGGTGCGCGCGGCCATCTATCGACAGCAGCGCCGTCTTGCGTCTGGCCGATTTTTCCGCCATGTTGGCTTGGTTGGCTGCCGCTGCAACACAGGCAGGGAGAACTCGCCGCGCTGTTCAGCCTTATCCGAGTGTTGATTTTTGCATGTTTTTGACCTGCAAAGTGTTGCACTGTATGCACTGAGCAACTGTGAACAAAATGGCCCTTGCTTCGGCGAGCGGCGACGCGGATGTTTGCCTGCAAGTTGTGCCGAAAATCGACATTGGAGGTGCGCTTCTGGGCAATTGTGCACAATTCATTTAACGGCTTTTGGTATCTATAATGGAGACATTTATCAATGCGAACACGAAACGCTTCTATGTTGTAGTTATAATTATAAAAGAAAAACCGCTCCGTTCCGAGCTAACAGCAGTGTTGCTGTCAAGCGCCCAAGCGGTCTGCTCTGCGTTGCGCCGGTGACACGAACAGATTGAAACTGCGTTCGACCGCGTCTTTCACTATATTTTCCCTCTGCACTGTCCTAAAAAACGGTACTTTCTGTAGTGCTACACGGAGAAGGCATCACTGGAGCGCATAAGCGCACAGAATTCTGTTGCGGCTTTTGGTTTTGTATAAATTTCTTAATTACTTCGTACTAACGGTAAAATAACTGGTGAAGCGTGCAAATGTAGGGTAGTCCACTCTTAGCGTGAACATGCGATTGTGTGGCAGCGTTCTTCGGAGCGCCAGTGCATCCGTCGGCGCCGCGCGTCGAAGCAAAGTGTCGCACGAACAGAGGAAACTGGATGTGGAGCTTCGCGTAGTCTGAAATTTCGCTAAACTCGGAAAAAAAAAGTATTACCGACGATTACGTTACTTCCTAATGCGAAATTTGAGCGCAGCAAATAAGCTGTTTCACCTTTTCGATAGATTGAGGCAAAGAAATCGAGCAACACATGTATGCGCTATCACAGAATTTTTTTTTTATTTTTCACACGTATTCCTTTAACAAAGACTCCACTAACAGTTCTTGACAGTCATGAAGGAAGCTTTGTGGTAGGAGAAATAGACTGATATATGTTCGACTTGGTACACCAATGCTTGATTCTCAAAGACGAGATCTATACAAGTGCCTCGCGAGGTTGTCACAGCCGTGGGACGCGTTACGAGCGAGAGGAACGGGATGTTCTCCCGCATAAGTGTTAGGAAATTGATGTTTGTCTTTATGTCAACATTAAAGTCCCCCACTACTAACATCGGTGTGGATCGATGGACGGTTAATGCGAGTTGCAGGAAGTGCACGACGTCTTTCGTGAGTGCGGTAGGGGCGAAGTAGGCAGCTACTACCAGCAAGCCGTTGGGCAACTTTGCGGCGCACAGTTCGCCAACTTCATGTGACGTGCCAAACATTTCGACTGGTATTGCAGAGAGACCTGTGCGCAAGTAGATAGCGACTCCCGCCGCTCTGTTATGGTCTCTGCGAGCACCACAGCAGTATAGGAAATCTATGATTTCGAGAGGCTCTTCGGGATCCATCCAGGTTTCAGCAAAGCAAAGTACAGAGGAATGGCGCAGAATGTGATCGTGGTGTACGTCCTTGGCATGTGCGGCAAGGGAGCGTACGTTAAGAATGTGGTTGTGAATGATGAATCAAGTGCTGCCAGCGAATGACGCGTCCATTGGCTGTCTGCGTGTGTTACTGATGTGTGGTTAACATGTTAAGCTTCGCCTGTAAGAGTGGAACGCGACAGCGTCTTGCAACGCTGCCAGGGGGTCCACAGAACGCCATCGCCAATTCGGCTGTACGCCTTGCTGGACGGTTAGTTTATTTTTTGAGGAAAGGAAATGTATCTCTCTCGCATATCTGGGTGGACACCTGCACCTCGCCGTAAGGGAAAGGGGGAAGATGGGAGTGAACGAAGACGCCGTATTAGCTAGACGCGCCTATGTTCATTCCAAACCATTCAGCTGGCATTACGGAGTGGCTTGCGTGCTCGTATCGCACTCCGGAGACCCTGGTTCGATTCCCCAACTCGACCAATTTTGTTCTCGGTTTTTTTGATTTATGCGGTCTAACTAGAAAGGTTAATTAGGCTATTTTATATTTATACTATTGTATTTCTATCCATCGTGTTCTGTCATTAACCTGTCAATTGTTGGAACTGTCTAGGATGTTCGACACAACGTATATGAAACGAGCAACGTCTTACTGAGTGGTGAAGTGCGTGATGGTGGAGGGAACGCGGCTTCGTACTTAGACGACATCACTCTGTACTTAGCTGATGAACGCAGCCTGCTTGAAACTTTACATGTTTTCCGTGAGTACGCCTCCTTGTCTGGGGCTGCTCTTAATTACTCGAAGAGTTGTTACTTTTTTGTGGGGTCTTCCCAGACTCGTATTACATCTTCAATACCTTTGCAGTGGTGCGCGCAGATGCGCATTTTAGGTGTGACCTACGACTGTGCTGGAATATGGAATGGTGTGTGGTCTTCGGTCGTCGAAGACATTATAGCTCGTGTGCGAAGGGCGCAGACATTCGAGTTGCCTCTGCTTGAGAGGCGCTACCTGGTTCAGTCCGTCATACTTGGTGCCTTCTGGTACCTCTGCTACACTGTTAAACCACCCCTCCGTGTCATAAGGCGAGTGCAGACTACAGTTTTTTCGTTCTTTTGGTCAGGCGGAACCGAACTTGTAGCCCGTGCTGTTCTTGGACAACCACGGGAGAGAGGAGGGTTTGCCTTTCCAAATTTGTCCGTCACGTCCTCGCTGTTAGCGCTGAAGAGTATTTTGCGTATCCTGCTAGGAAACGCGTCTCCGGCGCGAATCCTGGCTCGGTACTTTTTGGGCCCTTCTTTACGCTTTTTGGATCCGGCGGCCCCTGTTAATCATGGACCCCAGTCAGAGCAACCTACCGCTTTCTACGCTTCATCAGTGGCCTTTTACAGGCATGTAAGAGCAGTAGCACCTGCTGTCAACATCGTTGCAGACCGTGTGGTGGACATTATGGGCACACTATTGTTACCTGTTGTGCCGGCATCTCGCCGCTCACCTATGCGCCGCGTTCAGTGGGCGCGTTTAGCGTCGACACCTCTCCCAGATCATCTACGTGACTTTGTCTGGAAACTTGGCTGGGCAGTGCTCCCTACTTGTGACCGGTTAGAGCGGTGGGGTGTGTTACGCTCCAGTACCTGTCCGAATTGCCCGCTCCCGGAATCTAATCGCCACGCTACAGTCACCTGTGTTGTAGCGCGTGTCTTTTGGCGCGCGGTTCATGCGGGATTTCGTGGGCAGGGCATTTCGTGCTTCGTCTCCCGCGGCCGCTTCCCCAGCGGCCGTTTTGCTCGCCTGTTAATAGTTGCAGGTCTTTTTAGTTTATGGCGCAGTCGATGCGCCGCGGTCGCTAGTGGCTTTCGACGCCGCGCTGTGTGGCCAATTCTCGGCCGTCTCCGACGGGAGCTGATTAGTTTTTTGTCCGAGGAACTCTTTTTCTTGGGTGAGGAAGAGTTTCTCCGACAATGGTCATGCCCATTTATTTCTGTTAATAACGGTCGTCTTGTCTTGGTATTTAGGCCAAACTGGCGCTAAAGTCTCCTTTTCAATGTTTCAATGACTAATTATCGACTTTTCACTCTTCTGTCAATCGGTATATGTGCATTCTTATTTTACATTGCCCATTCCTGTTAGTTACTTAGAAATGTTTACGGTACCTGTTTAATTGGCTCACCTTACATGCTCAATATCATGTGTTTTTGTTAATGTGAATGTATCTTGTAACCTTGGCATGTGTACATATGTAAATAAATTTTTTCTAAACATCGTACTTATCTGTTTTTTTCAGCAGCGTCTCCTTCCGCGGACGCTGTTGTCGCTGCGGCGCGCGTCATTTCTTTTCTTCTGACCGCTTCATTCTCCTCTGTATTAATTAGGCTAATTGATTAATTAAGCAATTAACTAAACTCAGTCCAACTTAGTTGCAGCATCACTATACGATCCCTTTGATTGGTTGCATGGTTACTAGCCAAAGTACAATTGGCCCCATTTGAAATTCGCGCACTGTGACGTCACGAGCATTTCGACCAATTGAAAAGCGTGACATTGGGGGCGGAGCTGGTTACGAGGCCGACGCCGACGCCGACGCCGACGCCGACGCGAAACCCAGGAACGGACGCCAAAGAGCTGCGCTCTAAAATTCAGCGGGCACTTTGACTGTCTAAAGTGGGTAGAGGCGGAAGCGTTTTCCGCACCACCTTCGCTGTTTCTGTGACACCGGTGGCGTCACATATAATCGAGCACTAATTACTAAGTGATGACAAATCACTAATTATTGGTTAATTACTGATTAATGCCTGAATACAAATTAGCTGCTAATTAATTAGGCTTAAGCTTCGCCTTTAGGAGTGGAACGCGACAGCGCGTTGTAGCGCTGCCAGGGAGTCCACGGAACACCACCCGTTCAGCGCGATGCCTTGCCCTTTGAACGCAACGCTTTTTCAGGAAAGGAAATGGCGCAGTAATTCTCTGTCATCTCGGTGGACACCTGAACAGCACCGTAGAGGAAGGGAGGAAGTGGAAGTGAAAGAAGATAGATAAAGAGCAGCCATAATGAAGAAAATGAAAATTGTATTTGAGGAAAGGAAATTACGCAGTAACTGTCCCACAAAATTCAGGGGGGCGCTTTTTTGACCTAAAGTGTGGTCACTGATGCCCCTAAGAGTGGAACGCGACAGCGTCTTGCAACGCTGCCAAGGAGTCCATAGAACGCCATCGCCCATTCGGTTCTACGCCTCCCTCGTCAGTAAATTGGTTTTTGAGGAAAGGAAATGTATCTGTCTCTCATTTGTCGGTGGACACCTAAACCTCGCGGGAAGGGAATGGAGGAGGATGAGAGCGAGTGAAGACACCGTATTCACTAGACGCGCCTTTGTTCATTCCAAACCATCGAGCAGGCATGGCGGAGTGGGTAGCATGCTCGTCTCTCACGCCGAAGGCCGGGGTTCGATTCCTGATCTCTACCAATTTCTTAATCGGTTTTATTTATTTATATGGCCTGACTAGTAAAGCTAATTAGTCTAATTGGGTAATTAAGCAACTAACTAAGCTCAGTCCCACTTACTTAGAGCATCACTATACGATCCCTTCAATTGGTTGCATGGTTACTAGCCAAAGTACAATTGGCCCGGTTTTGAAATTCGCGCACTGTGACGTCACGACCATTTCCACCAATTGAAAAGCGTGACATTTTCTGTCGACAACTGCTGCTTACAACGATGAGACATTAAAGGCTTCCGCCTTAATATGTAGTAGAGAGGCATCTGGCCTTCGAACGCGATGTTATTTATTCAGTCGAAACTGGTGCACCTACTGTGACAGTTGCTAAGGGGCGTACCTGCTTGGTCCGTCTCGGGTGCGGCCGATGATTGATGCCGAAATAGCGAGAAAGCGTGTGCGTGTGGTCGGGTGGGGACTGCGTGCCTGCTGATTGCACGTCCCTAATAGGCACATTTTTTTTAAACAATCGGAGCTTTGCATTATGGCGTCAGTTGAAAATCGTATTTGGTTGGAGCAGGAGGTGTAACGATGCAAGGTGGACACGTCAAAGCTGCGGCGTTCAGTTTTTTAAGTCCTGCTGGTTTATCGGATATTTACTGCAAGCAAACAGCTGTGGCATTTGTGCAATGCATCATGGCTTTCAAGTACTGTCAAATAGCTATGTTTACAGTGCCGTTGTCGTTAATAATCAGTCGCCAGTGCCGGCAGTTATAACAATTGTTTCACGTAACCCGCACAGCTGCTGCATCATTTCCCCAAATTATTACTTATGTTTTGATTTTGCAAGCGTCACAGACGACACATATCTTAGCGACATCAGCAGTAGGTGCTCGCGTGTAAGGTATGTGTAGCTGAAACAGCCCGCAACCGCACTGCCGCCGTGGCTCTCTGTGTTCTTCACGCTGCTCCGCTTCAAGCCGCCTTCCCATCCTGTAGTTGTTTGAACAGCGGACGACTGAGCAGTGGTTTTCCGAAGACCTCGTTTCAGCTTTTCTCGCACATACACCCAAATCGGGCTACTACAGCTAAGCAACCGCATACAATGAACACGGAGAACCGCAGAGAACGCATGGGACGCACGGACACCGACTTTCCGAACCAGCCAGAGAGGAGCAAAGCAACATGGTGGTGTTCGGCTAGCTCGGAGCGAGGCGCTCTGCTACGAAAAGAAAAACCGAAATACCAGTAAAAAGGAGTGCGGCAGACGCTGCCCCAGAACTCTTATCCGCGTGACAAAGTGGTGCCCAGAATGCGTGGAAACAAGAAGTTTTGTGCGTAACAGCAAACTTTTATTGTGCAGACATAATGCGATCTCGGACAATCCTGACATTTAGCAAACGTTATTATCGAAATAAGAATGCAGGATTGCCATGTCACTCGGCTGCGGATGAATATCCCGCGAACGCGGCTTTTTGGGTAGCCCGTTTTCCTATTCGCTTCCCTCCCGTGCACCTGCAAAAGCTGTCAAACATGTCAACGACAACGACCTCGGCCATGACCGGACTCGAGTGGCGGCGGCAGCATAGCGGCGCCTCGCGCTTCCTCCGCCCCCCGCAGCCGCCTCCAGATGATGACGTGCATCACGTGATCAGCAGGAGCGCTGCGGGAGCAGGTCCCTTTCTTAAACGCTCCTTCTCTCCCTCTGCTCCTCGACGCTCTGCCGTCGCCCGCACACATTCATTCTCTGCGGCTCGTATCCACAGTGGCCACAGGTCTCGCTCACGCTTTAGCACGTAAACTTCGTTACCGACTCTTTGCTGTTCTGCAACCTTGTGGTCATTGAAGCTCGCTCGGAACGACGGTATGGCTTGCACAGAATATACTCTAACTGGATTCGACGGCTTCCCCGAGCGCCAACGCGTCGTTTTCGTCGAGCCGCTACCCAGCACCCGAGTCTGCGGCGTCTGCGGTGTGGTGCCCAGCCGCTCCCTGTTGCTGCCCTGCGGTCACGCTTTGTGCCAGGTGTGCAAGGACCAAGTCCCGAAGGAAGGCGGGAAGTGTCCATTGGACGGCATGGAGTTCGCAGAGGCCGACATTGTCCCTCTAACCTTCAAGAAGTCCCAGTTGGAGCAGCACCTCGTCTTCTTCGTCGCCGCTGGTAGGGAGTGCAGCTGCGCCGGTCAGTTATGCGACCTGAACGACCACCTGATTGAGTGCGGCAGCGACAAGGTGAGATGTGCCGTATGCCAACAATCAGTTGATCGCAACGTTGCGGTTGAACACTACAGGCAGTGCTCTGCTGAGACTCCTCCGCGAAAGCATGTGAGCCGCAAGGCAATCTCCAGTGCCGTCGAGAAGCTTGGCGACTTGAAGAAGGATTTGGAAGGTATTCTGGAGCGTGCCTTGAGCGAGACTTTAGACAAGAACGGTGTTGTGAATGGTGTAAACTCTCTAATGGAACGCGTTGCCACTCTTCAGAGTCAGTTTGCGATCATACGGAAAGAGACTAGCGGGGACCAGTGCGGCTCGCTGATTTCAGCTATGAAGAAAGCCGGATTCACACCGGGTCCCTACCGCCCAGTTTCCAAACATGGCAACTTCATTGCGGCCTGCGTCTTTTCCGATGTATACGGCGGAAACGAACCGCTGGCAGGAAAAAATGGAAGCACTCACGTGCTATCAACTGAGATGTGTACTGTCGCCGGCTACAGTTTCAGGCTGGGGTGCCGGTTCTATTACGGTAACGGTGTTAGTGTAAGTCTCTCTATAGCCATTTGTGAAGGCGCTTGGGATTTGTTCGTAGAATGGCCGTTCTCTAAGAAGGTCACGCTGATATTGACTCATCCCGTGGATATGGACAAGGACAAGAGGCTGCCGGTGGACATGCGCGACTCCTCGGCGACAAAGAAACCACGATCTGGATCCAAGAACGCGCCCGGTTATGCGGAGTCATTCTTGTGGGAGGACGTCGAGCTTCACGGGTTTATCGCCAACAAAGCGCTCTACGTGAGCGTCGAGTTTGAATAACGCACATTCCTTGATTTTGTTTTTACTTTACAGCACTCGTTTGTCCGTCGAGAACCGTGTTGTGTCAGAAGTGTGAAACTTTTAAACACGCTCAGTTCCCAGGTAGTTTCCTCAATAATTCAGGAAACGAACATGCCCTGTAAAAGTCGTCCTCGCTAATACGAAATAACTCGCTGTTATCATTTAATTGTCAAGTGTGCACTACTGCTCCGATGAGCTTTTTCTTACTTCTCACGCGACAAAATTTGCTTCTGTGGTTGTGTTCAAGCGAAATAAACTTGCATCTTTGTGCTCATTCGCCGCCCTTTCTGTTGCTTGTGTCATCGTTCGTATCATCATCATCGTTCGGAGCAGCAATTTCCGAAAATGCGACTCGAAGATTAAATTGCTCCCAGTAGCCACATCACAATTGTTAGGCCTTTTCATTTCCAGTTATAATGTTGTACTCATTTGCGTCGACCGGCTCATGCCCTGCACACTTTATGTCTTTGAACGGCCCCTGAGCAAATTGCTGCTGGCTTTGCACAGCACGCCATTCTCGACTTGATGCAAGGTGAGGAAATGGCAACGCCATTATTAACGAGAAAGGGTTATATGGCTCGTCGGACACTAAAACTTGCGTCGGCGCGTTTACCAGCAGTAGTGGTCCCAAAAATCATAGACGCCGCCGTGGTATCAAAAAAAAGATCAAATTATTTCCGAAGGTGCGGAGAATCGAACCCAGGACTTGTAGATTTCGAGGCGAACAGCTTTTTTTTGTCTTTATTGCGTTGGTTGTTGGTGAACAAAGATAAATCAAGTATATTCGTTGCCTTATGACCGCATGCTAATGAGTGGGCGTGTCATTAGAAAGGAGAAACAAATAAAAAATATAGATGTCAAAAACAGTGCTTTTTCCTTTAAAGCACGTAGCGCCCTCCATAATTTGTTAGTACCGTGTTTGCTCGAATGTAATGCCAGTTTTTTTTTTTTTTTTATCCGGCCTTGAATTCGCATGTACGGTACTCCGAGAGCGGACATGTATAGTGTACGCCCTGCGCAGCCAATGCGTACATAGGGTCAAAGGCTCAGCATAAAATGCGTATAACGGCCCCCGCTGTAAAATGATGTCAAGTTTTGTTTCAGACTAGTGTGGTATTTTTTACACTTGTGGCTAACTTTCTTGACGTTACCCGCACATACCTGTGGACGAGTGAGCCAACTCCGGCATTACTTTGCCATAACACAATTTTGTTAGATTTAGAGAAAGAAAAAAAAAGCTTACACGACGGTCGCCGCTGTTTAACGCGATATCCGGCGATAGCTGCAGAGGTGTATTCATTTCGCGATATATTGCGGGAAATAATTCGAGAGCGACATGCGTATACATACCCAACAATTCTCTAGAAAAAGCATTTTAGAGTGGGAAACCTTTGATGAACGAATTTTTTTTCATGTAATGTAAGAATTCACTATAGCAGTCAGTATATCCGCAGATCACCCGACGGCAGTCTTGAACTTTTTACTATTAACGTTTTTACTATCTACAAACGCTTTCCCAGTTGGTTTTGTATGGCAGTCTTCACTTCTCGATGCGATCGATGGAAGCACTTTAAAACAATACATATCAGTAGAATGAACCATTCATTACATTCAATGTTTCCGTAAGAGTACATTACAAATGAAATTTCAATTTTGTAAATTTTTGTCCCAGAGTGTTGGACATGGTAGAGTTGTGGAGCTCTCCGTTTAGTTTCTCACAAGTCTGAGGCGGGCAATGCAAGACCCGTGTGTCCCGCGGTGTTGTCGACGGAGGCGCTCCGGATTTTGGGAACGGGTGCGCAGGCGACGCCGGCCCTTCGAGCCCTGCGGCGGTCCCCATTCTCCGGGCACCGGCGACCGCGCTCCCCTTCTTGGAAGAGCGGCGGGGGGCCCGAGTGACGCGAGGCCACATCTGGAGACTGCTCGGCGGTTACCGCGACCACCCTCGACATCCGGTCGGAGAGAGGGACACGGGAAGTGCCGTACGAACTCGCTTGCGGAAAAGGACATGCGTGCTGTGTTCCGTCTTTTCAATGTTCTTTTGTAACCTTCGCAGGCTAATAAACCTGCCCATTTATTTGTTTTATCTGGACGTTTGATGTGTCGACTACAGCGGTAAGCGGCCTTCGCCCACATAACGCGGTTTCTGACTAGAGCAAGCTGAGGCAATATCATAACAGCCATAGCCAGCTAGAGTTCACCGCGCGCCTGGATTTTCGATCCGAAGGAAGGAAAGCGCAGCTTATTGAGAGCACAAGTGTTTATTACGCAGTAAGCTTTATTGCAAAACGCAGCACTAACGCTCAGACGTCAGTGCAATCCATACCCCTGCAGGAGTGGATTACGTGCGACCAGCTGCTGGATCGAACAAGTTCCGTGGTCCGTTTTGCGCGCGAACTCTGTTTCGAGCGGGGGTGTGCAGAGACCTTCTCTACATAGACAGAAAGAGTGTCGCACTCAGGACGCCCCGTGTGTTCGGACTCTGCGAGTGTCGAGTTTGCGGCGGGGGGGGGGGGGGGGGGGGGGGGGACGTACGGCCGGCAGCCTTCCAGTGCGACTAAAAAATAAACATCGGGGAGAGCTTCCTTTGTTGTTGTCACCCCTGCCCTGACTATGGCGCCGCAAGGGCTCCCTCGGCGCTGCCATATTGTTCACTGGACTGCAGCGGGCACCCCGCGCTAGCACGGAGGAAGCGGCGGCGGGACCGGTTTCCGGCAGTCCAGAGAGGAGGAATTTCGACAACATCCTCGCCCGATGCTAGCATTTGCTCTTGCGCGCCAGTTGAAAAATTTTGCCGGCTCCTCAGTGGCTTGTCGCTTGCTCGGACCGTCAGCCCGGCGCTGCTTCGAAGAGTGTACTGACCGCTTTGTTCGTTCCCTACCGTTGAGAACGTCGCGATGGAAGCCACGAAATACACGCTGACGGGATTCGACGACTTCCTCGAGCGCCGACAGGTTGTCTTCGTCGAACCGCTGCCGAGGACTCGAGTCTGCGGCGTGTGCGGCGTGGTGTCCTCTCAGTCTCTGCTCCTGCCCTGCGGTGACGTGCTGTGCCACGTTTGCGCTGGTTCGAATGGAACGGACGGCGGCACGTGCCCTTTGGACGGCGTGGCTTTCACGGAGTCCGGTATCGTGCCAGTGAGCTTCAAGCAGTGCCACTTGGAGAAGCACCGCGTTGTCTGCATCGTCGGCGGTGAGAAGTGCGGCTTCGCTGGGAAACTGTCTGAGCTGAAGGACCACCTTGCTGCATGTAGGAACGACCAGGTGCCCTGTGTCAAGTGTCAGAGTTGTGTAGTTCGTAGCGCAGCCGCCGAACACTACCGAAAGTGCTCGGCCGGGATTCCTCCGCACAAGGCTGTGAGCGCCGCTGCCGTTGCGAGTGATGTCGAAAAGCCCAGCGGCATGAAAAAAGATCTTGAGAAGTTGCGAGACGGGGTGTCGAGCGGAAAAATGCAGCAGGATGGCGTAGTCAACGGCGCCAACTCCCAGGTGGAACGCATGGCCTGCTTCGAGGATGACTTCATCCACCTAGAAAGGACCGGTGCTGGCGACGCCATGGTTCCAGCTTCGACGAAGCCGGCAGTCAGTGCCATACCTTCTTGCGCTGCTTCCAAGCCGTGTGTATTTATAGCAGAGTGTGTGTTCACCGATGTTTATGCTGGTTACAAGGCACTGAACGGTGACAAGAAATCACACAGCCTTTCTACGAGCGTCCGCACTTTAGCTGGTTACACATTGAAAGTGGAATGCGATTTGACCAAGTTTAACGACGGGTACGTGTTTCTACATTTTATCTTCATACTTCGCGATGGTGCCTGGGATGATTGGGTAGAGTGGCCTTTCTCGAAGACCGTTACTGCGATCATCAGACATCCCAGTGATGAGGGAAAAGACATCAGGTTCCCATTTCAAGGCATGGGGAAGTGGCAGGTGATAAGGAGACCACAGCCGGAGACCTGGAATTTGGGCGCAGAGACAATGATCAAGAACTGGGGGGTTCTCGAGTGGGATGGCTTTTTCCGAAGCAACAATCTCTTCATCAACGTTCAATTCGAATAGCGGAATCTGCGCTTTCTAAATTCTTCGTTTCGTTCTTTGCTTGTTTGTGTGTTTCTGTCGCCACGCGTGCTTACAGCGAGACGAATCAAATGTGGTTGGCTCCCATTTAAACGCTGTGGTTTTCCGTATGGTTGGACACCTGTCATGCGGACAACGTTGCTAATTGACTTTTCCTTTTTTCAACTTGTCAACTTTGTAGTTATTTTTTTGTTTACTCGCAGCAGTGTCTGCCTCTGAATTGCTGAAGGTCAATAAAATTGTTTAATCAATCGTTTTCTTTTTTTCTTTCGGCTGACTGGCTGGCTTGGAGTTCATGGCGACGGACTGCTCCTTGCGCGGAGATTAAAGTTAATGAGTTTGAAGGCGCACTTTCGGCGCTGCTCCCTGGAGTCGTAAGCTCGTACTATTCGCCGCCGGATGGCTTTTTTTTCAACTCCTCTGCGGTAAACTCTCATGACAAATTAAGTGCGCAATTTTTAAATCGACGCGCGGTTTATAAACGCGAATGCATTTCTAGGCTAAGTGGGCGGGGTCGCGTCGGCAACAATTGCGATGTTCTCAGAAGAGGTGGAATCAAAGGAGTGGTTGTAATCGAAAGAGGTGATGCGAGGATGCTGCGCAAAAAAATTATGTTGATACGATGATTAGTTCATTAATTAGAGCGAAAACTTTATGGTTGATGGTTGAGCGTCCAAAAGCGATTGGGCTATGAGGGACGCCTTAGTGGAGGCGTGCGGTAATTTCGACCACCTGGGGTTCTTTAACGAGCACTGACATCGCACTGTACATGGGCCTCTAGCATTTCGCCTCCATTGAAAGCGCCGCAGCGTATTAAGGCGAAAGTTTTTAATGCCTCATACTGTCGTTAGCAGACGCGTCAGCAGCCGTGTCGACAGACGCGTCGGCAGCTGTGTTGGTGGTAGGAATGTCGACAGACGCGTCGGCAGAAGTGTCGACAGACGCGTCGGCAGCCTTGTCGACAGACGCGTCGGCAGATTCGTCCGCCTTTCGGCGTCACTGCTTAAAAGGCTCAAGGTTCCAGCATGAATAAAGGCGCATCTAGTGAATGCATGGGCTTCATAAATAAAATAAAAAAGGAGTAAAGTCAAGAAAAGGAAAATCAAAATAAGAAAATAAACAGAATGAAATTAAGATGCGGAAATAAAAATAAAAGACAATAAAATTAAGAAAAGGAGCAAGAAATAAAAACCAAGTATGAAAAATAAAGAAGTAAATATAAACAAACAGTGCGCCAGGAAAGGCTTTCTCCTTGCAGCACTTTAGAGAGCCAAAGTGCCCCCTGAATTTTTTTCGGGTCAGCTGCCGAGCACCAAAATCACTGAGCCACCGCGCCGGCTAATTATAGCCAAAAATGTCGAAGGAACGTTAACCTCGATATAGTGGGCGGACAGGAAAACAACAGCCGTGGACGGGAAAACTGTGAAAAAATAGGCACAGGAGTGAAAACAAAGTTTGAAATGAAATGCATTCGACGAGTGATAATTAATCCAACAACGTTTCATTCACATATAATAATTTATTAATATGCAGGAAATACGATTGGACCATTGAATAGACTGGACGGGAATAGAGTAAACGGACGAGGAAAACAACCACGGCGCCAAATTTGAAAAACAAAAATGCTTGATTGAGATAAAATCAAGGTATAATCAGAGTAAATATATCTATATTTAATTAAAGCATAAGATAACTACGCTAATGCAGTGGTTAAATAATTCAGACACAAAAAGCAAAAGATAAACAGAGGCGACGAGTGCCGAGCAGCGTCAATGCTTTCTCATTCTCCCTATGCTGGTAGCCACAGTGATCTCCAATTCTGTCCGTCTCGCGTCCCCGAGGCCGTTCCTGTACGCCGGTTAAAGCGCTCGCCCAGAGGCGATTGTGAAGGAGGCGCACATTCGTGGAAAGACGAAGATGCACACGCGCCTCAGCAGCATCGCCATCGTCACGGGTGCCGTACGTCACAAAGTTGGCTAGGACGTTCGTGTAATGTCCGCCCGTTACAAAGGGATAAGCCCCAAATCCAATCCAATCCAATCTGCCCGACCTGGCTGAACTCGGACTGTTTTCGCCACTGCTCCCATCGTCCCAGTTCCCTGTCTGGACAACCCCCGTCTTACGCAGGCTTTATCATGAAAATAAAAAAAAAAGCTGTTTGTGAGAAAGGGTACATATTGAAGCCGAAATTTCCTTAGCTGTGTCACAACGTCAGCAACACTACAGTGACGTGATAATGTTTCCAGGATGAAAAAAATGGCTGTTGTCAAATGCGGGATGAAAGCAAATGTATTTGGCACTTGTACAATTTATTTACAGGTGCGCAATTCTTCAAATGAAAATTCTAGCACACGAAAGTATCTGCGGAATCCATTCAGGATTCATTTGAGCGGAGAACCTCTTCTGTCTCCTCCATGCGTCTCATGGAAATTTAGAAATGGTGAGCTCTGTATCCCTTGGCAGGTATGGAGGGAAGAAGTTTTAATAACCTTGCATGCAGCTACCTGCAAAAAGACAACAGCCATTGTCACTGACCAATGGGACGTCGCTCATCTTGAAACAGCCGAGAGGAGTGTTCAGATAGCGCAGTAAAAGGCTCGTAGCACGGCTGTTGTTGGGGTCCGTCAAGGTCTCTCTCGGAGGTCGGCCATCAGCGAACGAAGCCCACACTGGAGTTCCAGGAAGCGTGCAGAGTTCAAGGGCGGTGGCGCGGGGCGCTGTTTTTTTGAAACTAGGGAGTGCAGGCCTGGCCGACTCGGCGATGGCTGTCGCGGAAGACAAGTCTTTTGCGTTCCCACCTGCCGTCCAGTACTGCGCGGCGCTCCGACCCCGTCCCCACCGCGTTGAGAAAAGCGTCCCGATGATGAGGGGAAGGTAAAAAGTGTGCTGGCCGCCAGCCCGTCCGGGTTGCAGGGAGCCGAGCATGGAGAAAAAAAAAAACTAGGGGAGAGCATGACGTCCTAATCTTGAAGCCTAGTCTTAAAAAATATACTGGAAAGCATCATGCGAAATAGGCCCTCACATGACAAGGCAGCGGTAGCTCTTAGCCGCATTTCGGTTTCGGTTTCGCTCTTTCGTTGTGTGGCGTTATGCTTCTGCGCTACATCGGAGCACGGACGTTCACTAAAAAGCACCGTTTGAGTACGTGCTCTACGTACGCGTTCGTTACTTTCGTTCACAAAGAAGGAACTCCGGTAAAACTTAACAACTGGTTTAATTGGCCGAAGAAGATTGGAAGCACGGCCTTTCCGGTTAGCGTCTCACACCACCACTGCTCTTTCGATGACGGGCCGAGTCCTCCTTTCTCCCTCTTCCGCCGCCGCTCCCGCCTCTCCGAACTTGGACAGTCAAGAGGTCCCGGAAAACGGCGACGGGCGACCGCGCTGCCCAACCTCGCAGCCCGCCGCCTGGTTCAGGGATGGTCGCGGGGGGACGGCCACGGGGGATCCCCTTTCGGACGCCTGCCGCCTGGTCGGCTCACGCGCACACATTCACACACGCACACACGCGCGCACACATACGCAGAAGGGTCACTGACCGAGGAAATCGCGTGTCGAACGGCGTCGCATCTTGTCGCGCTTTCCGTCTCCGACCCCCCCCCCCCCCCCAAATGACGAAGTCGTTTGCTAGCCGGAGAGTTCCTGCTGGTTCTGAATGCTTTTCAACTCTCTGTGAAGCCCTCCCTCTGCTCGCTGTGGACACAAAATATTTCAGCCTGATCCAGCTCTTCGGCGGTAAGAGCTCCGACTTCGTGGTTGCGTCGTCTCACCCTTGAGACGAATCGAAGCACCCTAGCTGGGACTCTGATCAGTCTTGTGAAGGAGCTGTAGCGCTCAATGTCCATTAAAGCAGGGGAATGCACGTGAGATAACATGGCTGGCAGCGCCTTCGTTGGCTGTTTTTGCTTCAGTTCCGCATCGGTGAACGTGTTGTGCACCAGTCCGTGTGGCCATCCGCCATCAGGTCTGCGGAGCCATTGGGTCCCTGTCCGCCACACGTCACTGGCGTCAAGGCGAGAAACGGGAACGCCGCGCATCAGGAGGTCAGCGGGATTCTCTTTGCCCGGGCAGTGCCTCCATTCATAGCCGCCGGTGACGCGCTGGATTTCGCAGACACGGTTTCGCACAAACTGCTGCCAGCGTCCCGCGTCTCCCCGTATCGAGTGAAGCGCGATCGCTGAGTCGGTGCACAAAATTACGCGATCCGGGTGCAGCCCGAGAGTGCTTACTAGGTATCTGCATAGTCGAGCGGCGAGCAAACATGCCATCAGTTCCAGCCTCGCTAGAGTGAGTTCTTTCAGAGGAGCCACCCGCGATTTGCTCATCACTACAGTTGAAGTTAGGCCATCTTCTGAGGCGATGGTAATGTATGCGACCACCACGTACGCCGCGGGACTGGCGTCTGCAAAGATGTGTAGATCCGTCTTTGTTGCTTGCCCGCCGACATCGGCTCCATAGTACCGCGGCACCTATCTCAGGGAGATGTTTTAGTTCGCCGTACCATGTGATCCACTTTTTGGCTACATCACTTGGTAGTGGATCATCCCACTCTACGTTTTGTCGCCACAGATTCTGAAACAAGATCTTGGTCCGCACGATAAAGGGTGACAGCTATCCCAGCGGGTCATAAATCCGTGCCGTAGTTTGTAGCATGGATCGTTTGGTGTCTGGTGTAGCAGTGTTGTCTGCAACGCACGGCGCAAAGGTCAGGCGATATAATATGGTGTCCCATGTCAGCCCTAATACCTTGAGTACACCAGACGAAATCCCAGGGGCTTGGTTTCGTTAGAGTCTTGCCCAAATAGCTGGCGCAGCCTCTCGTTATTCGATGACCATTTGTGCAGCTTCATCGAGCCGGCGTGGAAGATCGCGTTGGCTTCGGTGTTTAGCTTCACGGCCTCTTCTTCGTCGTCTGCACCAGTTCGCAGGTCATCTACATAAAGGCCTCCCTGCCGCTGCATCGCGATGTGAGGAAAATTTGCTGTTTCTCTACCAATTACTGAGGTTCGCAGTGCCAAGGTATGGAGGCAATTTGTCTGCTCGGCACCGTCCTCAACAGGCCCTGCCCATCCAGCTGATGTTTCCACCGCCCTCAGTCGTTTCCCCAGTTTGACGGATCTGCCTGTCGTTAAGTCGCATATGTGATCAGACCCGATGAGCAGCTCAATATTTTCCGAACCGTCGTCAATAGAGAAGTCAGTTGGTTCGTAACCAAGGGAGCTTAATTTCTGCAGTACATTTCCCGGCATCGAGAGAATAGGTTGGTCACAAATGACATCTGTTTCCAGCACTTCTAGTTCGCGAAATACAATACATTAAAAGGTGCTATCTGAACAACGACAGCACTCATAGGTTAAAACTATTTCAGGGCAACAAGTTCATTCAGAGTAGTATACCATTCGGGTTTGTCGGCTTGTTCATCTCTCAGCTAATCAATTAATATGCGTTGTGGGGCTAGTTGGTTCATACTCAGATTTCTTTTATGCGCACAGATAGACGACACAATAAGACAAGGTCGACACGACGGGGCGAAAACTTTCAACTATTTTATTCCGGAAAAAGTACGTGACATTTATACCAACAAAGAATGGATAATCATCAGTGCCACGTGCAAGCCAAAACCCGGGAAAAGCACATAGGAAGGGCACAGGTGACTCACCTCTTATGTAAATTATCTAAAAAGGCAAAATCTTTATCTTATATTGTCACAGATGGTGCACTGACACATGAACTACCGCTTTTCTTTATATGGTATGCCTCAGCCAATTCTCGCGCAAGCGTGTCAGTGCTCCTGCACAAGATGCTGGTGCCTTGGAGAGTTGCATCACACAGTTTTCCTGCTTTCTGTTTTTCGTCATCTTTTCCACACTCACTGATGTGCGCCGGCAGGTGCGAACCGGTACCGTTCTTCAAAGACAAATTGTGTTCCCTTAACCGCTCATTAACACATCGGCCCGACTGCCCAATGTTTGATTTTGCAATCTGAGTTGCGGCTACCATCTTGCGAAACTAGGCGACGCAGTGAAGAGAGTTTCCTTGGGGCTGAGAAAACCACGGGTACCTTAAACTTGTTAGCCACGCGCTTGAGGTTATGAGCCACTTTATGCTGATACGGGATGACCACAGGTTTCACTTTCTTTTTTGCAACTTCAACTATTGTCTGGTTCCTATTCCTTTCTTGTTTGATCTTCTTGAGAAGAGCTTCAGCAACTGAACTCACTACTATCTGGGGAAAGCCTGCCTGTTTTAGCTTCGCGACTTGATCGTGAAAGCTTTCCTGCGCCATGTGACAACAGGGCTTTCTTAGAGATGACTCAAGGCCCATCAAAGCGATAGCACGTTTAACAGTTTTCGATTGCATGGAATCAAAAGGCAACAATTTTTTCTGTGCACGCGGTTGGTACTTCCAGCAAAAGCCTTCGTCCTAAAGGGTTATTTTCAAGTCTAAAAATTGCAAACAGCTGTCATTGGCGAGTTCAAACGTAAAATCCAATCTTTTGGAGAGTCGTCTAAAATTAGTAAGAATGTCCTCCACGACTTGTGGATAGGTCAAAGGTGATTGTTTCTTCGAAACAATGAAAAAGTCCTCTACATATCTAAAAATCTTTAGCGTGACCTATCCACAAGTCGTGGAGGACATTCTTACTAATTTTGATGCACGAGAGCAAATGTGCCCATATGTGTAGAATGGTCGAATCTGCAGACAGTGCTGGTTGACAGGCCACTGGTGGCAACTGCAATGCATTGCACGATGTTCTATAGTTACCCAGTTTTTTGGATCATGCATGCAGTGCATCAATCGACGACCCCTCCGTGCACACATGCATGTGCCGGATATGCTTGGTCACCATCCAGACATGCCTGCAATGAAAAATTTATTATGGCAAACAATGCTGACCACATCAATAGTAACATATACTCCCTTGACAAAGGCAGATAATACACATCATGCAGCATTGGGCCACATTTTCCTCATTTGGGGCATGTGCGGCACAGGGAGCCTAGTATATATGCATATCAGAGTGGACATGAGTGAGTGCATATGAGGCTATAGTTTTGGCATAACAGAGCAAATTTATTAAAAACTGTCGTGTTCGTCGACCAAGCGACGCCAGGCCGCGCCAACAGCCCTTGCCTCCTCCGCGCATACTCGCCGCCCGCTTCCAAGAAACAAGCGCGGGCCGGCCGCTCCCACAAAAGCAAGCATGCGTCTGTCTCCCCCGACGACATCTGATCCCCACAGCCCCGTCGACTGACGCATTCCCCATTTCCTTGCCGTGACCGTCTGTATGCCCACAGCGGAGAAAGTTCTTGTACACTCGCCCTCTCTCTCTCTCTCCCTCTCCCTCTACGGTAATAAACCCCCAGTCTACACCCAGCAACTGCCTTGAGAGGTTCCTCGCATGCGGGGCTCCCACGCCCCGAACTAACTCCACCATCAACACTGGCGACGAGAAGTAGGATCTAGAACGCACGCAGTTCGAAGTGTCACCGATGGCTACTGGAGGACTACACGGTGGCATCGAGCCTTTTAACGGCAAGAATTGGTCATCATGGATACAGCGCCTCGCCTTCTACTTCGTGGCAAATGACGTCTCCAACGAAGCAAAGAAGCGCGCGCTCCTCCTGACGCTATGCGGAGCTGACACCTTCGAGACTGCCTGCGCGCTGGTCGCACCGAAGACTCCTGGAGAAGTCAGCTATGAAGATCTGGTCACACTTCTCCAGAAACACTTCGATCCCAGACCATCTGAGCTGTACAGCCGGTACGTTTTTCAGCGACGTGACCAGCTGCCGGAGGAGTCGATCAGCAGCTACGTCGCAGCCCTCAGAGGTTTGACAGCCGATTGCAACTTTGGGGTGCTAACGACAACGTCTGCAACATCGACGCCTCCGACAAAAAGCGATGCAGCCGTCGTAACGAACCCCACCATGCTGCCCCAGGACGTCATGCTTCGCGACAGGTTCGTGTGCGGGATCCGCGACGAGCACCTGCAACAGAGACTGTTCGCGGAGAAAGATTTGACGTTCCAACGTGCTTTGGACCTAGCTCTGTCATCAGAAAGTGCGTCAAGGCAGCAGCGAGGACTCAAGGGATCGACGAGCTCCGCAGAAGTGCACAAGACTTCTCAACCCACAAAGGAATGCAAGAACGCACCGCAGCAACGGCGTTGCTACCGATGTGACGGCTGGCACGAGGCTGCTACCTGCAAGTTCAGGACAGCTCAATGCCGCTTTTGTTCCAAGAAGGGTCACATCGAGAACGCTTGCATCACTCGGAAGAAGAAAAGCAAGGGAGAGAAGTCTAACACCAGGCAAGGAACGCACAGTGTGAGCGCTCAGTCCGCGAGCAACGACACTACGCACAGCGATCCATGCTACGAGCTTCACGCAGTAGGTGGGCGAAAACCCTGCCCCAAATACCTGGTTGTCGTTGAAGTCGAGGGAAGGCACCTAACGTTCGAAGTCGACACGGGTGCATCATGTTCTCTGATCAGCGAGGCTGTTTACCACCAAACATGGCCAACGAACGCCCCGAAGCTTTCGAGAGAACCCCTTGACCTACGCACTTGGTCGGGAGAGGAACTTCGCACCCTCGGATCAGCACAAGTTCGTGTGCGATTTAAATCAAAGGAATGTGTGCTACCCCTGCTGGTGATGAAAGGAACTGGCTGCAACTTGCTAGGACGTGACTGGTTTTCGGCGCTGCACATCTGCGTGCAGGGAATTAACCAGGTAGCTGAGCCAAGTGAAAAGCTCCGGGAGGTTCTCGCACGTCATCCTGATGTATTCAAGCAAGACATCGACGGCTACGTGGGACCTTTGGTTCATTTGGACTTGGAAGAAGGCGCAAAGCCAAAGTTCTGTAAGGCACGTCCAGTACCTCTAGCCTACCAAGAGCCAATGGAGGAAGAGCTCGACCGTCTGCAAAAGCAAGGCATCCTGGAGCCGACGCAACATGCCGTGATGGCCACACCTTTAGTGTTGGTGCGCAAAAGGGACGGCACATTTCGCGTTTGCGGCGACTACAGGAGCACGGTAAACGCAGTGATCAAGAAGGCGGCGTACCCGCTACCGACAACCGCGGAGGTATTCGCAAAGTTGCGGGGTGGCACCGTCTTCTCAACGCTTGACCTCTACCAGGCCTATCAACAGCTCAAGGTCGACGACGAGACAGCCGCATTGCTCACCGTCAACACCACCAAGGGATTGTTCAGGGTGAACCGGCTGCCTTTCGGAATATCTGCTGCGCCAGCCATCTTCCAGCGTATGATGGAGACAACACTAGCAGGAATTCCAGGGGTGAGTGTTTACCTTGACGACATTATTGTCAGTGGGAAAGACACTACGGAGCATGCGCAACGTCTGGACCAAGTCCTGTCGAGGCTAAGCGAGAAAGGGTTGCGCCTCAAGCAAGAGAAATGCCGCTTCGGCATAAGCTCAGTCGAGTTTCTAGGACACAAGATTGACGCTAAGGGTGTCCACACGACCGAGGGAAAGGTCCAGGCAATCCTTCACGCGCCGAAACCGACTGACAAGACCTCTCTGCAGGCCTTCCTAGGGCTCCTAGCATTTTATGATCGCTTTTTGGAGAACAGAGTTACGGTTGCCGCAGATCTATACAAGCTCCTCGAGAAGAACAGGCCCTGGGCGTGGGAGAAAAAGCACCAGACTGCGTTCGATGCGCTTAAGAGGTTGATACGATCTTCAACATGCAGTGCTTGCGCATTATGACGAGACAAAGCCTCTCCTTCTGTCCGTGGATGCCTCACCATATGGCGTCGGCGCAATTCTCGCTCAGAAAGATGCGTCCGGCAGAGAGGCTCCCATTGCTTTCGCGTCGCGAACTTTGGGAAGCGCGGAGAAAAACTACTCCCAGCTGGACAAGGAGGGTCTCGCGGTGGTTTATGGCGTGAGCCACTTTCACCAGTATATCGCTGGCCGGCACGTGATCGTATTAACGGATCACCAACCGCTCCTGGGCATCATGGGAGAAAAGAAGCAGTTACCTCAGGTGCTCTCCCCTAGGATGACCCGATGGTGCTTAAAGCTAGGCACGTACGACTACGATTTGGTGTACAGGCCTGGACGCCTGCACCAAAATGCTGACGCACTCAGCAGGCTGCCACTGCCCGCCCAGGTAGATGAACCATGCCCACCTGGAGATGTGCTCATGCTGGCTTCCACGCCAAGTTTCGAATTGTCCCCACGTCAACTCGCGGAAATGACCCAGGAAGACCCGTTACTATCCCGCGTAGTGAGAGCTGTCGCTATTGGAGAGCTGCACAGGTTGCCAAAACAGGAATTTTCGGTGTTCACTAAGCTTGGACCTGAGCTTTCGCTACAAGAAGGTTGCCTTCTTAGAGGTATCAGACTGGTCGTTCCGGCGAAAGCGAGGAAAGACGTGCTCGGCGCGGCACACACTGGTCACAGGGGCATAGTTGCTATGAAGGCATGCGCTCGAAGCTATTTCTGGTGGCCCGGTGTCGACAAAGACATCGAGAACCTGGTCAAAAGGTGTTCGGCTTGCTGCCAGCATCAAAGAGCGCCACCCAAGGCACCACCTCCCGATTGGAAGCGCGCGACAGCACCATGGCACACAATCCACGCTGACTTCGCGGGCCCCGTGGAAGGATGCTGCTAATTGTTGTCGACGCGTACAGCAATTTAAATGGCTCGAAGTGCGCTGCATGCGAAACATACAGTCATCGACTTTGATCGAGGAACTACGAAACCTGTTCGCGACGTTCGGCCTTCCCGAAAGGCTGGTAACAGACAACGGCCCGTCCTTTGTTTCTACGGAAATGGAAAATTTCCTAAAGAAGAACGGGGTGACGCACATTACGAGTGCGCCCTATCATCCAGGCACTAATGGGCAAGCCGAAAGAATGGTTTTCGAGACGAAGCAGGCTTTGGCCAAGGACCAGTCTGGAACATTCGCGTGCAGACTGGCTCGATTTCTGCTCAAGCAGCACACAACGATTTCAGCGACGACGGGCAGAACGCCAGCCGCACTCATGTTCGGTCGCGAGCTCACAACGGCACTCACACGCATTCAGCCACGACCTGCTGAGGAAGCGACCTCTGACCACAGCGTGGCTAATTCGCCGAGAGGAGTGCACGTAGGACAACCGGTCTTTATCCGCAACTTCACAGGAAGCCCTGCTTGGATTGAAGGAACCGTATTAAAGAGGCTCGGACATCGATCTTGGCTAATCAAGTCTAAAAACGGAACGGTTCGTCGGCACCTGGATCACATTAAGCCAGGTGCAGCAGCCTACCCGACGGATGATCCGCCGCCAGACCATCGGACGAACGGACCAGCAGCAAGCGAACAATACACTGTGCCAGCTCCGTACGTGATCCCGCTGCCAGCGGAAACTTCGCATGTGTTCGATCGGCCTACAGCGCCCCCCTCCGAACATGGAGAACCGGCGGCCAGTCTGGACGACCGTGCGACGCAACCTTGCGGAGACCAACCCAACGGGTCCACGCAACAGCAAGCGCTACGACCCCAGCGTGAACGGCGCCCGCCCGACCGATACGGTGACCACAACCGCGCCAACAGCCCTTGCCTTCTCCGCGCATACTCGCCGCCCGCTTCCAAGAAACAAGCGCGGGCCGGCCGCTCCCACAAAAGCAAGCATGCGTCTGTCTCCCCCGACGACATCTGATCCCCACAGCCCCGTCGACTGACGCATTCCCCATTTCCTTGCCGTGACCGTCTGTATGCCCACAGCGGAGAAAGTTCTTGTACACTCGCCCTCCCTCTCCCTCTCCCTCTACGGTAATAAACCCCCAGTCTCCACCCAGCAACTGCCTTGAGAGGTTCCTCGCATGCGGGGCTCCCACGCCCCGAACTAACTCCACCATCAACAAAAACACCAAAAAACACTTCGCACAATGCCACTACATACCGAAGAAAAATACACATAACCTCGACAATACTTAATTACACACTTTTTGCGACTTTATTGAGGAACTTTGTTGCCACCACCCTTGGTGTGGTCAACGAATGCGACGCCAACAGAGACGCAGACCTCCATTACCACCTCTCTCTCTTTTTTTTTTTCATGTCCGCCGCGGTGGCTCAGTGGCGGCCCTGGGTTCCTGCAGCCGGGCCCGGCCAAAACTCTTTCCACCTTCAGTTTTCACTCAACTCAAACACTCGCAGTGTCCGAACACCAGGGGCGTCCTGGGCGTGACACTCGTTATCTCTCTATGGAGAGAAGGTCTCTGCAGACCCGCGCTCGAAACAGAGTTCGCGCGCAAAATGGAGCGCGGAACTTGTTCGGTCCAGCAGCGGGCCCCGCATAGTATGCTCCTGCAGGGGTATGGACTGTGCTGACGTCTGAGCGTTAGTGCAGTGTTTTGCAATAAAGCTTACTGCGTAATAAACCCTTGTGCTCTCAATAAACTGCGCTTCCTGTCCTTCGGAGAGAAAGTCCAGGCGCGCTGTGAATTCTAGCTGGCTATGGTTGTTATGGTATGGCCTCAGCTTGCTCTAGTCAGAAACCGCGTTAGGTGGGCGAAGACCACTTACCACCACCATTTGTACGCAACTCAGTACACACCGGTATTGCATTACCCGCCTCAGACTTGTGACAAACGAAAAGGAGAGGTCTATAACTTTACCATGTCCAACACTCTCGCACAAAAATTTAGAAAACCAAAAAATTGTAAGGCACTCTTATGAAAACATTGAAGTTAATGGTCTATTATTCTCATATGTAGCAAAGTCTTTCTTTTAAAGTGCTTCCATCGATCGCATCGAGCGGTTAAGACTGCCATAGAAAACCAATGGTGAAAATTTTTGAAGAATGTAAAAACGTTAATAGAAAAAAGTTCAAGACTGCTGTCGGGTGATCTGCGGATGTACTGACTGCTATAGTGAATTCTTACATTATATGAAAAAATTTCGTTCAGCAACGGTTTCCTACTCTAAAATGCTTTTCTCAAGAATTGTTGGGTACGCACATGCATATCGCTCTCAAATTATTTCCCGCAATATAGCGCGAAATGAATATACCTCAATATTCTCACAGCCGGTCTCCTCTACGGCGCGGCGGAGTCGGAGGCGAAAACCGCAGCTGCAACGGAACGGAGAGTTGTTCTAATCGAAAGAGGCGCCGGACACCGGCAAACAAGTTTGGGCGGGCGCTCGCTGCTCACTGCTGCTCACTGCCCGCGCACCCACGCATCACTGCAGAAGTGGATGGACAGATGGACGGATGGATGGATGGATGGATGGATGGATGGATGAATGGATGGATGGATGGATGGATGGATGGATGGATGGATGGATGGATGGATGGATGGATGGATGGATGGATGGATGGATGGATGGATGGATGAACGGATGGATGAACGGATGGATGGATGGATGGATGGATGGATGGATGGATGGATGGATGGACGGATGGACGGATGGATGGACGGATGGACGGATGGACGGATGGACGGATGGATGGATGGACGGATGGACGGATGGACGGATGGACGGATGGACGGATGGACGGATGGATGGATGGACGGATGGATGGATGGATGGATGGATGGATGGATGGATGGATGGATGGATGGATGGATGGATGGGAGCGCCGAATTTGAAACGGGGTGGTGGCAATTGCCACCATGCTCAGCTTTTCTTTCTTTATTACTTTTTTGTTTACTGTGTTGGCAATTCTCATTAAGATTCGCCACCATCTTTACCTACGGTTTCCTACAATCTTAACCTTTTGCCGCATCTCTGCTTTTCAGCCACCAATCCTCAAATCGCTTTTTGCTAACTTCCACTGCAGAGTTATTTACATGACCATTGTTATCTTTAAACCCTAGGGCCTCAGGAAGAGCGACCGTGCCTGCATCGACATCCGGATGGATACCATCACATTTGAGTATGAGGAGTTCATTTGTTTCCACAGATCTACTACACACTGCCCATGGGTCATCTTCGTCGTTAAATTTCTTTTTGTAGCTGCGCGTTCTAAGACACCCTGACCTAGCTTCAAAAAGTAGGGTACTGCCTCTTGAGTTATCATAGAAAAATTCTTTCCTGATCTGCCTTTTCCAGTATCGATATAGTTCTACACTATGTTTCTTTTCCATTGAATTCATCCAATTTTTAACTTCCGCGTTTTTAACCTGTCGTTTAATGCTCTATTTTTATCCGTCCTCATGACCGGCATACTTACTGGATAGTTTTCTAGTTCTTTTCCGCCACTGTGAGTCAACGCTCTTTTTGTATAAATATTTAAATACCTTAGCTGCCCACCTGTTATCGTCGAATTTCCTCAGGCGTTTTTCATATAGTATTTTACTCTTATCTTCCCGTGCTTCGAACGATGCCCAGCCCATATCCCCTTGTACTGCCTCGTTTGTGGTTTTGACGTGGGCACCTAGTGCTAATCTTCCAACTGCTCTCTGATTTACGTCTAATCTCGATTGAACTTCTGCCCTTAAGCACAGAACCGCATTGCCGAAAGTAAGTCCCGGCACCACTAATCCTTTCCAAATACCTCTTAGCACTTCATTATTGTTGTACCCCCATAATGCCCTATGTTTCATTATCCCGGCGTCTCTTCGTCCTTTTGCCCTAAGAGCCTGTTCATGCTTTTCCGTGTATATCTGCCCTTCGTTTAGCCATATCCCGAGGTATTTGTATTCGGCCACTTTGGGTATTTCGAGGCCTTGTATTGTAAGCACCTGATCAGTTGTATCATTAAAAATCATCACACCTAACTTAGTTGCGCTAAAACTGAATCCTAGAGCGTCTCCTTCGTCTCCACAGCAATTAACCAAAGTTTGTAAATCTTTCTGGCTATCTGCTAACAGTACGATATCGTCCGCATACATTAAACCCGTGAATCGCTGCTCAACTACATTTCCGCCTAATCTGTACGGCAGATTATACCCTAGATTACTTTCTTCTAGCCTTCTTTCCATATTTATCACGTAAAGCATCAACAGCAGTGGTGATAGACGACAACTTTGCCTTAATCCTTTGTGCACCCCCACAGTTGTAGTACTTTTTTCCCTTCCCATGTAATTTCAACTTCATTATCTCGGCAGATTTCCTGTAAAAAATCAATTACCTCATGACCGATACCTAAATCTTTTAATATGCTCCACAGCAGTTCTCTGTTCTCGGTTCGTATGCACCGCTTATGTCGAGAAAGGCTAAAAACAAAGGTCTGTTTTCCGATTTAGCTATTTCTATGCATTGGCCGCCGCGGTGGCTCAGTGGCTATGGTGCTCGGCTGCTGACCCAAAAGACGCGGGTTCGATCCCGGCCGCGGCGGCCGGAATTTCTTTGGAGGAGAAATTCTAGAGGCCCGTGTACTGTGCGATGTCAGTGCACGTTAAAGAACCCCAGGTGGTCGAAATTTCCGGAGCCCTCCACTACGGCGTCTCTCATAGCCTTATTCGCATTGGGACGTTAAACCCCATAAACCAAACCAATCTATGAATTGGGTAAGCACGAACAGGCTATCATCTAAGCGCCTACCCCTTCTGAACCCATTCTGAAGTTCTCCGAGTATCCGATTACCTTCTACCCATGACTGTATATTTAATTTCACCGCCTGCATTTCCAGCCTGTACAGCCGCCCTGATTCTTAATAATATAGCGCGAGCGTCGACCGAACTGCTGGTCAGCGCCTAATGGCGATAAGCGTGCAACAAGGCGAGAGTTAGCTCACGCGCACGAAGGCAGAGCGTCGTCTGCTACGCTGTTCCGAGCACGAGGACACACGCCCTGCCACAATATAAGTTCGCAAGATCCCGCCAATTGGTAGAACGAATGCGCATAATTAATATGTGAGACTGCATGAGACGTGATTTCATTCTCTCTCTTTTTTTCCCCCTATTACGGGAGGCCAGCCTGGCGATGCAAAGTTAGGTAAGAAAAATAAAAGGAAAGAAATATAGCAGCACATCGAAATCATTGCCTGGATCGCGATAAACGGGGTTCCAACCAGCTCCTTAAATCAGCCTTGCAGTGTATCGACGCTATAAAAAGGCACGTCTCATGCAGTCTCACATATTAATCATGCGCATGCGCTCTACCACTTGGCGGGATCTTGCGAACTGATATCGTGGCAGGGCGTGTGTCCTCGTGCTCGGAACAGCGTAGCAGACGACGCTCTGCCTTCGTGCGCGTGCGCGAACACTCACCTTGTTGCACGCTTATCGCCATTATAAGGCGCTGACCAGCAGTTCGGTCGACGCTCGCGCTAGATTATTAAAAATCAGGGCGGCTGTACATAACAGATGTTATCGTAATCGGACGGAAGGATTTTATGTTCATCTTATCTCCTTTCCCTTTATAAATAAAATTCATTTTACTCTGTCTCCAGCTGTGCGGAATTTGCTGATTTGTTATGACTGTCTCCAATGCTTTTATAGGCGCTTACTTGCTTCTTGGGCCAAGTTCATTAATCAGCTTAATTGGAATTTCGTCTATCCCTGCGGATGTGGTTTTAGGAAGCCGCGACGCTGAAGTCGCGACGCTCGCCAGCGCCATCTCTTGGTCGCAGCAAGCAAGCAATGGGTCACGTGAAGCGAGCTCTCGCTGTGACTGGCTCGCTCTCCGTGGGGCGGGTTCCGTTGCCGCCGCTCGACTACAGTAGAGCAGGACCCGGCGGCACCGGCCGCCCGATTTGGGGGGGAAAACGGTCCAAAAGCAGCCCCCTCCGTCGGCTGCCGGCGCGACGGAGCAGTGGAAAAACCGGCTGACCGTCGTGTAAGCTTTTTTTTCTGTTTGTAAATCTAAGAAAATTGTGTTATGGCAAAGAAATGTCGGAGTGGGCTCACTCGTCCACAGGTATATGCGGGTAACGTCAAGAAAGTTAACCACAAGAGTAAAAAGTACCACAGTAGTCTGAAACAAAACTTGATATCATTTTACAGCGTGGGCCACTATAACTACCTTATGCTGGCCATTTGACCCTATACACTCATTGGCTGCGACCGGCGTACAGTAGATGTCCGCTCGCGGAGTTGTGCGCAAGCGAATTCGAGGCACGATTAAAAAAAAAAAAATCTCGCATTACACTCGAGCAAACACGGTATTGACAAATTACGGAGGGCACTACGTGTTTTAAAGAAAAAAAAGCACGCCGACCAATTAGCATGCGTTCGTAAGGCGACGAATATACTTGTTCGCCAACAAGCAACGCTGTTCTGTAACCTATAGGTTGCCTGTTCGCCTCGTAATCTGGGAGTCCTGGGTTCGATTCCCCGCACCTTCGGAAGAATTTTGACCTTTTCTTGATACCACTGTGGCGTCGCTGATTTTTGGGACCACTGCTGCTGGTAAACACCGACGCCGATTCCCGTGTCCGACGAGCCATATAACCCTTTCGGGTTGATAATGACGTTGCCATTTACTCACGTTGCCTCAAGCCGAGAATGGCGTGCTGTGCAAATGTGAATGTCGTGTGCATTTTGCTCAGAAGCCGTTCAAAGACCACAGAGTGGGCAGCGCATGACCTGAAAAGATTTAACCGTTCTGACGTGGCCACTCGGACGAATTTAATCTTCGAGTCACATTTGCGGAATCCTGCCGCTTCGAACGTTGATGGCGATACGAATGATGATCCAAGCAACATAAAGGCCGATGAAAGTGAAAGAACGAATATAGGTGTTTATTTTGTTTCAACACGACAACAGAAGCAAATTTTGTCGCGTGACAATTAAGAAAAAAAAATGCTCATCGGAGCATTAGTGCACACTTGAGAATTAAATGATAACAGCGAGTTATTTCGTATTAGAGAGGACGACTTTTACGGGGCATGTTCGTTTCCTGAATTCGTGAGGAAACAGCCTGGGGACTGAGGGTGTTTCGAAGTTTCACACCTCTGGCACAACACGGTTCTCGAAGGACAAACCAGTAAAATAAAAACGAAGTCAAGGAATGTGCGTTATTCAAACTCGACGTTCACGTAGATCATTTCGTTGGTGATAAACCCTTGCAGCTCGACATCCCCCCACAAGAATGACTCTGCATCAGCGGATTTATTCGGAGATCCAGGTACTGGTTTCATAGTGGCCAAGGAGTTGCTCATGACCACCGGCAGCCTCTTGTCCTTGTCCATATCCACGGGGTGAGTCAATATCAGCGTGACCTTCTTAGAGAACGGCCATTCCACGAACAAATCCCAAGCGCCTTCACAAATGCTGATAGAGAGGGTTAAATAACAACCCTTACCGTTATAGAACCAGCACCCCAGCCTGAATGTGTAGCCAGCGACTGTACAAATCTCACTTGATAGCCCGTGAGTGCCTTCAGATTTTCCTGCCAGCGCTTCGTTTCCGTCGTATACATCGGAAAAGACGCAGGCCGCAATGAAGTTGCCATGTTTGGAAACTGGGCGGTAGGGACCCGGTGTGAATGCGGCTTTCTTCATAGCTGAAAACAGCGAGCCGCACTGGTCCCCGCTAGTCTCTTTCCGTATGATCGCAAACTGACCCTCGAGGCTGGCAACGCGCTCCATTAAAGAGCGTACACCATTCACCTCAGCATCCTTGTCTAAAGTCTCGCTCGAGGCACGCTCCAGAATGCCTTCCAAATCCTTCTTCAAGTCGCCAAGCTTCTCGACGGCACTGGAGATTGGCGTGGGGCTCACATGCTCTCGCGGAGGAGTCTCAGCAGAGCACTGCCTGTAGTGTTCAACCGCAACGTTGCGAACAACTGATTGTTGGCATACGGCACATCTCACCTTGTCGCTGCCACAGTCAATCAGGAGGTCCTTCAGGTCGCATAACCGACCGGCGAAGCTGCACTGCTCTCCACCGGCGACACAGAAGACGCGGTGCTTCTCCAAGTAAGACTGCTTGAAGATTACAGGGACAATGTCGGCCTCTGCGAACTCTATGCGGTCCAAGGCGCACTTCCCGCCTTCCTTCGGATTGTGATCCTTGCACTCCTGGCACAAAACGTGACCGCAGGGCAGCAACAGGGAGCGGCTGGGCACCACACCGCAGACGCCGCACACTCGGATGCTGGGTAGCGGCTGGACGAAAACGACGCTTTGGCGTTCGGGGTAGCCGTCGAATCCAGTTAGAGTATATTCCGTGCCAGCCATCGCGATGTCCTTGTCGTTCGCGAACGCCCACAATGCTGCAGAGTGTGGAGCGACAACTGTAGATGCAGCCGCCAAGTCCGAAAAGCGGCAGCCAGTAACTCTGTACTATCACGGAGCGTGCAGAACGAAAAGGCGTCGATTGCGAAGTTCACCAACTCAGCCGTGAGCGACAACTGCAGCAACTGCGAATGCGAGGAACGGCAAAGCGTCGAGGTAGTCTAGGGACAGAGGGAGAGAGTGGGTATTTATGAAGAAAGGGTGAGCCGTGGTCGCCCCTGTGCTATCGGTTATTCGAAGGTGACGCAGCTCGGCGGCGCCCGCCAGAGCAGGCATAGCATCACGCGCACGCGCATTGGTGGTATAAATGGAGATTCCATTATACGCTTGACTACAACCGATACTGTACACTTGTATGTCGCTCCAAGATGGCCAGTGCGGGAGCAAAGGAAGCAGCGGCGACCCACAGGTGGTGACGATAAGCACGCCGATGGCAACACCCGCGGCTTGGGCGTTGTGGTGCGCGGTCACAGTTACTCGGCGACATCGAAGGCAGTGCACGTTTCGCGTGCGCATGAGCTGGCTACTTTTATTGTAGGGTTTTGTGGATAACGCAATGTTCTTCACATATCTGTAAATATGAATGCTATGGTACTGGAATAAATGAATATATAAAGTGAAACACCGACGCAGTGCTCAGGTGACAGCGGTGTGTTTCAGCAGCCCGAGACGCACAGCTAGTCTGGACGGCGCTGACTAAGTCTCAGTCCCAGTGCTTATACACTTCTCAGTGCGTCTGTCTAGAGCGCTTGAATGGCCACGCGCGGCCTACCGATAACGCCTGGTTTGAAATAGCCTCCATTAGAGCATGCGGCGCCACACACTGGCCGCATTTGTTTTTCCAGTCCCGGACTACTTGCTGGCAGGTCTCGGCTTCCGCTCGGACAGGAAAAGCGTCATGGTCACATGACCTACTTGCCATAGGCATGCCATAGGCTGCTTTCGAACTCGCCGCCAGAGCCGGGCTCCCCCTCGGTTACCGTACAAGGACGCTGTCATCTGCTAGCAGACGATGCAAGCCACGGCCACCACGACGCCGAAGCAACGCCGTGCGCTCGATCATGATACTGAGTTGATTTAAAGACTGTACTGTCAGCTTAGCGTAGGTGCATTACAGAACTCAGCTTCGGAGGTATGCTCGCCGCTACTGCTTGCGGCGAAGTTCGCACAAAGTAGCCCAACTCGTTGCGGATAGGCAGATAGACGAAAGCCTTCGCAAAAATGTTGACAACAAGCTCTATAGCTGCTCCAGTATACGAGTGGTTCACCTGCGATGCTTTCAGGTAAGCGTACAGACAGCATGTCGCAAAACAAGCGAACGAGAACCTCTTGACGACACGAGCAAACAATACGCGCTCGCAGCTTCGAACGCGCGTCCGTGTGCGGTGGATTTCAAGAAAATAAACGAAGATGCAAGAACAAAAAGTCTTGCGATGGCTCAGAGAGCAGCTACGGAGCTCATTTGAAGGTTTAACGCATGATATCGACCTCCAGGAACACGAAAAGTGCTCAAAATGCACACGGAGTCTAACTCAATATGGCTGCCAGCGCGGCGCGCAGCTGTCGTCTGCTGCCTTCTCAGCAGCCCGCGGACTACCATAGGCTAAAAACGAACGCGTTGCTATGGCGATGCAGGCAGGTGGGCGGAGCTTTCGGGCTGCCCGAGAAAAACAAATACCGGGCTCGAGTCCGCAAGTAGTCCCGGACAGTCCGGGACTGAAAAACAAATGCGCCCACTGACGACACCTCTTTCTGCTTTATCGCCGCACCGCTGCCACGATTGCCAACAATCACCGATGAAGGCACTAGCTGCAGGCCACTGGAACCAAAGCCGCGATAACACATCTCGCAAAATATTCCTCAGGAGCGCGACACGAGACGTGTTTTCTCGTCTTTGGTTTCGCGGCCTACAGCGCCTTCGCCGGTGGTCGTTTGCGATCGCGACTTCGGTGCGGCGCGGCGATTAAGCGCAAGGCAGTGTCGTCAGTGTGTGGCGCCGCATGGTCTAATGGAGGCTATCTCATACCAGGCGTTATCGGTAGGCGTCGTGCATGCAGCCAGAAGCTGGCCTTTCGAGTATTCTCGACACACGTGCTGACGACTGCACAAAATATTGCCACACTAAAGTACCTAATAGGCTAGACGCCTTAATACTGCTCCCTACGGAATTTTGTCTTCGAGGGACATCACCTTTTTACGAATTACACCGGTCAGCCTAGACGGCATTTTCAACAAGAGTTGCCCTACGCTACCTCCACGTAAACAAGGTATACCAACTTGGCATTCACGTTACGCAAACACGTGGCAGGAAGAACTCGAATTCCTCTGGTGGTGGCGGTAGTCCGCACTGAATGACACATGTCGTCCGACTGTCAGCAATACCGCAACGTGATGGTCTCGGCGAGTTGGCTCTGCGTTGATTGACACTTTCGCGCATACATATGTCGGCACATGATCGTGCCGTCAATAACAGCACATGATGCCATCATGGAATGATAACAAAATTCGTAAATGAGAAGAACATGATTTCAATGCTGCCACACATTTTGCATCCCGAGTTAATAGCTTGAAAGTCGCGTTTCACTAAATCCAGGGCACGGTGGAAGTGGGCGAGTCCACTTTGTGCGGCCACAGCCCATTCGATGCTTTTCCTGCATCCGCAGTCCTACCAGGAGAGAGCACGGGCGATCGGAAGTTGGCGACCACGGTGTCTGCCGATGAGGAGAAAGTTGGTCTTCTTTACATCGCTATGATGGAGCGTCGACAAGACTCCGCGGCCCGCATATGCAACTAAAAAAAAGCGCAATTTTTATATAAACTGTGTCACCGGCCATTGTTTTACCGCGATTTTTTTTTTTTAATCACCGTTCTTTCCGCGGCTCGACCATCCGCACAAAGTTAAACGCATCGCGTGTCGTTCATGCGCATTCCAGGAGTCATTCATACCAAGTACTATCAATTTACCAGCGCACACAGCCACTGAATCTGCCGTCTCCACACTTTTTGATCTCGTCCCCAGCGACGTCGGCTTTGGAAATGTTTTTTTTTTTCAGTTGCTGTACTTTTGCGATTACTTCCGTTCCTTTCGTGCCTAATACGTAGACTGTAGTATTCTTCATTTCCGTTTTTCCTTATTGTTTCCTTTAAACCTATAATTTGTATTATATTGTTTTCTATCGCCTGCTTCTTTATTTACTCTCATGTGCTTAATTAGTTTTCCATGTTATATCTACCCTGTTTATTATTCCTGTGCTTGTTGACGATGCTCTTTATATATGTTTTTTTTTCACACTTATCGCCCCCGATGTAATACCCTCGAAGGGGGGCCATTAGGGGTATGTTGAATAAATAAATAAATAAAAAGTAAATAAATAAATTATGATGAGGAAATCACGCGCATAGGAGCAAAACCAGTCGCAGCCATTATAAATATAATTTACAGTGATGACCAGAGAAGGCAGCAAAGCGAAGATAAAACTTTTTAAAAGACCGCTCACAAAACTCCTTTACTCGAGAAGCAGAGCTAAAATAGCGAAAAACGCTCAGCATCTTTAGACAGTTTTAGCTGTGCGTCCGTAAAAGCTGTGCGTACGCTACGGGCGCACCTTACGCGCAGTGCCACCCGTCCTGGCAACGACAGTTTTAGTTGGGAGTGGCTAGCGTAGCGCCCGGGAAGCGTAGGATACAGTGGCGCCATCTAGCGACAGCAAGTCAAAGCTTCTGAACTGTGTGCTGAGGAAACTTTTTCCTCTTTTATTAATGACAGTGGTGGTTGCATTCGAAGGCTCTGTTTCTTTTTTAATGTAAATCAATTGAATCAAATGAAAATAAAAATTCTAGCGTAAAATTGGAAAAGTACTTTACCGGATGTCCCTGCTATGACGACAGTGTATGCCGTAGATAGGCTTAACATAAAGAAATTCTTGGATTTATCTAAAAAACGATGACTATTTGTCACATATATCCGTACGGAGGGGTGAGAATGCACAAAATAAAAGTGAATGCAACCGTTTAGAGCGAGCTATCGCGTCGAAAAATGCAGCGGCGATGCAGTATTTGGTTCGAAGCAGGCGTGCAGGGCGCCGCCATGTTGCCAACGTTAACCACGCAAGCTACGCAAGCAACGCAACGCAAAGACAGCTGGCTTGCGTACGTACGCAAGACGCACGGACCGCGCTTGCGTTCTGCGCATGCGCACTACGGTCCCCGCAAGCTCCTTGCGGACGCTAAGCCCTTGCGGACGCACAGCTAAAACTGTCTTTTATCTTGTGGCGTGAGCCGTTATACGTAGACCGCCCTGGGACTTTGACCAAAATACGCATTGGTTGCGCAGGGCCTGCACAGGGTGTCCGCTGTCAGGCGCATGCCAATTCGAGGCCGCACTTCATGTTTAAAAATCTGGCACTAGATTCGGGTAAGCAGGCTATTGTATAATGGCGTTTCTATTCATATACACCTTGGAGCAAGACGAGAATGACACGTTGTGCGAAGCCATGGCAGCACTTTGCTCGAAAGCCGTTAAAGAAACCACTCCTTGGCCAAAGAATGAGCTTCCCGACGCAAGTGAGTGCAACATTGGAAGCGGAAACAAAAAGACCAAACAAGTGTTAGTTAGTTAGTTAGTTAAACTAAACCAAACAAGTGTGCCGTGGGCGTTGGAAGCAATGTACTCTTCGAGTCACATTTGCAGAAACCCGCAACTTCCAGTGATGACGCGTGGCCTTGCCATCGACAAGCAAAAGAAAGGGCAGTGGAAAGCACGAAATTGCGTTTTCATTTCCCTTGAGCACAACCACTGAGGCAGCTTTTGTCGCGTCACAAACAAGGGAAAGCGATTGCATTTCGTCAGCAAATTAGTAGTGCACACTTGACAATTAAATTATAACACATCAATGTTTAGTATTAACGAACACGACTTTCATCACGCGTGTTCGTTTGGTCGTATTTTAAAGGAGTGTAATGGCGTCAGAACTCTGACTGTCCTTGCACAACATGGCGCTAAGCGTACAAACAAGCAGCAGGATGAAAACATTATGAAGGAATAAAATGGCGACGAAAGCGCCTTAGGTGTACATTATTCGACCGCAACGGTCACGTAGAACGCTTTCTTTGAAATGAACCGAAGCAGTGTGATATTATTAAGCCTGATTTCCGCCAGTGAGCTGCCCAGTTTATCAGGTCCAGGTACTGGCTTCTTCACCGCCTCGGGTGCTTGTATGTTCACCGGCAGCGTCATGTGCTTCTGTGCACAAATGGGGTTGGTCAATATCAGCGTGACCTTCTTAGAGAACGGCTATTCTACGCACAAATCGCAAACGCCTTCGCAAATCCTGACAGAAAGGTATGCACCAAAACGGTTACCGTTGTAGAACTCACACTCCAGCCTGAAAGTGCACCCAGTGACTGCGCAGATCTCACTTGATAGCTTCCATATTTTCCTGCCAGCGGTCCGTTTCCGACGTATACATCGAAAAACACGCAAGTCGCAATGAAGTTGCCAGGTTTGGAACGGAGGGAAAACACGAACGGAGGGAAAACACGACACACGAGACAGAGAGTGTTTGTTCCCCTTCCGTCTTCCTCTCTTAAGCACACAGCATTTTTGTCAAAGATCATGAACCAACTAGCTCGTCAAAGAATGTTACTCTTATACATCGGAAAAGACGCAGGTCGCAATGAAGTTGCCATGTTTGGAACGGAGGGAAAACACGAACGGAGGGAAAACACGACACACGAGACAGAAAGTGTTTGTTCCCCTTCCGTCTTCCTCTCTTAAGCACACAGCATTTTTGTCAAAGATCATGAACCAACTAGCTCGTCAAAGAATGTTACTCTTATACATCGGAAAAGACGCAGGTCGCAATGAAGTCGCCATGTTTGGAAACTGGGCGGTAGGGACCCGGTGTGAATGCGGCTTTCTTCATAGCTGAAAACAGCGAGCCGCACTGGTCCCCTCTAGCCTCTGTCTGTATGGTCGCAAACTGACCCTCAAGACTTGCCACACGCTTCATTAGAGAGTGCACACCATCCACCACAGTATCTTTTTCTACAGTCTCGCTCGAGGCACCCTCCAGCATGCCTTCCAAATCCTTCTTCCTGTCGCCGAGATTTTCGACGGTACTTGAGATCACCGTGAGGCTCTTTCGCGGAGGAGTCTCGGCGGGGCACTGTCCGTAGTGCGGGCAAGAAGCGAGCACTCAACGCCGCTTCTAATACATGAAGCGCAACAAATGGCACCACACAGAAGAAGGAACCACGGGACATAGGCTTTTTAATGCTCAGTTTGATGCTATACGTAGTTTTTCGTTATACCCGTGCGTTTCTTGTTTTGGGCCATATTGTTCTAAACATTCTATACTGAGTTCCCCTTTTTGTGAGCTGTTTTTATAGAGCGTTAAATATCTGTATGTTCATATTGTGTGGATGCTTGTCTCTTGTTTCTTTTAGGCACAATACTAAAGGTTCTCGGTACAAAACTTGCTTTGGGGAGCCTTTCTATTTTCACTCTGTCATTTGCTGTATGTCCATCATTGAACATAAAAAAAACTTTAACAAATTAGTCACTTGACACAACCCAGTGAAATTGTCACAGCGCCGGAAATTGACGTGTGTGAGTGCATGGTTGCGTGGTTTCGGCGAGCGATCAGGGACGGCTGTGGCGTATCTATAAGAGGCTCCTTTTTCCAGCTCAGCCCGTTATTATACGCTTTCAACGAAAAGCGAAGGAAATGCTAATGTGCGCCCCAAAACGCGCCTTTCAAGCTTTCGTCATCCACTGCGGTCACCAACTTCTTTTTTTTGCGTACGTCAAATCAATCATGAATGTGTTTATTAGTTATACGTTGCTGTTTACTACTTCGGCAGTATGATTATACTGTCTAGAGAGGCATGTTTTGATTCAAACCGAAAATAAAACGCCATTTTGTAGTCAAGAATCAGTTTCGATCACTGTTTTGATATTCATAGCTTTAATTGACAAGCACCAATATTGTAGCGGCCGTGGGTGTAGAAATCGACGAGAACGAAGTGCTGTGCGAGGACTAAGAAGACGAAGTGCGTGTTCTGGCAGGCATCGCATGCGCCTTCTTCTTCTCTTCTTCGCTAGGCATTTTCGCATCGCAAAAGAGTCCATGACGCTTTTGCGATGCCGAATCCCCCACCTCAACTTGTACTTATGCAGATACGGGTTCGCTACGACAAACATTTGTAACACGTGCAGAGAAGTTGAAACAATTGACCATTATCTCCTCTCTTGCCAGTGGTTTGCATTTCAGAGAAAACAGTATTTGGAAGTCCCTCTTTCGAGGTTAGGACTCTCTCTGTCTGTATCCGTTCTGCTCTCGTTTGGTGCGAGCGCCACGGGATTCTCGTTAAGCACTATTTGTGGCTACCTTCATGATTACATCATTGCAACTGGTCGCTTATCCTGTTAAATCCATATAAAATTCCACCGAATGTCCAATTCCTGAAATATCTGATTTGTTTATTTATTAAAGATTTTGAACAATTCATACATACTTTCTAATTTCAAACATTCTGCTATTTTGCTTAGTTTATTTTTTCCGCTTTTTTTTGCTTGGCATTCACCACCGTACCTTGGCCAATGCCCCCGCGTGGGTATGTGCCATTTTCATATGGTGGAGAAGAAGAAGAAGAAGAAGGCGCTAGGCCGCTTGTTCCTTTGTTGTTCGGGTCTATCTCTTCCTGTACATACCTTCACTGTCGTTTTGTAATTACATTTCCCTTTTATATTATTGGTGGAAGTGCTGTGTACCGCAACAACAAAGTTAGAACTGCGCCGCGGACTGCTTCTGCGAAGTTAACCACGACGCGGGAAAGGGATGCTGCACCTGCCGCATCGAGGGTAATTAATGCGCAGCCACGCGACCTCGTGACCTTCTGCGGAACAGGCAGTGTGGATATGGAGCACTGGCTAGCACTGTTTCTCCCCTCCGTAGAGCCCGCCTGCACATGAACTCGTCCAACTACTATTTCGGGTTCCGCCGACTCACCATTCTCGTACATCTGGTGGACGCTTCTAGTGTCCGCCCTGACCATGCCACAGTCCAAGCCGTCAAGCACTTGCCCATTGCCTAATCGGCGCAGCTTTGTCGGCCTGTGCTTGTATTTCCGCCGTTTCAGCAAAAATTTCGCCGGCATCCCTCGTGTTCTTACCGACCTCCGTAAAAAAGACGCCCCTTTTACCTAGGGCCACACATGCATGTTCAGTGAGCAGTGCGCACCAAAGCGCACTGCTCAAGGAACAAGGTTTAGACGACCGCAGCAGTTTGGCATGGCGGTCCATCAAACCTCTCCTCTAGACACTCTGCAAGCACTGGTACTGAGACTTAGTCGGCGCCGTACCGACTAGCTGTGCGTCTCGGGCTGCGGAATTCACACCGTGGTCGCCTGAACACAGCGCCGTTGTTTCACTTTATATATTTATTCATTTATTCGAATGCCGTAGCAATCATCTTTACAGATATGTGAAGAACATTGCGTTATCCGCGAAACCCTACAATAAAAGCAGCCAGCTCATGCGCACGCGAAACGTGCACTGCCTTCGATGTCGCCGAGTAACTGTGACCGCGCACCACAACGCCCAAGCCGCGGGTGTTGCCATCGGCGTGCTTATCGTCACCACCTGTCGGTCGCCGCTGCTTCCTTTGCTCCCGCACTGGCCATCTTGGAGCGACATACAAGTGTACTGTATCGGTTGTAGTCAAGCGTATAATGGAATCTCCATTTATACCACCAATGCGCGTGCGCGTGATGCTCTGCCTGCTCTGGCGGGCGCCGCCGAGCTGCGTCACCTTCAAATAACCGATAGCACAGTGGCGACCACGGCTCACCCTTTCTTCATAAATGCCCACTCTCTCCCTCTGTCCCTAGACTACCTCGACGCTTTGCCGTTCCTCGCATTCGCAGTTGCTGCAGTTGTCGCTCACGGCTGAGTTGGTGATCTTCGCAATCGACGCCTTTTCGTTCTGCACGCTCCGTGAAAGTATAGAGTTACTGGTTGCCGCTTTTCGGACTTGGCGGCTGCATCTACGGTTGTCGCTCCACACTCTGCAGCATTGTGGGCGTTCGCGAACGACAAGGACATCGCGATGGCTGGCACGGAATATACTCTAACTGGATTCGACGGCTACCCGGAACGCCAACGTGTCGTCTTCGTCCAGCCGCTACCCCGCACCCGAGTTTGCGGCGTCTGCGGTGTGGTGCCCAGCAGCTCCCTGTTGCTGCCCTGCGGTCACGTTTTGTGCCGGGTGTGCAAGGATCAGATTCCGAAGGAAGGCGGGAAGTGCGCCTTGGACGGCATAGAGTTCGCAGAGGCCGACATTGTGCCTGTAATCTTCAAGCAGTCTTACTTGGAGAAGCACCGCGTCTTCTGTGTCGCCGGTGGTGAGCAGTGCAGCTTCGCCGGTCGGTTATGCGACCTGAAGGACCACCTGATTAACTGTGGCAGCGACAAGGTGAGATGTGCCGTGTGCCAACAATCAGTTGATCGCAACTTTGCGGTTGAACACTACAGGCAGTGCTCTGCTGAGACTCCTCCGCGAAAGAATGTGAGCCGCAAGGCGATCTCCAGTGCCGTCGAGAAGCTTGGCGACTTGAAGAAGGATTTGGGAGGCATTCTGGAGGGTGCCTCGAGCGAGACTTTAGAAATGGATGCTTTTGTGAATGGTGTAAACTCTTTAATAGAGAGCGTTGCCAGTCTTGAGAGTCAGTTTGCGACCATACAGACTGAGGTTAGCGGTGACCAGTGCGGCTCGCTGCTTTCAGCTATGAAGAAAGCCGCATTCACACCGGGTCCCTACCGCCCAGTTTCCGAACGTGGCAACTTCATTGCGACCTGCGTCTTTTCCGATGTATACGGCGGAAACGATCCACTTGCAAGAAAAAATGTAAGCACTCACGAACTATCAAGCGAGATCTGTACAGTCGCTGGCTACACTTTCAAACTGAGGTGCCAGTTCTCTTACAGTATCAGTTACGGTCTGAGTGTAAGTCTCTCTGTCCGCATTTGTGAAGGCGCTTGGGATTCGTTCGTAGAATGGCCGTTCTCTAAGAAGATCACGCTGATATTGACTCATCCCGTGGATATGCACAAGGACAAGAGGCTGCCGGTGAAGATGTGCCCACATGAGCGTCCAATGTGTCCAAGCATATGCATACCTGTGCTTAAGAAACCAGAATCTGGATGTAAGAATTGCTACACTTCACCGACACCAATCAAGTGGTGGGATATCGAACAGCAAGGGTTTATCGCCAACAAAGCGCTCTACGTGAACGTCGAGTTTCAATAACTAGCACCGTGCGTACCTTCCCCGAAATTTCATTCCTTGATTTTGTGTTGCGTTTACAGCACTGGTTTCCCCGTCGAAAACAATGTCGGGCCAGTGGTGTGAAACTTCTTAACGTCCTCAGTTCCCAGGTAGTTTCCTCAAGAACTCAGGGAACCAGCATGCCCTATAAATGTAATCCCTGCTAATACGAAATAACTGTTCTCATTTTGTTGTCAAGTGTGCACTACTGCTGTGCCGAGTATTTTTTTCCGCGCTTGTCACGCGAAAAACAGTTACCTCTGTGGTTTTGTTCGAACAAAATAAACACCTATCTTCGTGCTCATTCACCGGCCTTTGTATTGCTTGTGTCAACGTCCGAAGGAGCAGATTTCCCGCAGATGTGCCTCGAAGATTAAATTGCTCCCAGTGGCCACATCACAACTGTTAGACCTTTTCATTTCCACTCGTTTGCGTCGACCGCCTCATGCGCTGCCCATTCTGTGGTCTTTGAACGGCCTTTGAGCGAAATGCTGCTGGCTTTGCACAGCACGCCATCCTCACCTTGAGGCGAGGTGTGTGCATGGCAACGCCATTATTAACGGGAAAGTGTGATATGGCTTATCGGACACGAAATGCAGCGTCGGCGTTTTCTAGCCGCAGTGGTCCCAGAAATCGCAGAGACGCCCCTGTGGTATCAAAGAAAGAGCAAATTTCTTCCGCAGGAGCGAGGAATCGAACCCTGGACCTACAGGAGGCGAGCACGCAACCTATTGGCTACACTAACAGCGTCGCTTCTTGGTGAACAAAGGTCAATCAAGTATATCCATTGCCTTACGACCGTGTGTCATTAGAAAAGAGAAATAAAAGAAATGTAAACGAGAAAATCAATGCTTTCTCTTTTATAGCACATCATGCACTCCGTAATTTGCCAGTACCGTGTGTACCCGACTGTTATTAAACGTTATTGAAAGGTGACCTCCAATTCGAGTGCCCGTTACTATGAGAACCGAAATCTAGTGTGGGGCCTGAGCAGCCAGTGCGTATATAGGGTGAAAGGCTCAGGATAAGCCGCGTACAACGGCTCACGCCGTAAAATAATGATGTGATGTTTCGTTTCCAGTCATCGCGGCATTTTTTACACTTGCGGCTAACTTTCTCGACGTTACCCGCATATACCCGTGGACGAGCGAGCAAACTGAGACATTACTTTGCTGTAACTTAATTTTGTTACATTTGCAGAAAGAAAAAAAATCTCTGCCCCTCCTGTAACCGAGAGTAGAGTAAGCATGAAATGTTTACGGGCATAACACGAAGCGTACGCGGACACGACGAGACGCAGGCCTGACAAGAATGTATATGCAGCGCGTTCGAAACTGTGTAAAGTGCGTAGAGGCGAAAGCGCATTCCGCACCACTTTGCCTATGTGACACTGGTGACGTCATCGCTAGATTACGTCACACATAACTGATAACAAAGTAATGAGAAATTAATTAGTGACTAATCACTGACTAATGACTGAATACTAATTAACCGCTGATTAATGACGCTTAAGTTTCGCATTTAGGAGCGCTGCCAGGCAGTGCACGGAACGCCACCGCCCGTTCGGCGCGATGCCTTACCCTTTGAACGCAACGCTTTTTGATAAAAGGAAATGGCGCAGTAATTCTCGGCCGTCTCGGTGGACACCCGAACCGCACCGTAAAGGAAGGGAGGAACGCCACCACTCGTTCGGCGCGAAACTACCGGCGCTTGTATGCCGGTCCTAGGAGGGCTTAGATAGTCTCGTTAAATCTCGTACGGTGGCCGGATGCTCTCGTTTCAGTGCCCGAATGAGCGGAAATCAGTGTCCGGATGTTGGCTCTCGGTCTCGGCGTGACGTCACCACACTGCCGACAACGGGAGCTAAAAGCAATTCATGCTTTAAAAAAGCATACACGATGGTTACCACTGTTTACGGCGGTATTCGGCGATACCTGCTATGGTATATTTCGCGATATATTGCGGTAAATAATTCGAGAGCAACATGCATATACACACCCAAAAATACATGAGAAAAGATTTTTACTGTGGGAAACCGTTGACGAACGACATTTTTTCATATAATGTAAGAATTCAGTATAGCAGTCAGTATATACGCAGATCACCCGACGGCAGTCTTGGAACTTTTTTCTGTTAACGTTCTCACTATCTACAAAAGCGTTCCCAATTGGTTTTCTATCGCAGCCTTCACTACTCGATGCGATCGATGGAAGCTCTTTAAAAGAAAGATTTTGCTACATATGAGAATAATAGGCCATTACCTTCAATGTTTTCATAAGAGTACCTTACAATTTTTAAATTTTCTTCGTTTTTTGTCCGAGAGTGTTGGACATGGTAAAGTTATAGAGCTTTCCGTTAGTTTCGCAAGGCTGAGGCGGGTAATGCAACACCGGTGTGTACTGAGTTGCGTACAAATGGTTCTCGCCTGCGACGCTTCGAATTCTGTAGGTCTGCGACTGGGGAGGGCCGTCGGTCTTGCCGCAGACGGCCTGCGGCCAAGTTTCGTCCGGTTGGAATTCAGTCGCAGCAGCGTCGGTGTGTTAGCTCTGCGACTGACCATTGGGCAGCGCCGAGACGGCGCGTGACGTCACGTCACGCGTCGACTCAGCGTGGGGTCACGTGGGAGCTGTTCCCGCAGCGTAAGCAAAACTGTTTATTCCAATCAAAACATACGAAATGTTGCCTTGCATCTAAAACACGCTGGTCATAACATCACCAACGCATTCCCTGCAGCGTTTCTGTCGCGTTTAATCGTGGGTTGCCTATGCGAACATCGAGCAACGTTGCTTGTCCCTCCGACCGAATTCGCTGGGTACGCGTTGCGTGTGAAAGCACTGCTCGAAAATCGCACTGCGGCGTCGCCGACTAGGGCGACTATTGTCGTTCTAGTCGCAGCATGTGAAACGGCCCTAACGGCCGTTGTACGATCGCTTTCGGGCAGATCCGCCAGGTAGGCGGACTGGCGGACCGCCCGACCAGACAATAGGCATCCGCGCCGTCCGGCGGGCGGGTGGACAGTTGGTTAACTTCAACTTTCGGGCGGATGAGCGGATCCGCCTGGCGACCGGATTGCAGCGATTGGCTGCTTTTTACGTGACGTCTGCCTCCGCTTCTGCCGGGGCAAGATGGCCGTCCGTGGACTGAGCTGGGGATCGAGGCATAGGTCGTGGCTGTAGTGGTGGCAGCTATGCCGCGAAGCATATTAAATAGGCCACGTGTTGATATTACGAGTGTTCAGAGCGACTGCGAACTTCTCCGCGTGCAGCAGCGGCGAGCGGCAGGTTCCCCGAGTTGAATTCTGTAATCATCGACGCTGATGGAGTTGACGGAGCGCCTCTTCAAACCGACGCAGGACCTACGCGTTGGCGGTGTCACGAAGTGTTTATATGGAGCTGTTTGCGGTGGTTGCAAGCGTTCCTAATTCCTGCAAGGATCATCACACACAGCGGCGAGTAACAGCTGCTCACGGTGAACTTCTGTGCGTGCATTAGCGGCCTAGCACAGTGACCAGTGTCCGCGCAGTGAAAGTGATAGCGATCGGAGCGGGTGGTTTTTCGTCAAGGCAGTGAAATGTGCACCTGCGAGAGCTCACTACGCACGCCGTGCTTTCCGAATGCTGAAATGAACGTGGCGTTGTGCAGCTAGTCGCATTCGTTGCGATGGTTGCAGTGATCGCGACGGAAGCGTGCACATGACGTTGTTTTTGCTACGCATTCATTACCATTTTGATCGCGATTCGTGTTGGCACTGTGCTTGAGAATTGCCGTGTGTGCGACGTAACGCGAGCTTGGCTGCACGGCCGTCGGACTGTTTTCTGCAGCGACAACACCGATGTCGCCATCCTTCTGCGCCTTGGTGCTCCATTCAATAAATTTTGTGATGATGGGTGCTCGGGTTACGACTCGCCGGAGGAACTGTGTAACCTGTGTGAAAACATGGTGCAGTGCAAATGTATCTTCGGGAGCGTCATTTCTTTTTATTTCCTGCCGGCTGAGCGCACATTTGCCTGCAATAAATATATCGGCGTGATGAATGGGTGACTGAACACTTCCTGTAGCCATTTCGGTTCAGGTTGTAACAAGATGGTATTACGCGATTACAAACAAGAATCACTGCTGCTTTTAAATCATGGATGGTTGACGGTGTACAAATCTCCAATATGTGCGAACTCACTAGTCTGTTTATCAGGTGCATTTCAACTGATATAGCGCAGAAAAAAAAGTATTATGCAATCAAAACTGTCCACAGAGCAAGTTGGGCATAACGAGTCTTGATGAAAAACAAGAAAAAAAAATATTGAGAAAACATTTGTCATTGCTTTTTTTTGTTTTTGCTTAGCAGTGTTAAGTCAATATTGACAAATGCTTAGCAGTATTCAGTTTAAGTGGGATTTTGGTTTCCACTGCAATAAGAAAAATGCAGTGGTGTTGAAGTACCTCTTGGGCAACGACAGTGTTTGTTGTTGATTTTGCTGACGGTCGTTTTCGATCTGGAGATCAGTGGTACGAAACTGGATGTGTTCGCAATGCTATTGTTGCAGAGCTGCTCGCGAAATCGGCTTTATTGGTGTAAGTGGTTATTCAGCAGCGCTTCCTGGGTCAGCCGCAGCAGTTTGTTTAAAAAGACATTCTCGAAGCTTTGGGAAGATCTCGTCGATGCACTTGCTTATGTCTATCTGCTACCTTCATTTGTTTGCCGCCGCGGTGGCTCAGTGGCTATGGTGCTCGGCTGCTCGCCCAAAAGACGCGGGTTCGATCCCGGCCGCGGCGGCTAGAATTTCTTTGGAGGAAAAATTCTAGAGGCCCGTGTACTGTGCGATGTCAGTGCACGTTAAAGAACCCCAGGTGTTCGAAATTTCCGGAGCCCTTCACTACGGCGTCTCTCATAGCCTTAGTCGCTTTGGGACGTTAAACCCCACAAAACCAAACCAAACCAATCTTCATTTGTTTGTGACTGCTTGCTACAGACATGATTACTTGCAGACTGCAAAATGAGCCCTGTGGAGCTGGTAAAGCTACGCTACGAAGAATGATAATGGGGACGATACACAGGGTAGCAATTCTTGCTCTGTCGTCGTCCCTTAGCATAGTTTCGACATGCCAACTTGCCACCGGTTCACCCCACAGTACGCTATGATTAATTTCTGTGAAATTTGCATTAAGCAAAACTATGTGAGAGGATCAGGTTGTGTAGGCATATTCAGTGCATGCTGTGCAGATAGCTTCCTGCCTCGTCATAGCCTGGCCCCTCTTGTGTTTCTTAGCCTTCATCACCCAGCACCTATGGCCCATTTTTGTGGCATTGGCATGTGCTGCAAATCACGAAACACATTTCATACTATTGCCCCTGCTAGATTGTTTTGGCCCATTAAGTTTTTTCATACAAATCGGCAAGCTTTTAGAAAACATTTCTGCAATATATAGTCAAGCCAGAAAGGTATGATCCCCTCGCTGGCGTTGCTGTGTCCCATGGTGGGATAAAGACATGAATGGGTGGCTCCGTTTCCCCCGACGAGGTTGCTGGCCCCCACATCCGCAGGTGAACGGCACCGCTGTCGCCGTGGTCGTCGCGTCGGCGGCATGGCAAGCCAACAGTGGGGGCACGGCAGGAACACGATACGTCGACAATCACTACAAATTGTGCTCGTATAACTACCAACGTGTAGGACGTGGAATTGCGTGAAATAAGACAACCACTAACAGAGTGAACGTACAAAGCAGGGGACTACTTGACGCATCGAAGACGAAAAAGTTTTCCAGTTCTACGTCAAAATTTACGTCTCGTCCTATGAAAGCCCCAAAACAGACGTTCGGGAAAATGTGCAAAGGTTTTTTTATGGGGTGGGGGGCTCCGTTCCCCTTTTAGAACCGATACTGGTTGACTGACAATAATTGTCGTCCGCGACGACAGGACTGGTCAGCCGCGTGTCGGGGCTGAGGCTCCGAAGGGACTCAGGAGAGGGTCGTGCTGGTCGTTAGGTGTCCGCTGTTTCCTGAGCACGATGGCAGAGGCCGAGTTTGACAAACTGGTCGAGCAGGGAAGAAGCTTCGGCTTCGAAGGAAAAGAACTGTTCCCGTGGTTTGAACAGGAGTGGGCTAGGCGGCGAAGAGATAAATGCAGAACGCACTTAGAGCAAGGAAGAAGGCGAACGCGAAGATCGTATGAGAGATGAGGAGTTGAAGAGGCGGGGCAAAAAGAAAAATCCAAAATAAGAATGGCTTTGCTTGAAAAGGAAAAGGAGGCGTTGTTGTTGAGGCGGGAATCCGCAAGTGCCTCTGAAACAAACTCCGGGTCCCGGTCGGAAGAGAGGGGTGCGGTGCAAGGAAACAAAGTGAACCCGCACAAAGTTATGCCTGTTTTCAATGAACAGCGCGATGACCTCAATGCCTATTTCAGTCCTTCTGAGCGCGTGACAGAGAGGCAAAGTACGCCACGGGACCAATGGTCCACTTATTTGAGCCTGTGTTTCAGCGGCGAGGCACTGAGCGTTTCTAGTCGAATGTCCGCGCCTGATTGTACGAGCTACGACAAGTTAAAGCAAGCTCTGATGGTGCGATTTGGATTGACAGAGGAAGGATTCAAAGAGAAGTTTAAGGGGGCATCGCCCATGAAAGGAGAAACTTACTCCCAGTTTGTGACTCGACTCAGGTATTTCCTCGAGCGGTAAGTAGAGGTTTCTAGCACGGCTTTGTTTGAGCTGACGGTTAAGCACCAGTTCCTTTCAAGCTGCGTGGCACCGCTGGAAATATTTCTTAAAGAGAAAAAGGACCCTACCCTTGAAGAAATGGTAGGAAGAGCGGAGCAGTACGTGGACGCTCAGGCATGGGCGAATTTTACAAAACGGCCAGCGCCAAAGAGGGAGCCGTCAGTTAGAGCCAGCTCTGAACAAATGGTAGAAATGAAAGACGGCAGCAAGTCGGCTGTGAAGCCGAACGATAAGGAAATGCAGAAATGTTTCATTTGCTGACGCCTCGGCCGCCGACCCGAAAGCTCCGGCGTTGGCAGAATGGAGTGGAATAGACAACCTCCGAAAAGTTTCAAGTGCAGGCGAACAGGTCATAGCTGCAAGTGTTGGCAGAGGGTTACGACGAAGCCAAAAGACGCCGCCGAAGAATAAGCATCGGTATGTATCCAGGATGGATACATTGAATTAAAAAATGGGGCTAAGGTTCCTGTTCTTTCCGCCGGTCTGACTGATAAGGCTGTAACTATAAGTGAGATGCTTCCTGTGGTCACCCGTGTGATTGGTAACCAAAGGGTTCGAGTACTTAGAGACATCGGGTGCAACACAGTGATAGTGAGGAGGAGCCTGGTCGAAGATGCCGCTCTCACGAGATTCAGTTCTCCCGTTTACCTCCTCGATTGGTCGGTTCGCATGCTTCCAAAGGAGAGAAGCGAGTAGTGCACTGTGTAGCGGTGTTGAACGCTTAAGACACATAAGGAAGGACGAGATCCCAATTAGAAAGGTGACGTACGGAGTACGTCCCTGCGGGCGCGGTTAAATCGCTAGGCGAGACCGTTGCTGTGCGGATCTTAGGCGGAGGTAGTCATTCGATTAATTATGTTGCACTGGCTGAGACAAAATCGGACAAGAAGCGCGGCCTCGGTCGCTAAGTAGGCTCTTCCACCACGGCGGAGCTGATGGGGATCCAGCTTGGGCTGGACCTGCTGCTCACCCTCGTCCCTCCGCCGCCCAAGTGTGCTGTGCTGTGTGACTCCTGCGCCGCCCTCAGCCGGCTGGAGACCAACGGCCGTGGCACCCCATTAGTACGTTCGCGCATCGAGCAGCTAGCGCAGCTCGGATGCGCCGTGCGCGCGCACTGCGGCGTCGGCGGCAACGAGGAAGCTGACGAACTCGCGACTGCCACAAATCAGCTGCCTCCCAGCAACCTTCCTCTTGCGCTGGAGGACGTGCGTACGGTCATCCAGGATCATCTCCGAAGGCAGCACCCCGATCCCCGCATCGCAGGAGGTGAGCGCATTTTCCACATCACCGGCTGTCGCCCACTCACGCTGGCGCAGCGCGCAATGATCTTAGCTTGCGTATTGGATGCGTGTGGCCCAGGGAACGACGCGTGCGTCAGGGGTTCGCGACGAGTGCTGAGTGTTTTAGATACGGTGCGGCAGAAACTCTAGAGCACTTCCTCCTTCGCTGCACCGTGTTCGCTGATGCCCGTCGCGACATGCTTGCGGCTTACAGGGCGCTGGGCATTCTTCCAGATGCTCTTACTACGTTATTGTGGCCGCAGGGCAGCGCGCACCCGTGAGCGAAGAATGGTGAGCCTCTGTGCATTCCTCGAACAGACGGTCTTGACGTTCCGCCTGTTGTCCACCAGGTAGTTACTTTCAATGACCGAACGCTCTGCGCGTGCTACATTGGACGATGAACAGCCGGACGCCTCCACTCCAGCTGTTTTGTGCTTTGTGTCGTACGCGTGTGTTTGTACTGTGTTCTGCACCCTTAGTGAGGTCCGGCTTAACGCAGCGGTTAGAAGCGGCATCCTCCGGCGCACGGCACGGAGCGCCGTTATGTGAGCGGTTGCCAACGAAGAGAGACGCGTCCCGCCCGACAAGCAGCCTACGAAGCCAGAAGTGCCTTTTGTATACGGTCCCTCCTTCAATCGGCGCTGTTCTCTTTCGCGCTGCGAAGAGAAAACGAGGGCGACAAGGTCAAGACTGCATGCTGCACACGTGACCGGTGCTATGGTGGTGCAGGGGGTCGGGGAGGGGACTGGCGCCTCAGGGGCGGCCCTGGCTTCCTGGGGCCGGGCCCGGCCAACACTCTTTCCATATTCAGTTTTCACTCAACTAAAACACTCGCAGAGTCCGGATACCAGGGGCGTCCTGTGTGCGACGCCCTTTCTCTTTATGGAGAGAAGGTCTCTGCACACCCCCGCTCGAAACAGAGTTCGGAGCGCGGAACTTGTTCGATCCAGCAGCGGGCCCCGCACAAATATACTCCTGCAGGGGTACGGACTGTGTTGACGTCTGAGCGTTAGTGCAGTGTTTTGCAACAAAGCTTACTGCGTAATAAACACTTGTGCTGTCAATAAACTGCGCTTTCCCTCCTTCGGAGAGAAAGTCGGGGCGTGCGGTGAACTCTAGCTGGCTATGGCTGTTATCGTACGGCCTCAGCTTGCACTATTCAGAATTCGCGTTGCGCGGAACACACCGGTCTTGCATTACCCGCCTCAGACTTGTGAGAAACGAAACGGAGAGCTCTATAACTTTACCATGTCCAACTCTCTCGGACGAAAATTTAGAAAACTGAAAAATTGCAAGGTACTCTTACGGAAACATTGAAGGTAATGAATGGTCCATTCTTGTGTTGTGTAGCAAAATCGTTCTTTTAAAGTGCTTCCATCGATCGCATCGAGAAGTGAAGACTGCCATAGAAAAATAATTGGGAACGCTTTTGTAGATAGTGAAAACGTTAATAGAAAAAATTTCAAGACTGCCGTCGGGTGATCTGCGGATATACTGACTGCTATAGTGAATTCTTACATTATATGAAAAAATTTCGTTCATCAACGGTTTCCTACTCTAAAATGCTTTTCTCAAGAATTGTTGGGTATGCATATGCATATCGCTGTCAAATTATTTCCCGCAATATAGCGCGAAATGAATATGCCTCAGCAGCTGTCGCCGAGTATTGCGGTAAACAGTGGCAACCGTCGTGTAAGCTTTTTTTTTCTTTCTGTAAAACTAACAAAATTGGCTTACGGCAAAGTTATGCCGGAGTTGGCTCACTCGTCCACATGTATTGGCACCCTGCACCCGCCAGGCACCGCCACCGTCGAGGCTGCGTTCAGCTCCCCCGCGCGGCCAGTTCCTCGTCCCTGTCAGGAAGGCTCGCCCCGCGACTTCGAAGGGATGGCGTCTGCTAGTGGCTGCTGCTTTTCGTAGAGGCAGGATTTCCGTCTATTCATTCATGAGGCTGAAAAATTCTTTCGAGGAGCGAACGTCAGGAATGGAACGATGCTTTTTGAAGCAGGCCATGTACACAATGTGAAAGAGGCGGTGTCGTGCGACGGGAGCGAAGTAGCAGCCCGGTGCATTGCGCAGACAAGCATCACTGCGCCACCGAAAACGATCAAATTAACGCTAAGAAATATTTCTATCTAATTCCTCTCAGCGCTGCACTCGCACTCATTTTTTTTAATGTAGCTATCTTCCAGTAGACAGGTTGTAGCCGCGAGCTGCAGTTGCAAGGCAGGCAAATGTAAACACGCTGCTGCCGTTACCGTGTTTTTTGGAACGGTGTGAAACGCTCTCCAAAACGAGCCACCCGCAAGCCTGGGGTGTTCCTGCATTTAGAAAGGCTTACCCTGAACTGTTAAAGACGGCCAGTCGGCATAACATTCAAGGTAACTAGAAAACTCCAGTTTCTGAGCGAACGGCGCAAACCTGACTTCGTAACATTCTCGTTTGCCGCACCTTCGGTGTTCGATTTGGAATACCCTGTCCTAACTACGCCTTGAAATGATGTGCCCACTGCGTAATCTGCCACTCATATTTTCTCTTTTTTCAGCAACTGCCAGGATATTATCGCTATAGCACGTGCGTCAGTATTTTGGTGATATGAGATGCCCAATGAACGAGCTTTTGCAAGCAGAAGAGAACGCAAGCTGCGGCGAAGCGCCTGTGCGCACTGGAACTCCTGCGCAAAACAATACTTTTTGACTGGGATTCTGCAAAAAAGGAGTATCCCGGCTATTTCACGCAGAATTCTTGCAGAAAGCTTGTGCTCAAAAAAAAAAAAAAAGGAATTCCATTGCAAGGTTTGTTTAATTTCTACGCATTTAAGTGCCCTGACTCTTCAACATTAGGATATATGGTTATTGTACTAAATTATCACCCAGTCGTTCAGACGTGGAGGCAAAGATTTATCAGAAGCATGTTGCCGTTGCCCCTGGAAACGGTCCTTTACTGTCGAAAAATACGCTGGACGACAAGGCGCAGTGGAAATCAGAAAGAATTCTGCGCAAACCTGGAACTAAAGTAAACGATTCTTTGCAGCGTAGAATTTGGGCTCCTTCCTAAGGTGCGACTGCGGGCGAGTTTTTAAGCCCACATATTGTTGACAGCCAAGTCAATGACCGGGAATCGTGGGTGCAAGAAGAGGGAAGGGTTCCCAGAGAGCCATCAGCAATCCTCCGAGTCTGCTGAATTTGCCATGAGTCAAAATCCTGTATAGGAGGTAATGCATGAGTCAAGTAAGCGTCTTCCGCACGGGTTCGACCATTGTTTGACCAGAAACCGCTCGCGCGTGTTGCCCGTGGCGAAGTGTGGGCCGTCTCCCAATGTCGCGTCGGAAATTTATAAAACTTTGTCCGAGGCGAATTTATATAAGTATTAATGCATCCTACAGCACTGCAATGTGTCCTGCTGTTGTTATGTGCCTTTGTGCTCGGAAAGGAGGCGCACAACTGCTTCGCGACAGCGCGCGCAACGCAGCGGGAGCTGTCGGACTGCCCCCGTCTTCCTGACAGGGACGCCCGCGCCGCCGCCAGTGGCGCGCGCGTCGCGCTGGAGTTAGATGCGCAGGGGGCCTATATGCGGGTAACGTCAAGAAATTTAGCCACAAGTGTAAAAAATACCACAGTAGTCTGAAACAAAACTCATCATTTTACAGCGGGGGCCGTTATACGCATTTTATGCTGGGCCTTTGACCCTATATATGCATTGGCTGCGCAGAGCGAACACTAGGTGTCCGCTCTCGGAGTACCGTGCATGCGAATTCAAGGCCAAATTGAAAATAAAAACTGGAAATGCAGTGGAGTAAACACCGTACTGACAAATTACAGAGGGCACTAAGTGCCTTAAAGGAAAAAGCATTGTTTTTGAAATATATATTTCTTTATTTGCTTCTCTTTTCTACTAACACGCCCACTCATTAGCATACGGTCGTAAGGCGACGAATATACTTGTTCGCCGACACGCAACGCTGTTCTGTAACCTATAGGTTGCCTGTTCGCCTCGTGATCTGGAAGTCCTGGGTTCGATTTCCCGCACCTTCGGAAGAATATTTGGGACCACTACTGCTCATAAACACAGACACCGGTCCCCGTGTCCGACGAGCCATACAACCCTTTCGCGTTAATAATGACGTTGCCTTTTACTCACCTTGCATCAAGCCGAGAATGGCGTGCTGTGCAAATGTGAATGACGTGTGCATTTTGCTCAGAGGCCGTTCAAAGACCACAGAGTGGGCAGCGCATGACCTGAAAAGGTTTAAAAGGTGTAATGTGGCCACTCGGACCTATTTAATCTTCGAGTCACATTAGCGGAAACCTGCCGCGTCGAACGTTGATGGCGATACGAATGATAATCCAAGCAACAGAAAGGCCGGTGAGAGTGAAAAGGAACAAATATAGGTGTTTATTTTGTTTGAACACAACTACAGAAGCAAATTTTGTCGCGTGACAAGTAAGAAAAAAAAATGCTCATCGGAGCAGTAGTGCACACTTGAGAATTAAATGATAACAGCGAGTTATTTCGTATTAGAGAGGACGACTTTTAAGGGGCATGTTCGTTTCCCGAATTCGTGAGGAAACTGCCTGGGAACTGAGGGTGTTTCGAAGTTTCACACCTCTGGCACAACACGGTTCTCGAAGGAGAAACCAGTAAAATAAAAACAAAGTCAAGGAATGTGCGTTATTCAAACTCGACGTTCACGTAGATCCCTTCGTTGGCGATAAACTTTTGCCGCTCGACATCCCTCCACAAGAATTTCTTCGCATCACCGGATTTATTCGGAGATCCAGGTACTGGTTTCATAGTGGCCGAGGAGTCCCTCATGACCACCGGCAGCCTCTTGTCCTTGTCCATACTCTCGGGATGAGTCAATATCAGCGTCACCTTCTTAGAGAACGGCCATTCCACGAACAAATCCCAAGCGCCTTCACAAATCCTGATAGAGAGGGTTACATAACAATCGTCATCGTAATAGAATCGGCACCCCAGCCTGAATGTGTAGCCAGCGACTGTACAGATCTCACTTGATAGCTCGTGATTGCTTTTATATTTTCCTGCCAGCGCTTCGTTTCCGCCGTATACATCGGAAAAGACGCAGGCCGCAATGAAGTTGCCATGTTTGGAAACTGGGCGGCAGGGACCCAGTCTGAATGCAAACTGACTCCGAAGGCTGGCAACACGCTTCATTAAAGAGCGTACATCATTCACCACAGCATCCTTGACTAAAGTCTCGCTCGAGGCACGCTCCAGAATGCCTTCCAAATCCTTCTTCAAGTCGCCAAGCTCTTCGACGGCACTGGAGATTGCCGTGGGGCTCACAGTCTCAGCAGAGCACTGCCTGTAGTGTTCAACCGCAACGTTGCGAAAAACTGATTGTTGGCATACGGCACATCTCACCTTGTCGCTGTCACAGTCAATCAGGAGGTCCTTCAGGTCGCATAACCGAGCGGCGAAGCTGCACTGCTCTCCACCGGCGACACAGAAGACACGGTGCTGCTCCAAGTAAGACTTATTGAAGGTTACAGGGACAATGTCGGCCTCTGCGAACTCCATGCGGTCCAAGGGGCACGTCCCGCCATCCTCCGGAATCAGATCCTTGCACACCTGGCACAAAACGTGACCGCAGGGCATCAACAGGGTGCGGCTGGGCACCACACCGCAGACGCCGCAGACTCGGGTGCTGGGTAGCGGCTGGACGAAAACGACGCGTGGGTGCTCGGGGTAGCCGTCGAATCCAGTTAGAGTATATTTTGTGCCAGCCATCGCGATGTCCTTGTCGTTCGCGAACGACCACAATGCTGCAGAGTGTGGAGCGACAACCGTAGATGCAGCCGCCAAGTCCGAAAAGCGGCAACCAGTAAATCTATACTCTCACGGAGCGTGCAGAACGAGAAGGCGTCGAATGCGAAGTTCACCAACTCAGCCGTGAGCGACAACTGCAGCAACTGCGAATGCGAGGAACGGCAATGCGTCCAGGTAGTCTAGGGACAGAGGGAGAGAGCGTGCATTTATAAAGAAAGGGTGAGCCGTGGTCGCCACGGTGCTACCGGTTTCTCGACGGTGACGCAGCTCGGCGGCGCCCGTCAGAGCAGGCAGAGCGTCATGCGCACGCGCAGTGGGGGTTTGAAAGGAGATTGCATCATAAGCTTGACTACAGCCGATACAGTGCAGTTGTCTGTCGCCTCAAGATGGCCAGTGCGGGAGCAAAGGCTGCAGCGGCGACCCGGAGCTGGTGACGACGAGCAAGCCGGTGACGAATCCCGCGGCATGGGCGTTATGGTGCGTGCTCACATTTACTCGGTGACATCGAAGGCAGAGCACGTTTCACGTGCGCATGAGCTGGCTGCTTTTATTGTAGAGTTTGATGGGTAACGAAATGTTTTGCAAATATCTGAAAAGATGTTTTAAAGGGTATTTAATAAATGTATAAATAATTTAAGTGAAGCGCCACCTTTGTGTTCAGGTGACAGCGGTGTGTTTCAGCAGGCCGAGACAGCGCAGCAAGTCGGGACGGCGCATACTAAATCTGAGTCCCAGCACTTGTACAGTCGTCAGTGCGTCTGTACAGAGCTCTCGAAGGGCCACAGGCGGCCTAACCAAGGTCAACTGAAATAGGTCGCGAAGCCGGAGCTTGAATGCGGCCCAGAACCAAGTGCAAGCGACATCAAATTAGTGGTGGAACTAAAGCGCCAAAATGAAACGAGTGGACAAACACGACTAGAAGAGGAAAATAATTAGGACATATTTTGTGTTTCAAAAGCATTCAAAAACAATTGCAGTGATTCCTTTTTAAATGTTTTAGTTGTGTGCATTTTGTTAGAAAGTATAGCGCTTGCTTTGTAAAAATTTTATGGCAGCGTTCGCTCAGAACAGGGGCAATGGCAGCGGGGCGATGCCAAGGTTGACTGTGCTCTGATGTCATGCCCTTGTCATATCTTTTGACCATTCTGCTTGCTTTTGCTTGAAACTCGATTCTGCTAGCCCTACTTCTTCCTCTTTGCTTGTTGCTCGAGTTCTTGGTGTGCATCGTTCGTGTACAGTTTCCGCTTTTCCCTTTTGCCAGCGCTTCTGTGTAGTTTCGTTCGGTTGGGTGCGGTTCTGTCGCTTTTGCCCCAAAAGTGCATCGTCTGTGGCCATGGGGCCCCCGTACGCAAAAAAAAGGTGTGCGGTTGCACGATGTGCGAGCGATAACCTGTCTGGTGGCGTCACATTTCATCGCTCTCCTGACATTCAGCGTGACACCTGAGGCGAGGACGAAGGAAAAAGGCACAACGATAACTGACTACCTAAAGATAGCGTTGGTGGTCGGCACTCGTCGTGTCTTCTTTCTTCGTTCTCGTGTAGGGCGTCGCGGCGTTCAGCAGTTTATTTTTCCCGCCATGCAGCACGTGACGCTGACGTCACAAATATGACGTCACTAAAACACATGACTTTAACGTCGCGTTTTTGTTTTAATTATGACGTCACTTTTTAGTTGTCTACGCATTTCGAAGACGGCGCTGGCTGCGCTCCATGAGCCGCCATGTTTTGAACGTATGGGCTTCTATGCAGCCTACGCTACCATAGTACATCTACCTTGGCCTAACGCTAACGCCTGGTTTGAGATAGCCTGCTTTAGAGCATGCGGCGCCACACACTGATGACACTGCCTTCCGCTTTATCGCCGCGCTGGCCCGCTGCCGCCGCGATCGCGAACAATCACCGATGAAGGCACTGCAAGCCACTGCAACCAAACTGACATAACACATCTCGGGAAATTTTTTTATGGAGCGCGTGTTTTCTCAGCTTTGGTTCCGCGGCCTGCCGCCCCTTCACCAGTGATCGTTTGCGATCGCGACTGCGGTCCAGCGTGGATCGGGCATTGGCGATCGGAACGTGGCGACACGGTGTCTGGCGATGACAAGAAAGCTGTTGACGTGACCTTCGCATTGCCACGATGGCGTGTTAACATAGCTCGACAGCGCGCACGAATCCAGGCCACCATGTGTGCACGCTCGCATGTAGTGGTACGTATGGCTCGAAGAGCGCAGTTCACAGCAACACTCGGCTCCGCACGAACCACAACTGAAAATTTTTGCTTTGGAACAGCTTGATCAGGATAGGTCGCAGTCCATCTGATTATCCCTCGCAATGGCGCGCGTAGGAACAAACGCAGCTGTCGCTGATCATGGCTGCAGGGACCGGGCACCGACGAGGAAGACGATGACGTCACCCTCGCGTCGCCATGATGTCGCAAGCTTACTTCATGAGGTCGCAATAGATACTTAAATATCGGCTAAACCCGCCAACGAACGCGAACCCAAAATCATTGCTGCCATCGAGGAAGGGTAACGTCACCGGCTTCATCGTCATTTTCAGCCAGCAGCTCCTTTCTTTGGTACTGCGCGCGCAGTTTTCGGCGAAATAAGAGCGGACCGTCACTGCGCCGGCTAAGTGCGCACTGCTGTTTGAAGCAGCAGGTGCCTGCTTACACAAATCCTGGCCTGTTTCCGAACGTGCCTCTGAGGCGCGCACACTAGCGTTAACACACACCATAATGGCGGTGCGAAGCTGACGCCACTGGCTTAGCCGTACCGGATGCACATTCTCGCGCTGATTTTGCATACGCAGTTGTAGCACTACGAGAAACTACACTGTGAAGTCGAGAGTTGGGCAAAACGACACTGCTGCAGGGCCTGCGTAGCATTACATTCCGCTTACATTCTGTTTCCAAGCCGCATATCTAACCCGGCTAGCTAGCAGTCACGGTTATCACAGCGTAATGTCACGGCTTCATCTTCGCCGTCCCCTCCCCCCTGCGGCTGCTCTCGCCAGTCGCTTTGCAGACGCTCTCTCCTACCCCTTGTCAAAGCGGCGCGGGACTGGCGCTGCGAAGCGCACATGATATAGCACGCTAGTTCGTGGCGTATGTTGTCGGCGCTCTGCGGCGCGCTGTTGCTTCACTCTGGCCCGTCATCCGACGATCAACGAACGTCACATTTCTAGCTTACTCTCTGCTTCCATGTTTGTGCAGTACTCTCTGCAATCTTCTGATCAGTCGCCACCTTTAAGAGCGCCACAATGACTGGCAAGGAATACACTAACTGGATTCGAGGGCTACCCAGAGCGCCAACGCGTCGTCTTCGTCGAGCCGCTGCCGAGCATTCGAGTCTGCGGCGTCTGCGGTGTGGTGCCCAACCGTTCCCTGTTGCTGCCCTACAGTCACGCTTTGTGCCGGGTGTGCAAGGATCAAATCCCGATGGAAGGCGGGAAGTGTCCGTTGGACGACAGGGAATTCGCAGATGCCGACGTTGTTCACATAACCTTTAAGCAGTCCCAGTTGGAGCAGCACCGCGTCTTTTGCGTCGCCGGTAGTAGGGAGTGCAGCTTCGCCGGTAGGCTATGCGACCTGAACGACCACCTGATTGAGTGCGGCAGCGACATAGTGAGGTGTGGCAAATGTCTACAGTCAGTTGTTCGCTCCGTTGCCGTTGAACACTACCGGCAGTGCTCTGCCGAGGCTCCTCTACGGCACTGCGTGAGCGTCAAGAGGATCTCGAGTGCTGTTGTAACGCTCCGCGACATGAAGAAAGATTTGGAGAGCATACGGGTGCGGGCCTCACGCGATAATGTTGGCAAGGATGGTGTCGTGAACGGCGTAAACTCATTGATGGAGCGTGTGGTTAGTCTTGAGCGTGAGTTGGCCCATGCAGGAAAAGAGGCCTGCGGAGAAAAATGCGTCTCATCGCAGCCTGGTGTGAAGAAAGTTGCAGGTCTCGCGGGACCTTGCCGCCCTGCTTCCAAGCTTGGCGCCTTCATCACCTTGTGCGAGTTCACCGGCGTGTATGACGGCACTAACCGGCATCAAGAAAGAGTACAGGCTGAGGACAAAGAAATACACATTAGCTGGCTACACTTTCGCTCTCCAGTGCAAGTTGCAGAAGAAGGATGACGTTCATGTGACCGTAAGCTTCTTACTGTTTCTTAAGCAGGGTGTCTGGGATTGTATGGTAGAGTGGCCTTTCGCTAAAAAGGTCACGATAATACTTACGCACCCCAAGGATGAGGTGAAAGACGTCAGGATGCCGGTAGTTATGGAAGATCCCGAGTGTGTGAAGAAACCAGGTGGATCTGGGAACTTTGGTGCGCCTACTAAGGCAGAGGACTGGACGGACCTTGAAGTGCAAGGTTTTTTTTAGTGAGAATGCTCTATATGTCAACGTCGAGTTCGAGTAACGAACACAGCACTCTACGTGTTAGGCTGCCCATTCGCAGTGAACATCCCAGATGGTTAAAAACAAGTTCTGGGTTCATCGAAATTGTTTGGTTCCTTGGTGGGAAGAAATTGGAAGGGTACTGCATACGTGAGAAGTGATCGTGTACTAGACCTGTAAGTTCGATTCACGTGGCACGCCATTTCTTTGTTGCAACTGCGTTCCCCCAGTTAGGCGTTTTCGCTTCATGTTTGCCATGTGTCACATTGTGGCACAGCAGCGAAGCTTATTGCAATGGTTAGTCCCTAAGCAGTCGGAGTCCCGCTGCAACTAGAACAATATTATTAAATTTCGCCCTATTGCCGGGTTATTGTCATGTTGACATTACTCTTTTGATCAAAGGTTATGATTGTTTTTGCTTGGTTTTAACAGGACAAAAGTGTCTTCTCTCTATTCAAGTGAAATAAAGGTTATGGTCTTCTGCATGTATGGTGACGTGGCCTCCATTCACAGAAGTATGTTTTAACATACTTCCGTGTTTCCGCTTTATTGCGAGAAAAAGTTGTCGCGTACTATAGATCCAGCGTACCCAATTTTTACTACGGTGTCAATTGGAGTACACTGCCTGCGTTTATTAAATCATCACGATGATATCATTTGCTCACACAGGAAGTATGACACATTTCCTCGAAACATGATTCGAACGCAGAAACCAGCGCCAAACTTATCTTTATGCTCATGCACATTTGCTCTAATTGTTGAACTATCTCTTGTATTTAATGATACATTGTGGTTGTATATCTAGTGATTCTTATGCTATTTATACATGTGTTTTCTACAGCTCTAATTTCTTCAATGCCAACACTGTGTGCACAATTAACATGAAGTCTCCCAAACAGTTAAACTTTGAGGCGTTCTTCTGTACTACAATTGTCCTCAATATTTTTGAATAAAATAGCTTTGAGATAAGCGAAACTGAAACTGGAATAGGAAATGAAACCAGGTAGCATCGAATAAATTGTTTATTGCATGCCCACCAAACCAAAACGTCTGATGGTCACTACGTGGCCGAAGACGAGACGGCGTAGTCGACGTCCTGCACGCGTTTTTCCTCTGGCTCAAAACTTTACTTCATGCAGATTGGTCAGAATGCAGGTCTGGAAAGAGGTAAAACAAGACAGGCAGGAGAAGTTAGACTATGCTATGCACTTAACAGCACTCGAGAAATGTAGGGACTGTTAGTCAATTAATTTTTGCTTAATTATTCCTAGCAAGCGAACTGATGAGCCGTCGTCATAAATACGGCTTAGAAGCCGCACGGCGGAGACATTCTTTGCAGCCGCTTTGGCTCAATGGTTTCGGTGCTCAGCTGCTGACCCGAAAGACGCGGGTTCGATTCCAGCCGCGGCGGCGGTACAATTTCGATGGAGTCAAAATTTTAGAGGGCCGTGTACTGTGCGATGTAAGTGCACGTTAAAGAACCGCAGGTGGTTTAAATATCCGGAGCCCTTCACTACGGAGACCCTCATAGTCTGAGTCGCTTCGGGACGTTAAACCACCACAAACCTAAAACAAACCTTTGCAAAAAGAATCAGATTTTTAATGTCACTGCATGAGATTTGCCGTTTTAACTGCGTTTCCCGTATTAACCTCGGCTTCGAAATAACACGGGGATAATTAAAAAAAATAATTTTTTTAAATAAGGTTTCTCCGGGGGTTGCCGAAAAGATGCGACGCGTCCATTGACTCAACAATGAGAGGAGCAGTCACTTTGAGTGATCGTTTGATTACGTCGTTACAAATAGGGCGACTTAGTTTGGCATATATGCTTTGGTGTATACACTTTGCATATACTGCCAAGTACTGCGGTAAAAAGCGCTGCCGTCTGTGACCTAAGAGACCCACGTGACCTGGCGCTTTGGTTGAATCGGCACACTTACCTTGACTTCGTCGTAGGCAACATTTTCCTTCTCTGTAAGTGCTGCCGCTTCCTAAAATGATAACATAAAAGAAAGATATAATGCTTTGCAATGAACTGAGTGGATGAACACAAATTTATTAAGGAAGACATTACCTTTGGGCACGACAACATTGAAAGAATACGGGGTCCTAAACCCCCACCAGAGCGCCAGCGCTGGCTTGGAAGCTAGTGTGAAAGCTACATTGTCGTCTGCCATTGCCCCAGTGCAAGTCCCCCGTGTGTGCTAGACTGTAAAAATATTTCTTTTAACTTCATTTTTTTCTCTCTTTTTATTAGATCCCTGTCCTGCACAAAGTTCCTGCTCCCGAGAGTTTCTTGGCGTCGGATTCTAGGCACAGCTACAGGACTTGGTCACGTACGTAGGCAAAAGTGCCAGTTAAAAACGGCGTTAATTGGATACTTCGTTATGAACATCGTCTATCGTGATGCTTAGCGTCTGTGCTTATGTGTGTCGTTTGTCCTTTTTTCTTTACGCAGTTTTACTCGTTCGCTAAGGGTTCGCTCAGCTGAGTTGCAGTCATGCTGCACGGAAAATATGTATGTGCATTGTTTTTAAGAAGTGGTTCTGACAGATACAGGTACCTCCGATATGAAAGGGAACAGTGAGTTTGCGCAAGACAGTGAGTTGTGTTCTATATTCTGCACTGGGGTTAAATAAAATCTGAAACAGCTGCTGTTCATCAAAAGGTAAACTATTTAGAACAGAGGAAAATGTTCCCTTCTCGCTCATTTTTTGAGTAATCATTAGTTGAATGCTCGCAGTTTGTTCTCGTTAATTTCGAACGTACCCGTATCAGTTAAATCACTCGGATTGCTCGGTTTGGTCCTGGTCGCCATTTGTAACCCATTGCTTTGTAAAGTTAACTAAAACACGAGAAGAATCCGCAAAAAAGGCCGCCGATAGTAGGACTACATAAAGGAAGGATGTCCACTGGTACTGCGGTCATACCTTCGCGCGTATCGATGCATCTCTGAAGCATAGTTTTCCCTGAAAAAGAAGAAAGAAAGCAATATCCTTATCCACACAAGAATATGGATTTTAGCCTAGGCTAGTCCGTTCATTGTTGTCAAGATTAATTCAGCTCGAAAGAACGAAGACACATAAGGGAACACACAACACAGGAGAGGCGTTGGTTCTGCATTATGTTTTCTCTTTTGTGTTCTAATTTCTTCGCGCTGGATTCATCTTTTGACGCTCAGAAATAGCGATTAAACTGTGTTGAACAACCCGAGAAGGGCTTCCACTCAGATTACGTATATATCTAACCGGTAAAAGGTATTGGTAGAGGGAAGGTGAGCAGACGGTTCTTGATAACCACAGACTATACAAGGGAGGGAAAAGCCTCAGAGTGCTTGCCTGAGCACTATGAGGTTGTTCCCTCCCTTGTTTATTTCGTGATTATCCACAAAGTATTTTTTTTGTTTGATGGGCCAATATGGGGTTTCTTGTGAACTACTCAAGTAACCATCCACCGCATGGGCCACAGATGTGTCGTCATCGTCAAACAGTGTTAAATGAAAAGAAAAATGAAGGTAGATAAGGGCAAAAACAACTGACCGAAGGTGTATATTATTGACAAATAAATAACCACGCTAACGGCTACAACTTACAGCGAGCTCTCTTTCAGCGGGGTTTGAAATGTCAGACTTCGTAGCTGCGCACTTCGTTCCTTCGCTTGCGACGGGAAGTGTGATCTGAAACAGGAATGCATGAATATATTCACAAATGCATGCGGAGCGAACCGCTTCATCTTTATTACTTTCGTACTTATAAAATTTCGTTTAAACGTATTTAAAGCATTGGCGACGTGTAAACATTTCAGAGTAAACCTACAGATGCTAAAAGCTCATGGAGAAGGGCGTCACGGTAAGTTTCCGCATACACATGAAATTTAGTTGCTTTGGACCCTATAAAGACGAAACAGATAAAAAACCAGAAACCTAGGCAGAGGCACAGGGACACAAAAATTCGCAGAGACATCTAATTACATTATTTGCTGGAAATGTGACAGCGTTAGAAGCTGTTGACGCCGTTACATTAATTTTTGTGCCGTTATTTCTTGGCTGTGTTTTCAGAGCCCTGCATCTCTGTCTGAACCAGGACCAGAAACTTACAGTTGCCACTTCCGCTCTGGTGACGTCATTTCCAGTGCTCGGAATTATGCGACCAATGAGACATATTGCCACGCGCCTAACGCGCCGCGCGGCCTCCGCGCTGAGTCGAAGACGACGACGAAGCGGCGGTGGGCTCTCGTGGCGCGCTGTTCTGTTCTGTGTCGTGGAAGCTGGCTCGATAATTAAAAAGAAGGCTCCCGGTCTTGGGTTCTCCCCGACGTCTACCTTCACGGCTCCTCTGGTCGTGACACTGGTGGAGGTGCGGCCGATGCTCCCTACTCCTGAGGACGACTCGACGCGTCCGCCTCTTGTGACCACCCCTGTCCATCGTGCCAGCCGGAGGATCCGCGGCCTGTCCCCCGAGGCCCTTCCTATTGTCAGCGCGCCTTCAACTACCACTCCACTCATGGCGACGCCACTGCCCGCCCTGCCTACGACTGTCCCTGCAGCCAGCCCCACCTATCTCACCCTTCAGACTCCACGCACGCCTAAGCCCTTTCACGGCGACCTGTTTGAAGATGCCGAAGACTGGTTGGCTCACTACGAACGGGTCGCGACCTTTAACTGCTGGGACGACGCTACAAAGCTGCGTAACGTTTACTTCAGCCTTGAAGACTCTGCACGAACGTGGTTCGAAAACCATGAGACTACTTTCTCTACGTGGCCGGACTTTCGACGTCAGCTCCTGAGTACGTATGCCAACAGCGACCGCCGGGAGAGCGCAGAGCGTGCACTGTCCTCTCGAATTCAGCTCCCCAATGAGGGTGTTGCCATGTACGTCGAGGATGTGAAGCGTCTTTGCCATCGCGCCGATCCGGCCATGCCTGAAGAAAAAAAGTTGCGGCACCTGATGCGCGGCGTAAAAGACCAGCTCTTTTCCGGCCTCGTGCGGAACCCGCCCAACACCGTCGCGGAGTTCCTGGCCGACGCCGTGCACATGGAGAAATTGCTGCAGCAAAGATCCTATCAATACGACCGGCAACTGCGCAAGACGTCGACTCTATCAACGTTGGACCGGTTGGACCATGATCCCAGGACGAATCCGGACTCTCTTCGCGAACTGATCCGTTCCGTGGTCCGCGAGGAGCTGCAGCACCTTCAAGCCACCTTTGCCCCTCGCGTCGATTCCGTCACCAGCGTCATCCGCGAGGAAGTCCGACAGGCACTCAGGGCACAAGACGCTGCAGCTGTGCCGGCGCCGCAACCGACCCCATACGATCCCGCGTCGTACCCGACTCCTGTCCAGCCAGTCACGTACGCGGACGTCGTGCGCCGCGCGGCCCCATCTCCTGGGCCTTCGCCTTACACCGCACCATTGGTCGCGGTGCACTCTGCCCAGCCGACTCCTTACTGGGCGGATCGGCGCCAGGCACCGCGGAAGACTGACCTCTGGCGCACTCCGGATCAACGCCCGCTCTGCTACCACTGTGGTGAGGCCGGCCATCTCTACCGGCGGTGCCCCTATCGCGAAATGGGACTACGCGGTTTTTCTGTCGACAGCCCCCGTCCACGCCCTGGAGAGCGCCCTCAAGACATCGCCGAGTATGTCACCCGCCAGCGTAGTTCACCATCTCCTCCGCGCCGCGAGTCGCGATCGCCCTCTCCACGCCGGTCTTCGCCCTCTGGGTCCCGTTTCGCCTCAGGACAACGTGGTTCCTCGAGCCCTCGTCGGGAAAACTAGCTCCGGCGGCCTTTGGAGGTGAGGCCGCCGAACGCCGTTCCGACGCAAAGCTTCCACCGCCGCAGCAACTGAATCGCCCCGACGTCGCACGCCGCATCGCTGCACAGTTTTCCCCGACGCGCCTTTCGTATCGCCGCGATGCCGCAACCCCAGTCGCCTACCCGCTTCCGCCGCCGCACCGACCCAATCGCCCCGACGCCGAACGCCGCATCGCCGAAGAGTTTCCCCCAACGCGCCGCTTGAATCGCTCCGACAGCGCAACCCCAGTCGCCGACCAGGTTCCGCCGCCGCACCGACTGAATCCTCCACAACAGCCATCGACGGGCCGTACTGAAGGCAGGGTCTCCTTGGATATCCCTGTTCTCGTCGACGCAAAGGAGGTCAGCGCGTTGGTTGATACGGGCGCAGATTACTCTATCCTTAGCGGACGGCTTGCGACGGCCCTGAAAAAAGTGACGACACCCTGGGACGGTCCCGACATACGCACGGCAGGCGGACATCTTGTCGCACCACTCGGCATGTGTGCGGCCCGGGTTACGGTTCGAGGCTGCACATTCGTTGCCACTTTTCTCGTTCTCCGCGACTGTTCTCGTGATGTCATCCTTGGCATCGACTTTCTTCGCGAGCACGGTGCGATCATAGACCTCCCGAACCGCTTGGTGACGTTTTCTACCGCAATGGCCACAGAAGAACCTGCGCACCAGGGTTCTCGGTCCGCCCTGCGAGTCGCCGACGATAACGTTACGGTGCCACCACGTGCCAGCATTCTCGCGAGAGTTACCTGCGACGAGCCACATAGGGGACTCCGGGTTGTCGAGCCTAATGTCTCCCTCGTACTCACTAAGGGGGTTGCGGTGGCACGGGGCCTTGGATCCTTTCATGACGGTTGTACAGAGGTCCTTGTCACCAACTTCTGCAATGAACATCGACATCTGTTCCGTGGCACAGCCATCGCTTACGTCGACCATGTTCAGGAAGTGGCCGAATGCTTTGCTTGTGCGGAGGACACACCTGGAGCTGACGCCGAAGCGGTCACCAGCGTAGACATAAATCCTGGCCTTCCACCCACTGAAAAGAGGCAACTCCAGGACCTCTTGCGGGAGTTTGGTGCGTGTTTCACGTCGTCGTCCAAAGTGCGCCAAACGTCGATAGTTAAACACCGCATTATCACGCATGAAGGAGCCCGACCCATCCATCAGCAGCCCTATCGTGTGTCCCCTCGTGAGCGAGATGCTATTCAAACACAGGTCGAAGAGGTGCTCACAGACGGCGTCATCCAACCGTCAAGCAGTCCGTGGTCGTCTCCTGTCGTCCTCGTGAAAAAGAAAGACGGGACACTACGGTTCTGCGTCGACTACAGGAAGCTGAACAGTGTGACCAAGAAAGACGTGTACCCGCTCCCGCGTATCGACGACTCACTCGACCGACTTCGTCAAGCCAAGTACTTCTCTTCGGTCGACCTCAGAAGTGGTTATTGGCAGATAGAAGTTGATGAGAGGGACCGTGAGAAAACCGCCTTCATTACACCGGACGGGCTGTATGAATTTCGCGTCCTCCCATTCGGGCTCTGCTGTGCTCCTGCCACGTTCCAAAGAATGATGGACACCGTTCTCACCGGTTTGAAGTGGCAGACCTGTCTTGTTTATCTTGACGATGTCATCATTTTTTCCGCAACGTTCACGGAACATCTGCACCGCCTCAGGACTGTCCTCAAAGCCGTTCGATCCGCCAACCTCTCCCTCAAACCAGAAAAATGCCACTTTGGGTTCACCGAATTGAAGTTCCTCGGGCACGTCATTCGTGCTGACGGAATCCGCGCTGACCCAGAGAAGCTTGCTGCCGTTGCTGCCTTTCCGGTCCCCTCCCACAAAAAAGCTGTCCGACGTTTTCTGGGCCTGTGCTCCTATTATCGCCGCTTCATTAGAAACTTCGCCCAGCTCGCCAGCCCTCTGACGCTCCTCACCCGTGATGACACGTCATTTTCCTGGGGCAACGAACAACAGACTGCCTTCGACGAGTTACGACGCCTACTCCAATCACCGCCCATCCTGGCACATTTCGACGAAGATGCCGACACGGAGGTGCACACGGATGCGAGCAACGTCGGTCTTGGCGCCGTTCTAGTTCAGCGGCAAAACGGTGTCGACAAAGTAATTGCCTACGCCAGCCGCGCACTGTCGCGTGCTGAGTTGAACTACTCTACCACGGAAAAAGAATGTTTAGCGGTAGTCTGGGCCGCCGCCAAGTTCCGCCCATACCTCTATGGCAGACCGTTTCGTATCGTCACCGACCACCACTCGCTGTGCTGGCTGAAAAATTTAAACGACCCTTGCGGCCGACTAGCACGTTGGGCATTACTCCTGCAGGAATTCGATTTCACCGTCACCTACAAGTCAGGCCGGAAACACACCGACGCTGATACCTTGTCACGTGCTCCCGTCGAACCTCCTCCGCAAGACACCACCGACGATGATAGCTTCCTTGGAGCGGTCAGCACATCTGAGCTCGTTTCCAGACAGCGTGCCGACGCCGAGCTCCGTCTGTTCATCGAACATCTCGAAGGTGGGTGCCCTGAAATAGCACGAAACCTAGCTCGTGGACTATCGTCGTTCTGCCTGCGGAGAGGGGTGCTTTATAAAAAGAACTCTACTTCAAGTCCGACAACTTACCTGCTCGTCATACCGTCTGATCTGCGGGATGAAGTCCTCCTTGCCTGCCATGATGAACCGACTTCCGGCCACCTTGGAGTTACCCGCACCTTATCCCGAATCCGGCAGAACTATTACTGGCCCAACCTAACTTCCAGTGTCAAGCATTATGTCCGGACATGCCGGCAATGCCAGCGGCGAAAAAAACCCGCGCTCAAGCCTCCTGGGCTGCTTCAGTGCATCGAGCCGCCACAAATACCATTCGACAAAGTCGGCATGGACCTTCTGGGGCCATTTCCTCTCTCGTCTTCCGGCCACAAGTGGATCGTAGTCGCCACAGACTACTTGACCCGCTACGCTGAAACGAAGGCCCTTGCGCGAGGTACTGCCGCCGAAGTTGCCCACTTCTTTATGCACGACATCGTGCTTAGACACGGCGCCCCATCGGCCATCATTACTGACCGAGGCAAGGCGTTTACAGCCCGAGTCCTACGTGACATCTTAGCGCTTAGCCATACTGCTCATCGACCAACAACAGCGTATCATCCCCAAACAAATGGTCTAACGGAACGGCTCAACAAAACATTGGCGGACATGATCTCGATGTACGTCGACGTTGAACACAAAACCTGGGATGAGGTCTTGCCGTACGTCACCTTCGCATATAATACCGCGACGCAGGAAACCACCCAGTTCACCCCGTTCCGTCTCGTGTATGGCAGAGAGGTCCGCATGATGCTAGACGCCATGCTGCCGTACGGCGACGCAGAGCTTCCCCCTGAAGCTGGCCACTTCGTGGAGGAAGCAGAGCAGGCCCGTCAGCTGGCCCGCTTGCACATCAAGGACCAGCAATGCGCCGATGCCCGACACTATAACCTTCGGCACAGGGACGTGCACTACGAGCCGGGCGACCACGTGTGGGTGTGGACACCAGTGCGCCGCAAGGGATTGTGCGAAAAGCTTTTAAACAGGTATTTTGGCCCGTACAAGGTCCTGCGCCGCCTGAACAGCGTCAACTACGAAGTTGTCCCCCATGGAACTGTGGTCGTCGGCCCTCAGCGTCAACGGCCTGAAATCGTGCATGTAGTGCGCTTAAAGCCGTACTTTTCGCGTGACTGAGCGCTGTGTTCACGCTGCTTCGTACCTTTTCCCCTTACCCCACGTGTGAACTTGACTCCCCTGCATGTCATCTAGCGCGCACTGTATAGTTCACCTCACCCCCAGTCCTCCCCTCACTGTACATATCCCATTCCACATCGAGACGATGTTTGTTTTCGCGGGGGGGAATAATGCCACGCGCCTAACGCGCCGCGCGGCCTCCGCGCTGAGTCGAAGACGACGACGAAGCGGCGGTGGGCTCTCGTGGCGCGCTGTTCTGTTCTGTGTCGTGGAAGCTGGCTCGATAATTAAAAAGAAGGCTCCCGGTCTTGGGTTCTCCCCGACGTCTACCTTCACGGCTCCTCTGGTCGTGACAATATTTTACCCGATGGGGCTTCTAATGCTTTAGCATTCAAACGGACATGCAGTCAAACAGCCACAAACAGGGACAGACGGCCTCATAAGATGCAAAAAAAAAAAACTTTTAAAACTGAGAAATCGGAAAGAATATACAAAAACAAACATTCAAACAAACACAGGAAGAGACAAGGAGACACCTAGGGAACACTTAAAACTGCGTACAGGAACTCCCTGTGGTGACAAATGAGGTCGATGGTATCTTCACCGCTTATCCCTACCACCTGAAGAGCCCACTTCTCTCCGTTCTGAGGCCCGCTTCAGTGAAGTGAACACGTAACCGCCACGATGCTCAGTGGTTAGAGTTACCGGCTGCTGAGGTCAAATACGGGGGTTCAACCCCGCCGCAGCGGCCGCAGTCCGATGAAGGCGAAACCGGACAGTCTTGTATTGCGTGATGGCAGTGCACGTTAAAGAACACGAAGTGGTCGAAAATTTACCGGAGCTCTCAAATCCGGTCCTTGTTTCTCTCTTTTTTTTCTTTCTTTCACTTCCTCCTTGCTGCCTTTCCTCATGGCGCGGTTAAGGTGTCCACTGCGAAGTTAGTTACTGCGCCATTTCCTTTGCTTCAGAAGCAATCTTCATTTTTTTCTCATACAAATCGACCTCGAGAATGCCCGCTCCTCTAGTCGCTTATTGTCTGTATTCATACATTCCGTGCATTTATGTTAGAAAAAAAAAACAGTCGTTTTGGGTAATTAGGCCATATGCGGATATGTGCGCTAGCATGACGTCAGTTGTCGGTTGGAGCTACGAGCTACCATGTGGTACCAGGCTACCACCTAATTATCACCCCAACCTCTTCTTCTGTTTATCTTCTGTGCAAGCACCATTCGAATTACGTTCTCCTCCTAACCACTGCTGCTCATTCCGCTTAGCTCGGTGCGCATAGGGGCGGTGCCACCTAATTAGCGCCCCAGGTTCGTGAGAAGTAAGCCACCCGGTGGTAGGTGGCGCAGTGGCATAAGGCAGGTGCTATGGCAGGTGTTGCCATTGGAGGGACTTGGGCTGCATGGCTTGTGTTGCTACCCAGGTAGCTCTTCCCGAGCACCCTCTCACGACTAAATCGGATGCCGCCTGACACGGTGGGCAGGTGAGCAGCATGCCACAAAACCGGCTTCAGAGAAACAGACAGACAAACAAACAATGCCCTGGGAATGGCCGCTATAAGTGCCAGGGTAGATAGATATATCAAGCCGCAGATTACCTTCCTTAGCAGTGTTACTCCTTCCGGATTCTTGGCGGCGCAGTCTAGAAGGATCTTGCCCTTCGAGAGTATCTTCTCCGCCAGCTCATCGTTGCCGGCATTTTCGCGAACGGCTTTCTCGATGAGCGCCTTCACCTCCTCCACTGCGAATGGGTGGGGTTAATGTTCTCCACTGTATAACCAGAATGTTGCAACTATCGCAGGTAAGCTTTGTTCGACAGAAAGAAAGTGTCGCTGCAGTGTGTTCAACCGAGCTCATTCTTTGTCTCAGCTTCTTACAGCTCAGAGGGGAGCAAGAGACATTCTCCTGTATTCCCCCTTTCTTTCGAGACGCCGTGAGGGCGGTGGATCTACTGTGCCTCTCTTTCCTTCATCTAAAGGAACACCCGCTATAAGGCACACATGTGTGAGATCCACATTGAATATAGCTTGCTTGCCCATTCAATTTTTTTTTTCAGGAAGGTAATGATGCACTTAAAGCGGAGTGGTGAGGTGTGTGCTAGAACTGCTGTCTTCTCACGCCTAATTATTGTAGTTATTAACGGCGTATTCGAATGGACTGCTCGGAGCGTCGCCCAGAATGCGCGGGAGCACGATGTGCGGCAAGGTCCAACCTGAACTCAGGACCTGAATGCAAATCACCCCCTGAAACTTGCTTTTGGCTTCGCGGAGCAATATAACTTTCCCCAGATCACCTATTGGAAAACGTCGTAAACAGTAAAGAGAGATTGAAGAGGAAGCTTAAGCTTTATGGACAAAGCGAGCTCACACACGCGGTTACAGGAGCACTCATTCTTCTTGCAGAAGTAAACTACGACGTGCGCGGTGCTTCGTCGATAACACGTCGTAGCAGCTGGCTTTTGAATTGTTTTTTTACAGAAGGGATGCGACAAAGATAATGTTTTGTCACTAGACGGGGTTGTGGCTGCATGCAGTTGAGAGAGCTCTGAGGGCTTCTAGTGAATTAAGATACCAGTTTTAGGTCGTAAACGCGAATTTTCTTGGAAGCAACAAAAGCTCTGCGATTTCTTTTTCAAGTAATATTCCACAATATTTCGTTCCATGAATATGATTTTCTTTCCACGAAATTGTACGTGACAGACGACATTGAGTAACTTTTATTACTAGCCCGGCTCCAGCTCCAGTCACAGCGTGTTTTTTAAACCATTGTTAGAAACAGCCATCTGATACTTATTGAGGTGTATTGAAACTTTATGCTACTGGCCATGTGGCACACATTTACGATGCAGATCTCTATCACCGTAATGCTCAGTCGAACCATTTGTCACTAAACGAACAGCATTTCGTTCACAAGTCTTTATAAAGTGGTATTCATCCTGTGAACGCTAGCTTGACGATCAGTTGTAAATAAAATTGAGAAAAGCTGGTATTGTCACTTAAGTGTTCATAAAGAAATACGGCTTCTTAGACGGCATCCGCCGTGAAGCAAGAAAATAGAAGTTTTCTTTACTACCTCGCGAATAGGTTGTAATGTTTAGCTTTTATGGGGAGCTGCACTCAAGAGGGAAACTGTTGAGAGACAAAATACAATTACATCTGTTTCGTCTTGCAGCCAAATGTAGGCTGTGTAAGGGAACGTAGCCTGAAATGCTGAAGCAGGGAGCCAACAGCGTGTTTGCATTCTTGCTCATCCTTTTCAAAATGTAACCTGTCCATCTTCTGAACATAACTTCTACAGTTTGCTTCTTCGCACAAAAGAAATTCCCCTCTATTGAACGCTGTCAGTAAAGTTCAGTGGATTAGGCTGATCCGTGCTAAGAAAATAAAACCCACTTGGAAAAATTTGCAGTGGTTTAGCTCTGGCTAAACCTGGAGGATTGCGAAAGCAACGAGGAGAGAGAGAGAGGCGATGGAGAGCGCGCGGCAGCGGCCTCGGCCCCGGCACGCTAGCTATGCGCCGCTACTGCGCATGCTCAACTGGCGAGCGCGGCGGCGGCACCTCTGAGTCACCCGCGCAGCAACGGCGGCGGCGCGCCAGCTGTGCGCCGTCCTCGCGCATGCGCAGTAAGGCCTTGCGTCAGCTCCGCGAAATGACTCCGCGGCTCGCGTAGTGTTGCTTTCGCAGCAAAAATTTGGCACTGCTCTTAGGACCTTCATAAACACTTAGGTCCTTACGGACTTCCAGCCAACAAAGCCTGTATAGAAGCCGAAAGTAGACGCTACAAAAAAAATTTGAGAATGCTCACATTCTTTTCGTTATGCTTTCTTACATCGGCTTTTCAGCCTTACGCTCGTTGTTATAACGACTGGGACAGCTTCATTCGAAATCTTCGCTGTAAATTGACTCACGTTCATCGGCTGTGGCGAGGTACAGAAGACCAAGACACAGGCACAGGCCGAAAATTCGTTGCATTTTGCCGGTGTTGAAGTCAGAGTGCAACTTAAAAGATATCCGAGTTCTACGCGCGTTCAGCAAAAAATTGAACAACTGACACCGATATGGCGAGGAGTGGGCATCCGACCGAGGTTTATATAGCCGCTCCCAAGCAGATCGCCTGGCCCCCAGCTTGATGACTGCGCCGCCCTCGACATACAGCTCGGCAACCTTCTAAACTTGTTTGTATCGTGACGCTACATGCGAGGAAGTTTTCAGAAATCGTGGCGAAAGACGAGTCCATTAGAATTCCCCCAAGGACAGTGTTCTCGCGCAGGAAAATGGGCGCCGCCTACTTTTTTTCTCGTTTGAGTGCCGTCGAAGGCGGACGTTCTCATCATTCACTTCAAGAAACGCACGTGCGGTGTGAAGAGCTGGTAAATAGCGTCTACACTCGTGAAGTCTGTCTTAATGACTTCGCTCTATATTAACAGAAAGTTTCTGCCTGAAAACTATATCATGTGATCTCAGATTTTTAAGCGCTCTCATGAGGGCTCGTTGTAAAACACGGCATACCTCAGTGACGTTTCAAATGAGCGACACGCATGGAATTATGGGAACCCGGAATTCGTGTGATATTAGAAACATGTAGAAATACGCATGTTCTCCGGAAGTCTTCAGTATCCATTGTGTACAGTTTCTATACGATTCTCATATGATATGCCTGACATCATAAAGAATGCTGATGTGTGCATCATACTGCACAGTCTGGACAAAAGCATTTTTAACCGGGAACCCTTTATGAACGCAGCTTTTTTCGCATAATGTAACATTTCACAATAGCAATCAATATATCCAAATATCACCCGAAGCAGTCTTGCATTCTTTTTATTAACATTTTTGCTATCGCCAAAAGCGTTCCCCCATGGGTTTTCTACGGCAGCCCTAACTGTTCGATGCAATCGATGGAAACACTTTGAAAGAAAGACTTTTCTACATATGAGAAAAATGGACCATTGCCTTCAATATTTTTACAACACTGTCTTACAATTTCCCAATTTTCAAATTTTTTCTCCGAGTATGTTGAACATGTGTCCGTATATGGTATGGAGTCGGTGTGGTCTATATGTTCATTTGCGTCGAACAAAAAACATACGGGAATATGACGATCGTCATATGGAATGCTTCAGAAGCATATATTTCAAGATTGTATGTTTTTATCACTACTGTCGCATATATGAAGGGCCCGTCTAGCCTCCATCACCTGCCTAGCCGAAAATTTTGTGACAGTCTATGGTTTTGGGACCACCTCGAGCGGCTGTTTTGAGTGATGTCAATTTAAGCTTTGAATATGTACATTTCATATTGTGCGCCTTAGAACAAAAGGCGGACGTTTGCCCTGCTCTCAATAAAAGCTGCGGTCTGCGTGTGATAATTGCGGAAGAAAAAAGTGTACGAGCAATTACCGCCTAGCAGGAGCAACTTCTATGTCAAATATCATAAACTCAGTGCTCTTGCACGGCTGCTGCCGCTAATAGCAATAATACTATATAACAACAATAATTGTTATTGTCAGATACCATATTACATTTTCAATTACTGGCCTGCCAAAGCAGAAATGGCTTCCGGTGCTAGGCCCGGCAAAATCTGCGAAACGGCGCCGAGAAATCCACCGTAGAAAAACATTCTTCAATGACTCTATTTTAAGAAATCACTAAGAAAGAAGAAATTTGAGAAAAGGAAGCCTTGCACATTATTTTGGTCACAAGGTACGAAGAGCAAGCGGCTGCACTTATCGTAAAACATTAGGCTAAATAGAGTGAAACTAAAAAAAGCAGTGGGGAAGAAGGGTACACTCATGGAATACACAGGAGTTATCATAAGCTTAAGAATACTAAATTTCAAGAACTAATCCCCGGTTCCAATGACATGAAACTTAACTCACAGTCCTAATGGTGCCACCCTCTTTTTCTTTTATTTTTTTTCTGATCTGAAGATGCGCCTGTTGTGATGATTCATTATGCACCCTAATATTCTGCTACAATGCTTTTCTTTAGCTTTAGCGATTTACCTGTATTTACCATTGTATCTTCTTGTCATAATGCTCGCGTTGTAATTTGAAACTTTGCCGCAAAAATAAGTAGAATATTGTGCGTTTATTTTTGTTATTCGTTTTTGTTTTTGTTTGCTTTTTTTCAGTGTTTTGTTCTGACTACTGCTTACTGCTATATTTTTTACTGCTCCCCCCCCCCCCCCCCATTTCCTTATTTAGTACCCTCGAAAGATGGCCTCTGAGGGTATGTTTCAATGAATAAATATTTAGGAAAGACACAAGAATCACAAAAGGTGCATGCTAGATAATTACAATATTCACATTAAATAAGCGCTAAAGAATCCAAAAGAGCTAAACAAAAATAAAGCACAATACTGAATTACTAATAATTGCATGGATAGTACATAATTACTGTCACTGCGGCACGAGGATAACAAAGTAAAGAGAATAACAAACAATAAAAATTACTCTATCAACTTTTAAGCAAATAAGGATTTCACATGAAAGTGTACTGAAAATTTTGAGCACCTAGGAATGCCTCCTTCTTTCTCCGTTACTGCTTGCTTTCCGCGGTAACTGAAGATAGAACATTAGACGATAAACAACAAGGAACAGAAAATTTCAGCCAAGCGTTGTGTATTGATGCATGAGGACTAAGAAAAGCTCGGAGCATGGCCTGTTATGTGATCAATGCAGGATCCTACTCTGCAACCTATCTTCCCTGGTTGAAACGCTTTTTGTATTTTCTATGCCGTTGGATGACAGCACAACTAAGCAGCTTGTAACAGTGCCGTTCGTTGGACATGAAATATTCATGTTCAAGCCGCCCTAAAGACATATAACTCACTCACAGATTTAAAAAGTTTAAAGACTTCTCTAGCTCTACTAGAAAGCGATTTGCCTGTTCGCCGGAGGACGATAGAAAGCCGGTAATAACAGACAGCCGAACTGAATTATAATAATAAGTTTATTACCAGTTTCCGTGCTACTTTTCAGTTGCAGGCCTGTAAAAGCCGAAAATGGCTTGAGGGAATATGGCTGGCAAAATTGGCGAAAAGACAGACATCCAGCAGAAAAAAATAATTTATAGATGGCTTGTAAGAAAGCAAAAATAGAGAAAGGTATATAAAAATGTTAGACATCAATCTGGTAAAAAGAAATGAAGAAAAAGTGGGAAGACAAAAACTTGAATGGTTGGTTGGTTTATGGGGTTTAACGTCCCAAAGCGACTAAGGCTATGAGAGACGCCGTAGTGGAGGGCTCCGGAAACTTGAATGCAGGAGAGCAATACAGTTTTGAATGTACAGGAAGTATCATATGCACAAGATCACGACAGACACGAAGCGCACAAACGTACACTAGGTAAAAAATAGTCACACAAAATACACGTATCGGTCATCTTTTAGGTATATAGAACAGAAAAATACGGCATTCATAATTGTGCGGAAAATATACAATGGCTAACATCGCAGCATCGGGGCAACATAACACATCGTAGAGATGAAAAAAAAAACTATCAAAGTGACTGTAGCAACTTATTCAGTTTACTTGTAGAGTCTGCTTAGAAAATGTAATCGGGAAGGCTGTCGAAAATTTTCAGTTCGTAGCCACACCTCGCTTGGCCAGGTGCATAACGTTGTGCGTTCCGTAGCACTTTGGGAACCGCGTACCGACTGTTTTAAATTCTGAATGCCAAAAATGTATAGAGGCCACTGTTTCTTATAGAGTGATTCAAACGACAGCAAACCTAAGGACCTAAATCAATTCTCACCAAGGACAATAGAAGAATTTGAAGCAATGCTCTTTAAAATACTTTTTAGTACCCTATTTGTTTGATCCTTCCAAAGAGCAGGACATGTGCAAAGACGGTAATTCCATACCGCAGCAAACCATAAGCTAGAGAATGCGCAATATTTTTTTACCTGCAGTGCAGCTAAGGGTTTCATGTTAATTAAAAATGGGAGGGAACACTTAAAGGTGCACTGAAGAGGAGCCTGAACTTGTCTTTTTGCCGCGGGAACTCGATCTACACGTTTCTAGCATTCTTAGAAACTGCGACTTATTGCCCTGTGTGGCCGATTTCCCAAATTAAATCGATTTAACGTCCGGCTCCCGCCCTTTTATTTGATTTCTCCCTGTACGGTGGGCGGAGTCGACCAACGCGCGGAGTGCCTTTCACCCAGTCCCGTGGCGGCTTGCCGCTGTGCCATCGGCGGAGTAATACGTAGTAGTCCGTAGTAGCAAATAGTCCGCGCGTATTTTTATTTCTGCGGGCTTATTTTGCGCCTATATTATCTGCGAATGAAACTATTTATTCATGGAAACCTAAAAAACAAAATAAAGCGAAAGCAAAGCCTCCACGGAGCTGGCTGAAAGGAACTTCACGCGTTGGTCGACTCCGCCTATCGTACGAGGGAGAATTAAAAAAAAAAGGGCGGGAGCCGGACGTTAATTCGATTTAATTAGGGAAATCGGCCATACAGGGCAATAAGTTGCAGTTTCTAAGAATGCTAGGAACGTGTAGATCGAGTTCCCGCGGCAAAAAGACATGTTCAGAATCCTCTTCAGTGCACCTTTAAGCTCCGTCTTAAGGCCATGACGCGATAGCGTAATCAATTCCTATATATTAGGAAGGTCATTCTCTATTTTGCATTCATAGATCCCTGGGAGTCATCATACCACTCCTCGCGCTGTGGTACAGCGGTTGAGCGAAGCGTCACTACCTTGCAATGGCAGGTGCTTCCAGCGGTGGGCCTTGTGCGGCCCAGTTTGCTCCTCCCCACCGACCAATCATTAATTTAACATTCGTCTGTCACGGTGGGCAGGTTGAGATGATGCAACAAAGTCACGTGACCTAGTTGGCCCACCTGCCACCTAGGTTGCTCTCTGGGCCCCACCGGCCAGAGTCATGCCAGTGATTTTTCGCTCACAACGCCGACGCCGACAACGCCAACGCCGGATTTCCTGCACAACGAGGCCTTTAACGCTATCGCGTTAAAACCTACCGACAGTAAAAATGATACTAAAACCGCCGTCAGCTTGACAGAAGAATAAAGACTGTGATCGTCTAAATCTTTTGTTCAAGAGATTGGCTACTCCAGCTTGCACAAGCCTTTCGTTTGTTCGTAGTACAGTGGATTACGGAAAGCGGCAAACAGAGAGAAGGCAATTGAAACTGCTTTTATTGTGGACGGAATACGAGAGTTTATCTTTAGTAAGACGGGACGGCTACTTCCCGTAGTGGTTCGTCAAAAGAAGCATGGTTTTCCACAGCGCGCGGTCATCATTAGTTTCCTCTCTTTTTTTGTCTTCTGAGCTCCACGAGACATAATTACGCATTTCGCTTTTGCTAACCCGAAGATGTCAGTCGGAATAGAAGTGTTTATGGCGAAGCTTATGCGATATGTGAATCGTGCCTGGCTGTCGCTCTATTCAACGTCAGGTCTGCATTACCGCTTCGGTCAGGTCGTTTATGTTGTCTATAGGAGGCGTAAGGCGTGCCTTCTGTGCCCAGAAATAGCAGCTCTTTCATACACGACCGCCGCACCCTCGGCGAAATAAACATATTAGTGTCGTTCGTCGCGCAGTTCCTTTGTGTCGGTGCTGCAACACTAACGCGAAATATCGTTGTGTTTGTTTTGTCATGTTCTTCTTTCACCGCCGCCGGCACGTGGCGTTGTCACTTTTCCACGCGAGAAGCCGCCAGATATTCGTGGTATCATTATAGCCGCGGGAAAGTACTTCTATAATCTTAGATAAGGAGCAAGATACAACCCGGAGGCGACTCCAGACGCGATCCTTCATGATCCTTTATTGACTATCGAAATTATATCCCGGTGATTACGACCCGGAATGTGTAGACTATGTGACGAAATAGCCACTTGGGATCATATAATTGTAGAACTTTAAGAGGAGTCGCCGCCGGAATCTCTAATACAAGTTCCTACTCTCGAGCAATGGGAGACCATGTCGGTCAGCTCAGACCAGGGCGTTCAAACCCGGGCCATTGAATGGGCTACTCAGGTCGCTGTTAGCCGTGGACTGATAACCACCCAGCACGGATTATCTCCATTTTGCCTTTTGTGACGAAATAAATGTTTTGCAATCCAATCTAAGACGTTCGAGATTGTTTTGGATGTGTCATGCATCTCATCTGAAAAGTTCGTCGTCGCCTGTAAATTGAGCCGATAGCGACAAACATTTTGATTTTCGATGAACGCGCAATGCAGTTGGTGTTATCGCTGCCACCGAGTTGTCCTGTTCTTTGTAGGCAGAGGCCCACCCAGTAAAGAGGTATTTATGAAGTGAAGTCTTTTGATTGCCTTGTTCCGAATTGCATGAGGTCCTGGCAAGGAAGATCTCCCTGGCAGACGCCAACAAAATCATTACGTGGCAGGACTTCAAAGCGTAGAAAGGTGAGTTGCCTACAGAGCTTGTTGGCTCTGATTGTTACCGTATAGTGCGCTTTCGGTTTTGTGGTGCGAAACTGTTTTAGCTGAGATAATGTAAGGACTTATTCGCTGTAAGGAGAATGGGTACTTACATTCTCATGCCTGCAATGGACCTTCGATGGGACTTCGCCTATAATATGATCCTCAGTGGCGCGATTACTGACTTGAAGTGAACAATAAAGTGAGAAAAAAGGAACTGAAATAAGGCAAGACAATTACTTGTGTTCGGTGTGGAGAAATGCTATGATCAGCGTGCACTTGGCAGTGATTTGAAGGACACATCTGCTTCTTGTGCCTTTAAATGTCGGGCACTGCTTTCATGATAGCAAAACCTATACCCGGTCTCTAGCAAATACGAAGTGAATACTGCGTGGAACGTTTGTGCTGCTTACGTATTACTGAGTGCCAAAAACTGCGGCTGAAAAGAATTTTGTGCACATTGAGTTTTGCAGATGTATCGACGACGTGATACTGCTGTCTTATTTCAAAGTCCCTCTTATTGCCCTCAGCAAAATCTCGTATGCTCTAATGCTATTTTTATTTGTGTCTTACGCATAAAGCATTAATTACTGAGGTCAGTTGTTTTCTTGAAATATACCTGACTAATCTCCTGGTGTAAGAGCTTGCTTTTACGTTTCCTGTGTCTGCGAGCTCCCTATTCGTATTTTTGCATTCTCCCGTGCTTTCCCTTGCTTTCTCATTCTGTGAGCGCTTAATTTTGTTTAATTTGGGTTTCATAGCTTTCACTGCATTGACAAAAATTATGTCCTCCATCGTTTCTAATAGGGAGCCCTAATTTCACCGGGAAAGTTCAGCGCAATATATAGCACTCTTATGCCATTTGTGCACAGCAGGCTATTTAGGCTCGTTCTCTGCTCGCGTAAAGCTTAAACTTGCGTCGTGGGTTAGTCCTGCAACCTCTTGCTGTGTCACTATTCAGAGTATTGTGTATTGTAGTTTTAAACTAATAAATTATGTGTTTGATTAAAAATTTTCACTGTTGTCTACTTTTATATGAGATACGTATTCTGTCAGAGCCCATTGCTCACGAACTCGGGTGCTCAAGAACGGCTCTCGAACAAGGAGCAATAACTATACCTTTAACTCTACCTGTCGAGCATAAAGACGAATAGTTGGGCCTGTTGGTACACTACACCTGAACTGCAACGCTACGCACGAGGCAAGGACGAAGGAAGAAGGCAAGACGAGCTATGTTGCCCTTGTCTTTACATATCGTGTGGTGCGCATTGGCATTACAGCAACAGTCGCACTATTGACTCACTTAATGATTAAATGTCCCTCTTAGTTTTTCTACTGCAATGCGGGGAAGAATTATTTTTGAGCTAGATGCTGTTCAGCACGGTGACTAACAAGCAGCACCGTTAATTTACCACGTTTGAAAAGGGATACCTCGCCCCCTATAGTGCTCGGCGCAAGCTCACTTCACAACAGTTACTTCTCAAACTTCGTCACTTTTCTTGGCGCTTTAGTTTTTATGTACACTTTTCTTTCGGAAACTTTTCGCACTCTACTTTTCTACGCACATCTCCTATCTTCCTTTGGCTCACCCTGCACCCTTTGCTGTTGCTTAGCGGCTTTTGCTTCGGAGTTCAAGTTCAGAGGTCGAATCCTGACAGCAGTGGCCATAGTAGTCCTGGGGGGGTGAGATTCAGAAATAGCCTTGCGCCGTGCGATATCGTTGCACCTTAAATAACCCCGGGTGGTAGAAATTGATCTGGAGCTATGCACTTCGGCGTCCCTCATATCCCACGTGCAACTAGGAGACGTTAACTCCAGAGATCACAGACCAACCTTGAGCGTATTGTGGTGGTCGCCCCGCACTTCAACTCATGGTCTGGCAATGTCACTTCGTTCTTGACGTCTCAACAATGGTTAATGACACCCCTGCGTACTGGGAGGTGGCCTGACCGAGGTATTGAGCGCATTGAGGCTTTGGCAGCCGCCTATGATGCCCCGGGACGAGGGTTGCTATACGCTAAGCTGCTTTTTTAGAAACAGAGGCGTTTTGACTACTACTAGCTAGTAATATTCCTTAAGGCATCTCTGATAGTTAATTTTGTACCCTGAATGCTTTCTTGCTGAATATAATGTTTTTTTTTTTTGTAGTACGTGAACAACTAAGCCCATCATACGCCAAACATCATGTCTAATGAACACAACAGAACATTTCCTTTGCAATTATATCATATAAGCTTGCCAGCAGGCTGGCTCGGTAAGTTACGGCTTTACTGAAACAGGTAAGCAAAGAGCGCTAGATTAGCGCGCTGGCTATTTCTCGCCGTAGATTTCCTCGCAGGCAACAAATTATCACTGTATCCATTGTTTCGGAGGAAATGAAACCGATATAATTCGCAATAAAGAGCAGCATATAAGCAACGGTGAGTGAAAGCGTACTTGTGATCGCTCATCGACGCTCCATTATCTAATCTGTTCTGTGCTAATAAACGGTACTTTCGAGTGTATTATCGGTTCATCGGGCATGCAAAGCGAAGTAAAGGGAGCTATAGCGACAACTGAGAGGAGGCAACGGGCACCTTCTGTTTTCCAAAGCTCGTTTGCCCTTTGCTTTATAGCGGGTCGTATGTCGGCGCTGATAGCTTCTCCTAGAGCCTAGTGACGTCACTTAGTCTACTGCTCAGCGATACGCTGCGTAACCCACAAGAATTACGAGTCAGTTTTGGACCGGCGTCAGCAGCCTAGGCGTAAAAAGATAACAGCTTCGAGATAGCAGCTCAGCATTCGCTCATAATGGCGGTGCGGCAAACGTAAGTACACACTATCTTTCATTGCGCCTTCGCCTGTTGGTACGGCGTGTTGTAGATTATCAACGCCGCAGCTGATAACAGTGTCACAGTTGGCTCATCTCTCTCGTTTCGTGCGGACCGTTCCAATACTATACAGCTGTTTCTTTTGTTGTCAAGCCGTCAGCAGCTGCCTCACACGTGTGTGCATATATTCTTGGTCGGCATTGCGACCTGCAGCTCTTAGAGCACTTGGCACCGTTTCATCGTCAGGATGCCCGGCACGGAATACGTCCTCACGGGATTCGGCGACTTCCTGGAGCGTAGACGTGTAGTCTTCGTCGAGCCGCTGCCCAAGAATCGAGTCTGCGGCGTGTGCGGTATGGTGGCCAGCCACTCTTTTCTGTTGCCATGTTGTCACGTTGTATGCGATTCCTGCAAATCTTTCATCTCTGACGAAAGTGACATCTGCCCTTTGGATGGGAGAACGTTCGCGGAGGAGGACGTCCTTTCGATGACATTCAAGCTGTCATATTTGGAGCAGCACCGAGTTCTCTGCGTAGCCGGAGGCGAAAAATGTGAGTTCACGGGCAAACTTTCGGAGCTGAAGGATCATTTGACGGAGTGTGACAGCGATGAGGTCAAGTGTGTCAAGTGCCAGCGGCACATGCTTCGCATTGACCTCTTCGAACACTGCCGCCAATGTTCCGGTGAGGCTGTTCAAGGTACAACGGTGAGCTCAAGTGCGGTCGGAAGTGCCGCCGATAAACTGGAAGCAGTGAAGAAAGACCTGGAAAAGATACGAGAGTGGGCCTCGAGCAATAACGTCGACCACGACGCTCTCATAAATGAAGCGAACTCAATAGTGGAGTGCATGACCAGCATTGCGTGGCAGTTGGCCGACACAGAAAAGAAGGCCAGTGAGAAGCAAGACGCCACGGTTCTTCCAGCTCCAAAGAAAGTGACGTACACACCAGGGCCGTACCGTGCTGCTTCGAAGCTTGGTGCTTTTATCGAGTTCTACCTTTTCGTCGATGCATACGGCGCGTACAACTCCCTGACGGGGGACAAGAAGGAGCACGTGCAATCACACGGCACCCACATCTCGGCTGGCTACGCCTTCGAGTTACAGTTCCAGTGCCGGAAGCAGGATGATGGCGAGGTGCTCGTATCCTTCACATTGATCCTTCACGAGTGCATCTGGGATGCTTTGCAGGAGTGGCCCTTTTCTAAGAAGGTCACGATAATCCTCACACACCCCAAAGACCAGGAGAAGGACATCAAGATGTTGGTGAGCGCTAACTCTCCGGATATGGTGAGGAGACCTGTCCCTGGAGTTGGTAACAGGGGCTTTCAGACGGAGTCAGTCAACTGGAGGGACCTCGAACTGCAGGGATTCATCCATAACAACAACATCTACGTCAACGTGGAACTCGAGTGATGAGTCTAAGGTATCTGTGCTTCGCCGTTGCCCTGTCGCGACTAACTTAGGGGCTGAACTCGCACCGGATCGCCCGATACACAAAAGAGTTTATTGCAGTTCACAGCCGGTACAATTCCCTGCAACTGGACTCGAGGCACCATTTTAGAGAAGTCATAGCAAATTAAATTGTATTGCCTGTCTATTCATTGCTCCCATTCGCTTAATCGGATGAATGCGCACGAGGCAAATTAAGTTGTATATCTTGAAAAATTTAGCGCGACACACAAGGACAGAAAGAAGTAGACGACACGAGCGCTGACTAACAACTGGAAGTTTATTCGAAAACACGTAGAATTATAAAGGAAGAAAGTGCGATAAAATCGTTGGTCAAAAACCATCGACTACGGAAGATCGCAGCTAAGCATGATGTGCAGCTGGTCTTTTCAGCTGATAACAAGGTCGGGAGAGTGTGCGCGGCAGTTCGGAACAGGCTAGACAAGACACTGCCTCGAAAATACCCGCGGGAGTGTACTGCCAGTCATGCCAGCGATTTCACCGCCTGCGAAAAGGGGGTTGTGTACAAGGTGCCATTGGCCTGCGGGAAGGTGTATTACGGCCAAACGGGCAGGTGCATCAATGTGCGGCTGCAGGAGCACAAGAATTCACTGGACTGCAGGAAACCGGTGTCTTCGAACCTTGTTTTGCACTGCCGTGAGTGCAAGGATCTCGGGACCAGCAAGTGCTCGCCGAACCTTGACAACACTACGATTGTGTACAAGAATGACAACGTGTTGTGTAGGGAAATTTACGAGGCATATAGTATCGCCAAGGCTCATAACACGTGCGTGGCCAAACCGTCCGTTACTATACGGGAAAAAGAGGTAGCTTATCTGGACAAGTGCTTTGCGCCTTGATAGCAGGAGCTGGCGGTGACTGTTGTGTTTAGTTTTCTTCTTTTGGTTTTTGACCAACGATTTTATCGCACTTTCTTCCTTTATAATTCTACGTGTTTTCGAATAAACTTCCAGTTGTTAGTCAGCGCTCGTGTCGTCTACTTCTTTCTGTCCTTGTGTGTCGCGCTAAATTTTTCAAGATGTATGTTAACCAACTCGCCCAGTCTGCAGTATTGCTAAGTTGTATATTTTTTTGAGCTTATCACATGCCAGCTTCACTATCCCTCGAGTCGGCTTAGCGGCTGAGACCATTCTTGTCAGTCGAAATGTCTTGCTTGGCGGTTATGGCAGCGATCGGCAGGCGACGGAAACATCCTGAGGGGCGCAATTTTGGTCCCGTTTTTTTCCCTTTCCTATTCAATAGTTCGAAAGCAATTTTGAAGCTTTAGCCGCTCTTAGCTTTATCTTCAATTTCGCGCCGTCTGCACTAGCAGCGCAGACTGTGGCAGCGCGCCGATAACGTCACGGCTTGTCTATCTTTCGACGGGAGCTTCGGTGGGGGATAAGCGCTTGGGTCTGTGCTGCCTGGCTGCGCCAGTGTATGCTTACAAAGCTGGCGAGTGCACGTGCGTTGGAGAGGAGGATATAGTAGTTTGAACAAGAACGCGTTAAGTCTTGATCCACAAGGCTCGCTCGGGATACCCGTTCGCTGCAGATGTGATTGCCAAATGGTAATCGGCTGTTTGAAAATGATCAGCATAACTACGCCCACTGCAGGACAAAGGCCTGCCCTCAAATTAACCCCGGTCCTGTGCCTGCTGCGGCCGTGTTGTCCCTTTGATTAAGCCGGTCTTAACCGTTGATTAAGCTACATACGCGAAGGGGGCCTGGCATCGAAATGGTTTTCGGGTGGACTATACGAACAGGACAGAGAAGTGGATTGTAGCAGTACGGAGAGTCATGTCGGAATCCTTTGTCGTTTAACATTATTCATAGTTGCTTGCATTCAAAGTTGAATCTTACCCGGTGATACCTTCTTACTCGCTGCCTTCTTACCATCTTGCCCGCTGATACCTTGACGTCAGCGAGTTTTGTAGTTCCGGTATGGAAGGGAATAGTTAGTTTGCCCGTTTGGCCGAATTATGTTGCTAAATCTACCCAGAAGTTAAAAAAAAAAATGAATCCTGGCCATTGTCAGTCGAGAGAAAGGCTCTTCAGCACAAAGCAAGAAGTGTACTTTTCACTGAATCCTAGCGAGTTGGCTGAATTTTTTTTTATTGGCAGGAAAAGTTCATGTTGGTGCCTATGAGTCAACAAGGATCTGCACTACGCACTTCGCGAAAGAAGAAAAAAGCGCATTCGAAACGCATGCAGGTTTAGATAGTTAGCCGTGTCGATGGAAACGTGGGGCCTTCAGGTGGAAGGTATCTGGTGCGTTTTTCCACCGCAATCGTCCCACGTAAACCAGCAGGCCGCACTACTCAGTGGTGTCCTAATTTCCCCTACAATAGTGTGCATGCTTCCATTCAGTGCAGGCGATCAATAGCACCATATTGTAACCGTGTACCCACTCTTCAGAGCGACGAGCTGAGTGTATTTCTGTACACTGTCAGTGCCAGACAAGCCCTCTTCGACATCGCAAAGCAAAGCGCAGCGAGGACCTGAGAGCAGGTAATACGGCCAGCAAGCTTACCTTCCCTGCACAACCGTAGCTGCCATGCCATTGTACGGCGCCGATTCCTCTCTGTTAACGTTGCGCCTAACATTTTACTTTCCATAGCTCAGGGAGTTATCCTGGGTTTAAGTTGGAACGTGTTCGTTGGCCTCCAAGTTTATGCCCCATTGATGAGTACCTGTAAATTACAGCTATAATATACTTTTCTCTTGAATTTTAGTGGTAGACTATCAATGACGATCTGTGTGGACCTGCTAAATACACTTCACCGCATTCTTATTTTCTTGCTTATTTAACTTTCGCGGTCTGGTTCCGCAGTCACTATCTGCTCTAAATAGATGTATTCCACTGCCATCCCCAATGCGGCGCTGCCTGTCGTAAGCTGCTGTTTTAATAAAGGAATATTGAACATTACTTTAGTTTTCTGCATATTAATTTTTACACCAAATGTTCTGCTTTGCCTGCATGTGAAAATAAAGGGCCCTTACAAGCACACGGTCAGTACCCATGCATACAAAAGGAAATGAAGGGAATGGCGGCAAGAATGCAGGAAACAATGTTCTCGGTGTTAATTACAATTTTCGTCTCTAGTTTATTTTCTAGCACGTCGTATGACGGAACACACAGCTTGTCCTAGAGCATGATGCCCTACATAATGGCTCATGTGTCTGCTTATGACATGTCCGGAATAAAACAGAGTGATAGCGGATAAAGAACGATAAGCGGTCGCTGTATCCGCACTGGCGAAGAAAGCTGTCCACTTTAACCTAGCTGCCTAGAGTTCGCACATAAAGGTACGTGGAAACCGCATGTTTACACTATCTCTCATTCCGCCTTTGACGGAATGGTGCGTCGGTCGGAAGTTAATGAGTGCGGCAGCTGATAACCACCTGACATTCTAATGTCCGTCTTTATTTTGCTCAGTGCGTTCCACAATTTTTCTACTCTTCGCCTTTATTAGTTTGCCTTGGCCAGTGCTTCTTCGCTGCCTTTCAGGTCACACGTATATCCTTCGCCGCCCTTCCTCCAGTGATGAAAGCAGTCCACACCTTTTGAACATTGGGGTGGCTGACACATAAAACAGCCTCACCAGATTGTGACCTCCAGGAGCCCAGACTCGTCGCCTTTATCGAGCCGCTAAACAGCACTCCAAACTGCGTCTTTAGTGGTGTGGTAACCAGCCGCTCTTATCTCTTGCCCTGATTTCGGGCTGTGTGTGATTTCTAGAAATTGCTACCAGTGACGAAAACTATGCTTGCTCCAGGACAGGCTGGCTGTTCACGGAAGATGACACATTCCCGATGAGATTCAAGCAGTTACACTTGTAACAGCGTCTAATTCTCTGCGCGGCCGCCGGTTGAAGAGCAGCTGTAGTGACACACATTTAGGAGCTAAAGGATTGTTCGATCGAGTGCGACAGTAATAAGATCAAGCTTGCGAAACGCAGGGGTTCATGGGTCGCATTGTCGGTGTACATTGCCGGCAGTTCACCGGCAGTTCACCGGCAGCACTGCCTATACGGTCACTACACGGTATTCTGCCCATGATACGGCAAGATGACCTGTTCCCAACGTTACTCACAGAAGTTTTAAGACAGATACAATGAACTGGAGCAACCTCGAACAGCAAAGGTTCATCCTGGAGTTCTTATCCCATCCCTTTTAAGCGGCTTCGCTCGTTCAAGGTGGTGCCTTCCGCTCAGGGGAGAACTACTACCGAATAGAGTCAGACATAAGCGGCCTCGCTGTATTCACAACCAGTGGGAATACGCAGTTAGATTAGAAACACTGAATTATGACACGATGTCCTCGAAAATAAAAGTTTGGCCTGTATCATTCTCTGTTCACGTTTAAATAGCTGTGTGCATACGAGCAGTTTTCTTTGTGAACCAACTGGCCCAAACTAGAGTTCTTCTTGGGCCCTTTACATTTTAGAAGCTATCGCACCGAACCTAAAAATGGCGCGGGTCCTATCGTGTATGTTTCAATTTTGTCCCCGTACTTCGCGCCATTTTCTTCATGAATCCTTAATCAACTGGCCTTAACTAGAGTTCTTTTTTTTTATTCGATGACTGTTAAATATATCACGTGATTCATGCGGCCAATCACAATTGGTCATAACTAGAGTTCTTCTTGGGCCCTTTGCTTTTTAGACGCTATCGCACCGAACCTAAAAATGGAGCTTGTCCTGTCGTGTATGTTTGAATTTTGTCCCCGCACTTCGCGCCATTTTTTTTTTGTGAATCATGAACCAACTGGTACAAACTAGAGTTCCGTCTCTACAGTGCCGAGTTTTATAGTTAACGACGATACTGGAATGACTCGAGTTAATGTGTTCGCAGGCTCTGTACCGATGACTGTTAAATATATCACGTGATTCATGTGACCAATCACAATTGGTCATAATGTTGCTATGTGCTGACGTCCATTAATATAAACAGAGACCATGAGATTGCTGCGGGTAGGAGATAGTCTGGTTACAACTCATCGCCGATGCGAGGAGGCGGTCCGATGATCCTGTGAACAGCCTTGGTCTGGCGAGTACGGCGAACGCCTTAAATATAATGGCTTCCAGAAATCCTATTGCTAGTGCTATTGCTAGAGACGGAAACGTTACAACGAACACTTGGCCTCTTGTGGGCCCTTTTGCTACGAGAAGGTACCATTTCATATTACGGCTCTCCATCATGTGACAGATGTGGGCTACGAGAGGGGAATGGAATTACGTGGCGAGGTAGGATTACGTGCCAAGGAAGCCCTTTCAACACTTTCTTGGCTGCATGACTGCTGTCACCATTACGTGGTGTTATACTTTCCTCTTTAGTGCCATTGGCTAATTCCCAAATAGTAATCGTACTGTGAGGTGTTTTCGCAATCAAAGCGAGGTATAGGGTTCGTTGATGTATACACAGTACTATGCAGTGTGTGCCACTTATGGTGACGTGTCCATGTTGAGTGTACTGCACCTACTCCACGTAGAGTAAGTAATGCACATACTTCAGGTAGATGACGAGGAGCAACTGGGAAACCAAAAGCATCACTCTGGTTTCGTGCTACCTAAATCACGCAGGGATGATCGTGATGTCGAGGAGAAGGCTGTTAGGAACAATGCGTCTCTTTTCTTCCAGCTGTGATGAAAGTGACGAAGTCACTGGGGCCATATAGCGGTTCTGCCTAGGTTGCCGCATTAGTCGAGCTTTGTGTATTTGTGAATACGAAGGGTGCAAGCAACTCTCTAAAGGGCGACAAGAAAGATCACAAGTAATCTGACGGCATCCATGTCTGGGCCGGCCAGCCGTTCAACCTGCACCTGAAGTGCCAGAAGCGTGCAAGAAGACGGTCCAGACAAATGCCTGAACTGCCAATAACATTGAGTTACACTGCCCCACCCCGTTTGGACCTGAGCAATACCACCCGGCGGTGTCCCACCTATAACCCTGCCCACCTCTTCCTCTTAGGAAGATGTTCTGTCAAGCACGGAGCCGACAAACCAGCGCCAGCTCATCAAACGTGCCGAGAACATAGCGGATGCCAATAAGGCTATGCAGTGAGAGCCGTTCGTAAGAAAGCGCTGTGTCTCTACCCTTCTCTTCTTGGGGCTCGTGCCGTTGCGCTGTTGCACGAAAATGCATGTTCGTCTAACGTGCCCATCAGTTCATGTTGTTCTTAACACCGCTCTGACCAGCACAAATCAAAGACCAGCGACAGCCGCTTTAGCGAGTCTGCAGGATCCCGGCGGCACATGGAGCCTTGGACTGACGGCTCCACGCAGGAAGACGAGAATACTATGTTTGATAAACGTTTTTCCTCCTCCTCTTCCTCCTCCTCGTGTCCCTCACCCTGGCTCTTAGAACGGGTATCTGGGACGACTGGGTCGAGTACTCCTTTGGAGCGAAAGCTTCACTACGGGACCTCGCACTTCAATCGCGGACCGTGTAAATTTCACGTTGAGCTGAATTAGAGGTCATACCATGAAAAAGAGAAAAAAAGAAATTGAATCAATATCCATGTCTGGGAGTCGAACCCGTGTCTGCGCGAACAGATCTCCTTTAAGGGCCGCTCAGCGAGAGCACTAGGCTATCGCTTTTTTTTTTCTTTATTGCCTGGCTTTGGCTCATGAAATTGCACAACAAAAATACACATAACGCTATATTCATACGACACTGTCATGGTCAGCCAGCACGAGACTGGCTTCGTCAGCTTAAAATTCCCGCAACATACACAACGGCTCTAGTCTTGAGAGCCACTCGGGAGGCTCCGCAGCTGCTTTTTGGATTGCAAGAAACCAGTCCATGCTTTCCCGAAAATAAATTCGGGCCGGTCGTGCGTCTTTGTCACAATGGTAGCCTGCCATTCTGGAGCGCCATATACAGTGGAGGCCCAAGAGCATTATGAGATCAAAAGGTGCCCCATCCTCATTATCAGTGCTTAAATAGCGAATTCCGTGCGCGTCAAGTGGTAGCTCTTTCTTTATGGTCCTTTGTAACACGTCCCAAAAGTAAACCCCTTCCCAGCAATGCAAAAAAACATGGTCTATTGTTTCAGGCTGTTTTCAAATTAAGCAGTTCGATCCCCACGGTAAAAATAAATCCTTTCCCTCTAGAAACTTTTTAATTGGTAACGTCCCGGTGTGTAACTTAAAAAAGAAAGTCTTTACTCCTGGTGGCACCTGCATTTTCTTCACCCTTTTTAAAACATCCCCTCCCGGGCCTCCACTGTACAAGGCCCTGTACATGGGCTCTGGGAAAACAATATCACAAAGATGATTGTACAAATTTTTCCTTTTACTTTTCCACAAATAATCGGTGGAAAAACGTGCCGAAAGAAACCGAACGCTTGCTACAATCTCTTTGTAGTAACCAAAAGTTCCACCAGAGAGCTCTTCTACATGTGGATACCACAAACTCCGGCAGCAATCGCCGCAGCTTCACTTGGCACACGGTGCGCAAGAACGGGTCTGTGACGTCGCGAAAAAACAAAAAACGGTTCACCAGCTAGCACTAGGCTATCGCTTTTTTTTTCTTTATTGTCTCGGTCAGTACTTGGGAGGGAGACCACTAGGCTATCGCCGCAGCCAACACGCTTTTTTTCATGGTATTTATTCTACTTGGTTATGTACAGAAGGATATCAGCAACCCGCCGACAAGCCCACAGCATGCGTCGCGAGGACATTATATTCTGATAAAAAGGTTTGCAGGGCCACCTCGGTATCCTCCTCACTTTCTGTTTTCGTCTCCTGGATGCCGATAAGGTCAAGGTGCCTGCTACAGAAGCGTCGCGGGAGTTGCACCTGTCTCTGGCGAGACCTAAGGGCCGTTTCACATGCATGCGATTCTCGCCTGCGACGCTGCGAATTCTGTCGGTCTGCGACTGGGGGAGGGTCCTCGGTCTAGCCGCAGACGGCCTGCGACCATGTTACGTCCGGTTGGAATTCAATCGCAGCGTCGGTGTGTTCGTTCTGTGACTGACCAATGGGCAGCGCCGAGACGGCGCGAGCCGCGCGAGTGAGAGAGCGCGCGCGTCGAGACCGGCCGCGGCGACACCTCCCACGTGACGACGCGTCACACGTCGTCTCGGCGTAGGGTCACGTGGGAGCTGTTCCCGCGGCGTAAGCAAAACTGTTTATTCAAATCAAAACATACGAAATATTGGCTTGCATCTAAAAACACGCTGGTCATAACATCAACAACACATTCCGTGCAGCGTTTCGGTCGCGTTTAATCGTGGGTTGCCTATGCGAACATCGAGCAACCTTGCGTGTCCCTCCGACCGAATTCGCTGGGTACGCGTTGCATGTGAAAGCACTGTGCGAAAATCGCACTGCGGCGTCACCGACTTGGCCGACTATTTTCGTTCCAGTCGCAGCATGTGAAACGGCCCTAAGGCCACGTACATTCAGTGTTGCGAATACGAACTGTACGGAAGCGGCCATGATGACTGCAAAAAATGATGCCTACAGTTCCATGTGCCTGTCGGTAGACTGCGGTGGCGCCCTAGAACCATCGCCAGGCCTCCTGGACCGCGAACGTCGGCCTTCCCCTTGTGCCTCGACGCTCGATGCCGACGGCGATGCGTGCTGCTCACTGGGTCCTCATCGCCACTCGTTTCGGAAGCGCAGGACGCACGGCGCTTCTGAAGCGGCTCGTCTGCGGAACCAGGTTCATTATCCGCTGGAAGAAGGCCCTGATACGGAAGCTGCTGGCCAGCAATGACAGGAGGAGGCAAAGTGTCCACTGTGGTATCCGTAGGGGCTTCAAGGACGGCGACTGGTTCCCCACCAGCAGCAGAACTCGGCGCCTCACACCAAGGCGGCGCTGTATGGTCATCAGCTGGTTCTTTACACTAACCGGGTAACAACGTCCTTTGGGGAACAACGTCCGGCTCACTGACACTCGAAGGCTCAGCCGCAGAGGCGACTGGCAAGCCCTCAGTCGCGTCAATAACTTCCGTAGCATCCATGATGTGCTCCTGTAGAGCGTCGTAAGGGGGCCGCACGCGATGCCGCAGCTTGTCGGCATACGTCACGACGTACTCCTCCGCTGTGTGGCCTTAACGCCGGCAGTCGTCACATAGTGGCGTACGACAGTGCCGACGAATGTGTCCAACGCGGTTGCAACGAAGACAGAGAGATGGTCTGCCTGGAATCAGAACAAGGCTCTGTATGCCGCACACAGTCATGTGATGTGGAATGCCACTAACCCCGATTCCTTCAGCAAGAGACAGGACTACATCGCGACTTAGAGCTCTCATGTACTCCATGTCTGAAAATTTCGAATTTTCCGCCGAGGTAGATGTCACCTTCTCGTACGCCTGGAGTGCCTCACGGATGAAGCAATCTTCCAAGCGCTCGGGAAGCCACAAAAGCTTCAGCTTCACCTCCGTCGGTTCCGGGTCAACAACAACACAGCGGCGGCTCTTCACCGTGAAGTCGTCGAATGGCACGAGATTTTATTTTGATTGCGCCGATTTGCAAGTAACCATCCAGACGTTAGACATATCTAGAATTGTCCGACAGAGCTAATTTATTTTAGGTCCATGATGTTTCGCCGGGATTCTCTGAAATCTTGTGCCCTGTACGGGCGCCCGGCAAGGTCCGCATGCGGGAAAACGGAGTCGGTCACCAACTTACCGGTTGGGATTCGGGGCAGAACGATACGGTATTCATTACTGCCGGCAAAAGCCTGAGCAGTACCTCGGCCAGAGGCCGATTGAACCTTTTGTGCGGAGAGCATCGAGGAACGCGTCCGCTTCTTCTTCTCCACAGTAAACATGGCACATACCGTGGTGAAGAAGAAGAAAAGAAGAAGAAGAAGAAGAAGAAGAAGAAGAAGAAGAAGGAAGGAGAAGAAGAAGAAGAAGCGGACACGTCGAACAACGTCTGTGCCATTTTTATATGGTGAAGAAGAAGAAGAAGAACAACGTCTTCGTCTTTCTCCCTCCGCCGCAGCCAACGCGCGTCGTGTTATTTTTTTGCTCGTGTTGTTGTTGCTGTTGCCTCAGAAACGATGGCACACACGATGGGGGATTGGCCAGGGTTTGATGCAGATGCAAACAGAAAAAAGCTCGTCCAGGTTTATCTCAAGCGGCTCTTAATTTAAATAGAGGACTCTGTGAAAAAAAATCACGAATTTAAACTGCACTGCACTCTCACTCTGTGCAGTGGGGAGCACGTCTTCATCAACTTCCATTTCCTCCGTCCCGCGGCACTGCCAGCTCACCGTCGTCTTCTACGTAGCACAAATCCGTGCTTTCGCTCCGATTCGAATGTAGCAGACATTCCGCATAGATTTTTTTCAAAGGGCACTATAATCCCCACACCCGAGTGACCCACGAAATGCCGTTAATACGACTAGATAGTGCTAATGACGATGATATGGTAAGCAGACGTTGCTGCATTTGGTAAAAGAAGGCTTTCATGAGAAGAGAGTCAGCTGGAAGTTCATGCAAATAACAGGGCTTCGTCCACTGAAATTACCTCTGTATCAAAAGCACTTCGTTTGTAAAGTTAGGGAAGCCAAGGAATTCTCGAGAGCAAATTTATATCGAACTGGCTTAGATATACATCTTGGTTTAATTCGCGAGGAGGTGCACTGGACAAAAAGTCTATTGTGAGAGACGGCCGCGTCCAAATTGAAAATGTTTAGGCTTTATATTTCCTTTCTACAATTGAAATGCCCACGGAGAAATTAACTGTGCTGACATGTGAGCTGATTGCTCAGCTTATGCGCTACTTGCGGAGCCTGGCAAACGCGAGGGAACAGACCTTTTATCTACAAGTTGTCTTCGTAGCCGACTATGGTTACGGTATACAGGCGATGCAAAGATTCTAATCTTTAATTCTTAACATTTTTTACCTCTTTCTCGTTTAGTTGATTTCAAGCTCTTTCTCATAACTGAAATTAGGCAATCCTTCTGTTAGAGTGCCGCGGGAGGAATATGGTGTTTTATCATGGAAATAGGCCTTGCTTTCCAGCAGAAAGCTAAATGCACATTTTCCGTGCTGATGCTAACAGCGCTGAACGTAGACGGGACACGAGATGCAAAACACACACAGCGTTCTTTAAACATGCAGGAGGAATGGTATCCGCCTCGCATTCGGGAGGTGCTGGGTTCGATCCCCAGTGCCGCCGGGTACCCACCGGTTTCTTTAATGGGTACAAGATTTCCCCTGGCCTGGTGCTCGGCTCTTCTAGGGTGAGATGCTTGGGAAAAGGGTCTTAGACCAAACAGTTGCCTTGACGGATGAGTGATAAGTTCCCCCGCCAAGCAACCATAAGTCCGCCTCGTGCGGCATAAGCCCCCCCCAAAAAAAACCACTAGGCCACGGTGGCCTAGTGGTTTGAGCGCCCGTCTCGGCTGCGGGAGGTGGGTGGTTCGAAACCAACCCACCGCCGGGCACCCACCGGTCAAAAGGGTACAAGCGTCCCCCGGCCTGGCGCTCGGCTTCCTTTAGGGGTGTACGTTTGGGAGAAGTGAAGAAAAAGGGCCACAAATTGGGCTTATGCCGCACGAGGCGGACTTATGGTTGCTTGGCGGGGGAACTTATCACTCATCCGTCAAGGCAACTGTTCGGTCTAAGACCCTTTTCCCAAGCATTTCACCCTAGAAGAGCCGAGCACCAGGCCAGGGGAAATCTTGTACCCATTAAAGAAACCGGTGGGTACCCGGCGGCACTGGGGATCGAACCCAGCACCTCCCGAATGCGAGGCGGATGCTCTACCACAAGGCCACTCTTCGGTTTCAAAGAAGTTTTCGGCCTGCCAAAACAGCCTCCCCCGGCCATACACAGACTAGGCCAGGGACAGGCCACTTCCCAAGTGCAAGTCTCTTGCACAAAGTGCTTGGTGCGCCCCCTCACCAGAGACTGCTCTTGTACCAATTTAGGTTTGGTCTTCCTCGGGCTCGAAAGCCCTCCCATCGAGCTTGGCGGACTGGCGTACTACTGCCACCCCGATGGTCGTGTGTGGGTCCAACCCACGAGCTTCGGACAGGCGGGGTCGCTACTCCCCGTGGTGCACCTCTGTGATGTGCACCCCTGCCAGACGCCGAAGCGCCCTCGACTTCGGGTAATCCCTTCGCGCCGCACTGCAAGCGGGAGCCCGATTCTACCAACTTTTATTAAGCGTCTTGGATTTGACGCCGACCCTGCAAGCAGGACCTACCGCCTACGTACCCGCAGTGCGAGTGTGGGCTTCATCCCACACCCGTCCGGTCTCACGACGGTACTACTCACAGACTCTCAAGGGACGCAAGCGCCAGTTCTGCTTTCGCTTTGCCCTCGCTCTCTTAGCCTACTGAGACGCCCGAAGGCCTCAGCGTTTCCCAGAGATGGCCCTGGTTTCCCGGAGGGGGAACGAGGGCAGACCCCAGCAGCGCTCCCGAGTGGTCTTCGGACACGGGTTACACAGGGATGCCCCTACCCCTGATGACTTTAGTCAGCGGGGATTTCCCTGCAGCGAATCTGCTGGAGACTTAGCCACAGCAGCCTATCCCTAGACTGCCGCAGCGTATGAACTCTCTCGCTTTAGTACTGGGATAGGATCACCACAGACCCTTCCCAGGATCAAGGTCCTGGGATGCATTAGCATCGCCTCCTATTTCACTGGATTACAGGAGTACGCAACCACTCCCAGCGTTTCGCCTCAGGACCTTCATCGCCAGTGCCATCACACCCCGCTAGGTAACAGGAGGACGCTATCCCTCCCAGTGTTAGCCGGCCTGAGAGCAACCCTAGTACACCACAGCCCCAGTCACAGCTTTTCAACTGCGGCCAGGTAGCCAACCCTCCGGTTGACAGCCGACAGCAAGCGGTGGTGCTGTGATAAACACAACACCCCAGTCAATCCAGCCCTGACACGAGGCTGCTAACGTTTTGGGTGGGGCTGCGGCTCACCACACACCGAGCACCGCCAGCCCCGAGGCGCCGTACACCCTTTAGGGAGCACAGATTAGCCCTATTTTAATAGGGCCGCCTCGGGTGAGAGTTCACCCATGCGCTTAGGAACCCAACCTCAGCCAGCCTTTGGCTTGCTTTACAGGCTCACGCCAACCGAGCCCGGCTGAAGAGACAGAGAACTTATGCAGCACAAAACTTCATCTCCATCTCACCCAACCGAAGCGTGGCCTTGTGGTAGAGCATCCGCCTCGCATTCGGGAGGTGCTGGGTTCGATCCCCAGTGCCGCCGGGTACCCACCGGTTTCTTTAATGGGTACAAGATTTCCCCTGGCCTGGTGCTCGGCTCTTCTAGGGTGAAATGCGTGGGAAAAGGGTCTTAGACCAAACAGTTGCCTTGGCGGATGAGTGATAAGTTCCCCCGCCAAGCAACCATAAGTCCGCCTCGTGCGGCATAAGCCCAATTTGTGGCCCTTTTTTTTCACTTCTCCCAAACGTACACCCCTAAAGGAAGCCGAGCGCCAGGCCGGGGGACGCTTGTACCCTTTTGACCGGTGGGTGCCCGGCGGTGGGTTGGTTTCGAACCACCCACCTCCCGCAGCCGAGACGGGCGCTCAAACCACTAGGCCACGAATGGTTCCCTCCAAGCTCCGAGGATCGATTGAGGTTAATTAAAAAAACACCAATAAAAGGTGCTCATGAAGCCGTGAAATCCCCTTAAGTACATCATACAATATGTAGATTGTGGGCGTATTGCTGCGCTTAGAATGAGGAGAATATTGGAAGAAACTCGCATAATACGTAATCGATGATCATGATTAACGAAAGAGAAGGAAAAAATCGTTTCTTTGGGGTTTAATAACAGACAGTTAAGCAGTCATTTAGTTGCGAAATTTTGAATCACAGTATGAACAAGTACTGCGACCATGTTTTATGAGGCGAGTAGAAAAAGGAGCCGCGAATGCACCTAGTAGTGACAGCCTATAACATTAATTTTCCTCCACTAATGAGAACTTCATCGGAAAGGTCGGAGCGGAGTAACAGCCTTCTAAACCCAATATTTTATTATAAACAGCCTACCTGATTCTGAGATATGGTGCGTGTGAAGAATTGGATACATCATGTGATCAAATTGCTCGAAGCGCTGCTCTCTTCTTGTCAAGTCCGGCACTCACGATTCCTCAGTGCGCTGTGACCGCCGGCAATGCTATGACATCAGTGCTGAAAGCGTCAGGTGGTGTGCAACCTGAGGTTTTCAGAGCTCTCCTATTCTCGCTGGGAAGTTGATGATGTCATGACTTCAAGCCATGATTCATGAGTGCGCTATTTCAGCGAATTTGGAGTCAGTGACTTCATATCGCGTTTGCTTGTTAATGCCATCATTTTGCAAACGACATGGTTGTCTCCGACCAGCGGGATAACAGAGTGAAGTGCCCTGCACCCAAGCAGCCTCTCTGCTTAGTAACCTCACCAGCTGCCCGTAGAGAGGATAACGTTAACCCAAACCCTTGGCCCTCTACGCTCAGCCGGACGCGATAAGGAGCGACATGGTAGGCTGAGCGCATTAATGCTACGCGCATGGCGGTTGTCGCAGCAACTGAGCCGGCGGCTGTTCCTCCCGTTGTAGACAAGGCCACATTCAGGGCCCTGTGAAGGGTAGGCTACGGGCAGAGCAAGTTATTTGTAAGCCCTTAGGCAACAACGAACAGGATGTGCACCAAGCTGCCGTCAGTGTAGCCTCATACAAATGTAGAAAAGGTGCTCGCAAACAATGTAGCCAAAAATATAAGCGTGTACAAAAATGGTTCATTGTTAAAAGTCCCAAAGCGGCTCAGGCTATGAGGGACGCCATAGTGAAGGTCTCCGGAAATTTCGGCAATCTGGGGCTCATTAGGGAGCACAGCCACTCTACCCTACACTATACCCTGCAAATAACCCAACTTACTCAACCGAATTCTTGCTGGTGGCACTGACCAACACACTGAAGCACATTACACTTCTGTTCAGCACGGAATGGGCCCAGCCATTCTTAAGCTGCTGCTGCTGCTACTGTTTGAGCTTCATGAGTGGAAGTTCTGAGGCAGTCATGTGTGGCGTCATCATTATAAACCGCTAGCGTTAAAGGCTGCGTTATCCAGAAAATCCGGCGTAGGCGTTGTCGGCGTTGTAAGCGAAAAATAGGGTGGCGTAGGGCAGTCCAGGTGGCCACCAGCCGGAGAAGCAATCTAGGTTGGCCACCAAGGTCACGTGACCTTGTGGCGTCATCGCAACCTGACCACCCGATTGTGTGCAAACTAACCACTGTGGCAGGTGGCCGTTCAATTGACGATTCATCGCGAGAGGTTGCTCGCATAGAGCGACCTCGGTCTCACAAGACCCACCGGTGGCAACGCATTCCATTGCAGGCCTGCTGTAGCCACGGTCCGAGGATCTTAGCTTCTGTTAATGGGTGATGATCCAGGCGGTCCAGAGCACAACACAGATGGCTGTCGGCTGTCCCAATCGTTCATGTGGAGGTTCTTGGCTGCTGAACTCAGCTGAAGCCCAAAGGACTGCAGGCTAAGCCATAAGAGCTGGATGTAGCGCGTCTAGTACTTGTAGTGCGTTGTGTGCTACTGGCGGGTGCAGGCTGGAAAGCAAAGCCCGTAGTACATTAATGAAGGACGTTAGTATTTCAATCACCTTTAGATCTTGGCCATAACCCAGATCGTGGTTTTGTCTGGAGCCGTCGTAGGCGTTGGACACTGCGGTTTCGGCAACATCCCTGACCCATTGGGCGTACAACGCTCCGTAGTGGTGGCCAAGTAATACCAGACGCCCGGCTTCCCCAGACGCTGGGTTCCCCTGATTTAGCGTGGCTGCTGGAGGAGATGGCCATGCAGTAGTGGCGCTTGCGGCCTTCCCATCGAATGTAGTTGTCTTCCCTGAAGACCTTCAGCGACGCGAACGACGCCATCGAAACTTTGCAGCGGGCTCTCTCTGCGTAGAATGGCCTCGCACCATTTGCTTGTGTAACGCCCGTTCAGTCTCAAGACGGGTGCAGTCTTTTAATGAAAAGTTTGAGGGCCACGGCAGTTTGCGCACTTCAAGGCAGTCGCTCGGCAAAAGTCGCCGCTTTGTGGCTGGGAGCACCTCGGGCATACGATGGCCTTGTTGTGGACACTGCTCACGTGACCGATCTTCGTGCACTTCCTGTAGTGTAGCGGCTTCGGGACGAAAGGTCGAACTGAGTGTCGAAAATGTCAAGCCTTCACGTATGATCGTATACAGTCACCCTCAAAGGTCGTCTTGATTCATTTAGACCTGCTAAGGCGCCGGACATGCATTATTGAAATGCTGTTGTGGGCGGCTTGATTAACATGGGACAATCGGTGTCAAAGATGACGATGTCGACCTTATAAATTGCGCCAGCCGTAGTGCCGCTGTCTTAAGGGCTAACTGAGCGTACGCTGATATGGTCGAGTTTGGGGATGGGGGTGAGTCTTTCCAGCGTGCGCTCTACCCCTTGACAACACTGCTACTCACGTTTTTATAGAAGTTTATGCTCACGTCTTTGGCCCCTCCCAGTACGAGGCTTTCCAGGTACATAGACGCGGCTTGCCTGTTCAGGACGTTCAGGATGTCGGATGGTTCCTGTGGTTCAAGCAAGACGGCTTGGGGCACTTCAAACCCTGATGGCCGTTTACGGGCTTGATGAGGACGACTCCGCACGTCTGCGCAGCCTGCGCTTGGCCTTTCTGTTAACGACCGGTACGAACCCGTCATAGGTCGAGGAGTCATCACTTGTCGCAGAGTACACCACAGTATCCTAGCTGCTTGAGTCACTCATGTGCCAGAGGCGCTTTCTCTGGACGACCGCTGCCGACTCACCGGGTTCTAGAGAAGGCCCAGCAGCCTCCACTTCCATCGTCGTGACTAAAAGAGAGCGGCGGCCCCCTGGTTATGGCACAAATATCAATAAACTGCAGTCGTGAATGCAGCGTTCAGATACAGAAACACTTCTTCGTCTTCCATGTTGACATGATCTATTCTGGGGGAGGTTAGTCTAGTTGCCGTTTCAAGGAGGGCGTGCCGTGAACATGTGACCAGCGCCTTGTTCTGTCGAGTACAGCGAATGTCGTAAACATAAAGGCTCCCGGATACCCTGCAGCTAGTGCCACGCCTGCAGCCTAGTGGCAAGCGTATCCGATTCCCACCGGTGGGTGTCACAAGCACCCTGCTCTATCGAGCCCAGGTTGGATACGTGCAGGCTTGGTGGGGGTAGTTGGTGACACTTGCACGGCTCTTGGCGTTTGCAACCCGGGAGCTCTCTGCAGTACTTCCCACATGTTAACCCTATCGGGCGAGTTAAACGCGTCTTCTCGAGTGCGGCACCAATAAAAGATAAGTACTTATATCTGTGCTAATCACGCATATATACAGTACGCTGCACTTGGGAGGACAGGGAAATATGCAGCAGAGTATCACGCATGTGGCACGGCGCCTCGCTACGGTGGGGAAAGCACCACCATGGTGCTTTCATTTTGCCAGTAATTATCTCTTAAGCGATTACATCCATTTCTCGGTTTCTACTTGATCACGTGCCTTTCTTTTCAAAAGAACGACAGGATAGAATTGTAAGTTTTTCTTTTATTGAAACAGCCACAGCGCCCTCTGGAGCGTCCTGTGGTCCCATGCCCAACAATTCTAGGCAAAAAAATTTCTGAGCGGGGGTGGTGGTGATCTCTTTTATTACTCCCAAAAATGGAGGACCAGTCCAAGGACCGGTTGCGGAGTTTTCTCGCATAGTACAAGATTTCGCTGTAACAATCAATATATCGGCAGATCACTCGATGATAGCGTTGCATTTTTTTTCTATTAACGTTTTTGATATCATCAAACATCATGGAAAGTATTTACAAAGTGCATTTACAGGCATCGATAAAGATGTGACAGTATTTGACGGCCTAGCCAGCCACCTAAATATGGGAGCAAGGGACTGCGCTTCCTCACCTGACCACGTGACGTCGCCTTTTCTGCCTCATCACCAGCCCATGGGGAAGTCTGCGTGCTATTCCACTTAGGTCGGAATCTGGTGCCCGATCATAGCTGGGCTACCTGGGGCAGCTGTATGGAGTGGCCCTTCTCCGAACGAGTGAAGCTAATCCTCACACACCCCAAGCAGGAGGAAATAGATGTGAGGAGGCTACTGAGCGGGGGCGATCACTATACTGTGAGTAGACCTGTCCCTGTTGATGCTAACAGGAGATTTAAGACGGAGAAAATGAAGTGGAACAAGTTCGAGGAGCGTAGGTTCGTCCATAACAGTTACCTTTTTCTGAACCTGGGATTCTAGAGAGGCGCGCAGCGCATCTTTGTTCAGCGGTCTCGCTCATTCCCAAGCAGTACAATTAATAGCTCAGTATTAGAAGCATTACGGCAATGCCGCTCCTGCAAACGCCCAGAGTGAAACCATCCATTTGCAATACTGGGCCGATTGCATGTGCTGCTTGGGAATTCAGTCCGTCGCGGTCTACTCAAGGAAGAACTTTCTGAAGACATAAAACTACGCAGGAGACAGGACACAGAAAAGATGCAGACAGGACGAGCGTAGACTAACAACTGATTTATTGGACGAAAAAACGACCTTCCTTCCAGAGCAAGGCATGCGCAACCAAACTTAACGCCAAAAGCAAAAGTACACAATCTTATCAACCCAAAAAGTCAAGTTCCTTCTCATACAGGTGAATTGATGCCTCGCTAACACATTTTTCCGCACCGTATCTAGCAATTTGCCAGACTTCAAAAATCTCGCGTGCCTTCCGGTCCTTCGCGCAGCCTATAATCTTCGTTTGCTTGAAAAGCGGCGTACACAATACTTTTTTCTTCTTGTCATTGATCTTACAAGACTGGCAGTGCCTTGCTAAATGCTGCCCACCGTGCTGGCTCAAAGAGTTATTGTGCTCCTGAAGGCGTTTATTAATGCAGCGCCCCGTCTGCCCTACATAAAGGGAACCACAGCTGAATGGGATCTCGTAGATAACTCCCATCTTACAGGCTACAAACTTAGCCTGTAAGATGAGAGGGAAATTTGGTGTCAACGTGTTCTTTACCGCCCCATGTAAACTGTCTCGTTTATGCCGATTAACTAACAATAACCTGCAAAAGAAAGTAGGGTGCGCAGTCAACCACAGATCTGAGTTTGTAGCCTGTAAGATGGGAGTTATCTACGAGATCTCATTCAGCTGTGGTTCCGTTTATGTAGGGCAGACGGGGCGCTGCATTAATAAACGCCTTCAGGAGCACAATAACTCTTTGAGCCAGCACGGTGGGCAGCATTTAGCAAGGCACTGCCAGTCTTGTAAGATCAATGACAAGAAGAAAAAAGTATTTTGTGCGCCGCTTTTCAAGCAAACGAAGATTATAGGCTGCGCGAAGGACCGGATGGCACGCGAGATTTTTGAAGCCTGGCATATTGCTAGATACGGTGCGGAAAAATGTGTTAGCGAGGCATCAATTCACATGTATCAGAAGGAACTTGACTTTTTGTGTTGATAAGATTGTGTGCTTTTGCTTTGGGAGTTAAGTTTGGTTGCGCTTGCGTTGCTCTTGAAGGAAGGTCGTTTTTTCGTCCAATAAATCAGTTGTTAGTCTACGCTCGTCCTGTCTGCATCTTTTCTGTGTCGTGTCTCCTGCGTAGTTTTATGTCTTCAGAATGTCTTACCAATTAGCCTCTCATCACACACTTCTAGAATTCAAGGAAGAACCCATAAAGATTGGCTAAGACGTAAAAAGTCTTGCTGTAATTCACATCCGCGGGGAATTGGCAGGTGTATTGAAAACGCTCGACTGGATCGAGTTGCCCTCGAAAATAAAAGTACTTGGCATATATTTTTTGCTTTCGTTTACGGAGTTGGGTGCATGCGTGGGCAGTAAAAATTGGAGGGGGCACGCCATAAGGTTATCACGCGATATCGTAATGAGGTAATTCTCATATACGTTGAAGATGATTTTCTGTACATTCACATACCCCTGGTAGCCCTCATACCCTTGCTGGCGCAGTGGTGCAGTGGTTAAGCGATGCGCCGCCGCAGTGGCTCAGTGGCTTTGGTGCTCGGCTGCTGACCCAAAAGACGCGGGTTCGATCCCGGCCGCGGCGGCTAGAATTCCTTTGGAGGAGAAATTCTAGAGGCCCGTGTGCTGTGCGATGTCAGTGCACGTTAAAGAACCCCAGGTGGTCAAAATTTCCGGAGCCCTTCACTACGGCGTCTCTCATAGCCTTAGTCGCTTTGGGACATTAAACCCCATAAACTAAACTAAGCGATGCGCCACTGCCCTGCGATAGCATGTGCTCCTAGCGGTGGGTCTCTTGCGGCCCAAGTTGCTCTTCCCGAGTGACCAAGCATTGATTTAACTTCCACTTGCCAAGGTGGACAGTTTGCTCACTTTCCGATGGGCAGGTTGCGATGACGCTGCAAGGTCACGTGACCCAGGTGGCCCGCCTAGCTTTTAGATTGCTCTCTGGGGACCGCCTGCCTGAGCCATGCCCGTGATTTCTCGGTCACAACGCCGACGCCGCATTTACCGGAGAGCGGTGCTTTTAATGTTATTGCTTAAAAAAAAAAAAAAAACTCATGGGGGCATTTTCAACCACATTCTTCGAGAAGGTTTGGGTTTATGGGGCTTTGATGTCGCAAAGTGGCTCAGGCTATGAGGGATGCCGTAGTGAAGGGCTCCGGAAATTTCGACCACCCGGGGTGCTAAGAAAATGCGATAGATAGCCTTTAGGTTTACCGGCTTTGGTATCCATAATGAGCGCTTAATGCTCTTCTTGTGATTCTCCAGCCAAAACTTCGGTTGGAACCGGTTCTATTCACTTATGGTTTGAGTGAGTCATAACCTTCTAGCATGTTCGATTACCTCCCATTTGATTGCGATATCTGATTATCTAATTCCGACCCACTAATACGCATTGTTCCATCCTGTAATACCTGCTAATTTCCCTTCATACGTTTTTCGGGGTGGGCCTACATGCAAACTTTTTGGGGACATTTGGAATTTTCAGGGTGGGCGAACTTCGAAATTTTAGGCTTGTATACATTTTCGAAATTGGCCCTACACCGTTATTGGTATGCTGATGGTCACGTGGTGCTTGCGTCACGACACTCTAAATGCATTCCCTGCACTGCCACAGGCAGGTGGCTGCTCAAAGGCTTAAAGCGAAGCGGATTCGCTCGCCGCAAAAGCAAGGGCCTGTTCTCACTTGTTCACGCGCGGACGAGGCGGATCCGCCGAGCTGCTGTTTCTTGCTTTTCCACACTGCTTCGCTGATAGCGGCATGCACAGATGTAGTGAGAAAAGAGCATAAATTTACGCTGTCTACGTACCATAATCGTATGCAGGCTTACGTACGTTAAACGCAGGCGCATTCTCACTTTTAGTTCAGCGTATGCTAGCACAGACGCAAAAATATACTCAGCTTATAGTGGCGCCATCTGGTTGTCAGGACGGGAACCATTACTGTCAACAAACCGACTCTGCTGTTAAGCCTAGAAGCGGCAGAATCGTCACTCTGAATAAAAAAAAATGAAGCAAATTTATCTCTTATACGTTTTCTTAGAGGCGAGGTGAGACGAAGCGAAAGACCTGTGCCGAATTTCTGGCCAGTGAACGCACTGAAAAAGGCAGCAACAACCAGAATTCAATCCAAAGCGACGAGTCAGGCTTCGAAGGGCGCCGCCATGTTTGTCGCCGCGTGGCGGAAATCGGTCCAGCCCGATTGCCTTCGCCGCGCCGCTTTCCGCCTCGCTCGGCGTCGAAAGCGGCCAATTCCGCTTCGCTCGCCGGATTTTCGGGCAAGTGTGAACGGGCCTTAAAACACGGCTACGTTGCAGCATGTGACACCCTGGTTCCTTTTCCTGAGCTCTCGCTTGGCTCGTGTGCAGCGCCACGGTGGGCGGGCCGTAACTGCATTGAATTTGGCAACATTTGGCTGTTTCCTCATGATGTGGCGGGCAGGCGCCCGCTGCCACTGTAGGGACGTGGTGGTGACGTCACACGGGCACGTGACCTCTTTCGACCAATCCGGGAGTTTTGAGGCAGAGGAGATGCAATTTTTTTCTGCGATAACAATCTAAATGCTATCAGAAAAATAAGACGAAAATCATTGCTAACTGTCCATTTACACCCTGCATAAATCTTTCTGTAAAACTGTATACATGACTGTGACACACCGCTGATTAATAAGTTACCGGTACCTTCGTTATTTTCTAAAGAAGAAAGTTGAGAGCTGTGTTCCTGGTTTGTAAGATCGACACTGCAGGGATTCTCCACGGTGTTAACGCACCACTCCTCACTACACTAGCTGTGGAAGTGTTTTACAGCGCTGGCTGCGTTAGCTAATTTTTCCCGGATTTCGCGTAGCCCTTGGTGGCGTTCTGATCCCGTCGGCATGCCCCAAGTTGCTGCAAACCGATGGACAAATATATATTCATGCACAAAGCCCCCGACTCGGGAACCACACTTTGGCTCAGGCCACCTTGAGTGACGGAATTCGAAGCGGAGTTCCTAACCCTGTCCTTGGTGCAGAGTATACTTATCCTGAGCTACTAATGGTTGTTGCATGTATTTCTCTTTTCTCACTAGCAGTATTTTGGCAGTGAAAAAAGTAGTTCACTGGCAGCGGCACTTGTACGCGGTGAGATCATTTCGTTAATCATTAGCGACCCAGCGAGCGCTGAATACTTGCCGCACCCTGGAGTTAAGCGAAATAAGTTTTTATTATTTTTAACTTACGATCACCTTTCCAGACTTCTCTTGGAGGCCACAAGATTGAGTTTGTTTGATTTCAGGGGCCCGTAGGACCACTCCACTTACTGCCGAATTAAAGCACAGGCGGATCTTTTTACCATATTCGCGGTAAGTATTTGGAATGTCTCGAGTGAATGTGTTCGCGGGCTCTGTACCATCATCATCATCATCACCATCAGACTGACTACGTCCACTGCAGGGCAAAGGCCTCTCCCATGTCTCTCCAATTAACCCTGTCCTTTGCCATTTGCGGCCACCATATCCCCGCAAACTTCTTAATGTCATCCGCCCACGTAACTTTCTGCCACCTCCTGCTACGCTTGCCTTCTCTTGGAATCCACTCCGTTGCCCTTAAGGACCAGCGGTTATCTTGCCTTCGCATTACATGCCCTGCCAAGCCCATTTCTTCCTCTTGATTTCGACTAGGATGTCTATAACCCGCGTTTGTTCCCTCACCCACTCCGCCCGCTTCCGATCTCTTAACGTTACACCTATTATTCGTCGTCACCGGTGACTGTTAAGTATGCCACGGTTAAGTATGGCAGTATGCCAAGTATGTGACCGATCACAATTGGTCATGTGGCGCTGAAATGTGCTGACGTCAATTAATATACACAGCGGCTATGAGATATCAGCGGGTGGGAGATAGTCTGGTTACAACCCATCGCCGATTCGAGGAGGTGGTTCAGTGATCCTGTAGGCAGCCTTGTTCTGTCGAGTACAGCGAATGTCGTAAACATAAAGGTTCCCGGAAACCCTGCAGCTAGTGCCACGCCTGTAGCCTAGTGGCAAGCGTATCCGATTCCCACCGGTGGGTGCCACAAGCACCCTGCTCTATTAACGAGCCCAGGTTGGATACGTGCAGGCTTGGTCGGGGTGGTTGGTGACACTTGCACGGCTCTTAGCGTTTGCAACGCGGGAGCTCTCTGCGGTACTTCCCACGGTTAATCCTATCGGGCGAGTTGACCGCGTCCTCTCGAGGGTGGCACCAATAAATGATAAGTACGTATATCTGTGCTAACCACGCATATATACAGTACGCTGCACTTGACAGGGCAGGGAAATACGCAGCGGAGTATCACGCATGTGGCACGGCGCCTCGCAACGGTGGGGAAAGCACCATCACGGTGCTTTCATTTTGCCAGTAATTATCCCTGCAGTTAGAGGGTGCTGAATGGTGCTCGTATTTTAAGTATCCTGTCCACTTTCTTGGGAAGACAATTAAGCAAAACCTGGAAACAGATCGCCTTCTGTGACCCTCCTTCCTCCGCTCCTTGCTTTTGTGAAGAAAAAAAGAGAACAGATAGGGGTGGGAAAGCGAGGACGCGTGCGAGGTAGCTATCACAGTGGGGTGGAGGACTTCCGGGTGACTTATCACTTGCACATTAGAGCGTGCAGGCGAAATGGATACATTAGAACAGTGACAGGCTCAAAACATTGCCCGTGGCATTGCCTATCCAGTCTGCCTGCCAGTCTTAAATGTTATTCTTATATAGTGGGAGCGTTGAAGCGTGATCTATACTATTCTGTCTTTGACTGTGCGTGGGTCACATGACCCAGAGAGGTGCGTTCTCCACATTTAATCCTTGCGGTCACGTGATAGATCTCGACCCCAAAGATGTGGCTGTGTCGTGAGCGGTTACGATGGAGTTTTGGAGGCCACATTTTAGAGTCGTGAAAGTGTAATAAGGTTTCAAAAGCTGTTATGTTGTTCGAGGTCTTTAAGAGCTCCATTTTTTTCACACCTAAGGACACAGGGCAGGAAGTGGGGGAGAGGGGGGGAAGTATAGAGACGCATTCCGATCCCTCTGATGTGTGTTGTCCGTGCTGAGATGATTATTAATGTGGGCTTGCTGCAGTGCTCCTGGTGGAGTACTAGAGGCACCTACTTAAGATGGAGCATGTGGAGGTACTGCAAGAGCACAGAAACGTTCTTGTGTCGGTCTCGTGAAATCGCACAGAGGGCTACGGCTGCGACACTGCCTCTGTCGACAGAGCGGCACTTGTCTTCAGCCAGGTGACGGCTCATGCGCGTGGAGGGTGTATTTTACGGCGCAGCGCTGACCCCCAAGCGGTAACAGTTTTTCCTCAAGGGACACACGATGTCGCAAGAACTACACAGCCACATCTTTCTAAGCGCCACTAAACGAGGCAAAACATTAGCGTTATTGGCCAGAATTTTCTGCTGTTTTTTTTAATAGCGCTTCCGTTATTGGCCACAATTTGCTGCTGTTTTTTTAATAGCGTTTGCAAACTTGTTCATCAACTTGGTGGTTCTATATTATTTGTTCCAGTGCTAATTGGTCTGTTTGTTTGTTGGTGGTGAAGATTGTCGTCGTTGAGAATCTGAGCTGGCCTGTTTACTCTATTCATTTCATTTTCATTTCATTTTATTACCTTAAAGGCCCCTTAAAAGGGGTGTTACATAAGGGGTGGCAAGAGTAAAAGCACAAAAGGGTTGAAAATTGGGCGAGTTGGTACGAATTCATACTGGTGCATGTAACCATAGGTTTCGTCTATATATTTTTTGTGCTTTCAATAAATTTTGTCAGTTGTTAGTGAGCACTTGTGCTGTTGTCACTCTGTCTCTGTCCCTGTCCCTGTGGTGCCACACCAGTATAAAAGCACAAATTCACAATGACAGGAAAGTTTCTACGTTATCAGTGAAAAGACTTGGGCAAGTGATGATGGCAACGTTGTTCGGAAGGCCGTGATCATGAAACGGGATCATGAAACAGAGATTGGATGTAAAATTACGCAAGAGTATCGTAGTGCCAAATACACAGGTGTGAGCAGAGACGGCATTTTGAAGTTTATTACAGGGCAATGGATACGGCTCATTTTCTTTAAAAGCTCTCCAAGCCCCGATTGCCGTTGAAGCTGTTGTCGTATGCCGCTTCTCTCCTTTCTTCAGCTCAAGCCTTGACTACTGGCAACTGAGAAAAAATACACGGCTGAAACAAGAGTTACAGACATATTAGTTAATGGGACGCAGCAGAACGAGTGGAACTTTTGCAGCATACCCTGCTCCTAGAAGGGCTGTGCACTAGAGGACCGCTTACTTTATTTTTACTCCCATATAGGTGTATTCGTGTTAAGGGTGTATGCAGGAAGCAGACGGTCGCCAAAAGCAAGGACAGCATAGAGGAACGTTTTTTAAATTCATTGGTTGAATTGAATAGTATTCATTTCAAATAAGCAAGCTTACATGCATGTTTGAGGTACTATCGAGGACAACAGTGGTATATATTCTACGCAGCCGGAGCCGGAGCCGGAGCATCGGAAAACTGCGTTGCAACGCTATCTACTGGTAACTGGCGCCATTCGAGATCGAGACAGCCAATGCATGACCTTTATTATCAGCAGGCATGTCGCTTGGTTCGTTTCAATGTTTCGTGCTGTAGCTCGCCAAAATGCCGCAGTTTTCCGTTGCTCCGGCTCCCGCCGCGTGGAGTACGTATACCACTTTTGTCCCCGATAGTACATGGGAGTAAAAGCCGCTCAGGAGAAGCTTACCAAACTCCCATATCCCTTCTATACTTGACTTTGCAATGCAGAAAACAGATTACACTAATTAGATAGCAGACGGTTATGGTGGGACAGAAACAGCAGTCAGAAGCAGCACACCGTGGTAACAATAGTGCAAATACAAAAGCACGAGGAATTTATTATGTACACTCCTAGCTTTGGTAAACTGATACTGTCGCGAGCAATACTACAGGTGCATCAGAAAAAGAGTTCTTTTATGCTTTGAAAGAAAAAAAAGACGTAGTTATATTTTGTTACAAAACCATTTTCTTTCTCCATGCGCGAAACTTCTTTTAAGTATGCGATAAAGCGTAAGTGTTTGAAATCTATGATCTGTGCGCAATGCTTGAACATGCCAGTGTTCAGGGCATCCTGTTGTGTAATTTTCTTGATATCCATGTAAATAAACGGTGCCTCTAAGCAACATATTGCTTTGTTGTACCTGAAATATACAGGAATTCATTATGCGGAATCGACATCGTTTTTTTGGCTTCCACCATACGGCATGCTGAAAAGTGGGAGCTAAAGTATGATGTAACATATGCTTTCGTTATGGCTCTCATCGCAGCTATCTTATATATTTGTGCCAAAATCGTTTATGTACATGTTAAATAGTAGGGGACCCAATTCGCTCCCCTGTGGGACCCTGTGACTAGTTGATTTACACTGCAAGTGGTAATCTCCTAGGAGAACCGGTTAAGTATGGTGAGTAATATAGCTGGAAAGCAGGTTAGGTGGTACTCCAGGGACACTAAATATTGATAGTTTCCTAACAAGAGCTATTTGGTGTATCGTGTCGAAGGCTTTTGAATAATCTACGAATACACCAATGATCAGTACTTTGCGTTCAGTTTTATGTGATATAATTCCTTCTTATTAACAGTGCTATTTCGGTTGATAAGTTTTTTCTTAGGGTGGAAGCGGGTGGGTGGAGCCTCTGGAGGGGGCAGGTGGATCATGGATATAGGTATTTAAATTGTCGCAGCCTCCCAGCGAGATATGCGTGTTTACTGATGGGTATCCTTTAAAAAAAATTCAGACAGTCTATAGACTGTCCATAGACTTTTGTCTACAATATCTATAGACTCTGTATAGATAAATATTAGAGAACACTCTATAGACAATCTACAGATTTATGATCATACACTTATAGTAGACTTTTATCTATAAACAGTCTAGAGACTATGAATAGACAAAAAGAAATATCTATACGAAGGCAATGGAGTCTATAAGAAGTCTGTAGACTGTCTATAGACCATTTTTAACAGAGCACTGTGAGATGCACCTACTGGAGGGGTTTTCACCGGAGGAAGGAAGCTCCACACAAACACACCACGAATTTTGGGGCGGAACAGGGCTATACTTCGAACGGAGTGAAAAACAGAACAAATCGCTACGCTTTCTTTGGCTTCAGTTACTGTAGACTACCTGCATTCGATTTTCATTAAATATCAGAGCAAGCCTCATGGACTAGTTGCCGACCTCCAGCCGAAGAAGTTTGTGACGTAATTTTCTCAAGTGACCTAAAGCGAAATATCTGCGAACGGATCGTATTCAGCAGTTTTTTTATCGATCTGTTTCAGCCTTCTTGACTCGACGATATCACTAAAGATGCCGCAGCTTAAGCTTCGATAGCTATGCCTAAGGCTACACATTAGGCAAGCAGAGGATGCATATGATGAAGCAATGCACTGCACGGGCCTAAAGTCTGCAAAGAGAACTATCGCTTAGTGCGAACAAATTCTTCGCGCTTCGGCTATCCTCTTCGGAAGTGGTGGCTTCCTATGGTACGTCATTGTCGCTGTCTATTGATACTAGGGCCGGTGAACCACTTTGAGATTCTGGAAAGAATACCGGCGTAGGCCACTGTCTTCGCTGTAAAAAATTTCTGCGTCGCTAAGTGTGTTTCTTTGATGCCAGTCTAGAGGCTTTATTCATGGAAGGGCGAAGGGCATTTTCATTTGCTGTGTTTCGATGTGGCTTTTTCCGATACTCTATGTAGAACCCATACGAAATAAAAAGAAAGACTAAAACTGAATGAGTGGTCCTATAACCGTCATTGTGTTGTACAAACTCTGTCCAGAAAACATTTTCAGAGTGAAATTGCAAGTGCGTAAGCGGACCTGTACAGACACGTATGCCGCCTAGCGGCAGCCTCGGCGCTTTCCATACACATTTGCACCCTGCCGGTGATGCCACAAGAGCAATTATTTCTAAACACTGATGTCGTCTCTACCATGTTCTCCGAGGAGAAAGAATAAATGTTTTAGGAGAAAAAAAAACGCTCAAAATGGGGTAACCAGGTGAAAGGGTTATTGCAAAGCTTTTTGAATAGCATGTGCGTGCCTGAAATTTTTTAGGTATTTATGGAGCGCATATTATTCATATTCTACAACCCAAACGAATGCATAGTAATTTTGCTGCATAGTATTCAATAGTATGTATCTGAAACAATTTTTCCATAGCAGATAATATAGATAGGTGCGATGATGTAGCAAGAGAAGAGAGAAATCTTCAGCGTGGGGAAGGGTATCTGCCTTGCTACTACGCACTGGACGAGAGAGAGAGAGATAGAAGCGCGGATAGAGTGAAGATGACAAATGACGATGATGGCATAATACGATCAGTGCGGCACTCACCGCGATCACCTCAAAGGCGGTGGATTCATCATCTGTAAGCCCAACGGTGGCCTAGGGAGAGAATAGCCAGACAAGAATGAATTGCATCACGGCTACCTTTTCTTTATTTTGGAAAACCCAAAAGGTGCCGGTATAGGGAGAGGAGTACAAGGTTCATCGGGAACACGTATCGTACCTGCTTCCGCATGGCTACCTCTTTAAAGCACTGCTTCTCCTGAAATAAATAAGAATACGGCTGAAGGCGAGAAAACACCGCAAATGGACCTTTAGGAGCAGAACTACACTGTAAACCGGCGGCTAGGAGACGTATAATTTCATATTACGCTGTTAATGGCACGTCTTCCGGTTCTGCGGCATCGGCATTGGCGTTGTTGGTGTAACACCACGCAACGATGATTGTTCAGCATGCAGGGACGTCACGTATGACAGCACTACAGCGTGTGGTGGCAACACGCGAGGAAGATTGTTCCGACACATTGAGGTCACCAGTGACGGTGTAGTGACGCCATGCGCACTATAGCGGTGAAGGAGACTATTAATGATGCGTAAGCAATATACGATAATACATTCGAAGACAGCACAACGAGCTGTCTCCCAGTGTCGCGTTACACATGCAGTGATAACCGCTCTGAAAGACATTTTTATTTGGAACTGCAGTTGACTCTCAACGTTCCAACTTGAAGCAACATAAACTTTGTTGGAATTATCCAGGATTTGAATAAACTAAGAGTATTAAACACTGCTGTTTTTAATGGAACGGCACCTTAATTAGGAATAAATTCGAAGCTCGAATTAATAAGAGTCCAATGCGATATGGAGCCAAGTTGTAATTTTAGCCGAAAGTTGTAAAGAATCCTAGTAATTCTAAATGCGCTGCAGTTTTAGTTTTAGCTGAGGGGACCAAATTTGATGTTGTTTATTGGGCGTAACGACCAAAGCGACTCAGGCTATGAGGGACGCCGTAGTGAAGGGTCCCGGATAATTTTGGCCACCTATGGTTCTTTAACGTCTCTGATATCGCACAGTACACGGGCCTCTAGAATTTGGACTGCATCGAAATGCGACCGTCGCGACCGGGATCGAACCCGCGTCTTTCGGGTCAGCAGCCGAGCGCCGTAACGACTGAGCCACACGGGCTACTATTCAAAAAATCACGCTGAAGAGAGTAAAAGCGCAAGTAGAAATTCAAATAAATTAAGCACAGAAAGAGCAAATCAGTCGCCGCACACAACGCATATACTTCACCCTTACGGCCAAGTCTCTCTCAACGGGATCGGGAATTCCGGATTTCCCCGATGCGCATGGCGTCGCCTCCGATATGATGGGCAGAATCATCTGCGACAGCAGTCAGGAAGTGAGATCAGAGGTTTTCTCGTCTTCTTTGTTCAAGGGTGCACGTGAATTTGAGCAAAACAAGCCAAAGCTTAAAAACAGAGTAATAAATGCAGCAAGATCGAAAGTGAAATCTATTGCGGTGGCCTCTCAGCACTGATGTGTGCATTTTTTACTTCATAATAGATCGGTTAATTAGACTTCACAATTGCTGATTATTTCTATCAAATACATGCAAAATGTTTTTTCTTTAAAGCAAAAACAAAAATATATATGTTCATCATGTGGGCCCGTCACCTTCCTGGCTAGCCTTGGGGTCATGCTGTGGAAAAAATAGAAATCAGGCTGCTCAAATTTACGCAGTGATTTCATGTGAAATAACAATCAGCCGTTTTAGTCAAATATTTAGGGGAATCCCCCAATGTGTATTAGATTTCTAATAAGGGAGTAATTACTCATTGACATCCACCAGAGCGCAGCCATACGGCTACAAAGGAAAGCTAAACAGAAAGCTGTATAGCTTTCCTTTGTAGCCGTATGGCTGCGCTCGGGTGGATGTCAATGAGTAATTACTCCCTTATTACAAATCTACTCCACCTTGGGGGATTCCCCTAAACATTTGACCAACACAGTTCCCACTTCGAGTTGTTGATCAATTCGCTCTCGCCCTACCATAAGCTTGCCGTACCGGTTAGCTCAATTGGTAGAGCGACTGCTCCGGTGAGGCGGTGGTCGCGGGTTGAACCCCGGACCAGGACGAATTTTTCTTTAACTACGAAGTTTCTGAGAAAGCTGTATAGCTTTCCTTTGTAGCCGTATGGCTGCGCTCGGGTGGATGCCATTGAGTAATTACTCCCTTATTACAAATCAACCCCTTAATAACAAGCTCAACCCTTTGCACACAATTATGCGCCCATTAAACAGCCATGACTAAAATGACTTTTTAAGAGCTGTTACTGAAAGCCTTTTGAGGACGTGCGAATGATTCTTCGAATTTTTTCTCTTCGTGGGCATGGAGGCACTGTAAGCACTATTACCTTTTTGAGCACGGCTACTCCTATGTCACCCTGAGACAGGGAGCAGTCCCGAGCGATCCTGATCCTTTCGAGCAGCTTCCCTGTCAGTTCCTCCGTGCTGGAGAGTTCGTAAACTTTTTGTTCCAGTAGCTGCATGAGGTCTTCCACTGGGAGAAAAATACAAAGATGACGCTATATTTCTTACAGAGAGTACAAGGAAACGGTAGGAAACAGCCCAGTGTGAAATTGTCTTGTGAGTTGTGTTAATGCCTGCGGCTAGGGCATGCATTTTCATCGGTCAGTTTTATGAAGAAAGTGCCATGAGCTCCGAGAATACGAGTAAGAGAGGCAAAGAAAGCTTGTTAATAAAAACCAGAAAGAGTTACAAGCGCCAACAATAGCGGCTATGTGCTGTTAGGTTCAGGGTAAGAACTTAAAGGTGCACTAAAGAGGATTGTGAGCTCGTCTTTATAAATTATTGTCCTGCGCCACCGATTTCCCTGTTACATAGAATTAGGCATTCCAGCTCCCGCATTTTTTTTTTTTAAACTCGCCTCCGAAAAGAGGAGGAGTCAGACAACGCGTGAGGTGCCTTCCAGCCAGTCGCCTGGCAGCTTGCCGCTCTGCCATCGGCGGAGTCATTCGCAGCGTTTGGCGAAAGCAAAGATTACACGCGTATTTTTATTTCCGTGGGCCTAATTTGCGGCTGTGTAGTCTACGATTGAAACTATATTTAATCACGGAAACCAAAAAACAAAATAAAAGCGAAAGCGAAGCCACCACGCGACTGGCAGAAAGGAACTGCACGCGTTGGCTGACTCTCCTCTTTTCGAAGGAGTGTTAAAAAAAAGAAAAGGCGGGAGCCGGGATGTTTAAGATTTGATAGAGAAATCGGCTGCGCAGGACAATAATTCGAAGTTTCTAAGAGTGATCGGAGAATGTAGATCGATTTGTCGCGGTAAAGAGACGATTTCAGGTTACTCTCTAGTGCATCTTTAAGGGAAACAAATGCGGAAGGAGAGGAAAAGACATTAGAAGAAGGAGAAAGACTAGCGCGAGGCAAAACAGCCGTCGATGAATTCGGATTCGAGCTTCCTAAGCTGCTTACTTGGAAGTGAAACCTTTGAAGATGCAATGGATGCCTCATGGGTCCCCACACATGAATACTAGCGCACGAATGTAAAACAAAATGCTGCTGTCGGATGGCCACTGCGTAGCAGACAGTAAGATGCCCTTTGGTAGGCTCTTTTGCGTTGCTGCAAATTGCGAAGCTATCGCCAAGAGAGTATGAACCGAGTAAAGCAGTGAAAAGACTGAAATGCCATTGTTTTGTATGGCTAGATCATACTAAAACTTTGTATCTTGTTATAACGACCATGAGAAAAGAGACAGATTACAGGTTCTGGAAAGTAAGCCGCTGGTTGTTTTTCAATTACTTCAGCGCTGTTCTATACCATTCGCTGTCTTGGCGCCAGCTGCAATGATATTTGGCTGAGTAAGCGCACCGAAATATAAAAATCTTAGCTTGGTAAAAGCCAGCAGAGTCGCTTGAGTTCTGTTTGTAGCAACTAATAATTTTGCTAATGAGCGGCGCGATCTGTGCGGTCCATATGCCGTGGAGTAACTGTCATAACTGTGACAAGGAGCAAGCATTGAGAACAACACCAATGCTAGGAGGCGAGAAGAACAACACATACACAGTACGTGCCACAGTTCTGCATGTATTACTTGCTATGGTTTACTGCTACACACGAAACCACTAAACCTTTCTACTGCAGATACAACATATTGCAGTACATGGACTGAGTGAACGCTCTATGCCCGTGTGCTTTGCGATGTCGGTGCAAGCTAATGAACCCCCAATTGGTCAAAATTATTCTGGAGACCTCCACGCCGCTACCCCTTTCTCTCTTCTTTCACACCCTTCTTCAATTCTTTCACAGCACGGTTTAGGTGTTTTCCTAGAGCAGTTTTCCTTTACATGTTCTGACATGGCTTCTGTTTAACTTCCGTTCATGGATGCCAGAAAGTCGTCCCACAGCCTTTTCTCTGCAGCACTAAAAGCTTTTACATCAGGTTAATTTGTATCTGCTTCGCACCATGGAAGTAAAGTGACTGGTCTACCATCATTCACCATTAGATAAATCACGAGGCAGTAACACTTACTGACAGCTCCGTTAATCGGGGCTCTAATGCACTGTGAACTAAGGTTCGACGGTACGCAAGCGTTAACCAGCACTTACCTTCACCCGCCGCCACTGCACAGACACAGCCGAATAATAAACACGCACTCGCAAGAAATGGCATAGTTGTTTCTCGGGAAAGTGTGGTACAAGCACAGAGAAAAGCAAATTTTTCGAATTAAGCAGAACGCGCCTGCGGGGTCGCGAACGTCGAGTGAGTCCTGATGATGCCGGTCTGACTCCCCAAGACTTCCAGCTACCCGCCGTTTATGCAGTTCTGACGCAGAATGATTACGCATTCAGGCCGCAGCTCAGGAAGTCAGGTAAAAACAAAAACATGGGAGCTTGGAACGCTTGGTAGAATTTCATTGTGAATATTGCTGGCCGAGACCATATCTATACCTTAGTGGCTCGCATCGCCGAGTCGCTCCCTCGAATGTTTGGGCTCAGCGAACCCAAATCGCAGCGTTCTTTTCCTTGTAAGCATTTGGGCTCGGCTGCTAAATGAGCCGGCTAATAGCTCGTTGCATTTGGCCGCGTGTGTCGCTGCGTGAAGGCAATCAAGAAGTACTCATTTTGCAAGAGAGTAGCCATGTGCCCATGTAGAGGCTGAAGCTCCGAAAATGGTTCTTGAACCACGACCAATGATGGATTGGACCCACAGCCGAGGCTCAGTGGTTAGAGCTCTCGGCTAGTGAGCCGGAGTATCCGGGTTGGAACTCGACCGCCGCGGCAGCGTTTCGATGGAGGCGATACGCAAAAAGGTGCGATGTGAGCACGGTAGGGATCCCCAGGTGGTCGAAATTATTCCGGAGACCTCCACTACGGCAGCTCTTTGTCTCTTTCTTCTTTCACTCCCTCCTTTATCCCTTCCCTTACGGCGCGGTTCGGGTTTCCATTGAGATATGTTAGAGTCACTGGATTTTTAGAGTCCTGGAGTTAGAGTCCTATGATTCGTTTACGTTAAGAGCAGAGCCAGCGTATCGCCGATTTCAATGCCGGTCGTACGGGGTGGTTTCGGCAAATCAAGTCTTTTACCTTTTCGTACTGTCTCCTACCCGCTAGCCTCGCTGCCTTCGCTGCCTCCACGTTCGCCGCGCGTGCAGTAGGAGAAAGAGCGGATGGAGCACACCTTGCAAGCAGCGACATACGACGGGAAATGAGAGAACAAATTTTCCTGTTTCCTTTCCTTTCGTGAGGCGGCGCTTTACAGGGTGCATTGCTAAAGACCCTTAATGAGCTAAGCATTGGCTAGTTATGGCAGCAGTTAATTGCGTGATGACAGGCAGCGTTTCCGATAAGGGGCGCTATGCCGCGGCGAGTATATGAACAGAATTAGCCTCGGAAGCGAGTACCGTACAGAAGTAGGAGATGTGACTTGCAGAGAACAATGTATAGGGGAGGCGGCGTCTGGTCCCCAGTGCTGAAATTTTGTATAGTTAAAAGGGTGCCATGGTGTATATCCTGGAAAGATAAGAATCAGGTCCCAGTAAGTCACGTCGTGGTTTCCTTATGCGAGCAGCAATCGCATTTCATGCGAAGAGCGTCCGGTCACCGTCCAAGCCGGAACAACACCTACACTTCGGGGCTTTATGACACTTGTCAGACCTGGATGCAGGGCTTTTCTGAAAGCTCGTCTCTATTGGTTTAAAACAAACTTTCTAGCTCACCACACAAATGGCAGATGCGCTAAAACGTTACCTAGCGCCTTACCAGAGCACTGAATAATCCATCCATCCTTTATGCCAGCACAGGTTTCCCTCTGAGAGACATCAGAATCTCAAAGCTGGGAAGCAAGTGAATCCCGTAGGTTTTAGAGCATACGATGGGCTCGTGGTAGTCGCTTTCTGACGTCAGGCCAGGTTCCCAAAGCTACCGTATACTCTAAGAACCTGGTCAGATGCTTCTTTCTATGTGCGCACTGCAAATGCGCTGTGTAGCTTCAGTGGAGCTTCAGTGCGTGTAGCATGCATTTCGACCTGTGCAAAGCGTGAGACTTTGCAGGAGGCTCGCCGCAGAAAGGTATACATCGGTAGGTTTTGCATTCCTTTCGTGCATGCACCAAAATGGCGTTTCAGAACACTTCTAAAACAAAGAAGTAGGTGAGTAAATTAATAAATATTTCGGCGCACATTGTTGAAACAACTTTAAAACACTTTCACGGTCTTTGAAACATTCAAATGTGGCAGGAAGCCAATAAAAGCGGCTAACGAAAGAGCAACGCGAGTTTTAAACTACTGTTTCGGTGGACCACTGGGCGTGCATGCAGAGTTTCCCATGCACTGGAGACCGTCATAACAGGATACTTCATCGAAACTTCTTTTTGGGATAGTTTGTGCATTTTGAACCCAAGAAAATAGCAACCGCAGAAGAACAGAACACAGGCGCTGTTCTTGTTGTGTGGTTGCATGCTTTAGTACTGCTATTTTCTTGAGTCATAATAGGATACTTTCTCCCATCCGATTTCCGGTTTGATTCAGTTCACTAATGTCTCCTTGATGGTGCAGACGAGGTAGCACGGTAAGGGGGCCTTGTGGGCAATATCCGCTGAGCACTCATCGGTAGGATGTCAACGTGTGTGAAGAAACCCAGGTGCTCAATATTCATTCAAAGCTGCCTACTTCAGCGTCCGCCATAGACCACGCGCATCAAGCCGGTGGGCAGGTTGTGATGACATCACAGTGTCACGTGACCTCACTCGACCAATCATTAATTAAATCAACTACCGTGGTGGGAAGGTTGCTCAGGAAGCAAGACAGCAAGCGTAGAACACACTGGTGCGAATCCTAATAGAGTACGCTTACACTGTGGTTGGCTGTTTCCAAGGTGATTAATTAGAATTCACGAGAATAGATTGTGCCACTCACTGAAAAACAATTCGTAGTGAATCTGGTAGCGAGGAAGATGCTTGCGCTTAAGTTATCGACACTTCAGATCAGCCGCCTGTAGAGTAATCATTAGAACCCGAACCACATGGCACGTGGCAGAATGCAAACGATGCCCGCAAGAGCAGGCGTAGCCTTTACGGTAAGCCGGCGTATTAGCTGCTCAACACTACAGTTGACTGCCTGAATATTCTTATGAGCTGAACAGCCCAAAGTGCTACGTAAATACGAGATGGCGGTGACTGAATTTTATTGAACGTTGATTAAAGCAGAAGTCCACGACCAAGGAAAAACAGATTTCATTGATCACTGAAGAAAGAAGAGCCTTTGATATTAGACTCGAATAAATCATTAAGTGGCCAGGACACGCTGCGCACATGGCTGTGCTTTCGCAGTCTCTGAAGCCAGTGATAATGTTTTCGCTTATTGCTCGGCGGATTGTTTCTACGTTTTGATGTTAATGCTTTACTGTAGGCAGTTGTGGTACGAGGCAGTCCTGAAAAAAGAAAAGAAACACGCATCACTCAACTGAAGGCCCACGATAGGTGCGATCTCAAGAGAAACCAACATATTCTGGATTCGATATGGGATCGCTATCAGCCTTTGATAGCGTAGCTGACTACTGGAAGAGACCCGGTTTACTACGCATAATTTCATTGACTCTTCGTACTGAGGGAAACCGTTTTCCCCTCATTTTCCAGACGATTTGAACGCTACAGGGCGGTCTGCACGCAGGAGAGATAGGCCTTTTCGATACAGGCAAACGTGGAAAAGAGAGAACAGAGCGCGAAACCATCGAGGATACTTCACAGAGATAGCTGGAGGTGCTCGTTTCAGAGCTGCTTCAGTTAATCCTCACTGTAAAGAAGTGGATTTCATGGACAAGGCATGTGTGAGCTTACGTGGTGGCGGAACGAGGAAATTATAAGAATGGGGGCCATGGCAACAGCGACGCACTTGATAGCGAGCTTTCCGCCTCTCGTACATGTCTCTTATGCTGTCGGTTTCCTTACTTTCGCGTTTACACGTATTCCAGTAAAGGTAAGACGCACTCATTATGCAATGGGGAAAACGGAGATAAGGAGGGTAGAACGTCAGGCCAGTTGGCCACGAACATTCAAGGGAGGGAAGCATGACTTTGTACGGGGCGTGAGGGAGGGTGGAAACGGGACGGGCGCTACTGTAGCAGCCGTTAAACTAGTACTCTACCGTATTTTCCGGTGTATAAGACGCACCCCTGTATAAGACGCACACGCCATATATGCAGGCTGTCATTGAAAAAGTTGGTATATAAGACGCACCCGTTTATAAGACGCACCCCAATTTACCCAGTTAGGCTAGTGATGCTTAATTAAACATGCTTGCGCAACAATCGTGAAATTCACCGTACCTGTGAGAAATTCTTAAGCAACGCTAAGTGGTCAAAAAAGGCAACACTCACGCCATACACCGCCCACATTTTAGAAAAAGGAAAGAAAGAACGAAATATCTCTCCCTTATGTCCATAACAGCATTTTATTTCTACTTAAAACCTACGAAGTCTTCATCTTCGAATGTGCTATCAAAAAGTTCGCCCATTTCTGGAGGCAACGCGGCTGACACATTTTCTTCTCACTACGTACACGGAGCAAAGAAAGTTGCAAAGGGTGGCTAAAAAAGAACGCCGGCTTGTCTTGGCTTGTACTGACAATGGCGAGAAGCGTGATTGTCGCCATCTTTTGGAATTTCACATTACTTTTGCTTGGGGCCTCCGCAACGGTCGCGTGTTTCTGATCCCGGAAGTCGTCATCCCCGCCGTTTCATGATTAAGTTCACTTAAAGAAAGTGGCGCATGGCAATCCCCGTATTGAAGCATTAACCGTGTTACAACCGCGTCATTGGTAGTTATACTTTTTCGGTGAAAAAAACTTGAACAAGAGCCTGAGTAATTTCTGAACTCGCAAAAAAAAAAAAAACGAAAAGTTAGCGTACAAGACGCACCCTTGTATAGGACGCATCAGCAAGATGTTTGAAAAAAAAGTCGCGTCTTATACACCGGAAAATATGGTACTAGCGACCGTAATAAAAAACAAAAGCAACAATGACGACGACTGCGGCGTTATTCGTACGAACGCAAGCTGGAGTCGGTGAGCGTAAGAAACTTTTCGTGCACTTATTCACGCTTCACTCCAACTACGACCGAACCCCAGCTGCACAGATGATTGGGCCAATATTGGAAACGTATTGGCAAAGGCCGGTTCCTACAAAGGACCACAGTGAAACCATCCATTGGGCCGATTACCTGTGCTCCTTGGGAAGGAGCGCCTGAAACTTCTTGTCTATTCACGATTTACGCCGAGTGTGGAATGGTACAGGTTACGTCTGTAAATGCTCACCCCAACGGCGTCGTAAATGGCGGTCTCTTCAGCTGTCATTTGTCCCGAGTTCTTGAGAGGCAAGACAGTAGTGCATGGTCAGCGGAGAGAAGGAACCGATAGAAACGAAAACACGACCAATTAGTAATGTGTGGGGAGGCAACAGTAGCGACAAAAACCAGAAAGAAAAATTCACATGGAAGCCTAATCACGTTATGTGTTGGCAATGGGACGGAAAGCTTATGGAATACTTCTCCTGGTTGTTTTGTGAAGCTCATGGGCAATGGCGTTCGTTGTGCTGGAAAATATATGGCAGCTTTGGGAACCGGTTCACTTATATACATATAGAGACCATGACGAAGAGAATGAAAGAGACAAAGAAAAGTATTTTACTCTTGAAGCTGATGTCCGCTCAGGAGCGTATCAGTGAGAAATAATATTCGAATGATAAACGCGATCTTACAGAAAATATTGAATGCGCCGTTCTGAGTTCACGGCTTGCGTGAGCACGGGAGCAACATTGATAATCAGCGACATCAGCAAAAATGTCATCCTAAACTTGGGTAAGGGCATGATTTCGCACTCTTTGGTGCGAATTTTATCACAACGGAGCATTGCGAGAGCAATCAGGTGAATCTGGACGCCGGCACATGCCACCGTCCCTGACAACGAGGCGGAACACGAGATAGCCCGAGGTATTTACCGCCGGAGTGGTTCGGGACCCCTCGACCAAGGGAGTGGAGAACGCATGGTGAAATTCGGAGAGATTGCACAACACTACAGACTAGAGCGCAGGCTGGCGCCACCGCCAGACGCGTTGTAGATAATAAACAGGCGATAGCCTGTAGGCGACTCCAAACATATACATACCCTGTTCCAGTTCTCGTGAACGCAATGTTCCCCGAATTAAGATCGGCTCAGTGTCTACATTGCGGCGAGAGGGGGTCCCTCGACCACAGTGTCTGGAAATGCTCTATTCCCCCGAGAAGGGCACTGAATATCGATAGTGAATTAGCCTGGGAAGCCCTGCTGCGGAGCTTTTACCCTTATTATCATCAGTGGGTACCCGGCGGCAGTGTGGACCTAATCCTGCACTTCCAGCATGCGAGGTGTATGCTCAAACCACTAGGCCAGCTCTGCGGTACTCTAAGTCATTATTCCCCTAACACCCGGTTCCTATGTGCTGCGGCCTATTCAGGCCGCGGAAGCATGTGTGCTTTGAAGATGTTGGCGTATTGAGTTGTACCCATATTCGTCAGCGTCAGGGACGCTCAGTGGCAGTTTATAAACCTTCCTTGATAGAACCATTCATTATAAGAGGCATAAAAAAGACATTTAAAGTTTTAGCCCTCTCTTAGACGCTCAAACCAATATGGGCCACGAGCCTGTCGGACGCGGCAGTGATTACGTCGCAAGAATACGCTTTGAAAGGCTTTGAATGGAGAATGAGTTTTGGACGCACATGTTCGAGCACACTGGCGGCGCACTAAACATCAGGCTAGGTCGTATAGGTGGTATACAGCCTAGGTTGTATGGGCAAGCTAGGTTGTATAGGTAAGCGCGCTGGTATGTAACAGGCGCTGCCAAGGTCACCTATGGCTATAAAGAAACAGTGACTGTGACGAAGTCATTGCTGAGTCCCTTCGACTTCATTAATCAAGTCAAATCAAACCTTTATTTCGGACTTGTGCATGTATACACTGAACATGGATACGGGGTGAGTGAAATGGAAGAAGGCAGGGCATTTTTCCTGACGATTCTTCACTCCAGGTTAGATATCACTGGCAACAAGTCACAAGTACGTACGCACTAAGAAAGCTTTCAGTAGACAGTAACAAGCAACAGAAACAGCGTAATCAGCAAGTGCAAGCACAATCGAAAAATAATGAATATTTAATACAGTAAAATGGCTCATAACGGAGTTCAACTGTTTCTCCAAGCTCCCGTGTGTGCAGTATGCAAACGACAACGCCCGAAAATGCTTCGAAATGCAAGCAGTTAAATTGCGGGCTTAGGACTGAACGATTTTTGATCTGTTCACATGTGCTCCTTTTTTCCTTATTCCCTTCGCGCTTAATACCGGGTGCTGAGTATTGAAGAAAAGCAAGACGATAAGGTGGAGGGAGGGGTCGAACGGACGGCGAGAATTTCGGCCTTGTAGCGCAGAACTCTGTGACCGCCTATGATAGGCAGAACAACGCGGTCGAGCGGGATTCAAGAAGTGTAAGCTTACTTTTTGGGCGTCGGAAGACAGAACGTAGCAGTGCTTTTCCTGCAAAAGAAGAAAAAGCGTGACGTCATTTCGTCATTCTTGGAATGAAATAGGCACTAATGCATTGATATGGTCATCGAGACACCTCAAACTGCTCGATTATTTTGTCAGCACTGCCATGTATTAGCACGCACATTACAGTGGCTCGGCCAAAGCATGGATTAATTTTGCTCGTGATCGAGTTTTATACTCTCATCAGGCATCATAAATTCATGGTTCTCCATCGAGGAAACTACTACCATAGAGACTTGGCTCTGAGCGGTCCCTGCTCAACGCTTTATAGGTCTTTCAAGATGACGGCGAAATGCATTTGACGAAAATGTGGTTTGCTAAATGCAGTGAAGAAAACCTGTCCTTGCCTTGGGCGTTGTGTGGCTAGCTCCAGCCTCAACGTTAGCAGGCTAGCTAAGTTTAGTCAAATGCATATTGAATTAACTCAAGCGCTACAACTGCATCAATACTGTCTCCAACTACCATAAAAAACGACCTTGGCCGTAAGATATCTCGCCGGTTTTGAAGGCCTCTTCTGGAATGCTACATACCGACTACGGGGGATCGGTACGGGTTTAATGATGAGCGTCAGAGACAATTATTGTTTGCAATGTATTGTAAAGGTTTCTGAAATAAGGCTTAAACGATTCAACACAAGTTTTTCTCCTTGTAATCATTGCTTCATAAATAAAATTGATCACTGTCTGGCTGTCATCCATAAAAAAAATGAAACAAGATATGAGCCCGCGTAACCATCACCGACAAAATAGTACTGATTGCCTTGCCGTGTCTGAGGATATGTAAGGTTTCCAGTACGTACTGCTTCGTCTCTCAGAACAGGGTCTTCTATACCAGACTTTGTGGAGGCACATCGTGTGCCTTCGAAGAGGACCGCAGTCAAGAGCTGCAGGAGAGGAATATTGAATCGCGTTACCATAGAATGTAGCGGTATCGCCCAGAGATGTAGCGTATTATGCGCTGCACAATTTCGCGCCTTCAATGTTTCAAAGCCAGAGCGATATGCGATGGGTATACGTAGGTGCTCGCTCAACGTGTTTGAGCGACGAATGCACAAATTCAAAAGCCGGGGTTTGTGGGATGTAAAGGCTTCACCCAAAACACTACGCATCTCGCTTGAGTGCCCTTATTGACATCGCCATGTTTATTTCGGCAGTGATCATATGGTACGGAAACGTGCATTGCATTAGGCAGCAGCAGGTTTTTGACTCCAGATAGCATCGCACTTAAGTATTCACTCTAGGACTAGAAGGAATGCCGCAGGCAAATTATTGGCCGCTGCGGATGAACTTCCTTTGTGTCAACATCGCAAACAGCCACTGTAGGTCGTCCTCCCAAAGAGAAGATCGAGATTTAACGGCCGTGTTAGAGCTGTGTGAGGGTGCCCCAAGGTGGCATGACATTACCGCGTGAGGAGTGCCGAAGCGTTTCGATACTTCTCAGCAATACATATTTGAGATGCAGCAAAGCCTAATAGAGTAGGGAGGGGTTTAACGCCTCGAAACTGTACTTTGGGCATGAGGCATGCTATACTTGGCGCCACCCGATTAATTTTATTAATTTCATTAAGTGCGCTGATAACACACAGTTTAAGGGCGTTCCCGCAGTGTGAAACTATCGAAGTGCAACGGGGGATATAGGAATTCGATACCTCGACCTAGACGCAGCAAAACATGCGTACTTAGATACGAAGATACGTTATTAATTTTTAGATAGCGCCATAGTACTTTTCACTGTCCGTGTACTTGGAACATTTATAGCGATCGGGCACAAATGTCGTGCTAGCAGTCACAGTTGCGAATCTTAGTAATCGGTCACGATGGTGCACCAAATGCTGGCTTCCAACTATGCGAAATCGGTACAGGCAGACGCCATGTTCAGTTGTTGTTTTATGCTTCGGTAAAATTACTTTTTGTTGGCTTAAAGTAGCGCGAAATTTGCTGCCATTTTCAGTCATTCACGTGATGTCTTTGTTGTGCTGATACTTTCTTCGACCGGATTTCAGGTGCAAGGAAAATGACTATTACTACCGAGTTATCTCTATGTGCAGTCAGCCGGTATTTCTTCCACTGAATGGAGTGTGCATGTGTCGTCATGTTTCCAGGCTTTCTCAGTTTGATAGTTTTCATAACCATGAGAATTTTTTTTTTCACACCCCGGTTCCGGCAGAATTTTATGACTGTCTGTACGTGTTACAGTTTATAAAACAAGCATTAGTTTACTTGGAGGTATTCGGAGGTTCCTGAGAGCGAAAGGGTATTAGATGCACCAAGCTCGTCGTTTGATACATGAAAAGGGATAGTCATCACCAATAACGCGGCCGATATTACTGAGAGCTACAGAACAGAACAACGCGCATGCCGTGGTAAAGTAGCTCACACAGTTAGAAGTGGGAGTCGTACGCATTGCTATACACATCACTAGCGGATATTTCGTTTTAACTGAGCCTCCTGACTGCCTCGTGCTCTAATTTTGATGTGTGTGCCAAAAAAAACCCCATGTTTTCTTGCGCTTCAAACCAAGGAAATGAAGCTCTCTTCATTTCGAAACCAATCTTGTATCATCTTGTCCGTGGCGACGAACTCGCCATTGGCAGTAAGCAAAAGAGTGCTAGTTAAACGGTTAGCTTGTAAATTTTCTTACTGAACTAAGTTATTAGTGTGATTTTTCTGACGACTGACATCTGCTGGGCCTGAGAGTTTGTAGTTTATTCCTACAAAACATTGCTTCTATTTAAGTCACTCTATCGTTAGGAACATTTCAGAGTATTCGTCAAACACACGGATCGTCCTTATTATTTATTTGTGACTATTGAAACCATGAAAAGTTTATGTATATATTTATGATTGGGAGAAAGAATTTGAACAACAAGCACGCAGCAACTCAAGCGCCTAGCTATTTTATTAGCCGCTAGCTTGAAGCTGCTACACTACTGGAGACTCAAGTTGGGCTTACCCGCTGTTATGTGGCGTAGTCAAATGAGGTGGTAGTTGGAAGAAGTGACACTTGCGCACTGACATTCCTTTTTGGGTGTACTGGAGACTTTTGTCCCGATAGTACGTGCATGCATTTACTTGCGCATGCGCGGGCGCGTATGTAATATTATGCATATACTGTGATGAACAAAACTTTACTGGATGTAAATTCGCAGAAAAAAAAATTGTTTCGGCGTTGCGTCTCTAGCCACTTACATCACTCAGTTCGAGTGGATGAAGCACATATGTACCCTCATTATTTCAGGGTTTTCATTCACCCGCTCATGCTGACTGCCCAGAAACAAATTTTCTGCGATCTTACATCCTGCAAATTTTTGTTAATGACCGTATAGCTGAGTGCCAGAGATCACTGCCATACGAGCCCTTCAAGTATAAAGAACCATCCCACCTTCTTTATCAGTTCGGAATCGTTCCTTCCCAGCGTGGTGAAACACTCTAGCGCGATGCTCAGTCTGTGGAGTGCCTTCCGCAGGAGCTCTTCGCTGCTGGCGCGCTCACGAACGCCTCGTTCCAACCACTTCGCCGCAGCACTATCCGCTGAAATCGGGATGGGTTGTATTTGCAGTGAACTATAGTTTCGGCTCACTCTAGTTTACGTACTTTAGGCCACTGGGGGCGTAAAATGGGACAGAGAAAGCGATGACCACCTTTACGGTTTGAATGTGCAGCCAACGTACAAATACTACGGCGAGAATATCATTGCACAAGGCTGCCTATCCAGAGCTTCCAGAGCTTTCGATGCCATCGTTTAACCGTCACCGTCGTTCCGATCGTGGCACCCTATTTCGGGACAACATAAATCTCGTAAAGCGCTGCTCATACCATCTCTCGACCAAAGGTGTTCATCACGTGACGTTGAATATGCGAGAAATATCTGTAATACGCTCTTTGTTAGGTGACATCAGTTCCTTCGAAATACCGCTCAAGTGCCCATCATTTTGTTTAATAAGCTTCAAGTGTAGTAAAAACCCTAATACTGTAGAGAAGGCAACGGCTCTGGCACATTAACGCTAGTTAGCGACGCAGGTAAGTAACGCCTAGTGACAAGATCCTACTTACCAGCATCTCCTGCCACTGCAGAGAAGGCGTATGACGTCAGAAACAGTAGCAAAACGCGCTGCATTGCGTTTCTGGACTGCTGACTGATGATGAAGCTGCGATTAGTAATACGTTCTATAAAAATGCACTATCGGCAGAAGAGTCAATTCGCCACGCGATAAGATTTAAAATTTTTGTGTTTGCATTGAAATTGAATGTGGTAGTGAAAGCTCTTTTTTCCTTTCTTTTAGCACGCCAAGCCACCATTTCCGCGCTCTATACTTCTCGGCTACTGTGCTAATCTCTCCGACAATAAAACAATAAATTCAACTGCGCGGCCGAGTTACTTTTTATGCCGATATACGAAAAGCGAATGAGCTGGTTTTATCGGTCACGGTACATGATGGTTGATAATTTCTATCTGTAATGCGCAGTGCCCATGCCCACCGTTTAGAACGTGTAGTGGAAGAAACTGCTGGCGAGAGGAAAAAATTTAATTTTACCATCCCCATCATTATCATTATCATCATCGTCAGCAGCCTGCCTACGTCCACTGCATGCCAAAGGCCTCTCCATTATCTCTCAACTTAAACCTGTCCTGTGCCAGGTGTTTCTAGCCTGTACTCGCAAACTTCTTTATCTCATCCGTCCAATTATCCGCTATCTCATAATCATTATTTATCTAATCCGCTATCGGTGCTCTCATCTGAATGACACTGTCACTAGGGCCACCAAGCTCAACTTTAAACTTTTCTGTCAGCCTGTTATGAGAAAACGGGTGGGGCTGTCTGTTGGCCGGCATGAACATCTGTATAGGTTGCCGTGGAGGAAGAGCAAAACAATGGAAGTGCTAATAATAAATATGTTGAATGTCCTTACCGAGTATTCACTATAGCCCTTGAAGTCTGGCTAAAGTCTCAACACTCATACATAGTGATGCTACATCGAAGTGCTGCGCTTTCCGGTACACACACCTGTTTTATAGACTTCCTCGCATAAATCACTACAAACCGTACTGGATGCGTAAATTCACCGTCCCATTTCCACTTCGTTTGCGTCTTGATTAAGTGAACATCCGTAACGCATCGCTGATGCTTCCCGGGGGATAGGCTCTAAAGGAACGTAAAAAAAAGCTTTTCAACATCCAGGAATAGACACATGGTTGACACAAATTACTAGGTCGCTAGGCGCTGTCATTTGTAACAGGGCTGAGACAAACGAGAAAAATCTATTGCAGTGACCCCGAGAGCCAGCGCCCGTACAGAGCTATGGAAGGTAACAAAGTGATTCATTGACAGTGCGGTGACACAAAAGTGCATTACTATCCAATTAACGTGAATTAATTTTTCCTTCCCCTAATCTCTGAGTCGCCGTCGCCAATAATTATCTTGCTCCGCCCTCGAGCACGTGGAAAGTAAGGGAAAGTGACAGCCCGACGTTACGGTCTCGCGAGCCTGGCTCGACGTTATTTTTCATGGTCTCGGTCCGGACTGCATCCAACCGTGGCCGTGAGGGTCACTACGGAGTTCCGTCAGCACTTTCCTCAAAGATGCCGCGTGTTTTGCGTACAGCGGTTTGCGCAGACTGTCGAGAACTGAATGAACTGCAACCGAGTACACTCTCTATTGTTAAGACGGAATTGTAAACAACTGACACTCTCATCGAATAATAGATAGTGAGAACTTCACATGCGCCTTAGTATCAGAAAAGCATCCTGTAATCTCCGTTGCCCTTCGGAACCTTGCCTGAAAGTGAGTTCAGTAGACCTCTCTAATGAGCGCGTCCTGGACACCACGACATTTCTCCCTGGTCTGTTGTGCGCACATGGCAATAGCATCGTGGATGCGTTAGCACGAGCTCTTTGTACCCTTCCTCAACATCCGAAAAGAGCTCGTGTTTGAAAATCTGTTTACCCGATGGAAATGTCCACATTGCGCAGACTTTTGTACTGCAGTAAGGTGCACAGTGCTCAGATGGTTTCTGGGATTATTTGTTGCTTACGCTCTCTTAGTGTAGGAGCCAATGTTACCGCCTTTCTGGATTTATTTTGCGATGTAGGCTACAAGCGTCAAGTGACAGAACAAGTACGTAAATAAATAAAAAAAAGCTCAGGTTATCCCGGGTGGATCTTTTGAATGCGTCACCAGACAAACGTTCGTTTTACCCGATGAAAGCTTTGCCCAGATGAAGACAAGTCCTCTTGTTGAAACGTTGGCAAGCACCCTGAGGCTGTACCCTCCCTTGTTCACTTTGTGTATGGCAAGAACCATCTGCCCAACCCCTCTCTACCGAGGTGCCATAGGTAGGTTCGTTATATCCGATGGGGAAAACTTACGGTAGTTGTATCTGAGGTCAACACACTAAGCTCGTTCATTACATCTGAGGTCCAAACATGATGTTCGTTATACCCGAGGTGGCACACTAAGGTTCTTTATATCCGAAGCTAACACACGAAAGGTAGTTATACAACAGGAGGCACACTAAGGTTTGTTATACCTGACGTAGAATACCAAGTTCGTATAAGTATTGTGCTAACTTCGTACATAGCTCAGTAGGCAGGTTCCCACCTGCCCGCTGATTACGATAGTAAAATTTTATTAAACATAAATGAAAATTCAGACTCCCGCATGCTCTTGGAAAGTTTAGCATTGTATTAAGTTTAGACGCATTTGTTAGTTTCGACATTCCTTTGAGTAATGTTAGGGAGCTAGATTTATTATCATATAAACGGTAAAGAAAGTCATTGTTTTCACGGCAGACCCTCTCCCTTTTCTTAACTATGCGCATCTCTGCTGCTGCATGTTGATTTGTAGGGAAAGCTGGTGGGTTTTACTGAGGGATTGGAGCGATTGGTCAAGATCGCAGGCATGTAATTAGCGACTCGCTTTCCATCCAGAAGGACAAGAAGCCCTGAATATTTTGTATTAGTTATACTACAGCACTATAGCACCAAGTTTTGCCTCTCCGTCTAAAAAGGAATCGATATGACAAAGCTTTTTCGGTTCGTTCGTGAGACAAAAAATAAAAAAAACACTGGCTACCAACTGGGAACTGCGTAAGCCCACCAAATTGCACAGGAATGACACTGCGGACAGTCGGAAAAGAAACAGCGAGGGAGCAGGAAAGAGAGTGGCACTGTAACAAAGAGTAAGTATTTTATTCGACGTGTAAAAGCATGTCGCTAGGAAGTGGTTTTGAGAAAAAAGGACGCCCAAGAAAGGGGGCAGGAAATAGTAAAAAGAAAAAAATGAACAAAAATGGACGGTAATTAAATTGGAGTGAGGACACATGAAATGGGAACGCAAGAGATTTTTCAGGTTTGCGCACGACCTATGTCCTCTAGATAGGGGGGGGGGGCGGAGTCCAGTGCATGGCCACAAGATACGAAGCGGAGACAAGAAAGCTGTACTCTTTCATGGGTCCTGTGTCCTGTGTCGAATAAAACGGAGAAACACAAAGTCAGAAGTAATGCGCTGATTAGAGTTTATTGACCTACCAAAAACAAGAATTAGCTCAACTACTTTTTCCCAGGCTAGAAGTAAAGTTTAAAAGACTCGGTTGGTCTTCGGCGTGTGTGGGCTTGCGGTAACTCAGGCTCCGCCTTCTGCCGTGGCTGCGAGCACGCAGTTCTGAAAGGGCAAAAGAGAGTGCGGAGTTGTGAAGCCCTGCCAGAGAGTTAATCGGTTATGACGCTGTTCAACGAGCCCGATTGGTTATTTAGCTGTGTGTATACCTTGGGGAGCCGCCGCCGAGCTAGATGACACGAATCTAACGTCAGGGAACCTAAGCGTTAATTTACTCGTTAATTTAAGAAAATTTAATGCACACGCATCTAGCGGCTACAAAATTTTCACTAGATACTTATTTCGATAGATAGGCAGCGTGTAAATAGAAATTCGATGCATGCTTAATTTAATTAGAGAGGCAGGATTATCTATAAATTTTATGGAATGGTATTGCTGTTCAAGAGCTCTACGTATTGATCAGAAATAACCACGGATACTTCCCGGATGCGCAGAGTTTGTTTCGAAAAAAATAAAACTGGACGCGAAAAGAAACAAACACAAACTATAAAGGAAATAAAGCAGTTTGATTTGTTTATCAAAGCTTTGGTACGGGATTTGGGGAGGGGGGGCGTAAGGTTTCGGCGGAATTAGCCATTTGTTTTGTCACGCCTTGTAATTAGTTCCACTCTTTTCACAATGAATATGAATGTAACGAGATGCATTCAGCCGTGCTAGAATGTTATCCGGGAGGGTAATGTCTGTAAAGAAATGAGGATAAAATAAACAAAAGTGCAGAATTGTCAGGCTATCATCAGCAACCAGTTAATAGTCAGGAGGTCTCAATAAGCCAGTTTCTTAATTTTCAGTTTGATTTCTTTGCAGTGTAATCTGCACAACTAAATGCGGAACAGATAGTTTACAAACTAGGAAGCCTAGCAATATTTATTTATTTATTTATTTATTTACAGGTACCTTACAGGCCTCCAGGGAGGCATTGAGTAAGGGGGGAGCAATATATATGTGCAACAGTAGCTAGAAGAAACCAAAAATGCGTAGAAGCAAACACTGTTACATTGTAAAAGCTGATTACAAATTATCACGACAGTACAAAATACATGCAGAAAAACATTGAATAAAAAAAAATAGAATATAAATACGACATAATAGTAACGGGGGAAAAAAAAGAACATGAGCAAATACACAGGAAGGCAAATGGGCTGATAAACAGGGTGTGACAAAAAAAAAACAGGCATGACTCGGGCAAAGCAAACGTGCTAGGTGTTATCTATATAATGTTTGACCAGATGATTATGAAACGTGTCGTGGTTGCGCTGCGATGCAATGCAGTTTGGAAGATCATTCCATAGACATATAGCACGTGGGAGCGGAGAAAAGTGAAAGGAAAAGTTAATATCAAATGAATGTAGCAATAACAATTGGAAGAGTGTGCTTAAAAAATTACTCGATCGTCCGCAGACTATGTTTAGTTTACTGGGGCTACTGGTCGGAAGACAATAGTTGAGTTAATTGCAAAGTTAGATTGGAAAGCTGTGGATATCGCTCTTTGCGAAGACGTCGCGACCTTGTAAGCCCTGGAAATCTCCATAAACGAAGGACAACCTACAGAGTTTTTCAGCCCACAGGGTCGACAATGATAATCTCTCGGGGCTCTATAGTGGTCTAAAAACTTGAAGTCTGAAAGATCCCCATTGAGTTCTGCTTTATTCGGTACTGGCGGCTCGCAAATGCCCCTACTCGCTTAGTGTGCCCTAAAACTGGGCATGTTTCTACTGCACTGTCTTCACTATGTTCCTGCCTGGTGGGCGAAACACCTTGTAGTATACGAGTTTTGGAAATCAGGTTCCCGTAATCAAACACGTGCTTTATTTTTATTGTAGCGCAAATTGGCGCGAATGACATTACAATCAAATTCGAAGGCAATCGTGAATTAGTTTGACATACCGGATAATTACATATGTATAGCTCAGCTGGAAACAAACGCTACATCTTATACTACACGCCACGCTGAATTATTGAAGGTGGTCACTGCTCGTTCCAATTATGGCAGGGAAGCATTGTCTTATATTTTACCTACACCTTTTACCTAATACACCTGGAAGCGATTTCGGTCACACTACGGCTCGTACACTACGGCCCATTTTATTGCATGAATTAAAAAAATTTGATTTTTTGTTACTCTCTTGTATTGCTTAAAAAAGGCAGTTTTGTATTTTTTATTTGTTAAAATGTCGAAATGTTCATGTCTGCTCCTGTATTGCCTTGTAGAGGGGACCGTGGGGTCTGGTCAAACTGTCTTTGAGCTTTTACAAATGACCCCCTCTATGCGCTATCATGGAAAATAAAGGTTATTATTATTTTGAGTATGAAACTAGCAACAGATGAGCTTATTCATAACCTAAAAGCGAGAATACATTGCGTCCACTCTGGTGACCCGCTTCTTGAAGCCACGTGTCGCCATCCTGCGTCCTGGCTGCGCATTGTTCTCTAGGCGTTGCTTGACTAAGCCTGCTTCGCATTGAAGCCACTGCGAACGTTGCTTAGGAGCTATCTAGCACGTCGTGTCTTAAGATGTCTAACAGTGTTACGAGTACTATATAAGCAGTATAGTATAGTAGTTTTCCGCAACGCCTTCGGCCGCGAAGGGCGCCATTCGGGGGCTGTCGTTAGGATTTTTCCAGGTTGGCTTCAAGGCATGACAGTGATGTTCCGACGAAAGTGAGTACCATAAACCGAAGGACACCTTCACGGACACCCCTTTGTTGACCTCGTCACGAGCCTGCTCAGTTCTAGCGCTGCTAGCAGATGCAAAAGCCGCGCAGCCGACCCGCCTTTGCGCGCTAGGGGCAGGGCGCGCAGTTCTATATACCGAACGGCCGGTAAAATCATAGTTCGATATGCAACCCGACATTCCTATAATTTTACACAGAATTTTCAATGGTAGATTCTGGGTGTTCTACATAGCCGATAACTCGGAATATCTAGCTACGTTCGATATATCCAGGCTCGAATGTTGTTCAAGGATGGGCCGCAAGATAGAGACAGTAAGCAGGAGTGAAACAAGTCAGGTGTGAGATGGCTAGAGAACCAGACCTCAAGGTTACCCTAAAGAGCATCCAGGTGGCGAGAATAGTCTTGGCGACAAAACTTTAGAACAAACCAATATGGAAAATTAAAACATTTACACCGTTACCTTCAAATGGTCCGAAAAAGGCAACGTTTTAACTTTGAAACACTACGTATGGTCCGCACCCTGCATTTCAGAAAGAACATGCAAGTTACCGACCTAAAGGAGAGTAAATGGGAAATAATACAGAGCCCTGCTCTACGCCGCTTCTTTTCATCTGCCTTCTTTCACTTCTTACTTAGTGCAATATGATTGGTGGCCTGGAATTTAAATGACGCAGTATCTGTCTCACATATCTCGGCGGACATCTCCACCGCACCTCTAGAGAAGTAAGGAATGTGGGAGTGAAAGAAGAAAGAGAGAAAGAGGTACCGTAGTGGAGGTCTCCGGAATAATTTAGACCACCTGGGGACCTTTAACATCCACTGACATCGCACATCACACGGGCGCCTTCTGCGTTTCGCCTTCATCGAAACGTGGACACCGTGGTCGTGTTTAAACTCAGGTACTCAGGCTCAGTAGCCGAGGGCCCTGGCCACTGAACCACCACGGCGGATATTGTACTATACCCTCACTTCGTGGTTCAGGCGTCCCCCGAGAGTGAGACAAAGTTACTGTGCCTCTCCTTTCCTCACAAAACGTTTCCATTTTGTGGTTCCAAGCCCCACAACTTCGCGGCAGCGCAGAGCAATGCCTAGCGTGAACCAAGAGTGAAGCAACTCTGCGGCTGATAGCTGCATAAGGAAGCAGATTTGTGAGGCAAATTTGAAATTTACTCAAAATTGTACTAGGGGTGGAAGGGATTTCCTGTTTAAGAACATGCGTGTTATGGGAATTCAGAACTGTGGCGCATTACAGAAGACTCACCCAAATTTCGTCGTACACAGTCAGCTCCTGGTCCGTCAGCTCCGAATTGTCCTGCGTCAAAATACACCTCATCATCATTTGCTCACAAACTGATGAGGCGGAAACAGAGATGCAACAGGTGCCTTGCTTAGCGGGCCCAGCTTTTCGCGACAGGCCTCATCCATCAGCACGAATGGGCGAACGCTCTGCGATTTCAATGCCATCCGCACCACTCAGTTCCGCCATATCAAGCCCTATCCCACTACCTGTTCTTAAGCTCTCCCTATTTTGTAGCTTTCGTGCCGGCTGCGGACATGTATGAGAAGGGCCGAGTAGTCTTTGGCTAGTGACATGCCGCAGGATCTGGGCGAAAATATTTGGATCTCTTTTTCTCCGCTAGGTAGTCCTTTACGCTCAAGAGGAGACACGAGAACCCACCCAAACGGGACCTGTGCCTTTCTTGCGCCACATTTATTCTCAAGTTCCAGAAATTATGAACTGCAATGAGCGGCTTCAACTGGGCCAAATTTTCGCTTTTGTATATGATCCCTTCCCAAACATGCGCGCAGCTCGAGGGCGGCATAAGGGAAGCCATAAAAAATGGCTGGGGTTCAACGTCGCTTGAGCCTAGTTATACGAGTGAAAGCCGTGTTAAGCATGGTCTCCACTGTCTCAAATCAAATGTCAAGATCAAGGGTCAAGGTCAAACGTCAATGTCACCCAGTGCTCATACACATATGATCACGTGGTCATACCACCATAGCTTGGGCCACATCACCACGTAGTTTGGTTTGACCTTGTGAGGCATAGAAGGTCAGTGTCGATGGGGTGATCACTCTGTGAATACAAATTTCAAGGTGAAGGTCGAGGGAAAAGGTCAAAGTAAGGTACTCAATTGTCAGTAATATGATCACGTGTTGATACCACCATAGCTTGGGCCATACTACCGCACTGTTAAGTTCTGTTTGACCTTGTGAGACATTGAAGGTCATTGGCTCATCCACTTCGCAATAGGAAGTTATACCCCGAGGAGCAGAGCTTTCACTCTAAAGAGAGATCCCATACGGTCTACTGATTTAAGTACGACTCAGCTTCCTCGCCCGTCAAAGCTGTCAGCCCGTCTAGAATTCCTATATGACACTGTTAAATGGACGCTGAGGAAAAATTCATTCAGTGTTGCTGTTTTGTTAAATTCGATTGTTTTTTTTTTTTCCAGTACCTTTGTCGGCGTTCGATCGGAAGCAAAAGAGGTATTTTACTGCTTCGAAGTTCACACTTGATATTTCGGAGCAAAACTGGTGACGTGAAAACAGCGGCGGGCAAGCTAGCGTACCTTGAGAAAGTCAATTATTTTAGACATATACTTTGAACCCGTAAAAGCTCACGGCATGTGAATTACAGATAAATATAATTTAAGAAATTTGCAGAACCGCATGCCAAACTTGTGTATGTGCACAGCAATCCACCATAAGAGCCTCTGTATTATATCAAGGCTGTCTTCTCTTATGTATTATTCATTTCGGTCATAGGTTTCTTTTTTCCTAGCTCTTTGAGATTTCAATCTTTCTATGTGTTACATAGCACATTTGGCTGGTTAATGACTTTTTCGCCCTTTGCACTTTTTGTTCTTTCTTTGCATAAATCTGTCAGCTTAATCTACTCTAATCTTCGTAATCTACTCTAATCTTGATCGTAATCTACTGTGATCTTGGTATTCATTTTATATATAAGCCAATCCACTCTGTGGCCCGCGAGTCCGCAGGGTAATAATAACGAAATGAATAAAAAATATTAAGTCTTTCTTTTCGTCATCTTGTAGTTCGAAGCTCACCTAGTTTATACCGACGTGGCCATTAATGAATTCTACATTTTACAAAGTCATTTATGCAGCATATACACCTTTAGTAGCACACGTAATCGACCGAATATTGGAAACGTATTGTGAAACGTCGGTCCATAAAGGACCAGGGTGAGACCATCCATTTGTCATACTGGGCCGGTTACCTGTAGTGCTCGGGACTTTGAAAGAAATAGGCTCAGCTTATTGCTTTCCAGTGTGCTCTTCGTCAAGGCACTGAAGTGGTGCCCGGAGGTGCCTATGCAAAAATGATTGCGCTAAAAGGTGCCTTGCAAGCCCTGGAATGAATTTCTGCCCAATGAACGAAAGCCGGAAAGCTTGGCTACATTTTCCAGAACACTATACGGAGGCGTAAACTTCTTACCAGTACCACGTAAAGTCAAGAACAAGTCACTGCTTTTCTCGAAGCGAAGAAATTCTTTCTGGGGAACAGGTGGCTGGTCTTTTGTCTGATCTGATCCCTTTGATCCACCAACATTCGATGCCTTAGGTTTAATGATCGCCCCTCGAGACAGTTAGTCGTTTTACTGTCAACATCACTATTTTATCACATATGTGCTTATTGGCCAGTTTATCTTTAATTTTTCATGTGAAATTTTTTCTGTGTGTGGCCTTTTCTTTTTTTGAACTATATGTAGTGTGAAATAGAGATTACTTTGAAATGTCAGGCGTTTTTCAAGCCTGGGCATCGGACACTTCACTTCTGAGCAATTACAGTGTTGTATTCTGACTGACATGTAAATGATATGCAATTTAGCCGGTCACTGGTCGAGGGGTGGTTGCACATCAGCCGTGCTGGGCAGGATCAGCGTTTTTTAAGCCACCCATTTCTCCACCTGCATTCTTTTGGCGAAATAGGTGCTTGTTGACTCAAACAAACAAACAAACAAACAAACAAACAAACAAACAAAAAAGAAACAAACCGTTACCATATTAAGATAGAACATTTAATAAACGCAATAAATTTCTTACCCTGATATGTTTTACTGAGTTCCAAAAGCACGCCGCAACCTGAAAAATTGAGATAACGCTGTTTTATTAGCATGAAAACAACTCTGCCAGAGCTTTGATATTGTTGAAGCAAAAGCCGTTTGCGTTCTATTGAAATGGCATGTAAGAATGTTTTAACAATCGCCAGAATATCAGTAGCGTTTTGAAGTTTTATTTCACAAAGATGAGGCTTAGTCGCAGCCAAGGCCACACTCACGCCTCCTGAAACTGAACGCAAGCCACTCTGATCATACCGCTACTGGAAGTCTGCGCTGTCTGTGTGACAATCCAGTTTGCACCCTCCCACTCCTTAACATCACAGATAATCTCTACACCGACAATATGGTTTTCATCAAGCTCCTGAACACTCAGTTCGTTGACCACTTCCTTGGTATGTTTTCAATTAAGGGTCCCATGTATCTGAAATATTTTTTGTTTGTCTGATTGCTTTTCTAGCCATTTGAGACAAGAAATCTGGCGACCGCCAACAGTGAGGAGCGATATTTACTCTGCCAAAATATACCGGTTTTGAAACAATGTATGGCGCACAAAATTTAACACAATTCTCCACTAGCATTCGAGGCTAATCCAACACAGTGGTGATCACAATCGCGCGACTAATGAGCGCAACAAATTATTCATCAATCATCACCCCATCATCACCCTTTTGGTCATCAAGCCAGCGATCTCGCGCCGCGCGCTAGCGGTGCGGCTGCCGCCGCTGCTTATCCTTATCTTCCTTTTTACACATGATTTATTATTTTTTTTTCAATATGCCAGTTTAAAAAGAAATAAGTTTAACTTTTAATATAGGCTCTAGACGTCAGGTTTATCACGTGGCAGTTGAATGTTAGGGATCTGATTAGAAAAAAACTGTTTTTAACATAACAGTTCCGACAGAGTGCCCATGGTGCCATGTTGGTCCATAGAGTGAAAATGTACGGCGCAGTACAGAACAGCGCTGACAAATCAATCAATCAATCAATCAATCAATCAATCAATCAATCAATCAATCAATCAATCAATCAATCAATCAATCAATCAATCAATCAATCAATCAATCAATCAATCAATCAATCAATCAACTGTTAGTTAACTATTATTCGAGGTATTCAGTTGATTTATAAAAAATGATCAATTGATCAATCAATTCATGAAAGGTAACAAAAATAAAAGCGAAGACTTAAACTTCAATGAACACATAGATATCGCTGAGGCCTTCGCACGCACCATGCTGCTTTTCTCAGCAGAATCTGAAATCCCTGCTTTGGACGCCACACATTCTGCTCCCAGAGCATATATCTTCGGAAGATACTGCGAAGGAAAGGCAAGAAAAGAGTGGATTAGCACACCGATCAAGGTCGTCACGCAAAATATTTTGCGTACAAGTCGATGCAAGTATTAGCTGCTAACTCTGGGAGGAGAGCACACTGACCCCGTGAAACGTTGTACGACATCGGTTAAACCTCCCGGCGCACTCGTCATGGGGAAACCCGTGCATCGAACCGCATTAGCCTTATCGGTACATAACCTGCATCTTTACCTCTTCGGTGTAGAGCTGACTGTATCGACACCACGGATTAATAACCCTGCTGCACGGGTGTTTCTAATACCGTTGAACCGAATGTCATTCGACTCTACTGCCGAGCTTACGCTACCGCATAATAATTGGTTCTAATAAGGGAGTAATTACTCATTGACATCCACCCGAGCGCAGCCATACGGCTGCAATATTTGACCAATAATTGGTTCTGATGAGATTCAAGACGACAGACCTCTGCAGAGACACCCCAGATTTTGGATTCGAAATGCATGCATTCGAAACGCGAACAAAGTCAGCACCGACCAATAGCCGTCGCCTTCGCTTCCCGGCGCCCACAGCCGCGCCACGTGACTATACTTCGGCTTTCTGGTCTTGGTTCCGACATCTACTGCCACGCTTACTTCTGCTACTTGTCTAGGAAGTAGCTCGTGTACTCGCTGGGTGAGTGCTTGAATACAGCTGCTGTATTCCTAGTAACCTCACCTATGTAGCCGACACAGGAATTGAACCCCTGACCCTCGGGTTGCGAGTCGAACAAGCTACTTCTACGCCAGGCAGGCATGTTCGTGCGGTTTGGTTAAAGTCGTGCTTTATATTAATGTCATGTAGTCTTTCACATAATGACTGTCATTATGAAAAAATTGGCAGTGGTTTAGCTCTGGTTAAACCTGCAGGATTGCGAAAGCAACATCTGCGCGTAGCCATATGTTGTTTCGTGAGCTACATTGCCCGCAAACTCGCCGTTTAGCGTGCTCTTACAGGATTATACTGCGCATGCGCGAGGAACAAGTGACGTCACTACGCACAGCTATCGTGCCGGCGGCCCCGGCACGCTAGCTATGCGCCGCTACTGCGCATGCGCAACTGACGAGCGCGGCGGCGGCACCTCTGAGTCACCCGCGCAGCGACGGCGGCGGCGCGCCAGCTGTGCGCCGTGTGACGTCACTGCTCCTCGCGCATGCGCAGTATGGCCTTTCGTCAGCTCCGCGAAATGGCTCGGCGACTCGCGTAGTGTTGCTTTCGCAACAAAAGGAAACTGTGTCCTTGTCTGCATGGGCAGGAGGAACCGCTGTCGCGTCATACTTTTAAAGGTGCAGTGAAGAGGATTTTGAGCTCGACGTTTTACGGCGGAAACTCAGTCTATACACTCCGAGAATTCTTACAAACTTCGAATTATTGCTATTTGCGACCGATTTCCCTATTAAATTGAATTAAACTTCCCGGCTTCTGCAATTTTCGTTTTTTGAACCCGCCTCTAAAAATGGGAGGAGTCAGCCAACCCGCGGAGTGCATTTCAGCCGGTCGCTTTCGTTTTTATTGTGTTTGTTAGGTTTTCCTGAATAAGTAGTCTCGGTCGCAGACAACATAGCTGCAATTTAGGCCTACGGAAATAAAAATACGTGTGGACTCTGTGCTTTGCGTATAACTCCGCCGATGGCAGAGCGGCAAACCGTCACGCGACTAGCTGAAAGGCACTCCACGCGTTGGTTGACACCTTCTTTCGGAGGTGAGTATAAAAGAAGAGAAAAGGCGGGAGTCGGCACGTTTAATTCAATATAATAGGGAAATCGGCCGCGGGAGATCAAGTTCCCACGATAAAGACAAGCTAGAGTCTTCTTCAGTGCACCTTTAAACTCAGAGCTTATGTGTCCACCCAACTTTTTAAATTACCTTATTCCGAAGTACGTTTAGTGTGACCATTAGCATTAATTTAAATGGCCTAATTTTTTTTATCCAGAAACGACGGCGACGAATGAAGCTGGCCGCCTCTGACATTGCTCGGCAGTCTGGGTCGCACCAGTGCTTGCTATTCATTGCATGCGCGTCCTGCGATGTAAGCAGTAGTGGATTTCAGGTTATCAGTCTTCAAAGAACACTTTATTTCCATTTGCATTCGCTTAAACTTGCGAATTCGCTCTCCACAGCTGTTGAAATCACACGCACGAACTCTTCGGACACGCTAGGCCTACTCGTCGCGGAAGGGGGTCGTCGTCGATTAAGTTAAGAATTTGGCGAGCGCGTATCGCTAGTTAAAGTCGAAGTTCGCACATGTGTATGTAGACGCTCGTTCCGTCTCTTTTTAATACGGATCAAGTAGGGGCAATCGCAGATATAGTATTCACTCCGTCGTCTCATCAGTCTGAAGTTTGAAGCAGCAGCAGTGGCGAGAGCGCGCCAGCTGTGCGCAGTGACGTCACTCGCTCCTCGCGCATGCGCAGTATGGTCGACGTAGGGAGCACGCGAAACGACGAGACTGTGGCAAATGCAGCTCACGCTAGAAAAGCTTATTTGGATGACTGGTAAAAATTTTATAATCTGCTTTGCAGCTCTACGTGGCGATATTTTGGCGCATGCGCTGTCTCTAGACTATCTGCATTCCCAAGGTCAGTGGGCAGCTGTAGCTTTGTTCGCTAATGAGCGGAGTGCACTAGTGCAAGTGATGACTGCGTAGTGCGCCAGACCTGTACGTGACGGCCGCTGCGGTGGCTCAGTGGTTATGGCACTCGGCTGCTGGCCCGAAAGACGCGGGCTCGATCCCGGCCGCGGCGGTCGAATTTCGATGGAGTAAAAATTCCAGAGGCCCGTGTACTGTGCGATGTCAGTGCATGTTAAAAAACCCTATGTAGTCGAAATTTCCGGAGCCCTTCATTACGGCCTCCCGCATAGCCTGAGTCGTCCATGAAAGGCGCACTAAAGAGGAATCTGAACTCGCCCTTTAACTGAGGGAAACTAAACGTTCCGAGCATCCTTAGAAACTTTGAATTATTGTCCAGCGCGGATGATATCCCTAATTTAAATCGGGTTAAACGTCCCGGCTCCCGCCTTTTTTCGAACTCACCGCTGACGGGAGGAGGAGTCAACCAGTAGGTGGATTGCCTTTCAGCCGGTCGCGAATCGACTTGACGCTCTGCCATTGGCGGAGTGATACGTAGCGATCGGCGAAAGCAAAGAGTCCACGCATATTTTTATTTGCGTGGTCCTAATTTGCAGCTGTGTCGCCTCTCACTGGATCTATTTATTCATGGAAACCTAAAAAAAAAATAAACGCGAAAGCGACCCGCCACGCGACTGCGGCACTCCACGCGTTAGTTGACTCCTCCTACCGTCTGCGGAGAGTTCAAATAAAGGCGGGAGCCGGGACGTTTAATCCGATTTAAATGAGAGAAATCGGCAGCACAGGACAATAATTTCAGTTTCTAAGAATGCTCAGAACGTGTAGATCGAGTTGCCTCGGTAAAAAGACGAGCTCAGATTCCTCTTTAGTCCACCTTTTGGGACGCCAAACCCCTGTTAGCCATAAACCATAAACTTGTACGTAACGCATGTGTAATTGTACGTAATTGATTTCATGTGACAGATTACATTATCTTCAGTTTTCGTAAGGAACTGATTACTTTGTGTAAGCTGTAACTTTCTCGGTGATTCAATTATAACTTTTGTTTCATTAATTTGTGACTGTTATACTGCTACATTGAGTGAACCCCATATCTTAACATATTACGAAGTAGAAATGATAGAACCAGGTTTTGGAGATTAACATCTGGGCTTCACTGTAAACAGGAAAATAGAAAGCTTCTTCTTGGCGCTACTGTTGTTTTCGTGCGCAAATAATGCAGTCAGGACGATTAAACCACCTCTAAAAGACCAAAAGGCACGCTTCTCATGCGCTTCGTTGCAACTTTCGCCGCCTGTTTTCGCGTAAAGATTTGATCCTCTCGCGGCAAGTTGTGACATGTGGGATGACTCCAAGCTTGTCACCTTTTCTGCACAGGCTGCTGCGTGCTCCGTCGTTTTATAGCCGCACTCCGCAGCGATCCTCCCTCGTCTCGTGAGTATCGACAGCATCTCCTCACTGTCAACACGTTCACGGACAACCTGCTCCAACACTCTCGCAAGGCCGTCGGCTGTGATGAATGAAGGATGAGGGTAATGCTGACTGTTACGTGGGATGGGACTGTTCGTTCCGCTATTCATGCTTTCCCGTTAGAATATCACCGGTGGTAGGGATAAACGTACCATGCTAACATTTCTGGCTTTGTAGAATTCGCAGTCATCCCCTTTGGCTTACAGGCGCGCCTCCTGATGCTCTGCCGGTAGTAGTATTATTAAGGAGAAAGCCTTTAATGCCTCATCGTTGTCGACATAAGCTTGTCAGCAGAGGTGTCACGTTTTTCGGTTGGTCGAAATGGTTAGGCCGTCAGAGTGCGCGGATTCGCAGTAATGAGGTAACCCACGGGAAAAAAGAAAGTTAAAAAAACATAAATAAAAAGAAACAAAGAATGAAAAAAAGTAAAAGAAACGAGAAATCAAAATAACTAAAAATGAAAAACCTTTATGTTGATAACTTTTCTGACGCCGTCACTACTTCATAAATTTATCATTATGCTCATGACATCTCCCTTGTTTACCATAGTTTCAGTTTCGACGCCATTCTTCCAAACCTTCAAGCAAGGAGATAGCATCCGCTTGACAGATTAGATAAGACCTAATATACTTCATGTCAAACAATAAAAAAAGGTGCTGCGGGTCTGTAATCTTTGCAAAGTAGCAATAAAAATATGACACTGTAATTTTGCGAATTACGTTACCAGAACATTAAAAATATCTTGTGTACAAGACGGAATGCCTACAAATATGATCGAATGCAGTGAAAATATCCTAAAATATACAAAATCGTGCGCAGCCAGTTAGCAGCGTCTATAACCCGGAATGCGAAATGATGAGTGAAGATCGCTTTAAGATGGCCGTCTACGTATTTTACGGCAGCTCTGATACGTCTCCGGTGAGTTACATACTTTTTCGGTTGTCTTGTTTTGATAGCACGAACGCTTTGAAATAGTTAAAATTCGGTGATTTTTTATGTCAGTTAGTTTTTGTGAGAAAAATGAGTAGAGATACGTACTCAGGGTTCAAAAGTACGTTTGAGTCACAATGTAGGTATATGGGGTACCGATTGAAACTGTATAAGTAAGACCTTCACTATGGCGTCCCTCGTAGCCTGAGTGGCTTTGGGACGTTAAACCCCCATAAACCATAAATAAGCGTCTCGGGGGGTGAGAATTTTTTTCCGGAAGCTTGGCGTACTGGTTCGATAAACAAGGAAAAATGAGAATTTTGTCCTAAAATTTGCAGTAATTCATGAGGGAATAGGTTATAAAAATCTCGCAGTGGGGCCAGTGTCGCGGACGTTAAAAGATATACCCATTTCAGCTTTCCATCGGCGGCGAATTGCTCTTCCTCGTGACGCCGAGCGCCCCAGCGTTCAGTTCAGTTCAGTTCAGTTCAGTTCAGTTCAGTTTTATTCCTTAAAAAATTCAGCGTAGAAGAAACGAGACGCGGGCTTAAGATCTTAATTTGAAGTCCTTGGGCCTGAATTTTTTCCTGTGTCGCAGCTATTGGAATTATTTATTTTAGAGTTGACCTGTTTGCCAAGAAATTTTTCTACGGAACTTTCTGTACTTGCGTTTCAATTTACTGATCGCAATTTCCTTACGTGGGAATTGACTACTCCAGGATTTGTGGTCGAATAATTGAACTTAATTTCTTTTTTTTTTTGCCTGGCTCTTCCTACACGAAATACTGCCTTTTTGGGGGTGGTTTTATATCTGTTTACACCCCCTTTTCTCTGATCGCATTTTTTTTTCTAATTTGCGAATTCGTATTTGAACTACTGCCGTTCCATCTTCGAAGCTTGAAGAGGGGTAGGTGTAAAGTTGTACAATAGGTGAACATAGAAATTAATAAATGTATAAAACAACATGCTCACCTCCATTCGCTTCTGCGTGGGTCGCAACGCCCAACAAGAGGCACACACATAGCATCGATCGCATTCTGTTACTCAAAGATCGAAGGCTCACAAGGCTGGCCGGCTGCAATTAGATCAATTGTGTCACAGTGTAGCGCTTTGAGTTACTCGTGTCTAGCAACAGCTTATGTAACCTCGCAACGGCTATCAATCTTCTGATCTAAAGTCATTACAAGCCAGTATGACGCAACGAACGTTCTCAACCGTGTAAGACACTTGGACCAATAGCAGCTTGCTTAGGGAAACTAAAAGAATACAAAAGCTAACAACGGCATCAAGGCTGTGAAACAACATGCTAGCATGACATCAAATTGGCTCGCGCGGTTATCTCTCTCGGCTCACGGCACTGGGAAGGTCGGTACCGTGACCATGGATTTCCTGTAGGCGGGCCAGAGAACGAACTCTGCTATCGCTAGCGCAGTAAGCCCAATTATTGTTCAGACGCTCGCAATCAACGGACAGTCGCTACGCATGAGCCACACGGTGACTTCGGTGGGTGGCTACGGCAAATGATGCTGACCAGCCACTCATGGCGGATACAGCCGGGAACGCACTGTGGCAGGCCTATGAGCACTTATGTCTCGGGAGTAAAAGAAAAAATAAAGAAAAAAGCACTGCCGGTTTTTTAAGGGCGATTTTTGTCTCTGTGTTTTCGCTAGCATCTGACTAGCTCATTGTTTTATTTCTTCAGTTTTTTTTTATTTCAGTCACTACATTGCGAACACCTCTTAACGTCCTTCCTTGGCTAACACTGTTTTCTGCAATGAAATGAAGTGCACAGGGTCGAAGCGCTTCGGTCTATCGCTGGCGCCACCTTTTGAAGCTTCCTGTGACGTGACGTGCTTAAAAGATTCGTTGTAATCAAAGGGACTATTTGTGGAGTGACTGTTTAACGTTGGAAACGTAGCGATACGTCAGAAAAGAGTGCTTTATAAAACCACTATTACCAGTATACTATGTGTTACGAGAGAACTTACCTGCTACCGGGGAGTCTCCGAGGTATTCATGTGATGTCATGGCCGCCGCTTTGAGGTAAAGCCCGTCGACTCAGGAGTTTAAACCTGAGCGGGTGGTTATAAGCAGACTGGATATCCGTGGAGCCTTTCGCTGTGCTACATGCACCAGAAAATGACCGCAGCTGGGACGTCGGTGCATGCTCTCAATGTTCTCTAAGAAGAGAGGGCATGTTAAGGTTCTAATTTTGGCTCTTTTTTCAATGAATGTCGAGGTGTATTACACCTGTTTTTGTTTTTCACATGCGTCAATGCTGACTATACAAAAACAACAAAAAATGAACTCGCTGTGATTGATGCCACATGAGGTAAACAGACTTCAGAGCCAGAATATCGTTTGGGATCAGTGGAGTTCTACGTTCTTTGTCAGCGGCTGTGAATGAACGCGAACTTAATTAACGCGAGCTGGATTTCCGGTACTCGCTGCTATCATTCACTTGGGTGCGTGTTCTCACTGCATCTCGTCTTCGGACTCCTGCTTGTTAGAGAGACTGTATATTTCAAAGCGCCGCCAGAAACGTCCAGCAGGTTCTGGCATAACCTTATGGGGAGTGCTATCGATGGGGTCGCTATGTCACGAGCAGAGTATAAAGAAGGACAGGGTGAATGTCGTGATGTGCAATCTGTGGTCAGGCATCATCGTTGTAGACATCACGGAAGACATGAGGGGAGACATTACGGCAGCGTACATATCGTGTAGGGCTATAAATAAAAAAATAGGTATTAATATGATCAATCTCTAACCTTGCGGTCCAGCCATTGTGCAGTTAGCAGTACCGCTCGCACTCAACGCTCAGCGCGTAGCATGCAGTATAGGACTATTAGATATTTGTCTACGAAAAAAAAAATGTGACTCCAGTATTTTTATAAAACTGTGCCACATTTTTCACAACTGGTTTGAAGCGAGCTTTCTCACTCCGCAATTATTTACTACGCATTGCTGCTTCGTTATTTACAAAGCAGGGCATTATTTCTAGTAGCGAGCCTGTTGTACCGGACGTCACAATGATGCACCGAAAGCCACGCTTCTGGTACATTATTGTGTCGTCAGCCTGCTTGGCTGGACAGCAGAATGATTTTGTCAGCTTGCACCCAGAAACATGACGCGCATGAGTGGTAAGTGTACGTGTATGCCATGAAAACGGTGATATCGCGTAAACAGCGCTGTAGTCACGGTCGTGTGTACCATTAAGAGAAATCAACTTGCATGATCGCGCAGCTAGTTCTCATCAGACTCGGTGAAAACAACGTAATTTGCTTGCGGTCCACCACCTGCTGCTTGCATTAATCGGACGTGGTCCTTTCCTAAGCCTTGACGTACAAATTGAGACTTCTTGCTCGGAGCTTGGTGGATATCCAGAAGTGAATATACGGATGAGCTGAAGTCCCACATGACTCAAGTCATGGGCACGGAAATGAAGAGCCTCGCCTTTGACAAACTTAGTTTCAGAGTAGTGCAGCTTGGAGAGCTGTATGACTACAACTAATGCTAGCAGTTGCTTAAGGCTCAAACTACCCAACCCTAAGTATTTTCTCGGCTTATTTAATGCACTCAGTTTATTTCTCAGCTTACTCTATTACACTCGGCGCAGGTCGACAACAAGCGAGCTTTAGCTAAATAGGCGATCTACCTTCTGAGACTTTAATCTGATTCCAGACTGAAATTATTCTGAATGTTTGACTGTGCATGCAACGCTGTCTTCCAGGGATAAGTAAACCAACAGCTTTTAGTACCACTTCGAAACTCTGCCAGGGTAAGCGTCACTCTTTGTCAGTAGCTTAGCTCGACAAATTTTTATGAATAGGATAGGCGCAGGGATTGTCGCTGACGACAACTGACGTCCACATGGCCGAGCAGTACTTTGCACCAAGGTTTTTACTCTAGCGGCAGTGCACAGGAATTGTGATTTCAACCCTCTCCAGGATGGTGTTCTACGAGAGTCCTTCAATACCCTTGTGCTGGTAATGAAGCTTCCGACGAAGCTTGATACAGGGACACAAGCTGCCGCCAGGTGCGCAGCGGCATGTCAGGGAGCAATTAGGCGGCGTTAGAACTGCTGAGCTATGGCACAAACTATTGCTATAAAGGCGCTTGATTTGTGAATAGTTCTTTGTCTTTTATCGTGTGAATGTCGGTAAGCCACGCCCGCAGAACCAATATTTCAGTTTGCTTTGTGCAGAAAAGAAACACAGGAGACGACTGACTCAAGCGATGCTTATACCCTTTGCATAACTCATTGCAGCTCCGATGTGCCACGGTCGCTCCTTGACGCACTTAACATCTTCAAGCCGTGTTTCTATAGAGGAATAACTTCGGCAGAACCTGGCCGAACTGCCGCCAGGAACGTAAAATTTACCACAGAGCGTTGAAGTCCTCCATCACATGAACAAGCGCCCCTGAGCACTGCGTTACCGTAGAAGGCGAACGTTGACAGCGGAATGAACCAATCGATTTATGTATAAATAATAAATTATCCCCGAAGCTCACATGTATTCGAAATATATTAAGAAATTTCCAAGCAAACAAGCTCGCATGCATAAAATGCCAATGAATAAATTATTTCTACCCCACAGCATGTTACAAAACGTTGGCAAGTTGTAACAAAAAAAAATTGTAGGGCAGATTACTCTCTCGTGTAAGACTGATGACACAGCGACGCTGTTTCAGTTTGGTTCGACTAAGTTAACCTTGATTATACTCGTCATTTCTATCTGTAGTCGTGTACAGCACCCCCCCCCCCCCCTTCCTTCCCAAGATCAACGAACACTCAGTCATCAGTACCTACAAGTGTTTATTTCAGTACCACCCACGGACGCCTGACGCCACCTGTCGGAGAGGACGACAACTAATAAAATAGTTGTCCTCTCCGACGGGGGACGTCAGGCGTCCGTGGGTGACCTCATTCCTGCGAACACAGCCGCCATTGCACACGACTAACGGGACAACCTTTGCTTAAGCAGCATCACTGTTAAAAATTCCACATTCGACGACCTTCCACCACGGCGAGGAAGCAGTAGTTACAGGTGTGATACTTTTCCGCGTTATTCTTGAGAACAACACTATACTTAACAGAGGCGAAATCGCTGTTTACTCAGTTGAGCTGCATTATCCATCCATGCAATTGCCGAGGCCCGCCAGGCCCACATCTCTATTTGTACTTGCCTGCGCACTTTCGTAGCAATAAAAAGCAAAACTCAAGCACATAGAGCTCCTGTGTCCACAGCGCGAACCAAATAATGAAATAAGCGAGCAGGAAATGAAGGGCGCATCTGCTACTGCCCTGCTGCGTATACTAGACATCGTTTATGGCAGCGTCGCTGGAGACGTTCAAGCACGGGATAAGCACCATTTTGCGATGTGTCCTGAGGAGGTGACGGATCTGGACGGCATTCCTCGCATTGCTGGCGCGTCAACGGTCGAGATACCTCTCCGGACTTCAAAAAGGACACCGGCAGGCCTCTGATTACGAGCCGGAGCAGTCAGGACTGCTTGCGTCCGTTCCGTCCAGCACTCTTAGCGGGAGTAACGAGTTTCACCTGCTCACTGCGAGAGACGGCTGCCCGGACGCCACGAATGATCTCACTAAGGTCTAAAAGGTTTCTGTAGTAGACGCGGACGGCCGTAGACTAGAAACAAACTACCACCGTTTCCAGCCGTGGCGTTGACCATTACAACGCTCCGCGGAAATTGGCCGCAGTGACCTGCTCGCCAGTGCTCACGCTCGAGCGCGGCAGTTGGACAGCTGCTTTCTGTTGAATAGCAGCCGAGCTAAAAAGCATTATGGGACTGTGGTTGCAAGTACAGTATTTATTTGAACTCTTACTTCTCTCACACAGAGTATGCGCTTTATTCCGAAGTTACCTCTGACTTTAGCTGCAGGAAGATCTATTGCTCAATAGTCTGGATCCTGTCCAAATACACACACCGCAGTCGGCGCCGCAGGTCCTGTTTACCAGAGCACTTCATCCAAGTTTACTCAAAAGCGGCTGAAGTTAAGGCTGATACGTGTGACGACTACTACCGAACCTACATTACGCAATATCCTTGTGTAGCCTTCTGTGCTATTGAAATGGAGTTCCAGAAACGAGCTCCAGGTCACGTTTTGCTACGTGGCTGCCAGGAAGGATCGTTAAGCAAGAAATGAACCCTGCTGCGCGTTAACAAAATACAACGCTTCGTACTCACCTTTTATCGAAGCGGGAAGCGGGTACGTAACTTTGCGCGCCAACAAATACGGGCAAGCTACTCGTTTTTGCTGCGACCCTTAAATATAGTAACTTTGTACGTCAAAAAAACTGAAGTAAGGTGATCCTGGCTTCGGGCATATTACTTTTTAACAACAAGGTGCTCTTCTGATGAGTCCCACATACGTACGATGAAGAAAAAGTGCGAACTAAAATAAGGCTATTCGCGGCCGTAAAAGCGCATCGTGGTTATCGTGGAGAAGGCACTGGTCTCAGCTGTGGTTGGCGCTTTGGGGAACGAAGGCTCTTCGCGGGCGTCTTATGTGTTTGACTGTGAAGTTTGCTTCGTTGGTTAAATGCCTGCCGCCGTGCCATTTTTTTTGTGTCGTGCGCTCTTACACCTTTGCTACGTGAGCGGTAATGCTAGCAATATAGTCGTGTGAAGCTTAATCGTCACAAGCAATAAACAACGAAGTGTGGAAGTACCGAGTGGATTGTTTATTGCTCATCCGAAAAAAAAAAACTGTGGGAGGCAATGAATTTCTTCATTCCACTGAGGCGGAACCAAGGATCACGTCAATGGTCGGAGTATATGGCTTCTTCTCTTGTTTCAGGCGACTACTTCTTTCAGATTGGTATAAAAGCATGTCTGCAAAAGGACAAATATTGTACAGAAAAAATGTAAAAAAATTATCACGCACTCTATATGTCCAGAACAACACCCTCATTGCTATTAAAACAACTTGGTTTTGTTATTTTATGATCCCCAGCAGGCCAGCTGGCACGTTCTTTGGACAATGTTGTCGAGAAACCATCTTCTTAGCTAAAAGAATCTTATTTGAGTACTTTCAGAACACTTTATTGACCCTATCTATAGGTATGCGTGGTGCAGTGCACTGCTATTGGATATTGGATCACCACCATTACTGTCGCACAATGGGTAACTTTAGGATCGTGAGAACATTCTTATTGTGTCCAGTCACTCCAAGCCTTGTCCCATGGGCACATTAAAATCTAATGTTTTATAGAAGACGTCAAGAACTTTGCACAAGGTGAAAGCGCGTATAAAACTTCTCTGAGCTGAATTATATTGTTGGTGCTAGACTTGAGGAGTTATCCGTAGAAAATTATGGTTTCCGTCTATAGATATTTCCGTGACACGCTTACCTTGATTTCACCATACGCAACGGCTTCCTTCTCTGTCAGTCCTGCCGCTTCCTGCAGTTACAAGATAAAGAAAAAAAAACAGCCTTGCACTTTGATTTTAGAGGGAAAAACAACTAAATTATGGCAGGTATTGCATAGCGACACGTCAGTGTTCAAAGAGCTTGAGCACTAAATCTTCGTCGCAGTGCGAACGATAGCCAGGAACCTGATGCGTGATCTGCATCCGTTTCTGCGAGGTTAACGATACACTGTTTAGCTGGGCTATGTGCTAGACTTCTAAGAAGTTCTGCTTTTTGTAACCATTTCTTTTTCAGGCTTTCTTGCTTTCTTTCTTGCTTTGACAAATTGTGGTTTTTGCCTTGATTCACTGGACCACTCTTAGATGCTCGGCATGTCAGCACTCGTCGCATCTCTTTTAATCCTGAGCGCCATTTGTAGTGCTAGGCTGTTCAGAGGACTTCCTAATTTTGTTACTCCCCTTCGCTGAAACATGCGATTCACGAACGCGAGGACATTGGTCAGAAAAAGGGATCAAACGAAAGAAGTGGCACAAGAAAAAAACACCAAGAAAACCAGCCCGTAATGCAGCAGCGGAAGCATGAATGTAGCATTTGCAACAGCTGCCATACCTTCACACGCTTATCCGTCTCCCTGAAGCATTTTTTCACCTGCAACAGAAGACAGGAAATTCTTACTGACACAGAAAAACTGGGAACATATTAAAATGACTGAAAATAGCCAAGGATCATGTTGCTAGTTTAATGTGTACGATACGTGTGTTTAAGTCTGCCCACCTTTACGAAAGTTAATATACGAACGATAATGCAGGACACAAAACGTAAAGGGAAAAATAGATGGGCACAGAGAGTCATACTTACGGCGTCCACTTTCTCAGCGAGGTCCGAAATGTCGGCCTTCGTAGATGCGCACTTGGTGCCATCGATTACAACAGGGAGCACCATCTAAATCAGGAATTCCCAAAAGTAGAGTCATGTGGATTATTTTTTTTGTTACGTGCTAGGTTCGAGGTTATATGGACATGCAGGTTGTATGTATGTACATGCAGGTAGTATGGAAGGGCGTGTTCGAGTATCGGACGTATGAAAGCTTTCATCAGTATATCTTCCTATATTACTAGTGGCTTCAGTTGAGGGTTAGTGGGGCAGCAAGAGCTAAGTCCATAACACGCGACAAAAAGATTGCACGCTTGCTTGCATTAGGCAACTTTCATTGTGCGAAATATGAGTTTAAAAACATATGGGCTAAAATATGCACTGTTACTAAAACGATACATCCTTGATGAATATTGGTGAAGTATTTGCACCGTTCTTGGTTCATACGAGTTGCGGGAAATCGGGGCATGTAAGACTGAAAGTCTTCCAAAGTCATCGTAAAATAGTTGCATCCATGTTCCGGAAAAGCAAGCCACGTGTGAGGCGCTTGCATGCTATTTTTAGCATATATAGAAGTGTTTCGTAGTGTGATAGCAACTGATGTTTGAGATGCTATAGAAGTGTGGTTTATAATAAAGTTTTGTATTTACAGCCCTAAAGTGTAGCTGCTTCACACATCACGTAAAAAAATTCAGGGGGGGGGGGGGGGGGGCACTTTGTTGACCTAAAGTGCGGTGAGGCGAAAGCCTTAAGCGCGGTGTTGCTGCTTGTGTCACTGATATGTGGTTAAGATGTTAATCAAGTACACAACTGTGAGTTAATCTTAAATGCTGGAGACACTGGAGGGCGTTTGGGAGGCATCCGTCTGATTCGACGCCTTTCTGCAAACATTCTGCAGCGTCCTAGACAAGGAGAACTACATATGCGTTGGCAGGAAGTAGCGTAGCCATAAGCACGCTCGGCTGCGGAACGGAAGGATGGTGATTCGAACCCCATCGTACTCATAGATTTTTTTCCGGTCTGACTAGAAAAAGCGTGACACCTCTGCTGACCACCTTCTGTCGAGAACGATTAGGCATTAAAGGCTTTCGCTTAATATGGAAGCAACTGCAATCAAAGCAACAGGCAAAGAAAGAAGCAAATAAACAAATAAAAAGCCCCGTATTTTCCGGTTCTCTGGGTCTAAAAAACGAGAGTGGTAGCGACGCCTGTAACCCTCTCACTGCCATAGGTTTAGAGGTTTAGAGCCACAAAATTAAATAGGTCGCGCACAGGACAGGGCTCATTCCTTTATCGGTCTCTTTCCGACAGCCAAGTAAGGGAGCGTTGGTATGGGAGAAAACCTGAACGAATATGCTGGCGGAAGTTTCATAGAGCCACGTTACCTTTTTTAGAAGGGCTGTCTCTACTTCCGGATGCTTAGAGGTGCAGTCTACAAAAATCTTGACTTTCGAATGTATATGCCTCGACAGCTCTTCGCTTCCTGCGTGTTCGCTAATGGTCTTCTCGATGAGCTCCTTCACATCTTCCGCTGCAAGAAGGGCATGATAAGGATCTCCGTCATGACCAAGTCACAGTTACAATCTCAGATCAACAATGTTGTTCGGGAGCTATGCATTTCTGCACTGCTGAAGTTTCGGTACCTTTCGCAAAGAATATACAGTGGTATTTATATTGCGTTCCTCTTCGCCTTTGTATGAGAAGTCGATTACAAAAGAAACATTTTGCCAATGTTGATAACACCACCGCACTGGGCCAGTCCTACTGGGCATCCACTGATCCACATGGACGGCGCTTTTGTTGCCTAGCTGCATAACGCGACATCATTTATCTGCGATACCAACACTGTTCATTTCAGCGGAAGCCTGGTTCAGAGAATCACTGAAAATGTAAATTTTCATTGGCTTGAATGTTTGAAGGAATCCGCGCGCGACCTTTTTCTTTTCATTCAAAGATGTACCAGGTGGCGTATCTCCAGACAGGTAGTCCAGAAGGTCATTTTGTTGCAAGAGCCTGAGCTTCCTACATTTCTTGGGGTTATCCGCCATCCACAAGTGTTTCTTCGTAGAGACCTTGAGCTAATCTTCTTTGACTGTCTCGCTTATGCAGGTCTTTGTCACTGCGCACGTTCAGAGCAGATGGCGTATGTCCACATCAATGGCCAACTTTGAACCTTTTTGGCACACATAAGGATGTCAAGGTTCGACATCTGGTTGAGCTAAGCCCAGTAGCGTCTAAATCTTCTATATGGAATCCTATAAAATAACATAGTTGAAAACATGTGGACGGAGTGAAAGAAAAGTAGTTTGAGCTTACTCCATCTTGTTCTTGAGAGGGCACAAAGCTAAAAGGGCATGCCTGACGTAGCACCGCGGTTGAGCACTAGCATGATCAGGAGCATTATAACGTTTGTTCACCTCGTTTTACTGCTTTTATTTATTGCAACGATGTAATTCCGGTTGCCATTCAATGCCTTTCACATCAACGTCCTTCTTCAGTGTCCTTCGTGGGATTGCCCCAAAAGGACTCTGAAGAATGATATGGAGATAAATTACCGTGGTATTCGACGTATGACAGTAGCTATTATTAATATTGTTTGTGGATCAGCACCACCTGTGGAATAACACCTGAATAGTACCACCTGTGGAAAAAACGCATTCGGCAGACCAGTAGTCAGTTAACTGTTTCAGCTAAAACGCATATCTGTTAAAGAGTGCTCCAATTAGGAAAGTCTGCGGCGACTGTGGCATCCCTGCTTGGTGATTTCTAATGCTGATGGCTTGCTTTGCTCGCCAGCCTTTTAGCTGCGCAGATCATGAGCTTATATTCTCTCCACATTTCAAATGAGGCGCTTCCTTCGTGCGCAATACTCTGCTTTGCGAATGGAATCGCGGCACTAATTGAGATCCCTGGAAATGACCTGTGTACATGGGCTCAGTTTTCGTGAATGTGCCTGAACGCATTGGAAAAAACAGCCTGCCGAAGTGAGAATTTCAGCGGAGCTGTCAGTTGACGCCGTATGCTCCAAAATAGAAGTTAAGATCCTGGATTAAGTTAACTGCGAGGCCACTGATAGTGAGTGCTGTAGTAAACTATTGAAAACCCTCGTATTCTCTTCGATGCGCTTTCTCGCGTTCCCCATGTAGTCTTTAGACGGGCTATTTTTTTTTCTTGGCCAGCCATACTTAAAAACGCTACTGTGACACTTACCTTCGTCGGCTACTGCCAGACAGGTGATAGCAGCACAGAGAAAAAGGACGAATATTCGTTGCATCTTGAAATGCTCTTCAAGTCTGCTTACAAGGTGAAAGAAATCCGGCTAGCATGCGTGGTCAGCACAAGTCGTAATCAGGCTGCGTTGTGATGAGTGATGCGCATCCCACAAGTCTTTATATAGCTTCTCGTTGGTAGTCAAGCAGCTTTCTGATAGGCCTGCCCTCGAGAAATAGAGTGGCGATCTTCTAAACTTGTTTGCAACCTCGTGCAAACGACGCTCTGCGCGAGGAGGTTTTCAGAAATCACAAGAGGGGAAAGAAAAGCAGCTATTTGTATGCCTCCAAGGACTCCAATTCTGCAAAGGAAAATGGACGTTGCCAAGTTTCTTTGCTGTCAGGCTGCCGTCGAAGGCGGGCATTGTGATGGTTGTCTTCTTTCTACCAGGAACAGCCCATGTCAAGACGACATTAGTAAATGCCTTCTGAACACTTTACTACTGCCGTGAGGTGTTTATACAGAAAGTTGGTCTCCATGCACCTGGACGCCAATTCTCAACGAATAGCCAAGCTCCTTCATATATGTTTCTAGTCACTCAGAAACTTTCCCCGAAGTTTCGTGCAAGGAGAGAAGTGGACATTGCTTGAGACGGCAGACTCTCTTGAGGAGTATCACGTAAACTACTTGTTAGTTGGTCCCATAGCATGTGTCATATCTTCGACATTCATAGGGACTGCTGTGGTAGCGGTCTCCTAAAGAGAGTGTTTGGTAGAATTGAGCAGAAGGAGGAAAAACGTTAATTCAAATTCTAAGAGAAAATTGCGCTCTTGCTTGGCAGACGGCTTACTAATTCTAGGGGTCCACCGGCCCTGCATTCCCGGTGAAGTTGCGGAACAAGTGTTTGTTGACTTCCTAGGGTATCGCTGGTAACCTGTACGTCCCAACGCTTAAATGACGTGCAAGGCGTCTTTTAAGTTTTCTCGCTTGCTCCTGCAACCCCACGAAATGTGAATCAGTGTGGGACGACCCCCGCACCGGCGACAAGTGCTGCGACGTATTGTTGGGTACATCCTATTGCAAAGAGGGCTATAAAACTGGGAAACAAAGAACAGGTACAATTTAACTATTCCATTTAGATTCCATCTAAATGAAATCTTTAACTAACTTTGTGACTAATTCAAAGACTACCACCTTACTGCCATGACGAATCGAAGCGTGCCATTGAAGAAGTGGAAACGCTGTGTGTGGTGATGCTTAAGCTGAGCAGAAGAGAAACAAAAAGAAAAATTGAATGAAATTGAATTGAATTTGGGCCAGGATATCGAACCAAACATTTATTATCCTTTCGCAGACAAATCAGTTATTTATATCCACGTGTTAATATTTTTACTTAGTTTGCATATTAAATGAAGGGCGACAAAGAGAGCAGCACAAATTGATTGGTCCAACAGTGGCAAAAGAGTGGCGGAAATTGGCATGAATATTGGTCCTTCATCGGAATTTGAGCAATCCGAGACTTTTTCCAACAATGGCCCTTCATTCATGCCAAGATTGGGCCTATACTCAGCCAGTCTAGCTACCAGCATTAACCCATCATTCACGCCTGGGTTGGGCCTACGCTCAGCCAGTCTATCCACAAAGGCCACGCGTTCGTGCCAGTCTATCCACAAAGGCCCAACGTTCGTGCCAAGACTATGCCCGTGTTCAGCCAATCTATGAATTATGGCCCGACATCCACGTCAATAGTATGCCCACATTCAGCCGATCTGTCAATAATGTCCCTACGTTCGGACCAATAGTATGCCCACATTCAGCAAGTATCCATAAAGACCCCAGGTTCGCTCCAACTTGTGCCCGCTTTTCCACCCTTGATCTAACTATTATAGGTGGCATATCATTTGCAAGGCCTGTGGGAAATTGTATGCGATCGGTGGTCCCACCTAGTTTTGTACCACACCTCTTGCTGTCCAACAACAATGCAGACATATTCCGCTTGTTTTCCACCAGCCGGAGCTTGTATATGTAACATTTTACATATAAGCAGTCAGCGGACATACAAAAAAGAAGGAACGAATTCAAGGAACGAAATTTATTGCATCTACGGTGCCAGTACATCGTGAAACGCACTTTGCCGGAGCCGCTGAATCGATGAGTCATATCGGCGCTAATCGCTGCACTCCTCTTGTAAGAGAACTTTTGCAGTGCCTTGAAACAAATTCCTCGCCAAGCTCTTGCACGATGACCTGGCTGCACATCAAAGCTGCCTTTTTTCGTCGCCGTCTTTTCAACTCCATGAGCATCCTAAGACTTCATGGCTCCTCAAACGCATTTAACAAGTGATTTCTGCCTCTTGCATTAATGAATGGAATTCACTACCCGAATTAATTGTCACTGAACGCGATGCTCTTAAATTCCGCCAAATGCTGTCATTGCACTTGAAATCCCAATGTTGGCAACTGTTGCCTTTGCGTTTTATTTTTATGTTATGATTGTTTGATCTACTACTGCACCTGTCTGCCTGATTTATAAACGTGTTTTTTTTTTCTCTTCCCCAACCAACGATTGTTTCACTGTATACTTTTTCTTCACTGTATACTTTTTTCACTGTTTTCTTTCACTGTTTTACTGTACTTTTTTGTATATGTATTTTTTTGACCTAATAATGTCATTACTTGCTTCGATGTTCGCCCCCCCCCCCTTATGTAATACCCCGCCAGGGGTCTTTAAGGGCCAATAAATGATGATGATGATGATGAGATACATGATGTGATCATGCAAGTAGAACCATCGCAGAAAAAAGACAAGAAATAAAATAACACATTGATTTTAGCGGCGCGCAGTGTGCGAGAAGGTACTCGCAACACATGTTGAAAGTAAAATTTCTAAATGATGCTTAATATATATCCCCACACTAATAGCAAAATGTTGAATTGAATTTACCAATTTTTTTTCCACCGTATTGCTAACTTCTAATCCCAATTTGCCGTGTCACACCCTCAAATACATATTAAAAGTACAAAAAGAGATAAATATAGTGTTTAATACAAATCAGTCTATCTTTATATTTCCTATCAAAATTACGTGTCTATTGCGAGCTAGTTGTTTGCCTTTTTGTTCCAGCAAGGTATGGTACAGGTGGTAGCATCTCCTCCCCATTGAACAGCTGTGAGCAATTTTTTTTTCTCTATGAAATATAATATTCCATGCAAAGACGGCTTGCACAGTTTTGCCAAATGCGCTGAACGCAGGAGACCGAATACACTTTTTTTTTAAAGTAAGCAGATTATCGATGTCGCTTCGGATACATGTAACAGGGGAGACGGAATTCTTACTTGAAAACCACACGAAATCACTCTTCTGATAGTCCATGGGTGATTAATTCAGAGACAACATGGATAAAGTTCGCTGGGACCAGGAATTCCGCATTTTCTTGTACGCCTGCAAGTGGCAATATTTCCTGCAAGGAAATATTACACGTGGCACAAACGACAGGCGACCAATGTAATGAACGCAACATGAATCGGGCCACACAACACTCCGCCTCGGTAATTGAAGAGGTAGTCAACGTTCGGTAAATTAATTTCATCAAAGCTGAAAAATAAAGTTCTCACCATTCTGTGCTCGCCTTTGCGCTAAACATATCGATGTGAAAGTTGGCATTCAGAAGTCGCGCCAGTGCTTTGTCGCTTTCTTTTTTCCTGCCGGAGAAAAAAAGGTCGGCGCTGAGCTGTCGAAAGGGGGTTTCAGAAACGAGCTGCAGATCACGTTTCGCCGCATGGCTGCCAGGAAGGCGTGTTAAGCAATAAATGAACCCTACTGCGCGAAAAAAAAAACTTTGTACGCACCTTTTATCGAAACGGGAAGCGATGACGTAACTTTGCACGCCAACAAGTACGCTGAAGCTACCCGTTTTTGCTGCGACCCTTAAATACAATATCTTACTACGTCACGAAAAAAGAAGTAATGCGATCGTGGCTTCGGGCATATTACTTTTTAACGACAAGGGGCTCTCCTGATAGGCCTAAGATAGGTACGCTGAAGTAAAAGTTTCAACCAAAATAAGGCTATCCGAGGCCGTAAAAGCGCATCGTGGTTATCGTGGAGAAGCACTGGTCTCATCAGTGATTGGCGCATTGAAGAATGAAGGCTTGTCACGGGTGACTTATTTGTTTGACTGCGAATTGTGCTTCGTTTACCTTAAATGCTTGCCGCCGTTTCACTTTTTGCTGTCGTACACTCTTACAACATTTGAAAAAAAAAAATCATACTGCTACGTGAACGGGACGCCCAGCAGTGGAGTCGTGTGGAGTTTAATGGTCGCAAGCAGTAAGCAACTAAGTGGGAATGTATCCACTGGAATGTTTATTGCTTATCAGAGGAAAAAAATATGTGGGAGCCAATGAATGTCTTCATTCTGCTGAAGCGCAAACCGGGACCACGTCAATGGTAGGAGTGCATGGGTTCTGCTTTTCGTTCAGGCATCCACTTCTTTCAGATTGGCGAAAAAGCATGCCTGCACAAGTAGAAAGATAGGCTTCTGTAAATAAAAAAAAGTACTCATTGTTATTAAATTAACATTGTTTTATTGTATTATTCGTAGCAGGCCAGCTGCCTGGTTTTAGGCATAACGTTGTCGAGAAACCGCATGGCAAATGTATTCTTCGCTGAAAGGTTATGATTAATATCCTGGAGAACACTCTACTGTCACACACACACATACACACACATATGTGCGTGTGTATATATATACCGAGTGTTTTTTTTAGAACGTCCAAAATTTTTAAAAAAGGTAAATTGCTTTAGATTTATTTTAGCACAGGGGCTATACAGGAGGCTGCGGCGGGCGCCAGACAAGAGGAAAACTGCTTTAATTAGTTCACTGATTAACTAAATATGTTAATGAACTTTTCTAATTTTTATTTTAGGGGTTATGTTGTATTCGCAGAATTGGAGATCGTCCTCCAAACAGTCCAACCGAGAAAAAACTATTTTAATTAAAAATTTTTCACGCACGTTACGAGGCGCGAAAAAGTCACCCTGGTAGGCATCTTCACACCGTAACACAGCGGCGGTGAGCGCCTCTGACGTGGTTCGCTCCGCCCTGCGCTTTGCGTCACACGGCTGATATCACCTGAAGCCCGGACGGGCGGCCTGCGCTATCGCTGCTTGTTTCGCGTCGCTCCGCGCCCTCACGGAATGCAGCGTTGGAACAAAAACGCGCTGACACAGAGCGTAGGGCGGAGCGAGCTACATCACAGGCGCTCACAGACGCTGTGTTACAGTGTGAAGCTGCCTACCAGGGTGACATTTTCTCGCTTCGTAACGCGCAAAAATTTTTTTCATGAAAATTTTTTCTTGGCTGGACTGTTTGGAAGACGATCTCCAACTCTGCTAGTACAACATATCCCCTAAAATAAAAATTGTAAAAGTTAATTAACGTATTCAGTTAATCAGCGAACTAATTAGAGTAGTTTGCCTCTTACCTGGCGTCCGCCGTAGCCCTCCGTATAGCCCCAGGGTTAAAATAAATCTAGAGGAATTTATATTTCTTTAAAAATTTTGGACCTTCTAAAAAAAAACACCCGGTATGCACTGTGAAAATAAAGCGAGCCCTCTATCCCGTATTTGGGAACCTGAATGTGGTGATGTTGCTGCTCGTGTGGCCGGCACAGCCGTAGGTGATACAGTAAGAATTTAATAGAAAAGGTAGGGTGGAATCGTTCCACTGTAGCAGCCCTACATTGCTTCAGATTCTTTAATCCGACTGCTTACAAACGATTGGATTAAAACCCAAAAACTCAAAACACAAAAAGGTTGCTCCGAAAACACATTTCAATGAAAAGTAAATGCTTCTTCTTCTTTTTCATCTGCATGCAGCATTAGGGGTCTGCAATTATTTTCTAAGTCAAGCTTGATTAATAACATTGCTTGAGATGGTTTAATCCAACTGCTTACAAACGATTCGATTAAAGCCCAAAAACTGAGAACACGAAGAGGTTGCTCCGAAAACACATTTCAATGAAATATAAATGGTTCTTCTTCTTTTTTATCTGCAACTAGCATTAGGGGTGTGCAATTATTTTCCAAGACAAGCTTGATTGATAACATTCACGAACATGCTTGAGCTTAACATAATAATAATAATAATAATAATAATAATAATAATAATAATAATAATAATAATAATAATAATAATAATAATAATAATAATAATAATATAATAATAATAATAATAATAATAATAATAATAATAATAATAATAATAATAATTTTTGTTCCTTTGAAGGTCCCGTTTGGGACAAGACATAAAGGAGGGGGGGGGGGAGACAGGGTTGACAAGTGGTCATAAATACAAAAAAAAATACTGGCACGAAAGGTAATAGCTTCGGAATTCAAGATATAATGCTGCTGTATTTTTCTAGCTTACTTCTTTTTACGTGAGCAGAATGACAGCCGCTGAGCCTTGCTTCAGATTATGGGGGACAACACTGCTGACTTAAGATGACTTGATTTGAGTCTGTGTGTTATGTGTTTGCAGTGCATGGCTGGGTTGTCCTTGCCGTAATCTTTCGGCCGGAGGAAACGGCTGTGAGGGGATTCCAGGACTATGTGACGAGCGAACACACCCTACATGCACCAGCACGCCGTAGTACATGTATTTCTGGTATAGGTCACCAGTGCCCGGAGGACATGACTGAAGAACATTTCAAGCTAAATCCTTTAGCACCCACGTGCTTCCTATGATGGTTCAGCCACTATTTCGCATATTCCTGTTAAATTTTGTTTAATTAATTTATAGATTCTGACAGGATCCCGAATGGTCACAATCGCCAAGACCATAAAATAACGTACTGTGGATGTTGAGAAAGCTCTAACAAATGTCTCCGCAACACTACCTCCATTTATTTCAATTTCAATTTCGATTTATTTTCCCATGTACACATGGTGAGGGCCGAGGGAAAAAAGCCAGAAATTGTGGCTTGACGTGCCCCTCGGCCCCTACATTGCAGGGCAGCAGGTAACATATAAATGTTTTACACAAGTAGCATCTCAAAATGCAAACAATAGTTATCAAAAATGGTTTTGCGTATTATTAGAAAAATGACAAGGAATGAATGAAGTGTACAAGAAAAAATGGTAACAAAAAGGAAAGAGAAAAATAATGCCATGAACCAACTGAGGAGAGAATTGACCCGATCGACGTGAGCAAGACACAGGGTAAAATAGTTTATATGACAAGCGTTATCATCTGAAGGGCGCCCCTAAGGGCGTTCCCGAGTGAGAGACGAAAGCTGGTGTGGTGTTAGCACCGATCAATTCTGTCGCAAGATTCTGTGGCAGTAAAACGGTGATGACGAGAGCGACGCAAGTCAAGACGCCGGTGAGTGAGGGATGCGAAAAAGCGCAGTGGAAGCATTTATTGAATCACACAGAACAGCGTAGAGGCCACTCTCCTGCGCAGCTCACCGGCGGCCATGCGTCTTGCTTTTACAGGGTTTCTTGGCAGTGGACGGCTTCCTGTTCAGCGTGCCGAAAGCTGAGATGGCAGTTGACTTGGACGTGCCCGCGAACGCGGTCGGAGCTGCTAAGGCAGTGGTCGCAGTGGACATGGGCCTCGGGATTCCCTGGTGCCGCTCAACCCCGTCCCACTTGCTCTTGGTAATCTTGGGGTCCTTGCTGGCGCCCCTGAGGAACTCCACCTTGTTCTTCTTCTCGCGTTGGCGCTTCTCCATTTCCTCCTTCTGGCGCAGCGACAGTTCCTCGTAGTACGACTCAGGGCCCCAGCTGCTCTGATCGGACCTCTCTGGAGGGTAGTTGGTGCCAAACTCGTCAATGCCACAAAACGAGACCAGCTCCTCGTACATGCTCGGGTTCCGGAAGTCCTTGCGCATCTGTATCGAAGCGTTCATGTCTACTCCTGTGCGAATCTTGCGCTCGTAGAGGCGCGCAATCTTCTGCTGCAACGCCGGCGCGCAGCGTCCAGGAGGCTCCGGCGGCAAAACGATTTCGTTCTGCGACAAGACCTGCAGCCGGCGGTGGAAGGATACAGGAGACTCGGGCCGCATCCGAACTGCCTGGCTGGGCTCACCGTCCTTCGACTCCTGAGGCTGCTCATCCTCAATGTCGTCGTCTCCAGTCTCCGCGTCGTCGTCTTCGACTCCATACGAGACGAGCGGTGCTCCGGCCTGCAAGCCGCTCTCAATGCTCGGGGCATCGGGTTCCGCAGGCAAAGGCGTCTCAGTACTCTGGGGCTCTGGTTCTAACTCGTCATCCGAATCGGTGTACGTCTCGACCAGCGATTCCAGTGCTGTAGCCATCGTCAAGGAATCGCTGTTCATGGTGCGGCAGGAGGCAGCCAGGCTTTCTAGGGAAGTATTACTCACGGGTAGATCACGTAGGTAGTCACGTAGCAGCAAAAGCAATCCGAGCTCAATCAATGGACCGTCGTGCCCAAGTCGGAGCCTAAGAACACGCTACGACACTAACACGTCAGCATTCTAGATTCCGTTCTGGATTGGCTTGCCTAGCAGCTTAACGCGTCGGCACATACAGCACTTGAGGCTCCCTCTATATCTCTTCATGGCAGAAATAGCTATATTTCAGGCACGCATTCGAGCTGCCGTTAATTGAACTCGCTGAGCGGGCGATCCTCGGCGATTGGTTAGGACACGATGATAAGGGAAGGAGTAGAAAATATCGCAAATGAACATAAACAACTCTCACGTAGTGCCTGCATACGTTGTAACACAGAAAACTGTTCTGATATAGTCGCATATTTTTTCTTTACCATCACATAGGGGCTATGAATGTTTTTCAGAGAAATAAATACTGTAAGGACCAAACCTGAGTAAAAGATGTTTTTTAGGAAGGCAATTTTTTAAGCATCGATAAGCGGTATCGAGGAAAAAGAAGATGAGTAGACAATGCAGGTTTAAAATGTTCACTGCATGTAGCCGCATTCTCATATAGAACAGAACTGCGCAACTTTTGTTGTTTAGTCCTTCCTCACCAATTGAAATGTAAGCATGGTTGAAATGGCTGAACCCAGAATTATTTTAGAACTCAAACATTACACTAAATGAAGCGCACTTGTATGCGTTTTTGTTTCGGATACAACTGTGCGTCACAGTTTGATTATTCACTGGAATAATTGCGCAATTCCACATTTACGGGCCCGCGACATTATGTCTGTTTTTTTTCCTGTTTTTCATGTCTTGAAAAAAAAAGCAAAAATAAAAATTTTTGTTGAAATTTTCGGCTTGTTTTCTTTTTTCCAGCCCTACCACCACCAGCCATAAAAGAGGATAGCAGAGAACTGCGCGGAAATCGACATCTCCTGCCGTCGCAAAAAAAAGGTATCGGCCACGAGTGCCAGAGGATTATCATCCAGGGCCCGGAAATTTAGGCACTAAAGAACCCCGAAATAGGCAGGCATCTAGGCTCTAAAAAATATTGAAATAGGCGCTATAAAGCAAAAATAGGCGCTTTGAATAATACTCTTTATTCAATAGTACAAGATTTGTAAGTCAAGCACGGAGCGTACGGAGTCCTCAACTGAAGCAATAAAGCGCATTCTCAGGTTTTCCAACTTGAAGCTCCTTCGGTTTTCGCTAAGCATAGCTTTGTACTTTAAAAGGCTTCTTTTGACATCACAGGAACTTAGTGGCGCGAACCTAAAACATGAGAGTTGATAAAGGCTTAGGCCTTCAGGTGATGTGGCCGCATCGTCTCCGCGTAGAAAGACTCTGTTTGGGGAAATTGCTTCTAGGCATCTATTTTTTTCTACCAATTGCTGCATCTTCCTAGAAGCAGTAGCGCCCTTTCCTTCCAGTCCCCGAAGTGCTGCGGTACTTCTGCCACTACCTTCAACGATTCGTCTATTGAGAGTCCAGCCTTTTCCAACTTTGTCATTTTTTCCGTCAAAGTTGAGAAGATTGCACTAATGTATGTCAGGTCTCTTTCGAAGTTCGCCTCTTGCTACACTTCGAGACAAACACTTCATTACACTACGTTCAAGTTACACTTCCTTAAAAACATTCGGCGAGACCCTCGCCTTTTGTGCGTGCATCGGCGCGCGCCTTTCAGCATACATAGACAGATGTCTCAGAATTGAAAAACGGCACCGAGGACCGAAGTGCCGGATTAAGGCATTTATAGGCAAAAAGTGCCGTTAAATAGGCAGAAGTTCCTAAAAAATTATAAAAATGCAGGCAAGTGCAAAAATCCCTCGTTTAGGCATTTATAGGCATGTTTAGGCAAATGCCTAAATTTCCGGGCCCTAATTATCAGCCAGGGCATGTCCCATAGGAGACTAGCATGGATCGAGAAGACTCTGGCATAGCAGCGAGCGAGCTAGCGCTATTGTCCACAGAATGTGAAGCTCTGGACCCCAGCTCATCAACAAATGCACATGATAGTAATCCATGATGCCCATTTGCGCCAGTGGGGCCAATACGTCCCTCAAGGACATGTTGTCCGCGTCGCAAATTGATGTATCATTGATTATTTCAGACAAGTGGTCTCAACAGGGAGTGGCATGCTTCCCAAAGGAAGGGGGATGTAAAGAAGCCTGCGCTTGGCCATTGCATCGGGCAGCATGGAAGCTATACCGGGTGTTTTTTCTTAGAAGGTCCAATATTTTTAATGAAAGGTAAATTCTTTTAGATTTATTTTAACCCTGGGGCCATATGGAGGGCTACGGCGTACGCCAGGTAAGAGGCAAACTACTTTATTAGTTCGCTGATTAACTGAATATGTTAATTAACTTTTATAATTTTTATTTTAGGGGACATGTTGTACTAGCAGTATTGGAGATCGTCTTCCAAACAGTCCAGCCAAGAAAAAAAGTTTTATGAAAGAGTTTTTTTTCGCGCGTTACGAAGGGAGAAAAAGTCACCCTGGTAGGCAGCTTCACACTGTAACACAGCGTCTGTGAGCGCCTGTGACATAGCTCGCTCCGCCCTGCGCTTTGTGTCAGTGCGTTTTTGATCCAACGCGGCATTCCGTGAGGCCGCGGAGCGAAGTGAAACAAGCAGCGATAGCGCAGGCCGCCAGTCCGGGCTTCGGGTGATATCAGCCGTGTGACGCAAAGCACAGGGCGGAGTGAACTACGTCAGAGGCGCTCACCGCCGCTAAGTTACGGTGTGAAGATGCCTACCAGGGTGACTTTTTCGCGCCTCGTAACGTGCGTGAAAAATTTTTAATTAAAATAGTTTTTTTTCGATTGGACTGTTTGGTGGACGATCTCCAATTCTGCGAATACAACATAACCCCTAAAACAAAAATTAGAAAAATTTATTAACATATTTAGTTAATCAGCGAACTAATTAAAGCAGTTTTCCTCTTGCCTGGCGCCCGCCGTAGCCTCCAGTATAGCCCCAGTGCTAAAATAAATCTAAAGCAATTTACCCTTCTTTCTAAATTTGGACCTTCTAAAAAAAAAACACCCGGTATATACCCCAGCAATGATGAATTACCATCCATCCCATCGTTATAGTCACACTATTGGTAACTTTCGAATTGTGAGCAAATTTATATTGTGTCCAATCGCTCTAAACCTTGTCGCATGAAGACATTGCAATACTATGCGTTATCGGAGACGTCAAGCAGGTTTAGTTAAGTAAAAGCACATATGAAGCTTATGTGCTCAGAATTGTGCTGTTCCTCACACCCAACGATTCTGGACAAAACATTTTTGAGCGGGGACCAGTTTATGAACGCAAATTTTTCATATACTGTAAAATTTCAGTACAACTATCAATTTGTCCGCTAACCACCCGACGGCAGCTTTGCATTTATTTTCTTTTCAACATTTTTCCTATCGTCTTCACTATTGTCTTTTTATGGCTGTCTTAACTGCGCTATTCGTTCGGAGCAAACACTATTTTGTTACATATCAGAAGAATGGACTATTACTTTCAACATTTTCGTAATAGTACATTTCAATTTTTCAATATTGAAAATTTTTGTTCCATAATGTCGGACGTGGTTAGTCTTGAGGAGTTTACGGCGCTAGATGTTAGCGCAACAGGCTTACCTTGCTTTCGTCATACGCCACGCTTTCTTTCTCGGTCAGTCCTGCCATTTCCTGCATTAAGAACATAAAGGAAAACTAGCCTTGCACACTGCTTTTAAGGCGAAAGCCTTTAATGTCTCATCATTGTAAGCAGCAGTTGTCGACAGAGAATGTCACGCTTTTCAGTTGGTCGAAACGGTCGTGACGTCACAGTGCGCCAATTTCAAACGGGGCCAATTGTACTTTGCCTAGTAACCATGCAACCAATTGAAGGGACCATATAGTGACGCTCCAAGTAAGTGGGACTGAGCTTAGTTAATTGCTTAATTACCCAATTAGCCTAATTAACTTCTCTAGTCAGGCCATATAAATAAATAAAACCTAGTAAGAAATTGGTCGAGCTCGGGAATCGAACCCCGGTCTTCGGAGTGCGAGACGAGCATGCTATCCACTCCGCCATGCCAGCTCGATGGTTTGGAATGAACAAAGGCATGTCTAGTGAATACGGTGTCTTCGCTCACTGCCATCCTCCTCCCTTCCCTTCCGGCGAGGTTTAGGTGTCCACCGAGATATGAGAGAGAAATACATTTCCTTTCCTCAAAAACCAATTTACCGACGAGCGAGGCGTAGAACCGAATGGGTGATGGCGTTCTATGGACTCCCTGGCAGCGTTGCAAGACGCTCTCGCGTTCCACTCTTAGAGGCGAAGCTTAACATCTTAACCACACATCAAAGTGACCACACTTTAGGTCAAAAAAGTGTACCCCCCCCCCCCCCCCCCCTGAATTTTGACGGGTGTCCACCGATATATGTGACACAGTTACTGCGTAATTTTCTTTCCTCAAGTACAATTTTCATTTTCTTCATTACGGGCCATCTTCGTCTTTCTTCTTTCACTCTCACTTCCTCCGTTCCTCTGTGGTGCGGTTCAGGTGTCATCCCAGATGACAGGGATTTACTGCGCTATTTCCTTTCCTCAAAAACCGTTGCGTTCAAACGGCAAGGCATCGCGCCGAACGGGTGGTGGCGTTCCGTGGACTCCCTGGCAGCGCTACAACACGCTGTCGCGTTCCACTCCTAAAGGCGAAGCTTAAGGTTAAGCTTAATTAGCAGTTAATTAGTATTCAGGCATTAATCATTAATTAACCATTAATTAGTGATTTGTCATCACTTAGTAATTAGTACTCAATTACATGTGACGCCACCAGTGCCACAGAAGCACTGAAAGTGGTGCGGAAAACGCTTTCGCCTCTACGCACTTTAGGCAGTCAAAGTGCCCCCTGAATTTTTAGAATGAAAAACAACTGAGTTATGAGAGGCTTTGTTTAGGGCCACGACAACGTCCAGAGAGCTCGAGCACTAAAGGCATTAAAGAGCACTAAAAGGGCTTGAGCTTGAGCACCCCCCCACGCGGCTCGAACGGCAGCCAGGAACCTACTGCGCCTTCTTCTGCGGTTGTGTCTGCGAGCCCAACGATACACTGTTTAGATCGTCTGCGTTAGACTACTAGGAGGTTTCGCTTTGAGCGCCCCTTTATGTTTTAAGCTTTCTTGCTTTCATTCTTGCTCTCGATGGACTGCGGACACCCAGGCTGAGCAGGCGTCACAAGGTCACGTGACCTAGGTGACCCACTTAGGTTGCTTTCCTGGGAATCTTCCACTCAGGCCAGGGACGACGATGACGCCAGAATTTCCGCTGAACGGGACCATTAACACTGTCACGTTAATAATACATAGTCAATGCTGAGTAGTTATCTTTGTTTACTGGCAAGGCGCTCATGGCACTGCGTGTCGAGAGATCAAACGAAAGAAGTGGCGCACGGAAAAAGCACCGAGAAAACCAACGTGTAAAGCAACAGCACAGCATTAAAGTCACATTTGCTACGGCTGTCATACCTTCAGACGCTCATCCGCCTCCCTGAAGCATTCGTTTAACTGCAAGAGAAGAGAGAAAATCCTTATTTACACAGGAGAAATAGCAACAGGTTAAAATGTCTGAAAATAGCCAAAGCTCAGGTGGCTTGCTTAATGTGCACAATCTGTACGATCTCTGTGTTTAAGTCTGGCCCAGCTTTGAAAAATTTAATATATGAACTCAAATAAGCTCCGGTCACACGCGCTACTGAAAACGCCATATGAAGGAAACAAAACGTAAACGGAGAAATAAATGGGCAAAAATAGTCATACTTACGGCGTGCACTTTCTCAGCATGGTCCGAAACGTTGGCCTTCGCAGATGCGCACTTGGTGCCATCGATTGCAACAGGGAGCACCATCTAAAACAGGAATTGCCCGATGTGGAGTCATGTGAAGTGTTTTTTTTTGTTTTCTTGCTAGATTACAGGATGTATTCACAAGCAGGTTGTATGGAAGGTAGTGTTCGAGCATCGGACGTGTGAAATCTTTCATCATCTCCCTACAGTACTAAAGGCTTCACTTGAGGGTTAGTAATGCAGTACGAGGTAAATCAATCATGAGCCACAAAGATCGAACGCCTGCTTGCGTTAGATAACTTTCTTTGTATGAAATATGAGTTTAAAACACATACGGGCTAAACTATGCACTGTACATAAAACGATGCCTTCTTGATGAATCTTTGTGAACTATTCACATCGTTCTTAGTTCACACGGTTTGTGTGAAATTTGGGCTTGCAAAACTGAAAGTATGTACAAATTGATCTCAAATAGATCCATGTTCTGGAGAAGCAAGCCACGTCCGAGGCGCGAGCATCGTATTCTTAGCATAGATGGAGAGAGAGAGAGAGAGAGAGAAGCTTTAATGAATAATGGAGAGCTCTGCCTGGTTATGGGCCTGGCATGCTACTCCAGAGCGTAGCTAGAATTTTGCCGTGGTACCGATGCTACCGATGCGAGATGCTCTGGGAGCGTGGGTTATGACAAAGTTTCGTACTTGACGCCCTGGAGTGGAGCTGCCTAAAACACCACATAAAAATCGAAGTGCACAGGAACAGGCACATTAAAAAGTGAACATGCAAATTAAGAATCCCCGTCTTTTCCCGTCCTCTGGGTCTAAAAAATGACAGTGATCGCGACGCCTCTTCTCGCTCCTTGCCGTAACAGTCCTAACTTCATGAAGCCATGTTACCTTTTTTAGCAGTGCTGTCTCTTCTTCCGGATGTTCGGAGGTGCACTCTCCAACAATCTTGAATCTCGAATGTATAAGCCTCGACAACTCTTCGCTGCCTGCGTGTTCGTGAATCGCCTTCTCGATGAGCTCCTTCAGATCTTCCGCTGCAAAACGAGCCACGGGAAATATCTCCGTCAATGCCATGACGCGACAAGAATTTCAGAACAACGAAGCTGTTCGGAAGCTGAGCATTTCTCTGGATTTTACGTTTTCTTTTCATCATAGCAGAGGACCACAAATCTTCCCGAAATTTAGAGCGCCTGTTGCGAAGAAGAATTCGCAGTGATGATCATATTGCGTTCCTCCTTCTCCTACAAAACGAACATTTACTTCCTCAATGCTGATTGCGTGACCGCACGAGGCAAGTCCTAGAGGGCATCCACATCGGCGGCGCTTTTGTTCCCTAGCTGGATGACTGGGTGGTGTTTGTCTGCGACACCACCACTGTCAATTTAACCGAAAGACTCCTTCAGACAATCGCTGAAAAAGTAAACCGTCACTGCCTTGAGTTTTTGAAAGAATCCACGCAAAAGCTTTTTCTTTTCATTCAAAGATGCGTCATGTGGAATATCTCCAGACGGGTAGTCGAGGAGGCCATTATTAAGGCGAAAGCCTTTAATGCCTCAACGTTGTCGACAAAAGGTTGCCGACAGAAGGTTGTCAGCAGAAGGTTGTCAGCAGAGGTGTCACGCTGTACGGTTGGTCGAAATGGTTATGACGTCAGAGTGCGAGGATTCGCAGTAATGAGGTCATCCACAGATGCCTGATGCCCCCTTTTAGAGAAGTCGACAACTAATAAAATAGTCGTCCGTTCCGACAGGGGGCGTAAGGCGTCCGTGGGTGACCACATTACATACCTCATTACTGCGAACAGAGACCATGGATACAACCGAACTCATCGAAGCAGAGAGAGAGTCGTGCTAAAGAAGCAGTCAAAGTGTGTAGTCAAATAAAGCACTAGTACAGCACGAACAGTCTCGCAGTCAATGCCAAACAGTACGCCAGGAAAGGCCTTCGTCTTGCAGCACTTTAGAGAGCCAAAGTGCCCCCTGAATTTTTTATGAAAGACTCTGTGCAGCCTCCAGCTCTTTGGATTATCCGTCAAACGCATGAACAAGTCTTTCTTCCTACGGATCTTGAGCTAAACAGGCCTTTGTCTTTGCGCACGTCCAGAGCAGGTGGCATATGTTCGCATCAGTGGCCAGCTTTGAACATTTTGGGCACACATAAAGTCCGACATCTGCTTGCGCTAAGCTCAGTAGCGTCTAAATTTTCTATATGGAATCATTTGAAATGACCCGGTTGAAAAATATTTGGAAACAAACGGATTTTAGAAGCAGCAGTTTGAGGTTTCTCCATCTTGTTCTCGAGAGGGCATGGCGCAAAAAGGGCGTGGCCTGACATGGCACCACAGTGTAGCACTAGCATGATCACGTTCGTTCACCTCCGTTCAGTGTTTGTATTTACTGCAACGATGCAGTCAAGTTTCTCCTACACTGCCTTTCACATCAGTTTCCCTCTTCTGAGTCCTTCGTGGTATGTCCCGAAAGGGCTGTGGAAAATGACATTGATTTTTGAACACCTGTGGTATTCAGTATCGCAGAGGAACTGGTAACAATGACTGTGGATTGGATTTCTCGCACTGAACAGCGCCACCTGTGGAAGGAGCGCATGAGGCAGTCCAGTGATCAATTAACTGTTTCACCGAAAACACATATCTGTTGAACGGTGATCGAATTATTAAGGTCTGTGACTCTGTGACTACAGTGATATTCCGGCCGAGTGATTTTCATTGCTGATGGGTTGTTTTGCTTTGCTAGCCTTTTAGCTGCGCAGATAATGAATATATATTTTCTTCACATCTCAAATGTACCGCTTACCGTGCGCGCAATGTTCTGCAATGCTAGTGGAATCGCGACGCTAGTTAAGATTCCTGGAAATGACGTGGCTACATGGACCCAGTTTTTGCAAACGTGCCTGAACGCGCTGGAATATACAATGTGGCGAAGCGAGAATTTCACCGGAGCAGACATTTGAGGCCGTATGCTCCAAAATAGAAGTTGCTGGATTCAGTGAGCTGTCGGACCACTTATATTGAATGCTGCAGTAGACTATTCAAAACCCCTGTATTTTCTTCGTTATGTTTTCTCACGTTCCCAGTGTAGTCTTCAGACATGCTATTTTTCTTTCGTAGCCAGGCATACTTAAAAACGCTACTGTGGCACTTACCTTCGTCGGCTACTACTAGACAGGTGACAACAGCACAAAGAAGAAGGACGAACATTCGTTGCATCTTGAAATGATCTTCAAGTCTGCTCACAAAGTGATAGAAATCTGGCTAGCATGCATGGTCAGCACAAGTCGTAATCACGCTGCGTTGTGATGAGTGCCGCGCATCCGACAAGTCCTTGTATAGCTTCTCGGAGGTAGTCAAGACTACGGCCTTCTGATACACCTGCTCTCGACAAACAAAGTGGCGATCTTCTAAACTTGTTTGCAACATCACGCAAACGACGCTATGGGCGAGGAGATTTTCAGAAATCAGAGGAGGGGAAAGAAAAATAGCTATTTGTATGCCTCGAAGGACTCCATTCTTGCCGAGGAAAATGGACGGTGCCAAGTTTTTTTTTGCTGTCAGGCTGCCGTCGATGGCGGGCATTGTGGTGGTTGCCTTCTTTCTTACATGAATAGCCTATGTCAAGAAAATATTGGTAAATGTCTTTTGAACACGTGACTACTGCCGCGAGGTGTTTACTTTAAACAGAAATTTGGTCTTCATGCGTAGATTTAAGCACCTGGACAACTATTGTCAGCGAGTAGCCAAGGTTCTTCATATACGTTTTAGTGACCCAGAAAGTTTTCTCGAAGTTTCGTGCAAGAACAGAAATGGACATTGCTCGGGACGGCAGGCTGTACTGAGAGGTCTCACGTAAGCTACTTGTTAGCTGATCCCATAGCATGTCGCATATTTTGCACATGCAGAAAGACTGCTTAAGTAGAGGCCTCCTAAAGAGACAGTTTGGTCGAGTTGATCAGAAGGAGGAAAAAGATTAATGCAAATCATAAGAGAAAATTGCCCATCAGCTTGGCAGATGGCTTCCTCATTCCAAGACTCCACCGGCCTTGCACTCGCGGCGAAGTTGCGGAACAAGTGTTTATTGACTTGCTTGGGTATCGCTGGCCACCTGTACGTCCCAACGCTTAAATAACACGCACGGCGTCTTTAAGTTTTCTGGCTTGTTCCTGCAACCCCACGAAATGTGAAAATGTGGGACGACCCCCGCACCGGGGACAAGTGCTGCGATGTGTTGTTGGGTACATCGTCTACGAAGAGTGCAATAAAACTGAGAAACAAGGGGCCGGTACAATTGAATAATTCCGCTTAGATTTCATCTGGATCAAATTTTTATGTCACTTTGTGATCGAGTCAAGGAAAACCACCTTGCTGCCAAGACGAAGGAAAGCGTATCATTGACGAAGGCGAAACGCGTGGTGTGGTGACGGTTAAGCGGATGAAGAAAAGAGATAAAAAAATTAGACGGAATTAAAATGAATTCGTGGCACGCTATCGAAAGAAATGTTTGTTTTCGTTTCGCTTAGAAAAACACTAATTTAGACACACGTGTTAAGCTTTTGTGCTGAGTTACGCATTAAGTGAAGGGTATCAACAGCTCAGTAAGCTAGGAGTTGCGCCCATCGCCGTGTTTGCGAGTGTCTTATTCATGCCGGTCAATTTTGAGCACTTTCATTTTGTGAGAAGTTCTAAGGAGTAATGTACATTTATTACAGTACCTGGAGCACTAATAATTGGGCACAACATTTCCAGCACAGATTAATCTACCGTTAATAACACTGAGCATATACTACTACAAAACTTCAACCTTGACCGCGGTGTGGTTTTGGAGCCCACTACCTATATTTATTAAATAATTTGGAATATAACATTGATCATACAACGCCTGAAAGTGCAGCAGCTCAAAGTCTGATAGTAAAACCAGTATTACGAATACGAAACTTATCTTTATGTGAATCAACATTTGCTAAAAATCAATTAATCAATCAATTAGTCAATTTATCGATCAATCATTCAATACATAAGTAAATAAATCCTTTGTTTTCAAACTCCAGGTGGGGGTGGGCAGCGAAAGAGCAGTCGCAGATTGCTTGCGGTGTGTTCTAACTCGTGACATGCGGTAGTCTTATATCTTGCGATTATCAACGCTCATGCTCACGGTGTCCGTCCGTGCGCTGGAATCGTGCCAACTGCGGCCTCTCCTCCGCGCAGCGGCGCAACCGCCTCCCCTCCTTGGCAACCGGCGCGCCAGTGGGGGGCGCAGCTGTGCATAACAACCGTGACGTCACACAGTAGCGGTGGAACGAGCGCGCGCGTCAGCGGTAGCAGCTGCACAGCCGCTCCTTTGCCAAACGTCTCGTTGTAGTCGAGTGAGTGAGACGCATGGTTCCGAAGCAGCCCAGTGATTACGCGCCAAGCGGTTCGTGGAAGCGGCAGTGGGTTGACCGCAAGGCTTTCGCCAAGCACACTTTAGAATTTCTAAAGTGTCTTCGGTAATTGTGATGTTATTTCTGCGTGTATTTTCTCATGCTGTCAACTGCGCAATGTCGCTACTTCATGCACTTTTCCCTACCATTCCTACTCATTACCTACCATTCCCGTGAATGTTTCTAGAAAAACAGTGTTCAGTGGAACTGAAAAGAAAAAGAACCATTGTAGCATCGAACGAAGTTTTTATTTTCATGTCCACAAAGCCACAACGTGGACAGCAATCTACGTCTCCCAACGCGGAAACTGGCCTAACACGAAACCACGAAGACGGACGAAGGGAATGTGATCCTTACGCTCCGACTTTCACTTCTGTCAGGCTAGCCAGAAAGCAGGCCTGGAAAGAGGTAAAACAAACACACCGCAAAAGTTAAAAAACACTATGAAGCCAAATGGACTCGAAACAGTTCACTGACGATTATTCAATTAATTTTATTTATTATCTTCATTATTCCTAGCAGGCGAATTGGCGCCCCATTGTGAAAACTGCGTCTACAAGCCCGTGGTGAAGGGATTTTTTGCAATCTGATTTGAATGGTTTGGTTTCGATTTATAGGGTTTGATGGCCCAAAGCGAGCAAGGCTATGAGGGACGTCGTAGTCGAGGGCTCCCGACAATATCGACCACACTGGGGTTCTTCAGCGTATACTGACATCGCAGAGTACACGGGCCTTTAGCATTTCGCCTCCATCGAAATGTGACCGCCATGGCTGGTATATAACACGTCTTTCATTTGGCTGGGACTGCTGAAAATTTGCAGTATCAGTCCTGTCCAGGATGGCGTCATAGCCTTGAGAACTCGTTTTGATCCCGAGCTTCAAAATAAGATGCACCTAATTAAAAACATCATTTTTGAAAGGTATCTCCTGTGGTTGCGGTAAAGATCCGATGGGTACATTTACCCAGCCTTTGAAAGTGGGCTTGCTTGAGCTATCGCTTGATTTTTTCTTTGCAAGCAGAATGAGTCTCTCTGCTTTTACGAATCCGCAATGCTTAGTCTGCAGTACCATTGTAAGAATACAGCAAAAAACGATGTCGGCTGTGACCCACGTGACCCACTTGAGCTTGCGCGATGGTTGAATCACGATTCTTACCTTGATTGCGTCGTAGGCAAGATTTTCCTTCTCCGTCAGTCCTGCTGCTTCCTGCAGTGACAAGACAAAAGACAAAGCCTAAATGGGGCTCTGAAATACCTTCCTAAGAGATCATATCAACTCGCTCAGCCACTGCATTGAGCTATCATGAACACCTGAGCCAAATAATACGCTTCCACAGTACAATCAAGCGCGAAAGTTCGCGAGCCCTTTCCGGCCACCTTTACATGCTCACACCTCCTCCGTCGCTTGCCTCTGCGTATGCTAGTCCAGAGATGGCTACTGGTTAGATTCTTTCAGTCGTCAGACAGCTACCATGGCCTTTGCGAATAAGCGGCGTAGCTCTGGCGAGTCGGGAAGCGGTGGGGGCCGGCGTAGAAGCGCCGACCTTTCAGCGCACAAAAAGTGTTGAGAGGAGAAGGAAAGGCGCGGAAACGCGAAATTCAGACTTTTTCTGCAGATAACTGATCTTCTACAAAGCGCATTAAGAAAATTCTTTTCTTTATGGGCAAAATTCTCGAAGTGTTGTTCATTAACAACCCAGGCATACTCTATCTTTAGTAGAGCCCCGTTTAGAGCTCACTGAATTGAGTGGATGAGAAGAAATTAATTACGAACGTCACTGCATTGAGGCATCGCACTATCGAACAAATATGCACAGCAAAATCTCCCCCGCAGCGCGGACGGGAGCTTGGATCCGAACGTGCAAAGGTGTCCCGCCTTTTTTTTTAGCAGACTCTGGCCTGCCTGAAAGTGCCTTGTGGTTGGTTTCTATGCAATGCTAGAGGATTTACTCAAGCACGTAGTGAGAAGTGTCAGTGCAAAACCGACGTAAATACTTTCGTCATGAACGTCGTCTCATCATCAGCTTAATTACGCCCACTGCACGACAAAGGCCTATCCAATATCTTTCCAATTGACGCTGTCTTCTGCCATTTGGGGCCACCATATCTCCGCAAACTTCCTAATATCATCCGCCCATCTAGCTTTCTGGCGCCCCCCTGCTACGTTTGTCCTCTCTTGGGATCCAATTCGTTGCCCTTAACGACCGTCGGTTATCGTTCCTCCGCATTACATGCCCTGCCCAAGCCCATTTATTGATTTCGGCTAGTATGTCATTAACCCGCGTTTGTTCCACAGGGAAGAACACACTGAGATCACGGACCCTATGTCAGTAGCTGACACAGGGTCAGCTACTGTTATCGAAGTATCATAGTTAACAGCCCATTCTTCTGTTGTGTAGCAAAATCTTTTAAAGTTCTTCCATCGCTCGAATCGAGCTGCTCAGACTGCCAGAGAAAACCACTGGGAGCGTTTTTGACGATAGCAAAACGTTAATATCAAAAAATGCAAGCCTGTTCACGGGAGATGTGCGGATTCTTTGATCGTTATAATGAAATCTTAGAATATGTGAAAACATTGCGTTCATAAACTTTTTCCCTTTGAAAAATGCTTTTGTCCAGAATTGTTGGTTATGTTAGGAGAGAGAGGTAGTCATTATTTTTAGGCGCCTTCTAGTCCTCACTCAGCTAAAATACTGACTCAAGTTTTGTGTTTTATGCATGTAACCTTTTTCTTGCCGTCTCACGCTACGGTTATTATTTTCCCCTCTATCGTTGTATTCATGCTGAATAAACGGCACTTGGAAACGCGAAGCAGTAATAGATGAAAGAGGTTCATCATCCAGCCCTAGGAGTCTTTACGAACGCTGAAAAAGGCGGGAAATTAGCGTCGGTGATTGGAACGAGGTCGATTGTGCCAAAAATGTTGGAGTGGGAAACATTATTTCAGGAGTTGTTTAAGACCAGTTAGTTAATATATTCCACATATTCATACCGGTCGCTGTAAGTAAGGATTTTCATCTTGAACCCAGCGTAAGCGTAATCCTAAGGAAAACACTTAGCAATTTTTCTGCCATAAAGTAATTACACTATTAATTTACCATTGATCAATACCAGAAGGACAAAAATTAGAACCGATAACTGTTGGCAAAGCACCGGTGAAGTGTATCCCTCCCTAAAGAAAAAAAAAATCTCAGTTACTGCCGGAATCATACCTTCGCTTTTTCCGATGCCTCCTTGAAGCATTGTCTGGCCTGAAAAAAGAAGAAAGGAATATCCTCATGGATACTACGGCATTTGATCACTATTCGGTAATAGCCCTACGAAGTCATGGCTCAGAGGACTAAGAGCTTCTCTTAGTGGCGCGTAAGAGCTTCTCTTAGTGGTGCAAATGAGTTTTAGGCACACCACCCCCCCCCCCCCCCCAAAAAAAAAGTACTTAACATTGGCAAATGATTGAAGGCAGTAACCAAAATTCATTAATAAAATTACTATTATTATTATTATTATTAAGGTTATTAAATATATTCAATAGGCAGGACACTTACAGCGACCTCTTTTTCAGCAGGGTCCAAGATGTCGGACTTCGTAGCTATGCACTTCGTTCCTTCCGAGGAGACCGGAAGAGTGACCTGAAAAGAGGAATTCTTGCATGAGTGCAATTAAGCGTACGCAACCACACAAACACTTTTTACTTTCGAGTCCGGTAGCGGAATTTTCATACCAGAAAAGTGTTTTAGGCGTTGGTCCTGTGTAAACATTTCGGACTAAACCTGCTGATGCCAAACGGTCAGGGAGACCGCTGTCGTGACAAGATTTACTTGTGAGACTTGAAATTTAGCTACTTCATGCCGCTGTTCAGAACTAAACACGAACGTAAGAAGCAAACGTAGTAGAGACAACATGATGCGCAGACACGCAGAATACTAACATACATGCAAACAAACGGAGGAAGAATCAGATGCACTCAAAAGTAGGAACGAGTATTCTAATATTGAAACAGCCAAAAATGATGTGCAAGAAACAAACACTTAAACAAAGAAATAAGCAACCAATCAATAAAATAGAGAGGGAGACAACGGGAGACCGAAGAAACATAAAAAAATGCTTACAAACAAGCACCCTTGTGGAGCGCCCATGGGGCGGCAAAATGACATAGATTGCATGCAGCGCCTCGCCTCATCTCCATCTTTTTGCAGCCCCCCCTCCTTTTCGCTTCTGGCTGCAAGACCCATCTTGGTAACGTGCATGCATAGGCCATGCTCTCGACGATTTTATTACTGCACTGACTGTCTGCGGTCACTTACTGAGCGCAGCGTTTTGAGGGAGGAAAATTTCGGAAGATTCTATCAAGCCACAGTACCTTTCTTAGCAGAGTTGTTCCTTCTTCACCCTGCTTGATGGCACAGTCTACGAGTACCCTGGTCCTCGACAATATCTTCTCCGCCACCTCATCGCTTCCGGCGTTTTCACGAACGGCCGCCTCGATTTGCTCTTTCAGCTCGTCCACTGCGGAATGGGTGAACGTTAAGGATCTACGCGATACTACCAGGGACAAAAAAGAAGAGCCCCTTGATTCTTGGAAGCCGAGATCGAGCTTTTCTCATCTTTTCGCTCAGAGGGGAGAAAGAGATACTTGTAATTATTTTTGCCAGACAACAGCTGCAAGAAATGCGCGGGAAGGTTGCAAATGAAATTTTCTAACAAAGGAGAGCAGGCAAAAGGCTTTTGAATTACGTGTGAGAAGACATCTCTTCTTGGTGAAAAAACACTACACGCTATTTTTTTTGTCGGGTCATTGTAGAAGTTGGCACAAAAATCGCATTGTGCATTTCACCCCGTGCACAAATGAAACTGGCGAGGTAATGCAATTAGTAAGTGCCTGTATTACATAATGCACTCAAACCATAAGGTACTGAAGCATGCGCAAGAAAGTGTGCTCAAAACAAAGCTAACATTGAATGAATAGTTTAATTATTTCAGAATTAAGAGGGCTAAACGAGACAGATTTCGAACATATAACCACATTATGAGGAAATGTGGTAATACAAACAAAACAATAAAGTGAACGAAATAACTATACAAGGCCACAATTGTTCTATTTCCTTTAAGAAAGACACATTTTTTGTTCACTACCTCTGAATCATGCTCCCGTGGCAAACAGGGTGATGCAATTGAAGCATGCTAGAACTTCCGGTCTCTCATGTCTGATTAGCGCAAGTGGCGGAGGAGCCAAGCGTAGCAGGCAGCGCCAGAAAGTCAGATGGGCGAAAAAGATTTAGAAGTTTGCTCCGATAAGGTGGTCGTGGCTGTGCACGAGACAGGGTTAATTGGAGAGATGTGGGTGCGGCCTTTGTCCTGCAGTGGTAATAGGTTGATGACTACGATGACGCAATCAAGACGAGCATTGGGTTTGGAAGAGGCGCCTGATATGGAGACCAGGTAACCTGGCAGCATAAAATAACCGAGTTGTATAAAAGGGAAAACACACGTAGAAGGGGGGGGGGGGGGCGGGGGGGCAAACAGAGATTGAAGATAAATATTTGTGGACACAGCGAGTTAGTAGAGCGCAAGTACTGATACTTATCACTGGCTTTACTGAACTTGAAGCGTGTAAGGGTTGATTATGCTACCAGCCTCATCGCATGCCTTACTAGTACACCTGCGATCGCAGTAACCGGAAGTATAACCATTTTCCTCAAAACGAGCAGCATTTCCGCCACCAGTCTGTGCATAACGCTATAGACCACAAAAATACCCTGCTTGTATAACAACAGCGCCTTACATTTCCTGATAACCAATCATTTCACAGTTCGCACCTCTACACTGACGAAATTTACTCCTAACGGACACCTACGTCGAACTTTCAGAGGGAAAGTTCTCTTGGTTAGCCTGATGAATGCTCATAATAAAAAGCGCCCTTTGAAAAAATTGTGGGCTGCTCTTATGCCTTCAGAAACACAAAGATTCAAGAAGAAAAAACTTTTATGCGTGGCGATGGAGGCACCGTAAAAGAAATGAGTCTTCCTTTTCATTGTAATGACCTATTAACGATGTTGCTGAGCTTAGAGATTCAAAGTCCCGAAAAAAAAAGAATGGTTATATCCGCAATTATCCAATTCGGTTACTCCCCTCACCAAGCAGCGTAATACTATCGTGGGCAAAAGTAAGAGACTCATCTCCAAGTTCCGGCCCTTGCCGCTCTGCTTGGAGGCGCCACCTGACAAAGCACTTCTAGTGTCGAGTCCGGCGCATCAAATTTACTCTTACCTGCAAATTTACTCTTACCTTCATCGGCTGTGACGAGGTACGCGAGGCCAAGACAAAGACACAGGCAGAAAATTTTTTGCATTTTGCCAGTCTTGAAGTGGGATAGTAAATTTAAAGAAATCCAAGCTGCAGGGTCGTTCAGCAAGAGATGAGGTGGCTGATACCGATGCGGTGAGCAGTGCGCGTCCGACGGGGGCTTTATATAGCCCCTCGCAGATCACCGAGCCTCCAGCTTGACGACATCGCTGCCCTCGACACACAACACGGCAGCCTTCTAAACTTGTTTGTAATGTAGCGCAGACGCCTCTCCGCGTGAGGAAGTTTTGAGAAATCAGAGGGAAAGAAGAGACCATTAGACTGTCTCCAAGGCCACTGTGCGTGGCGTGGAAAATCGGCGCCGCCTCGTTTGACTGGCATCGAAGGCGGTGCAGTTTGATCATTCTGTTCTTGAGGAAACTAACGTGGAGTTTGAAAGAAATATTGGCAGATGGGTTCTTGACACGAAACCAAAAGCGCGCACTCTATGGCGCAGAGAGATATCGCGTGAATATTACAGCATCTGCACACTAATTTTCAAACTATCACGAAGGCGGGTGGAATTCGCTTCCTTCTAGCGTTGCGACTATCGCTGAAACATAATCATTTCAAACAGCTCTTTGGTCCTATTTAGAAAATTCTAACATATGTTGATGTGCGTTCTTCTTTTTTTTCTTTATCACTGTGTGAATCACTTCTTATGTTTTTTGTTGTTTTTTTTCTTGGTTGCTCCAGTGTGTGTGTGTGTGCTGGCCGTAACGTTCCGCAAAATGTTAGATGCTGTGTTTAGTAACTTTCGAAGCCGGGATATTTCTTGATTTTTTTTGCGAGGTTTGCTACATGTGCATTTTTTCAAATACCTCATCCCAGCCTTTTTTTTTCCTTTCTCTGATTAACTTGTACCTGCCTTCTTAACTTGTTTACTTCTGTTTTCAGCCGTTTGTATTCTGTGTTGTATGTCTGTTGTTTTCTTTGATGAATCCCCCCCTATGTAATGCCCGCATGGGCCTTTAGGGTATTGAAATAAATAAAACGTGAACTGCCTTAGTGAAATGTTCGATATGATTGGCGCGCATGGAATCATGCAAATACTGTGTTAGTATAATATTGAAAATATTTGCAAACGATATGCAAATCATATGCGGAAATCCGTACGTTTGAACCATCCTTATCTTCTCTGTGTTGTTTCCACATGACGTGTATAACGGCACATGGAGCTCGTATGAATAGACGTTATTAGCATACCATAGAGGTATTAGCGTAGAGGGATGTCGGTTTACCTGACGCCTCCTGCACGCGCGGTGGCACGGGTGGGGGCAAATATGCGTTTGCAGGAGGCGTTCGGTAATCCGCTGTACGTCTACGCTAATACGCCTCCGGTATTCTAATAACGTCTAATTTGGGCTTTACCGTGTGCGTTGTCCGTATTTTCAGCAAAGACTCCGTATGGACTCGAGGTGAACCAGATGATTGTCATAAGAGTCATGCGGAAAATATGCAGGATTATGAGAACTGTCAAATGGAACGTTTCATAGTAGTAAAGTTGAATATTGTGCATTATTAGCAGTGCTAGCGCATATATCAAGAGTCGGCTTGCATCTATTCTAATAACGTATTCCTCCGGTATTCTAATAACGTCTAATTTGGGCTTTACCGTGTGCGTTGTCCGTATTTTCAGCAAAGACTCCGTATGGACTCGAGGTGAACCAGATGATTGTCATAAGAGTCATGCGGAAAATATGCAGGATTATGAGAACTGTCAAATGGAACGTTTCATAGTAGTAAAGTTGAATATTGTGCATTATTAGCAGTGCTAGCGCATATATCAAGAGTCGGCTTGCATCTATTCTAATAACGTATTCCTCCGGTATTCTAATAACGTCTAATTTGGGCTTTACCGTGTGCGTTGTCCGTATTTTCAGCAAAGACTCCGTATGGACTCGAGGTGAACCAGATGATTGTCATAAGAGTCATGCGGAAAATATGCAGGATTATGAGAACTGTCAAATGGAACGTTTCATAGTAGTAAAGTTGAATATTGTGCATTATTAGCAGTGCTAGCGCATATATCAAGAGTCGGCTTGCATCTATCACCTTGCCAGCCGAAAAGTTCGTGATAGATTATGTGGAATAAATATTTGATGTCTTTCCTTATTTTGGCTGAATGCTGTCGGAAAACCTCGCGATCACATTTCCCGGAAAGCACGTTCCTTTCAAGATCCGTACTTGTGCCTCAAAGCGCCCAGCGCGCGGGCCACTATGCAAACTTAGGCAGCATTTCAGAGAGAATTTTGAAAAAACATGAAGCTAAAACGAAACAGCTTAGCTGCTGAGGAAAACTTCAACCTGCGCATGTGATTCAGGACTACCATAAGTTTTCACGTAATTAAAAAAAATGCGGCGCGGCAATGCAATGTGAATGTGCTGTTCTCGATGACGTGGAAGCTATCAAGCTTATTCGGCAGTTTGTTAAAAGTAACCGGAACATAAGAGCAATGCCTGGCCGCAGCATACCTCTTGTTTAAACGAGGAAGCATGTAACGGTTATGTTTTCTAAGATGTCTGTCGGAGTATTTTCCTGTTTAAATTCATTGGACCAATAATGCTTAAGGACAACTGTATCAATGAACAAGGATTTGAAGTTTGGGAGCCCTAGATCACGAAACATATTTTCAGCTGACAAATGGCCGTGTTATAAGCGCCGCTTTTAAGAATATTCTTCAAAATGCTGTCGATCCTGCAAATCCAACGCTCCGAGCAGAAGGCAAAAATAGTAATACCGTATCTTAATATACTGTATGCCAAAGCAAAGCGATAACAGGGACAGTAATAATACTAATAACAATAAGATCTTTATTCTCACCATAGTTGATTAGAATATTCATCAGGTCCGTCTAAGCCAATAGCAGCCAATGGTACTTGGCCCGGCAAGTTGACGTGGCAAAATAAGCATTTTTATTGCATTCAGAATACAGCAAGCTAAAACGATTTAACAATGACAAAGTCGCCTGTTCCTGGCGGGCGAAGTTAATGAAAATACACACGCGTCAATAAAATACAAGAGTAAAATATTGTATTCAAACGAAGTAGTCTTCAGCACAGTTTTGGAAATAGCAGAAAAAAACTTGAGCCGGCAAGCCTTTGAAACATTAATAATAATAGGAATACGAATATAATAGCAAGCGTTAGTAACATCAAGAATAATAATTATAGTAAGGATAATATTACAGCCGCCTGCAGCATGACCGCGACTGCCTAAAATGGGCGCGCATGGCATAACGCGGCTAGAAACATGGCCGGAGGGGAGACGGCAACAGGTAGCTAAAACTAGTTTTGCGGCGGCTGCAGGACGGAATGCGGATGTCTATTTTGACCAAGAAGGAAGTGCGGCTTCCCGTTATGGTTCGTCAAAAGGATCTGGGTTTTCCACCAAGGCGTGGTCGTCTATCGATCTTCCGCCTTCTTCGCCTCCTGAACGCAGCGTTGCATCATTTTCCATTTCGTTTCTTGCTAACCTGCACAGGTTAAGTCGGGATAAAAGTGCCAGCGGCGAAGGGCGTAATCAGTATGAATGTTTCCGGGCTCTACATCATTCAGCGTGAGGCCCCCATTGCCGCTTAGCTTAGGCCAATTAAGCTGTCCATAAGGCGGAGGAAGGGAGGGCTCCTGCAGCTAGAAGTCGGGGTATAGGCGGCTCTGTCACACTCTCGGTAAAACAAATTACTGCCGCTTGTCGTGTATCTACTATTTTCCTCTCCTTCAATATTGCAGCGAAATTGGTTATGTTCGTTTTGCCAAGTTCTTCCTGCATCGCCGCAGGCAAGCTGCCTGTAAGGTTGCCTACCACAGGAGAAGAAGCCAGATTTCTCTGGTAGGATTGTAACCGCGCTCAACAGTTTCTACAACTTTTAAAGTTATTGGCGATGGTTTAGGCATCTTACGTCAGAATCTATAAACCTCACCAATAAAGGTATAAATCTGTAAATATGTCACCTATAATCTGAACGTGACCAATTGAATCGAGTAGTTGTTCTTTAAAACAATACGAAAAAGAAGCAAAAGATGTTGCCGGCTAGAGAAATTGCTTTATAATGTCTTAAGCGCCCGAGTTGCTGCCCGCCGCAAAGAGACCGGGAGAGGATAGCGAGAAAAAGTAGAGAGAGGGGCGATATCGATCAAGGACAGGAGAGGGCTACGTACACTAATTACGGAACATAAAAAGTGAACAAGTTTGCGTCGTTGGCGCGCGAATGCCGAGACACTACCCGACAGCTGCGAACGTTTTGCTTTTCGACGACAGCTCTCTACACTTAGCGCAATCGGGCCGCCGTTTTTTTATTCTCTGTAGAAAGAAGGCTCGCCCCCCCCCCCCCCCCCCCCCCCTCCCTACCCCCAAAAAATGAGTTCATTTCAGTGCCACGCCAGCACGCTCTGTGGTTGTCCTCGACATTGTCGCATCCACATAACAATAATAAAGGGCGAAGTGAAATGTTTTGCAGGCTTCTCCAGGAGTGCATCACTCCTTGATAAAGGCGATCCCTTGTTAAAGCCTAGAGAGGTGAGTTACTTACCGACCCATTATACCTGCGCCATCATGCGCTGATCACCGCCGTGAACTGTGAGTTCTGTTCTGTGGTACGAACTTCTTTTGAGTTGAAATGAAATAAGGCCTTAATTGCTAGAAGCTGAGTATGTACTTACCATATCAACAAAAAAAGGAGAGCAGAAGAGCAAAAGCCTGTAACAGGATCTTGAGTTCAGGAAAAACTCACGTACAGTAAAAAAATAAACGCGAAAAAAAAAAAACACCAGGAACCAGCACAGCACTACCGAAGGATACAAGAAGAAATAAGTGATATTGCATTCATCAGATGCAGCATAACATTAATAAAGTTAGCTAAGTGCTAATACCAAGCAGGTAAACTAAAACAGTTATTTCACTGCTGATATATCCAGTGGCGATCCAATTTTAACAGTCACAATGATAGCTGTTAGAAGTTTCAATGTTTGTTTACTGATAAATGTATATTTAATTTTGAAGACAGTGCATGCAAAGAAGCGCCAGTCGACATCATCCGTCCCAACATCGCTGCTGTATCAAGGCCGCCGCTGAAGACAGTTTCTTCACTGCCTGTATTCGAGAGTGAGCTGTGTGAACGGGGTCGACAGTGGCGCCGTCGTCCCCTTGGGCAGTAAGGCCCACGTAGAACACAGTGGGCACATTCTGCAGCGGGCCCTCTGTGGTCATGGGGTCAGCAGTCTGCGAATGCAGAAGCTATTGGAGAGGGTGAGGGGGGGGGGGAGGGGGGATTAATTCGAGTTTTGCAGTAAACGCCGCTGAATATTTTCAACTTTCTTTAATTATCGCTGAATTTTAGCGCGAAAGCACTACTTAACGGGGTCAAATCCAACGAAGAATCTTGTGAGAAGTCCCGGAGTTGTTCGAAGGAGCGTCACGCCAGCTGTAGCCAATGGGCGGAGGGCGTCGCGCCAGCTGCCGCCGAGTGGAGAGAGGGTGTAAAGATGAAGAGCGAGGAACGCGGTTGCGTGCACATGCAGATGCCAGAAAGAAGAGGCGAACAATGAACACATGCTTTCGCCAGTCTACTCGGCTTCACTACGTTAAAACACTACCACTTTTTTTTGCTCACTGTCCCTTGTCTGTTCAAAACCGCTCCCTTCTGTAACGACTTAGAGCACTGAAGATAGAGAAATGAACAAGGAAACAAATATGAAAACAAATCTGCCTGTCTCCTTGGCTTATAGAGTCGCAGCAAGAGTTTACGGGTGATGCTGTGAAGAAAAACCTTTTACGTAACCAGCATACAAAGCCGGCAGCCTGGCATACCTGCCAGTATCAACTGACGGGCTCCATACGCTGGTGTTGATATCAAGTGACTAGAACGCGAGGCGGCGCTACAGTGAGCTTTTGTTCGTGCAAACGCGTCTCGTGTAACTTATAAATGTGCATCATCCTCCGGGAGATGCTAAAAAAAGTGGTACTGCAGGGTCGTCATTCAGGTGCGCAACGCGGCAATTCTGAGCACCTGGAAAGACATGTTAATATTAATTCTGCCATCAGGCCTAACTGTTCCGGTCTTACTCTTCGTAACGGGAGGGATCGGCCCTTTCTCATGCCTAATGACAAACATCTCGAATAATAATAATAAAATAAAACATCGTCTTGTTTCACGATCAATCATCCTCCTCTAGAGGAGTATTTCTTGGTACGTTGTCTTTGTGTTATGCAGTCAGGCTTTCAAAGGACATTTATAATGCATGTAGAAGAGTGGTGACTTGTGAAGATTTTAATTATCGGCGTGACTAGCGCAAGCCTAGGACTCTGTTTGGCGCTTCTGCCCTCGCCGCTCACTCCTCCACGAAAATCCTACATGGATAACATTCTAAGCCTTTAGGCGCTATACCGGACAGTAAACTACATCTTAAGGGTTGGCCCTGTGAATGCCTATTATTTAATAAATTCACTGATGAACAAAAAGAAAATCTTGAACTAAGCGCGAAAGCTTAGCAGACTGGCTGATCATATTTCGTGCTGTCACTCAATGGGTTAATTGAGTCCTCCTCCTTGCCCATTTAAGGACACCGAGGGGACCTACTGAATTTTTGATTTCACTTAAATTTGATTATTTCGATTTTTGTGGCTGTAGTGACCCGCTCTCGAAAGCAAAAGGCATTTACTGCGGGACAATGCAAAGCTGCGCAAGAGAACATCTTTCTTATACGCCAGTTAATTTAAATTCATTACGTTAATGATGATGCAGAATGCATTAGACATTTTGAACGCTGGCTCGCGAACTGACTTCTCTCATTGAATTTAACCACGCTGTCTGCCCGTCGCCACACTGAATCATTAAAATTCTTACATTGTATCGTTAATTCCTCAGTAAGGCTCTCAGCTAACCACTACATTAACTTTGCACCATTATCATCTACAAGAAGTCATCACGAGCTTAATTTGATACCGTATTTTGCGCATGCTAATTTGTTCAAATTCAGTTTTTTCCTCGTTCAATAGAAGCCTGGAATTCTCTACCTGGGTCCATTCGTTCTTGTCCATTTCAAAACTTTGTAACTGCCGTTGAAGACGCATAATCGCTGTGTATTCTTACCCTGTCATTAACAGTTCCTTTCTTGTTTGATATTTCGTTTGTGATTTTAACTTTTTTTGTAGTGCTAACTTTGTACATTTTGCTGCATTTTGTTACCTTTCATTTTTGTGTTTTTCCCACTCCTGCCATAGCGCATATAACGGCGCTGCAGTATGTATGTATAAATAAATAAATAAATAAATAAATAAATAAATGGCGGTGTAGTTCAGCCCCAGGAGTCCGCTGTCAAAAAGAACTGACGTCATCGCAGTTTTCTTGTGAAAATGGCCAGTGGCTGGGATGCCTGAATATTAGTTATTAATGGGAGAGCATTAAAATCCTCATGAGAAAAAATGTATTGTTGGTCGTAATATTCCCCAATTGGCTATAAGAAAATGACATCATCAGACTGTGACGTCATCAGAAGTGACGTCACTTCTGATAGTGGTATCAACAGCTTCTTCTAATGCTGTCGCTCTACCAACGCTTTAGTTAATTTGTTGTCCCTGTAAATTTTTGTTTGCACTTTTTAGATTATAAAAACTGTGCTTTCAGTGAACGTCGCCTCTTTGTCATTATAACGTGATAATCCATCGATATTGGCCAGTTTCGATTACCTCCATTTTCCCCTAAAGTATTAAAAGGTACGGGATAAATCGTCCTGCGGTTCTTTGTCTCATAAGTTCTTACAGCCGCCTACGAGGTATCACAGAACCGACCAGATGAATAAATAGCGAGTTTTATCGCAGTGAACGAGATATTGAGGAACCTAATAGGTGTTACCTGTAGTTTTAGGCTTTGATAGGTGAGCGCAAATCTCAATTGAACGCTGCTCTCAGAGGATGAAGAAAACTGTTTCCTTAAGAGCACTCTAGTTCCATGCGACTTTGCCACCGAGGAGAAAGTGCATGTTACTCAAAGTCCTGATTAGAATTTGATTGCGCCTTTCGTTTGCAGCTGATGAGGCATTGTTAATGCTGTGAGTTCTCAAGAACTCAGACTCGAAAGGCACATAGAGATGGTTTGAACTGAGTGGAGTTAGAATTAAGGGAGCGAATTTAAAGCACTTCATGCTGACGGGACCGACTGAGCATAGGTCAAATGAACCGCGTGTTCGATTAGACGATTTTGGATATAACGAGACTCCAATTCATTTGTTTGAGAAGAATTTCTGCTATTGGCTAAGTATCGGATAAGTATCAGAGAAACTCAGTGAAAAGCATGTAAGTGCCCGTTTCTTATAAATTTGTACCAAACAATATTTTTAACTTAATTCTTTCAAATTTAGGCTTTGACGTGTAGTTTGTACTGATGTGTATTTTTTGTCTTCAAGATTTGTCTTCCACGAATTGCTGAATCTGTATTGATATGCTTTGAAATGCATGTTATGACTGTGATATTGTATTCTACACCAGCCAAATGTCTTCTCACGGTTATTTGAGGAGGATGGTCTTTTTGTCAGGCGTCCTAAAACACTTTTTACCCATTCCTCCTGAGAAACTTTCAAGGACAAACAAGAAGATTCGCATTTATTTATTTCCAGCAAATTTGCGATATAGGTCTTCTATATAGGTTCTATGTATGATGTAGGTTCTTCTAGACAAACAATGTTTTCTGCTGTTAAGGTTTGGCATTTGTTGGAAAAAAATAAATTTGTCAACAGAACTAGGAACGTTTAAATATTGGTGACTGCGTAGTACTCGCTGCTTTCATAGATTCATGACCACTGAGCCGATATAGGGGATAGCGACAAATACACACACAAAGAAACAGCAACTATTTTGCTTAAAGATCACACACGGGACACATGAACAAGGATCTGATGAGTTTATTTATTGCGCAAGAAACTCACAGACACGTAAAGCGTCGCAAATGGCTGTGTTGTTTCTTTCTCTCCATTTTCTTAAACTTTCGGTGACGGTATGGCAGCGATAGTGCAGGCCTACAGAAACAGAAGAGGGGGAAAACTGTCACACATGTACATAACATAAACCAGGAGACCATTATCGCGTATGCTTCTTACCACCGAAACCCAAAGCTCACGGTTTTCTAGCACAAAACTAACAAGAACAAGGGTCCGAAAAAAACTTCCGTTTACTGTGAACGAAAAACAGTGTTCTCAGTGGCGACCCATCGCCTACCGGCCTCTTTTGTCTTTCTTTATTAGTGAGAGTTGCGATATAAGTCAATCACAAACGCCACTGTGTGGGAGTCTGAAGAACAAACTTTACACTAAACTTTTTCGGTGACACACATTCAACAGAGTGCGCCCAACGTTTCAGTAAAATTTACCTGAACTGAGGAATGTTTTTCATGGCGTGCTGTTCAAAATACATCGATGCTCCTTTCGATGCTCGTGGGGCGCGTAAAATTCTACTGGTCATTGCTGCTGCGTTAATGTCGGCTGGTCTATGCTTGCGCCGAATGGATATGCGCTGATGGGCACACGAATTTTAAATGTTAACACATGTAACACAGAGAGTGCGATTTTAACCTTTAGTGTTCTGAACATTTTTCCGGCTTCTTAAACTATCTTTGTAAACTGATCGTGACTGAAGGCGTTTTATATACAGTATACCAACTTTTGGGGGAGCGTCTTTCTAGGCGTGGAAAATATGTGGCGCTTCTTTTAGTTAATTACATGGTTAAGTATAAACTAGCACTCCTTTGTGCACGATTACAGTGCCCCAAATGCAATTTTATATTCTTCATTAGAAATATTTGATCATTGTTTGTTTGACTCAATTATACGAAACAGTTAATACTTTAACCACGCTGGCGCGGGTATCAGCGAAAGAAAAGATTTGTGCATTGTGCGGTCATGTTGGAGTTTTCGGAGGGGTAAACTAGCGGCGGGAAACCTTGCGTCTGCAGTCTTGGCCGGCGTGGGAGAAATGAGCGAGACGACGAGCCCTTTTTCAAGCATTCTAACGAGAGCTAAAAGGGCTTAAATACCTTCTGCAGCTATCACCAAACCCAGTTACAACAGCCAGATAGAGTGGAGTTGGCTTCCAGGTGTTACGCCGCAAACGGTCATTTTTTTCTCGCTGAAATGTCCGCAAGTTTAGCTGACCTCAAAACCAGGGCCCGCTCACAATTACTCACTTACCCTAATTGCGTCGAAGATAGCCGTTTCTTTCTCCGTCAGCTGTGTTGACGCCTGGAGAAAGAAGGAGAAATATGCTAATTAGTGCCACCGTCACAGACCACAAAAGCGGCCAATTCGGAAGTAGCAGCATATGTGTGATGACTCTAGCGCAGTTTCAACTCGTACTTCCGAAACACGCAAGCAATGTTCAAAGCTTGTTGCTAAAAGTAGGACACATCGCAAGTGATTCATTCGGTTTTAGTCGAACTAGTCTCTACGAAGTCGCGGGGATCCGACGCAGTCCCCATTATGCCGACCCTCTCTGATTGGTCTTCAGGCGTGCTGCCATGAAAGAAAAATTTAATGCAGTCTGGTTTTACTGAAGTGAGAACTCAACGTTTTCTCCGCCCAAACCTTAAAGCCTGTTAGTCGAATCAATCAATCAATCAATCAATCAATCAATCAATCAATCAATCAATCAATCAATCAATCAATCAATCAATCAATCAATCAATCAATCAATCAATCAATCAATCAATCAATCAATCAATCAATCAATCAATCAAAACAATAAGTAAACAAATCGTACACATAAAATAATGAAAGAACAAGTAAATAAATATTTAGTACTGCTATTTCTAGCTTAATTTCCTGAACTATCAGCGGCGATACAGAGAACTGGACACTCATTTATGCCCTGTTTTAAAACCTTGAACTTTCATGTAACGTGGCACTGGACATTTGCGTCTAGGAGCCCAGGAAATGAGCAGAAGGAATACTTTAAACGGGCGAAATATACTTTAGCGCGACCGCAGGCGTCGTACCTTTGTGCGGTCTGCTGCATCCCGAAAGCATATTTTTTCCTGAAAAAAACAAATATAAATAAGTCTTTAGTCACGACGGGACAGCAGTGACTGGCGCAGATGTTGAACACAAACAAAACAAGGTTTGCTGATCCGCAGTATCAATGAATACCAATATAAGTCAACAACTTTATTTTATCGAGTGGAAAACAGGTACGTGATTGAGTGACAGGCTAGTTGATATAGTGAATAAATCCGGAAACATTTGAGAAGTTGATGCTCATGGTTAGGGTAGAGAAGAAAAATTTAGTGCGCACGGTTGAGAACCCTTGGTCGGTATTACACACTTATGGAGTTCTTGTTCGTTTCTCCGGCTTTATTCCATCAACCCTGGCTGCATTGACAACATACTGTTGTTTTTCGGATCAGTCACGAGGTGTTGCGGATGGTGAGAAATAATAATAACAGAATGCAAGTGAAAATTCTATTTTCTGGGTTCACTTTGCTCCAATAAAAATGATTTCTTACGATGTACTACATCCTCGCTCAAGATATTTACCACAACACCGGTATTGCAAGTCAAGAGACACTACGGCCTAAGCGAATAACGTTGCCCCCAATCACCTACAGCAAGCATTTATGGCACAGTTACTAGGCCGGCGGGATGTTTTGGCAGTCTTTCTACATTTCAATATGCAAAAGGTGTAGAGGGTTGCATTCATCTTTACTTACTTCGAACCCATGTAACAATAGCATATCCGAGATATACAATCAATAAATTAAAGCACCAGTGCAAACTCACGCCGGCACCAAGGTTCGTCATACTTACGGCAAGGTCTCGCTCTACGTCGTCCGCAATTCCAGACTTGCTGGCTGCGCACTTTGCTCCTTCCGACACTATGGGCACGAACATCTGAAATAGAAGGCGCCGGATTCCGGCAACACTGTGTGCTTTCGGGGCTCCCTGTGGAAACCTAACGGAGGGTTTATATTTTTGTCCTTAGCTACTAGTACCGTTCTTGTGTAGAACCTGAGAGCAGTTCAGGCGTACGGCCGCCCCCAATAGATTACTAGATGAACCCAAACAGCACAGGTAATCGGCCGAATATTGCCAATATAGTGGTAAAACTGGTCCTCCGAAGTACCAAAGTGCGAATTCATTCTTGAAAATATTGGCCCAATATTGCTAATATATTGGCAATACTGGTCCTTCAAACGGCATGAGTGAATTCATTCTTTTCAAATGTTGGCGCAATATTGCTAATATTTATTGTAATACTGGTCCTCCAATGAACAAGAGTGAAATCCAGTATTGGGCTGATTACGTGTGCTACTTGCGAATGTTCTCGAGAAAAAATTCATTGCTGCGCTGGCTTGTGGTTCAGTCACCTGGTATTGACACCTGTAGATGGATCGTGCAAACACGTCCCATCCTAGCTGCGGGCAGTTTTGACGACCGGCTTTGTTTGGTTGCTCCTAAATGTTTTCGTTGTTATAGTTTTTTTTTTTGCTCCAGCAGCCCATAAACTTCTGCAGCCGACTCGACAACACGTAGACGTGAACCGACAATAACGCAGTGTACGCCTGCAGAATCGGTCAATGTTCGGTAGTGGTGTAAAAGCCGTGGTTAGTAAACCAGTGCGATGTCCGTTGCGAACCGCCTGAGTTAAAATAACCGAGCCGAATCACCTTCTTGACGAGAGCCTGTCCGTCTTCGGAGTGCTTGGAAGCGCAGTCCCGCACAATGTTGGCGCCAATCAGTAGCTTCAGTGCGAGTTTTTCCGATCCAGCGTTTTCACGAACTTTTTGCTCCAGCAGTTTTGCAATTTCATCCGCTGAAAAAAAAGATAGACAAGAACGTACACATCCGTCACCTTCCCGCACTCATTTCTGGCGATGCTGTGGGGCGGAAAGGTCTGGTAGCTAATCATTGAGTGAGTAATAGTCAGCTGTATTTCGAGAAAAAAACACGCTTATTACGCAGCGCCAAGGTTAAAAGGATGCGACAACTCGTGGAAAATGAAAGCAGTTTATGTAATGGTATAAACCAGAAGTACAGGGTTGGTCAAAAGTTTCCAAGCCAAAGGGTCTGCTGTTCAGTGGCATATCCTGCCACTTACGATAGCAAGAAAGGTATCAAGTTTCTCAGAGGTGAGAATGATTCGTCTCCTCTCCTCTATAGCGGTTTTGGGCTTGGGGAGTGTCGTACCAGGCCGAGGATAGCGCTAGAAAGCAGTCCCTGCGACCTGGGAATTTCTGATTGACCCTGTACATGAAGATTTGAGGACCTTGCAATACGCTGAACACTACCCGTGGAGACACGAACACAGCGAGACACAAATGCTTCATGTTTTCCTCGGTCCACGTACCCCATTAAGTGGGCTCCTTGGTCGTGAAGCTTCAAACGTCACAACTACGTTTATGCAGCCGTTTTTAAATTCTTTGCACGCAGGAATCACATAAAACCAAGAGCCGCCTTCTCGACGTGAAAAGAAGTTATTTTCTCTGCGAAAAATGCTGAGAGTTGGTAGTGAAAATCAATACTGGCCATGCAGAGAACACAGGCACGCTTTGCAAACTGTATGCGTGAAATCGATTATTATGCGCCGCCCAGTTGAATCAGTTTATTTAGAGTAAACCAAATTACACAATGTCGACTTTCTAGGCAGTAAATACTGTTTTGCCTAAATGAAGCCGTTAGCCGCCACCTCTGGGAACGATTTTATCTTCAGCCTAGCTCTGTTCGATAAAATGTCGGACGTTTTTGCACACTTACAGCCCCGTCAAAAGTATACAGCCCCAGGGGTTTGCTTCCGAGACCTGCCGCGTGCCTCGTAATGCATCTCCAGCGACCGTAATCTCTTGAAAGAGGAATGGCTTCACGTCCTCCCAAGCTTTTGACTGCTAGATGTGCTAGGCAGCCGCGCTAGGCTGCTTAGGAACAAACCCCTTGGGCTGTATACTTTTGACGGGGCCTGTACATCAGTGTACTTGCAAAAGGAAGATGAAAGTGAGCATAATCGACATTTTTAAGCCAGCAAATAAATTGTGTTTTCAACTGACATATTTGTACTAAAAAAAAAAAGAAAGATATATCTCCCAAACCTTTTTTTTGTATCCGAATGTCACAAGAATTCTCTCCTCGAGTCGCGGCTGCTGCCGTTATCTCGCCACTACGGTGCCACAGCAATGGTGGCGCTGATCTGAATCCAGTTGAAGATCTTTATCATGGCCCTGGATATGACTTTACAGTTAGGAAGGCGTAGGAGATCGAAATGTTAAATGCCGTGTGGATTCGACTTGTATACCAATTCGAACTGTATACCAGCCCACGTTCTATATGAAACGCCATTGCTTTATGATATCCTTTTAGTGATCAGTCGCATTAGAAAGAGCTATCACAAACGAACTCACCTTCTTCGGACGTGACAGTGTGAATAATGCCAACGGAAAAACACAAGAGGTAAACAAGCTTCATTGCAGCCTTACTCCCGGGTATCTTCCTCTTTCTTTCTGCGAGTCGGTAAATGCTGCGCCGCGAGCAGTGCGCGCTCTGCGGGAACTTATATAACGTAGCCGAAACCGCCTCACCTTCAGGCCAACGACTTTACTGCCCTTGCGGTGCAGAAAAGCGGCCCGCCAGACGTGCCTCAGACTCCGCGTAAAGCGACGCCTTCCTACTTCGAGGCAGCGGCGTTTAAAAAAGCACAAGGCCGTCAGCCAAGGACTGTACACCGAGCGAGCTCAATCGACGCTGTTAGTCGCTTTGGCGTCTGATGGATACCTGGATGGGGAGCGGAAGGGGGAGGGGGGGGGGAGGTGTTCACGACACCAGCGATGCCTACTTTCTTGAAGGCGCCAAGAACTGTACAGGAAAACGGACGCCCTAATCGCTCCATCGGAACGAGTGTGCGCGGCTATCTTCTCGTACTCTGCAGTCCTTCGCCAGAAGTTGGGAAGTTGTCGCGGAGGTACTTAGGGGTAAACGTGGCCACTAAACGGTGACTGGGACACATGAGAACGTGCTCTTGGAGGTCCGAAAAACTGACTCACTGATAAACAAGACAAAAACAAATGCCATCCGGAGATGATGAGATCTAAGTCGGCGAGTGCATTAGCAGTAATGGCCTATTATCTTTCAATGTCAAATGATGCCAGATAGGTCGTCGAAGCTGTCTCAGTAATGGACAGAGCCTGCAGTCAATGCACTGTAGAGGTCATCCAAGCTCTGTCTGAGTAATGGGCGGAGCCTGCAGTCAACGCACTGTAGGTTACGTCAGTGCACAGCAGTATCAGTCGAGTTGCATGAAAATAACATTCTAAACAAGGGACTTGAAAAGATGAAGTGTAAACTTTGCTACGCTGGTGAAAATCAGCGGCAAGTGTGCGTTTAGTATAGATACATGTAATTTACAAAAATGATGCACTGTGTAGCTCACAAAGGGGCCCTTTATTATGGCGCCCCTGCGTATCTGCAAACGCTGTGCCGATGACGTACATTGCCGCATCTTCTACTGTGAGGTACGTTTGTTTCTTTCCTTGTCTCCCATATATGCCTGGCATTTTGAAGTTGAGGGAGAGAGAGAGAGAAATGCACGGAAAGGCAGGGAGGTTAACCAGGCGATGCCCAGTAGGCTACCCTACACTTGGGGAGGGAGCTGAAATATCATATACAAAATGAACATTGCCACCACAATGTGCAGCGGTTTACATGCTCCCACATGCTACTCAAGTCATACCCTCCTGCACATCAATAAGTTAGGTGCAGAAAACCGAAGGTAAATCGTTCAGCCACTTAAACATACTCCACATTAACAAGGATCGTGTCAGGTGTAAATTATTGCACGGAATTTTTATGCACAATCTCTCTCGGTAACCAATTTGATCATGTGACTACTACAATGTGCATTCATCAGGGCATTGGAACTCGTTCGACATGTTACAATCCTCCACCTTGTGATTGCGTTTTCTTGCCACAGTAATCGAATAGAAAATTTTGAGGAAAAAATCCATCCAAAAATTCCCTGATGACGCCCTTAAGGGCATATACACCGTAACAGTAGACATCCTTTTACAAGCATCCTATATTCACAGCACGCAGTAGTTGAAAAAATCAACATATTTATCATGATATTTTCAACTATTTTTTATCGTACTTCTTCTAAGCTTTCTTGAGCAAATAAACCTCGTATCTTTACTTTAATGGAACATTCACACGATGTTGTTTTCTTAACGGCACATCCATCAGTTCTGTCAAGGGCACGCGGTGAATTCTTGCTGCTTTTTACTGCTTTCCACATTTTACAGACGAAAAGTTTCAATGAAATCGTTTTCAATGCATATTTTCTACCTTCGGCGTGAAATTACTATATTCGTCATCAGTGGCGCCTCGTTTGAAGCACCCGTGCTTGGTTTCACTGCGTCACGTTCCATCTTTTACCGCTACAAAGCATCGCTACGTATTATTTGAGCATGCAAGCGTTCCTTCTTCTGTCAAATTGGGACTAGGAGATAAGCGCTGCAAATATAGCCAATCAACTGGTGATGATATCGTTTCCAAGTTTTTCCGCAAAAAATTTTCAAGAACAACAGCGCGAAATAGGTAACGACTTAAAGAAGACACACACAGACAGGCGCTGTCTTTGTGTGTATTCCTTTTTATGCTATGCTTCAAAATGGCATACCAACTCGCCCAAGCATCAGTCCTAAGGAATTCCCACGGCAATCGCAGCGTTTGAACTTGATTAGTGGAGGAATTTAACACCGTTGTTCTATTCTGGCCTTGCTTTGCCGCTGACTATTTTAAAGTGCGATGACGTTTATTAATCTACTCTTACAATTCGCGCATACTGACTACCACAACCAGCCGGGGTGCCTCAGGTGTTACGGTGTTCGGCTACGTAGCATGCGTTCACGGTTTGGATCCCGGTGGCGGCGGCTGCGCTTTCATGGAGTCCCCCGTACCACATTGTAGCATATTAAGTCAGCACTGTGTTTGTCTCTGCCTTGTCCCGTCCTTCGTGCGCTGTGCCTTCAGTTTGAGCTAAGTGAACTCACTCGTGCATAACTAGCCCCCTGTAATCCACTACGCCGTACCGCATATACGACATTGTTGCTTTCGCACGCAAAAAGCCACTAACCATTAACTGATGACTAGAACAACAATGCATGAGATAAGCTGTTACCACTTTAACACTACTGTCATGTTGCAGTTTTCTGCGGGGAGTCAAAAGAAGTTTTGCGTATACTGACGTACCGTAATTTCCATACTAAACTCCGCAGAGCTCGTTCCTTGTACAAAAAAAGTTTGCGATAGTAAGACACAAGTTAACACAACAGGAGTTGGCCAGGACAGTGTATGTCCCGACGGGTGCTGGACTATTACGCGAATCAGTCACAGGGGTACCGAAGTTGCCATGGGCAGGAAAATTGTGCATAACAAGCAAACAAACAAACAAACAAACAAACAAAAACGAACAAACAAACGAACAAACGTACGAACGAACTAACAAACAGGCAGACAGACAGACGGACAGACAGACAGACAGACACACAGTCAGTCAGTCAGTCAGTCAGTCAGTCAGTCAGTCAGTCAGTCAGTCAGTCAGTCAGTCAGTCAGTCAGTCAGTCAGTCAGTCAGTCAGTCAGTCAGTCAGTCAGTCAGTCAGTCAGTCAGTCAGTCAGTCAGTCAGTCAGTCAGTCAGTCAGTCAGTCAGTCAGTCAGTCAGTCAGTCAGTCAGTCAGTCAGTCAGTCAGTCAGTCAGTCAGTCAGTCAGTCAGTCAGTCAGTCAGTCAGTCAGTCAGTCAGTCAGTCAGTCAGTCAGTCAGTCAGTCAGTCAGTCAGTCAGTCAGTCAGTCAGTCAGTCAGTCAGTCAGTCAGTCAGTCAGTCAGTCAGTCAGTCAGTCAGTCAGTCAGTCAGTCAGTCAGTCAGTCAGTCAGTCAGTCAGTCAGTCAGTCAGTCAGTCAGTCAGTCAGTCAGTCAGTCAGTCAGTCAGTCAGTCAGTCAGTCAGTCAGTCAGTCAGTCAGTCAGTCAGTCAGTCAGTCAGTCAGTCAGTCAGTCAGTCAGTCAGTCAGTCAGTCAGTCAGTCAGTCAGTCAGTCAGTCAGTCAGTCAGTCAGTCAGTCAGTCAGTCAGTCAGTCAGTCAGTCAGTCAGTCAGTCAGTCAGTCAGTCAGTCAGTCAGTCAGTCAGTCAGACAGACAGACAGACAGACAGACAGACAGACAGACAGACAGACAGACAGACAGACAGACAGACAGACAGACAGACAGACAGACAGACAGACAGACAGACAGACAGACAGACAGACAGACAGACAGACAGACAGACAGACAGACAGACAGACAGACAGACAGACAGACAGACAGACAGACAGACAGACAGACAGACAGACAGACAGACAGACAGACAGACAGACAGACAGACAGACAGACAGACAGACAGACAGACAGACAGACAGACAGACAGACAGACAGACAGACAGACAGACAGACAGACAGACAGACAGACAGACAGACAGACAGACAGACAGACAGACAGACAGACAGACAGACAGACAGACAGACAGACAGACAGACAGACAGACAGACAGACAGACAGACAGACAGACAGACAGACAGACAGACAGACAGACAGACAGACAGACAGACAGACAGACAGACAGACAGACAGACAGACAGACAGACAGACAGACAGACAGACAGACAGACAGACAGACAGACAGACAGACAGACAGACAGACAGACAGACAGACAGACAGACAGACAGACAGACAGACAGACAGACAGACAGACAGACAGACAGACAGACAGACAGACAGACAGACAGACAGACAGACAGACAGACAGACAGACAGACAGACAGACAGACAGACAGACAGACAGACAGACAGACAGACAGACAGACAGACAGACAGACAGACAGACAGACAGACAGACAGACAGACAGACAGACAGACAGACAGACAGACAGACAGACAGACAGACAGACAGACAGACAGACAGACAGACAGACAGACAGACAGACAGACAGACAGACAGACAGACAGACAGACAGACAGACAGACAGACAGACAGACAGACAGACAGACAGACAGACAGACAGACAGACAGACAGACAGACAGACAGACAGACAGACAGACAGACAGACAGACAGACAGACAGACAGACAGACAGACAGACAGACAGACAGACAGACAGACAGACAGACAGACAGACAGACAGACAGACAGACAGACAGACAGACAGACAGACAGACAGACAGACAGACAGACAGACAGACAGACAGACAGACAGACAGACAGACAGACAGACAGACAGACAGACAGACAGACAGACAGACAGACAGACAGACAGACAGACAGACAGACAGACAGACAGACAGACAGACAGACAGACAGACAGACAGACAGACAGACAGACAGACAGACAGACAGACAGACAGACAGACAGACAGACAGACAGACAGACAGACAGACAGACAGACAGACAGACAGACAGACAGACAGACAGACAGACAGACAGACAGACAGACAGACAGACAGACAGACAGACAGACAGACAGACAGACAGACAGACAGACAGACAGACAGACAGACAGACAGACAGACAGACAGACAGACAGACAGACAGACAGACAGACAGACAGACAGACAGACAGACAGACAGACAGACAGACAGACAGACAGACAGACAGACAGACAGACAGACAGACAGACAGACAGACAGACAGACAGACAGACAGACAGACAGACAGACAGACAGACAGACAGACAGACAGACAGACAGACAGACAGACAGACAGACAGACAGACAGACAGACAGACAGACAGACAGACAGACAGACAGACAGACAGACAGACAGACAGACAGACAGACAGACAGACAGACAGACAGACAGACAGACAGACAGACAGACAGACAGACAGACAGACAGACAGACAGACAGACAGACAGACAGACAGACAGACAGACAGACAGACAGACAGACAGACAGACAGACAGACAGACAGACAGACAGACAGACAGACAGACAGACAGACAGACAGACAGACAGACAGACAGACAGACAGACAGACAGACAGACAGACAGACAGACAGACAGACAGACAGACAGACAGACAGACAGACAGACAGACAGACAGACAGACAGACAGACAGACAGACAGACAGACACAGACAGACACACACACAGACACAGACAGACACAGACAGACACACACAGACAGACAGACGAAAAATTGGCAGAGGCTTAGCTTGGTTAAGCCCGGTAAGTTGCTAAAGCATAGCCCCGGCTGCGCTTGGTTTGGCTGGTGGTGTGTCTTGTTAGTGCTCAGTAAAGCTTATGTTTATGAAAGTTTTGCCCATTTCTTTTACATGGCATTATACTCACCACACGAGGGCTCCCACGTGCTGGGAGATTTATGCGTGCCTCGGTCGCGAAAACGAGCGGCTTGCGCAAACGGATGATTGTCTAGAAGCTGCGAGCTATGCAGCCAAAGCCGGCGGCCGAGGTTGCGGATAACCGCTGGAGAGATGGATGGATAGGAGCGCCCACTTTTAAACGGGGTGGTGGCAATTGCCACCATGCTCAGCTTTTCTTTCGTATTTTTTTTTATTTTTATTTTTTTTTGCAATGTTTTAATGTTTTTATTTTTTACTTTTTCATTTTTATTACTTTATTTCTTCATTGATTTGTACTTTTTATTTGATTTCGTTTTTATTTTCTTTTATTTAATTTTTTTATTAGTGGCAGCTACGCGCAGCTGCTGCGCGGCGCGGCGTGGTGGATCCGCTAGGACGATCGCGACGAGACGAGTTGGGGCTCTGTCTCTCTCGGTCTGGCGTGACGTCATAACAGAGGTCACGTTAAAGGCAAATGGTGGATCCGCCAGGGCGAAGCTGAAGGCTCAAACTGTGAGCAGTATTGCTTTCTCAATAAAAAAACAATTTGGACAGGGAAGATCACGTTGGGGTCGAATGTTCGAAAGGTCAGGTCAATTTTTAATACAGACTCCAGACATTCCGCACCTGTATACTGTCCTCAGAAGCGCCAAATTTGAACTCTTCAGTATGTATCTTTTGCGAACTGGAATCCGAAAAAAAAAACGGTGTCTTGTAACAAGCTAAAGTTTAGTTGGACTTCCTTGAACTGAGTTTACTACTTACACATCGCAGCGCCATATACAGTTTTTAGCCTAGAGTTCATAACGCAGTAAACTCGTGCTTAACCCGCAACGGTGCCTAATCATTGTTCTCACTGGCTGGTTTTCAGCTTGTGAATTTATTTTTAAAATGGCAGAAGCCACATAGCGCTTAGTGATGAAGGACGTGTCGCAACTGCGCGGGCCGAAGGTCGCAGGCGGCGTTCATGTGCCATTAGGAGGAAACAGGCATTTCATCTCGAGGCCAGCTGAATGACAGATGCAGCCACAGAGAGGACAGCGTGCGCCTAGCCATGTTTTCAATCGTACTCGGGCCATTTTTAGTGTCTAACGTGTTCTCGGATTATCACTGCTGTCTTTTCTTTGTGACAACACAAACTTAAAATGACATTACATCAAATTATGTTATGTACGGAGTGTGGAGTGTGTGGAGCAGTACTGGACACAAATTTGCGAATCATCGTGATTATTTTTTATTCACATATATGACAAAAACAAATACTGCTGAGTTATTTCCTACCGGTGTGCCATCCCACTCACCAAATATAAAAATGCCAGCTGAGAACACTGTGATATTAAGCATGAAATGCTTTTAGCTCCCGTTGTCGGCAGTGTGGTGACGTCACGCCGAGACCGAGATCCACTCATCCGGGCACTGAAATCCACTCATCCGGGCACTGAATTCCAGTTATCCGGGCACTGAATTCCAGTTATCCGGGCACTGAAATCCACTCATCCGGGCACTGAATTCCAGTCATCCGGGCACTGAATTCCAGTTATCCGGGCACTGAAATCCACTCATCCGGGCACTGAATTCCAGTCATCCGGGCTCTGAAACGAGAACATCCGGGCACCGTACGAGACTTGAGATTTAACGAGACTCTCTAAGCCCTCCTACGCGACCGGCATGCAAGCGCCGGTTGGTCTCCAAACGAGACAAAAAATAACTGCTGCCAGTGCCTTCTCAATGTTTATCAAGATATCAGTGGAGCTGTGGGTTTGATAATGCACGGAATTATAATTTCCGATTTCTAATAACGCGTGCAAAAAGCACATAAATGCCACGTTACACTTCGTTGTCATACGTGATCCGGGGGAGAAGCGCTGCGTTCAAAGGGCAAGGCATCGCGCCGAACGGGTGGTGGCGTTCCTCCCTTCCATTACGGCGCGGTTCGGGTGTCCACCGAGATGGCAGAGAATTACTGCGCCATTTCCTTTCCTCAAAAAACCTTGCGTTCAAATGGCAAGGCATCGCGCTGAACGGGTGGTGGCGTTCCTCCCTTCCTGTACGGTGCGGTTCGGGTGTCCACCGAGATGACATTAGGCCCGTAAACATTTCATGCTTACTCTACTCTCGGTTACGGGAGAGGCAGAGAATTTTTTTTATAAAATTTAAACTTTGAACTTCGAAATGTAGAATTTAGTCCCACCCTATGGGGCAAATTGAGACAGCACACGGGAAGAAATTGGACACCAATACAAAACCAATACTTCCAAGGCCCACCACACTTTTCTTCCCCCGGACTCCTATAGCCTAGCTGCACAATATTGTAGAATTTGCTACCTTCATCGCAGCTCTTTTCTGTTTCAGTGTCTCTAATTTTTGCTCCTTCGCTTAGCCATGTTGAATAAACATGTGATTTGGTTCGATTTGCAGCGCGTGTGCATGAGGTTTTTAATATTATTCTAGGCTTGACGAAACCGGACTTGCTCGGTCGTCAGAATCTGTTGTTCAAGCAGGCGTTCATGCGGGCCGTACAGAGTGCTACGCTGAGGCTCTCAATACTTTTTATACAGTTTCTTTTTCATATTATCGCATTTTCTTTGCTGTTCCGCGGTTTGCGCGCCTTTGCGAATATCAAAATGCTTGATATCTCCACAGCTTTGTTGTTTTCTGCGCATTAGTTGGCATTCATTGCTTTTTTTTCTTCTTGGTTTTGACTGTCCTATAGAGTGAAAAAACACCGGCAGAGCTTTAGAGAGAGCAATAATATCATAACTTACAATTGACTCACTCGAGAACGACTCACCCCTTTTTCTTCACTCTCCACTAGGAGTACCGCGGCCGCTTGGTAAAGATTTACTTCTACGACTATATGCTTTATCTTTATGTCTATGGTTGTATACGAGATGACAGTTCAGTAAAGGGTCGAATAGATAAGGAATGCAAACTGAAATAAAGACGTGACTTTCAAAGCACACCATCGGCCGACCCCAAGTACCAATATATGACGATGTAATATTACAGAAACTAAAGCAATATATATCACATCGTTTCCAAGGGGGGATTTTAAAAAGGAAATGTTTGAGCGAAAATTATTAATTACTTAATTACCACAATAAGAAGAATGTGGCGTGCACATTTGGCAGCATTTTTAAGGCGAAAGACTTTAGTGGCTGGCACTGTCGTTCGTTAACGAAGCGTGCCACACGCGTTTAACTCGGGAACTAAAAAAGCTAGAAGAAAACCAATGGTTGCTTCAGATAGAGGAGTAAAAATGAACCTAGAAGCCAAGTTTGGTGACTGCAGTTTAATTAGTTAGGTAGTTATAGGCAAAAATGTCGAAATTGCGTCGAAACAGCGCGGGCGTTAATATAGCCACGGGAACGGTGTAACGTCACAACCACTGGAAGTCGTCACGGCATAATGAAAATTGTCTCAGAATGGTCGAAAAAACTTCTGATTTGTATCAAATTAGGTGGTAAAATGTGCAATTAAGCATAATTAACTCTTAAGATTCCCGAAATATGTATAATTTGGGTATCGATATAGCCACGTGAACGGTGTGACGTCACATCTATCGGAAGTCGTCACGGCATAGTGTCCTCGGCTTTCGGCTTTAGTTGCCAAAGTGTCCTCGCAATTTTTTTTTAGTTTTGCGATCGTTGCAGTTTGCGAGTACGCTTTCGTTTTCTTGCATCACTTCATCACGTTAGCGTGTTTTCGTACCGGTGGCATTTTGATTTAAAGGAATACTGAGAAAAACTTTAATCCACTTACTGTTCACAGTGAAAAAAAGGATTCTATAGCCCTTTCTTCTACGTTGGTGTGTAATCTGGACGCAAAATACACATTCATTGCGGATGAAACTGCACTGAAGTATTTTCCCTTCACTGGATTCAAACACGTGTGGCGTACAGCGAAGAGGGCACCGTGATCAACGTTCTGAAGTGAATCGCGGTGTACACCGGTTCCAGGGTCCGCGTAAAAGTTGTGTCACCGCCCAGCAGTTTACTTGCAAAACCGGCCGGCGATGGCGCCACCAGTATTTCACTTTTCAGCCTTTCCTGGCTCATAAAATCTTCATTGTTAGGGAAAGCAATATTTTTGCCACTCGAACACGGGAATTTGTCGATACAGGTTCGACTTTAGTTTGTATTGAGTGTTATTAGACCTTCAGGGCGCACTTATTTCTCACGTCACGGTCCCTCTCTATACAAACAGCTTTGGCGATTTTCTCAGTCTGGGCAAATATGGGTCGCGAACTGTCAAACACTTCAAGACTTTCAGGATTCTCCAGTGATCCGAGGATGCCTGAGTACCTAGCATGCTCTCAATGGCAACGCCTCTAGAATATAATGCCTTCCAGTGTGTGACACAAGCTCAAATCGCTTGCAATAAAGTATTCCACAACTGCCACCATTACGGTCACCACCTCTTCAAGAGAAGATGATAGTTTAGAGGTCGTCACAAAGGCAGTTTAAAGTGTATGAACAAGCTAAATACTCTTTTCTAATCGCTGGTGGAGATAATATAATTGGCGCTATGGCGATCATACAACAGACAAGTTGAAATAGGGTGTTCGCTTTGAAACGGTAGCAGTGGCTGAAATTATGGTTACTCAAAAACAGCAGTCTAAAAAGAGGTTTACCTCTCAGTGGTCGAAGAAGGGGTCGGCAGAGTAATAGGTGAAGAATGCTTTTTGACAGTTTCCACCTTGGCCCTCCTTAGGTAATAAGTAATTTATGCACCAAATACCTGTATTTCTTTTTCAATAAAACCGTGAATATAGTTCTTCGAAAAGTGCATGACCTTACGCCGCACTAGTATTGTGCAGATATGTCTACAAGATACTGGCGACTCTCTACAGCTACTGTTCATCTAACAATAAAACAGAGGAAAATTTGTAAGCTCATTAATGCTCACTGTCGTCTGAGCACCGTTGAGGGACCCCTAACAAGCCTGTCAGATTTGTGGATGAGGATATATTCAATCAGGAATATATGCCACACTACATGGTTCTTCCATATGGTCGGCGACGGTGTGCCCAATTAACTAGCCCCGAAATGCATGACCAGACACCCATTAAACGCCCACAACATGGGAAAAAACATGTCCTCAGTCGCACGACACGTGAGGAGGAAACAGAGATCTGCTCCTGGGCCGAACACGGATCACGGGAGCGTGACCGGTACTCATGCATCTTGTCCCGATGAAGTCGGTGAATAATTCGCAGCGTTGTTCGCGTAGCAGCGTGCCGACACTACGCGCACTTTTTGCCACGGTATGGTCCCCAAGGTCAATTTCGAATACGACATGGCTTTCGCGTGCCGCTTATCGTTCAATCTGGGGTGCCCGAGAAATAACATGATGATCACATGTCCATGCTTTGTTGCTTTTGCCGGACTCTTTAGCAAGCTCGTCCAGTCGAGTGGAACACATTGGTACTGCTTTAAAAGAGCCAGGCTTCCGCTGAGCATTGTACGCAGCGAGAGGAACAGGCGTCCTTTCGTGCAGTCGGCGGTCGATTCGGCAACAATGGATTTTAGGCTCTTCTTCGTGGCACTGCTGGTTGCTGCGACCACCGTGGGAAACGTGCAAGGTGAAAAAATGTGAAGGCATGACTCCGTAATGTTGCGCCCGTTATAGACGATAAGTGAACGCAGCGAAACCGATATGGCCGTATGGTACGCGGCTGGGCCAGTTGATTCTGCAAGTTACTATGTTGCATCACGTTCATTTTTGTCCTCGTCCCATTTGCGCCTTTCTGTTTCAAATATGGCTACGAACCAACTAGCCCAAACCAAAGTACTTCTACTGCAAGTTGCTTTGTGAAACAAGGCGCTACATTGGCGCCTGTGCTTGTCGTCCTGCCTTTTTGTGTGTGAATGTAGCGCTTTGTTTCACAAGTTAACGACATGGCAGGCAGCTAATATAAACACAGGGCTGTCAGAAAACAGCCTGCGGCCATGGTCACTGGCCTCTTCGCGAATATTCGCAAACTACGACTGCTAGCTGAGCGATTTAGTTAAAGTGGCGGCTAGCATTGAAGGCTTCTTTCGTTTACCAATGCGTTCGAACCTGGTTACAGATTCCGTGGAGGCATTCACGAGATTTGTTTGCGATTTGAGACATTTTTATGGTTATCATAATGAGCTTTGTCAGGTTGCCCTTAATATTTGAGGTTTCATACGATTACACATTACTGAGCACTCGGTGATAGAAGCTTTACAACTAACGATTCGAAGCGCCTGGTCCTGAACAGTACCTACCTTGAAATTAGTTACCAAATCTACGAGATACCAGATCAGTCTACAAGAGTTTACTTAGTACTGGATAGTTAGTGGCACTGAATGAACGCTTTGTCGTTCAACGTGTAAGGACGACACGTCCGAGACATCCGGCTGCTGTTTACCGTAAGGCGTGCTTGACTACTGCACCTGGTTATATATAAAAAGCGCACATGACGACGAGTTCTAGCACCGGTCAAACAGTCTATGTAAGATGGCGAGAAGGTAGATAAGATGCGTTCATTGACTTTCTAACTCGGAGATAAGTGAGAACTGTTTGGCATCGGTCCCGCTAGTTGTGATGTACGCTATGCAACCAGTGCATGTTGAGAGATATGGCAGCACCTGTGTGTAGAGAATTGTTGACACGAGCAGGCTGGTCTGCATTTAAAGCTTTAGCACTTTTCTCCACGTGTGAAATATAGCCCACGCCGGCTTAGATTCAAGTAAGTCCAAGTCTAGGATTCCTGGAGTCGAATGTTAATTGTGAGGTAACCGTGGAATATTATAAGGCACTGTAATGGAAATATTGAAGATAATGTTGCATTCTTCCGTTATGACTAGCAAAACTTGTCTTTTAAAGTTTGTCTATCGCTCACGTAAAGTTGTTGAGACTGCCATGGAAGACCGGATGGGATCCGTTTCCGACGGAAGCAAAAAAAGTTAATAGCAAAAAAATTCAAGGCAAGCCTGCCGAGGGGACATTTGCGCATATATTGAATGTTATAGTGGCAATTTACGACGTATGAGAAAGTTACGTTTATAAAGAATTTAGCGTTCAAAAATGCGCTTGTTCATAATTTCTGCGTATGACAAAGGCAGTACGCTAAGAGCCCTGAAGACCACCCATTGACACGAGCCGAAAAGGCACGCGAATGTTCTATCAGCCACATCTTCAGTGACGAACCAAAATAGTTGTCATGTGCCTCGTAGCTTTGCTAACTTTCTGCTCACTCTACTCCAGGAAATCATCCAAGTCGTGATTGTTCCCTCCACGCAGTCTGCACTGCGACACCATTTTAAAGAAACATAGCTTGACTTTGGCCCAAAGAAACCTCGACATGTCCAAAGGCCTTAGCACAGGTCCTTCAACGCTGCACCTAGACATCAAAATCAGATGCTTAAAGATTCTAATGAAGGTGGCAGAGGGAGAAAGGAAATGATTGAGGGTAGGCACCAACAGTGTGCGGGGATTTCCTGCTTTGCAATGAGCAAATTGGTCCGCAGTAGCTGCACCCAGAAGAAAGCGCGAAGAATACGCCCGGCAGACACTGTGACGGTTACCATACTCACTAACCCGTTTAAAGAAAGAATGAACGTAACATTTGGATAAGAGGCCCGGAGTCATTGATCGTTGACGGCGTGCTTTCTTGTCCTTGAAGTTATTCTTGAAGTTTGGATAAGAGGCCTGTAGGCATTGATCGTTGACGGCGTGCTTTCTTGTCCTTGAAGTTATTCTTTTGTGTTTGGCGCATGATGGCCATAGTTGCTTATGCGATATAAAACCCCATATAACTAACTAACTTGAAGTTATTCTTGGCCTGTTGGCGCCGCTAACGCGCTAAAATCTACATGAGCACCATTCGCCTAACATCGGTAACGGATGTAATTATCTGTCAATCATGTGTCCACGTCCTACATCTGTTCCACGAATTTTTGCAAACATGAGCCGCTTTAGCAATTTGCCCTCCGTTTTATTCGTAAAGCGCTGCCCAATGGGATTATTATATTCGTCGGGCTCTTACACTGAGAGAAACCATTGTGAATGGCGGATAAACAGAAAGGGCGCTTGCAAGTTTGGGATAGAGCTTCAACGTGCCTTTTCTCTCATATTTATAACGAGCCCCTCATCCCCTTCCCTTGTTTGCTTAATCTTTTAATGTAAGAGTACTTCTTTTCCCTATAGTTATCAGTAATTGGTATTTTCATGAACCTTTAATGGGACACTTCTAAGAATTTGAAACCGCCCTGTATCGATAGATTCCAGCATTTTAATGACGGAGACATTACATTGCATGAAAAGAGAAATTTTGTATGACATAAGAACTAGAAATCTGGGACGCTCGTCACTGTTGGCTGCGAAGCCGACCATCACTGGTTGGCTTCGCAAGTAAAGTGGGGCATGGATACAGTTTTTGCGCAAGGATGCATGGCCATTCACATGAAAACGGGAATAACGAAGCCTTTTTCGCGGGAGGCTCCCGAGTTTGAATCGAGCGGATTCATGGATTTCGCTGTGGATTTCGATGGAGGCGAAATGCTAAGGGCCCGTGTACTGTGCGATGTCAGTGCACTTTAAAGAAACCCAGGTGGTCGAAATTCACTGCAGCCCTCCACTATGGCGTCCCTTATAGCCTGAATTGCTTTGCGACGTTAAACCTCATAAACCAAACTGAATCTCTGCAAGAGACAGTGCGCAGATGCTGATGATGCTTGCTGTTGCTACAGGCAGGATGCCACAGAGATTTATCGTAGTCTAAAGGCTTGGCGTGAAGTAGAAAATGCAGGGGGCTCTAAACAGTCCGTGATTTCTGACGTGGAGTAGAAGCAGATAACTGGCACAAGTTTGCAGTCTGGTCGTAGTCAACAAAGCATTGATTGGACGAACGTTGTTGGACAGTGGCGTAACTAGTGGAAATATAGCTGCTCTTTTTTGAAGCCGTTATCAATCGTGGCCTATGGGATTATCTCTCCGCACGTTCAACAGAAAGCAAGACCTCATATTACACATCTAGTAATAACGTGATACTCCGTTTTGCCCAAGCAGCGAGAAAAGGCTTTTTGATACTCTATTTTGACGATTGTTTGCGCATTTCTTGGTCTACTTTACTTTTTAGTTTTTGTCTGTTATTAATTTTATGTTCGCCCGGTGGCTCAGTGGTTTTGGCGCTCGGCTGCCGACCCGAAAGACGCGATTTCGATCCCGGCCGCTGTCGTCGAATTTTGATGGAGGCGAAATTCTAGAGACCCGCGTGTGCTGTGCGATGTGAGTGCACGTTAAAGGACCCCAGGTGGTCGAAATTGCTGGAGCCCTTCACTGCGGCGTACCTCACAGCCTGAGTCGCTTCGCAACGTTAAACCCCCATAAACCATGTTCTTTGGTAGCGTTACTCTGTGCCGCTTTTTGTAATTGTTAGGGGTGTCAATAAATGAAGATATAAAGCGAATAAGTCAATAATTGCTTCCCCACAAATTCTAAATTCTAACCTGCTTCGTGTGTGCCCGAGCAGGGCAGGGAGGTGGCCTGATGGAGATCGTGCAGACTCTCCTGGACGAGAAGATCACCGACCCCGGGATCAAGCAGTTGGTGATCAGTAAGCTGCCTGACATCCAGGGCTGCCTGATGGGCATGGTCTCAATGACGCCGCAGGTGGCCATGCAGGTGCGACCACAGGTGTATGCTGGAAGGCCTAACTGTATGATGTGTGTTTATGATATCCTTGATAAAATGGAAAGGGAGGATAACCAATGTTCCCTTTGGCTAATTGGGCGTATTCCGAAAGAAAGACAGGCGAAGCAGGCGACGGCAGGCCGTTATGCGGGGAGATGAATTTAGGAAGTTTGTCGCGGTAAAGTAACTGCTGCTTATGCAGGGCGGGCTAAATTCGAGGCATTTGACCTGCAGTGGACGCTGTTAGACTGACGGTGATAATGAGGATGAGATTGATTCCGTCCAGTTTTTGGCCAGAAAATATGTTTTAATAATTCTTATTTGGTATCATTCAACGCAGGGAAAGTTTGTTTGCAAGAAGAAGGTAGCTTTAAAAGAGAGCGCAGAAAAACCAAAGGACAGTACAGGCGCTACACTTACAAGTGAATGAAATGGAAATACGTCTAACTGATGAGGCTTTTTTCTCGTCACTGGAACTATTCCGATTGGAAACAGTTGCAAGTGCAGCGTTCGCACTGTCCTCTCTTCTTCTGTGCTTTGTCTTCACGTGACGTACTCTGTTCGAACATTATGTCTGATCAACTGACCCCTCAGTGTAGAGTGTTTGCTGTAAAATTTCTTACAAATTATTACTTATGTTCCTCTGAAAGACTGTCTTTGTCTTCTTTGTCGATCGCATCTTTCCAGGTGATCGACCAGATGATACCGGCTCTCAACGAGTGCGGAACAAAAGTATCGGCCGCATCCGCTGATCAAAGATCAGCAATTGTAAGCTACGATTATGTGTACTATGGGCGAACGTTTCTTTGTATTCATAATAGCTGTGTCTGTAGGCCATAGTATAGCCAAAGTCGCATCTCCTTGATGTTATTGGCGGTCAAGACACTCAGCTGCAAGTATGCGCTGTCAAAACACAAAACACACCTTTTTTCCCTTTCTTGGTTAGGTGCAGCCCAAGTGTCCCAAATAACTGTATTTGCGTACTTTACACGACCGATGCTTCTGTGGCATGAATAGAAGCTTAACAGGCGGAAAAAATGAACGAAAGCAATAAAACAATAAGCATGCAAAGAGAATTTTCTAACACCTGATCAGAGCAAGAACTGGTGCATGTGTTGAGATTTGCTTTGAATAGACGATGTGATCCTTCTTTTTAGTTTAGAAAAGAAGCCTGGGGAGAAAAGGGGGAAGGGTTGGCAAGGCGAAATTGGCACGCATGACTGAAACTCTCCACAAAGGATTTATAAAAAATATCCAGCCCATCGGGCTTGCTTTTGGGCAGAAATTTATGGCTCGTTTTGCATCGCCTGCAATCGAGACCTATGGACGGCAGGAGGAACTATCATAGTCGTCCTTCTTAGCTTAGCACCTCCATGGGTGCTTTTAAAAGAGCCCCACTAACAGATGAGAAGCTAACTTATTGCGCTGTATATATTCCATGAAGTCTGTGGCCCTTGTTAATACGCAGTGAAGTGATGTGACAAATTTGCGTTGTTGAGATGCTATTAACACTCATTGGCAACATTTTCTTAAACGCCGAAGTAAATAAGTGGCTCACAAGGTACACGATTCGCTGTAGAAGGTGCCACAGGTGATGCCACGACGAAGTGTCGCTACTGACTGGCTTAATTCATTTTAAAAATGCTGGTAAACTAATCACCGTAGGCGCTCTTCTAGGATTAGTTGACGTTTTATTCGAAAGCTGAGAAATATTGCGATCGGGATTTCATGCTGAAAAGGGTTACATTCGACGAAATATTTTTTTTTTTTTTTGGAGGGAGAGATCGACGGATGGCTACACGAGTGAAGCGTCCGTAACTGTGCCATTTCGCCCAATAGATCGGATGCCTGACGGTACGTCTGAGAGCCTGGCGTGTTGCTCTTTCCGGGGCAGCTTAACTCCGCGCTGGTGTAGCTGGCGCCATCTATGGAGGCTTCTTGTAACAAGACGTGCCTAGCAAATTTGTCAAAATTGAGCATACCTTTTTTTTTCTACGAATTTCTAACCTTGGAGCTTGGTAGTTATACATACGCGAAATTTATAGACGTATATGCAGAGAAAACTGCGCCCGCCGAAGCGCAAACCCTTGTGAGGGAGACTATTTTGTTAAAATAAGCCTTAAATAACGAATATATACATTATGCTATGCTGTAAAAGAAAACTAATGACTATAAGCGGGGCTGTATTCCGCTGTGTACGAAGCTAGGGCGTGTTTCGGCTCCGCACCTTGCGCTCTACCACCAGAAATAGTTGTCGCGGAATCTGCTATTCTAGCTGCTATTTCTTTTCTTAAAGCGGAAGCACTGGCAACAATTTAGGATCTTCGCTGTGATGGTACAGCAAATGGACGCACAAGAAAAATGTGGTTATGTAATGTTTTACTGAGGGCTCGGTAGAATCGTAAACAGCCGTAATGTGGTTGTAATGTGGGAATCGCAATGTGACCGGTACGCATGCAACTGGTTTGGTTTGGTTTATGGGGTTTAACGTCCCAAAGCGACTAAGGCTATGCGAGACGCCGTAGTGGAGGGCTCCGGAAATTTCGACCACCTGCAGTTCTTTAACGGACACCGACATCGCACAGTACACGGGACTCTAGAATTTCTCCTCCAAAGAAATTCAACCGCCACGGCCGGGATCGAACCCGCGTCATTCGGGTCAGCAGCCGAGCACCATAGCCACTTAGCAACCGCGGCGGCTGCATACAACTATCACTGGCAGTTTTTGTACTGGTGTACTGGTGTGATGCTTTCTATCATATCAAATAAAGGGGGCGGGGGGGTAATTACTTATGCCATTACGCCGCACCATTGCGGAATGGAGTCGAATTCGCAAAACGTCCCATGTGGAACTTTCGCTGTACAGCAATTGGCCGTTAAGAGAGGCCTTATAGGCGACCAAAAACAGACCTTACGTGCTGAGACTCACCTTTTGAGTCAAGGCCTGTCGTTCTGTGCTGAAGTAGGAAGCGACTAATTATTTCTTTCTTTTTGCTTGCAACCTAGTACGTGAGCTGCTCGCAGGAGGCGGTTGCTAAAGTCAAGGTAAGCTTGCTCAAGTTTTGTTTTTTTGGATGCGCTCAAATTTCCCTTTGCTCTGGAAAGAAAAGGAATAACAAAAAAGAAACTTCTTAGAACCAGTAGGGCGGAAGATACCGTAGGTGCAGCTCCTTTGTCTCGTGGTGTTTAGGTTTGATGTTGTTTACAGACTTATTTGGTACTTCTCACTACCATTTGTGACACATTTGGTGTGTAATAATGAAGTGAAGTGGCGATTTTTGTATTGAAACTACTGGTCTCAGGTAAGCAACCTGCGATTACTGAGCTGTGTTCCGCTATTTTATATTAATGTTGAAAGAAAACAACTGTTATCTAAATCCATTATTGCTGTGAACGACGGCGAACTCGCTTATATAGTGTTCCCGGCATTTCATTTCTCTGAGAATTGTCCCCTCAAACGCATTTTTTCTCAGAATCAAAATCCAGAGCGCGTCGTGCCTAAGTGGGCTGAAGTAAATATGTCGGTTCTCTGCGCAGGTGTGAAAACACCGTTGCTTAGGAAACTGAGAGATTTTTTTTGCTTTTTTTCAGCTGGGGAAGGAACTAGAAAACCAGGCTGATAAACTGCCACTCAGTAAAGATTTTGGCCCAAACAGCTTCTTTCGCGGTTTGATATAATTAAGGCCTCTTGCTTCTACAGGAAATAAATGCTCACGGTATAAAATGAACTTCGTTAGTTACTCGAGTAAAACTTTTTCCTGGGATAGCTGGTGCTTCATTCACTTGCTCCGAAAAAAATACTTGTGCAGCATACAAGACTTAACTGTTAAGCGCTGGGTTTGCATAAGGTGTCAAAACATCCAACATTACAAATTTTCAGAACATTGAGACAATCTATCTAAAAAAAAATTGAGTTCAGATGAGAAGGTTAGAAACGGCCGTAGGAAAGAACTCTTAGCGTAAAAAATTGGTTTTTGAGGAAAGCAAATGGCGCAGTAACTGCATCACATCTAGGTGGACACCTTGGAGTTAACGGAACCAATTAGCGGAAATGTGCACGAGTAACCGGAGAACCGCGTGTGACGCCTACCGTTGGTAAATTTCATTAATTTAGGTAGCACCATCAAGGAAATGTATTTCATTAGCTTAAGAAAGGATGCAGGCTGAGGAGGTATTTTGTATAGATGTTCGTTATCGGGCAAAGTTGCGAATTTTTCATTCCACGACTACGCTGAAACATGATGTTCGTCATACGAGTGCGTGCCTCTCGGCTGGAAAGTTGAAGTTGGCTTGCTGCCGCTTAAATTATCCCTCGCTTTCAAGAGATGTGAACTTTCTAAATATTCTTTCAATACGCGTTATTAACGGTTCTTTAGAGGTATTTATTTCTTCATGAAGGAGTCCCGTTTACTAGCCCTGTTGTTTACTTCAGCGGAAAACAATTTCTTTTTTTTTCAGACTGCCACTGGTATGGGCGCCGACGATGCTAAAATTTTCGACGACGGCATGGTGAGTTAACATCGTCATCATCATCATCATTTATTGGCCCTTAAAGACCCCTGGAGGGGTATACATGGGGGAGGGGGGGGCGAACATCGAAACAAGTAATGGCAATATTAGGTCAAAAAATGGCTGAGGCTTAGCTTAGGTTAAGCCTAGTCAGATGCGAAGCATATTGTCGCCGAGTTGCATATCGAGCATGCCGCTTGGCTAGACGTTCTTCGCGCTCTTCATCAGTCTTTGTAGCACGCCGCAACTTTTGCTTCTCATTCCAACGAGCAGCCCTGTATCCAGGAGGCATCTCTATCCCGTGTACGCCTAGCAGAGGCAGGCGCACCCCCTTGTATACCGCCGCTCCAGCATCACGTGTTCACTACAGCGCACCTAGCGGCAGAAGCAGGAAACACATTGGTCGCGACGCCTCGCGCGACGGCGCGAGCTGGGCCCCCGTTTTTCATCTGCTGTGACGTCACGCATCACGTGGTATGACATGGAGGTCACGAAAGGTCAATGGTAACGACACCGCCGCGCTCGAGGAGCTGGGTTGGGCTATTTTAGTATGCTTAGCATAAAAAAAAAATATACAGTGAAACAGTGAAAAAAAAAAACGATGGGAAGCCATGTTCTGAATAAGAAAGAAGTGTTCGTATAGTTTGCTGCGAAAGCGGATTTCAAGCTCTCCTGCAGTTAGGCTGTCAGGAGAGGGTTCCGTCTTTCCTTCATACCTCTTCTCTCGTGTGTCACACACGGCCTACACATGCATATAGTGTTTGTTTAATAGGCACACAATTGTTTCACAAGACAAAATAGCGTTTTGACGATAGGCATCACTCCCACATTGACAATACTAGACAACATCAATGAATGCTAAATAATTGCTTATAGAAGTGGGAACTGCTGGGCGAGTTGGTACATGCCCAAGTGAGAAAAAAGACTGTCGCCGGCGACAGTCTGTGTGTGTCTTCTCCTGGTCCTGGTCCTGCGTCCGTTTTCGCTGCTTTTTCTCACTTAATCGTTCATAGTACTGGATACCTTTTTTCTGAACTCGTTCAAATGTGATTGTAAAGTTAACCTTGCCTGTTTTCTTTTCTATTAAGAAAAATTGAGGTCCAGACTACTGCTGCACCTTCAGCTTGGTTAAGCGTCCACAAGGGGTTCAAAGTATAGACTGCTTTAGCACAGGCTATACGAGGCCTCTTCGAACCTGTTCTTAAAAAGGTTTCACGAAGCCTAATAACACAAACGCACGCCCCACGAACGCCAGGAACCCGTCCACCGTATGGTCACGGTCCAGTTACCGTGCAAGAGACATTCAGAGAGCAGTGCTGGCTAAAGTTCCGACTAAAATACACGAAAGTGATTGAGACGGCTAAGGTGATTCAGATATAGGAAGATCTTTGCATCACTGCTGTATAATTCCTGCTGTGCGAATTATATTATGTGCCTCCACGTAAAACACATCTTTCAACTCTTCAGCGAGCTGCGCAGTCGAGGGGGAAAATATGCCCTTATTTATCTGTTCTACATTATACAGCAGCTTCGAATGCCAGCACTGATCCTACACATCAAAGCAGTATAGCCTAGTCCTCATGTTAGTAAGAACTCCAGTAAGCCGCTACGGTGAACTGCAGCGCGCTTCAAGCAGTGCGCTTGAGCTTAAACATTTAGGGTGCTTTACGAACCAACGAAAGCCTTCTAATTGTTGCTTAGAATAGGCTAATGGCCGAGTGCAATCGCTATGAGAGACTAAAGAAAGATGATTCGTGACGTTTATCAAAAACGGCTACCATGCGCATGTACAGTGGCTAGCATAAAGTCTCTCTTGCTGGAGCAACGGGCTGACGTCGAAAATGGCTGGAGACCTATGGAATCTCTTTTCTTCCTTTTGTGTCCTTTCCGACGGAGGTATTCTTTTAAGCACAAAATGATTTTAAGTGCTGTTGTTGCCGCGGGTGACCATGGCGACTGAACGGAGGAGAGCACGTAGCCGAACCTAAACGAACATAAGCGAAACTTAGTTCGCACCCCTCTGGTGCTTAGATGCTGCGCTGCCGTTGGAGCAGCGGATGTGCTAACTGCAGAGTGTTCATGGTCCCGCGGTGGAAAAAGCCAGCGCAGGGGTGCGAATGAGCCTAAGTTCTGCGTTGCGTCCAGAGAAGCACATGCGCAGCTTTCATGGCACTTGATGAGCGAGGAGGCAGCGCCACGCGAGTTGCCGTCCTTACGTAATGCGTGCGCCCGTGATACAGGCCTGGTGGCGCCATCTATAAGCACAACCAGTAACCAGCTCCGGCCGCGCGGTTCGCCACACATACTAAGCAGTAAAGAAAGCTTAGTGCGCTGTCACTCGCGCAGGAGAGCTTAGGAAAGAAAAGCGGCTGATGTGGGACGCTCACCGAGACTCAAGTGCGAATAGAAGTCCTAGCATACGCTATGCCTTTCCTACATTGCATTTCATACTTATGACGAGATAATCTGTAATTTTTTTTGGAATTTTTCTTCTTCTCACAGGTCTGCTTGCAAAAGGCGCTGGGCTTCTAAGGATTCTAAGCCATTGCTTCGTCCGGATGTCCCACTCTGCTGCTCAGAGGAAATAGCAAACAATACAGCAGACGGTGACGGGAGAAACAGCTGAATAAAGGCGTTTACTTGCAAGCTATAAATGTTCTTGCGTGTGTTTCACCTGCAAAGCTCGGATAGTAGCTTTGCAGTTTACCAAGTACGATTCAAATAATCCTGCGACAGCCTCTCCAGCCGCCTACATACCTATAGCATAGTCCTTCAATGCTGTGCGTCCAGATGCAGCCTTTTCCAAAGCCCTCTGGATGCAGCGCAATTCGGTGCCTTCGAACTACGCGCCACACCAGATTGCAGAGGTGCCCCTTTGGGCAGTACCAAAACCATCTATACGTACAGGAATCCCAGGGATGACAAAGAAGACGCACATCCCAACAGTCGGTCTGAAACAGCTGGTGCTGTGATACATTGCATCTACGTATACTGACACCCAGCATGTTTTCGTGGACGGATCCGTGACGACCACCTCTCCAGCTGCAGCGGTGATAGTGCCAGGAAATGCCTCATGTCACCATTTCAGGCTCATGCACAAAACGTCCTCTACGGCAACCGAATTGGCAGCCATACGAGAAGCCGTCCGTTATATTAGTCACCAGCCAGCGCAGCAATGGACTATATTCTGCGACTCGAGATCGGCATTGCAGGTCATACAAACTTATGTAAAACCAAGGGCATGCGAGCGGCTGGTTCAACAGATTGTGCTTTTGTTAGCCGAAGCTTTCCACCGCGGCCTTATCATAAAGTTTCAATGGATACTGAGCCATTACGGCATAGCGGGAAACGTGCGTGCTGACGCCGAGGCTCGGATGGCACATAGTGATTGAGATAGCCTTTTCTAGATCAGAAATTGGAGCCTTGTTGGCGCATTTAATGCAAGCCGCAATGTAGTCGCACTGGCATGATTCGAGTCATCAACATGACCGCGTCTCTAAGCTTGACGCTGGCTCACGATTACATTTGCCATCTATGGTGGTGCGACGTCATGGGACTTTACTCCCCCGGCTACGGCTTGGCATTGCCTACACCAAACACTATCTTCACAAGATCGGCATCGGAAGTAACCCAAATTGCGCACAGTGGCACACTCCAGAGACTATTGGACACCTTCTTTGCGAGTTCCCGAACTATACTGCTGAAAGAAGAACATTGGAGGCGACCGTGAAACAACTGGACTCTCGCCCTCTCTCTGAGGAAACTCTTCTGGGCGCCAGGCCGAGACGTTCTGATTGGTGGCATGTGATAAAGGCCGTGCTCAACTTTTTGTGTGATACAGGCCTGGATACTCGTCTGTGACCGCTTGTGCACATGGTTAATGACATGTGTCGGTGTTTGTGTTGCAGACGCCAGTTTTATGTGCGTCTACTAACCGCGATGCGAGTGCCAGCCAGTGTTGTGTGTGTGTGTGTAGACATCACCCGTGAAACTCATTGTATTATATGCCATCATCATCATTCATTCGCACTTTCCTTTTCCTCCTCTTCCCTTTCCCCTGTGTGGAGTAGCACGCCAGGGCCATGTTACCACCGGCCGACCTCTACACCTTTTCCTCATTAAAATTCCTTTCTCTCTCTCTCTCTCTCTCTCTCTCAATGGTTTGAAGCATTGAAGGACTATGCTAATAGTGTGGCCTCCGTGAGAGTGAAAGCGATGTCTTGCCCTTGTTCGTTTTGATCCTGAAGTATAGGTTGCGTGCGGAGGGCATCGTGGCACAAGGACTTCTATGCCTAGAAACGAAGGCTTAACAAGAAATGATTCGATGGAACGTCCGTAATATTTAAAGCAACAATGACAGTAAAATAAATAATTCTTAGTACCGAGCTCAATTGCTTGTATCTCCTAACACTGCTCAGTAGCCCTAAAGCTGTCAGCAGTGTGTGGACCAGTTGTGGCAGAATTTCACTTCTATGCGTCAGCGAATTGGAGCGATGTCCATCAACTCCTATAGAGATAGCATGCACTTGGTCAGTTACAATCCTCTCCAGCATTTCACACCATTTTCGCGGAATAGAGTTTCACTTTAGAGAGCGCGATACCGTCGCCATTATCGGAAAGCACGTGCGATTTAACCTGCCCGTTTTCGAGAGGTGCAAAAAAAGCAATTTTTGCTACTCTTTCCTTGGAAAGCTGACACACGCTGTTTGAGGGGAAGGGTGAAGGGGTTAAGTAGAAAGGAAGACAGAGGCCGAGACTAGTGGAGGCCTGAAGATCAATTGCGGCTATCTGGAATTCTTTAACACGGGCTGGCTATCGCGCTAAATACAGGTGTCTTGACGCTTCACCTGTGATTAAATGAAGCCACTGCTGTCGCCATTGGATCCGCCGACCTATCAGCAGCTGAACGCCGCTTACAGGCACAGCTTCTACTTGAAGGTATAGTATAGGCTAAAAAAAAAAGAGAAATAATTCTAGGTTCTGTTTCCGTAAACTCCGAATTCCGAGACCTTCCCCGACGTTATTTGATGTTTAGGAGTTTCTCCGCATATTAGTAGAACCAGAACCGTCCACTTTTCGTAACCAAATGGTGGCAGGCACGCCTGCCACCGCGCGACCATGAACACTCTGCGGTTAACACATCCGCAGCTCCAAAGGCAGCGCAGCATCTAAGCAGCAGGGAGGTGTGAACTGAAAGTTTCGCTGAAGCTCGTTTAGGTCCGGCCACGTGTTTTCCTACGTTCTGGCGCTATGGTCACTCGCGTGGGGAGAACACCGAGAGTGAAAATCATTTTGTGCTTAAAAGAATACCTCCGTCGGAGAATACACAAAAGGAGGAAAATAGATTCCATACGTATGCAGCCATTCTCGACATCTACCCGCTGCGCCAGCAAGACTTTATGGTAGCCACAGTACATACGCATGGCAAACCGTTTTTGATGATGAACGTCACAAAATAATCTTGCTTTAGTCTCTGTTAGCAATTCTACTCGGTCCCTAGCCTACTCTAAGCAACAATTAGAAGGCTTTCGTTGGTTCGTAAAGCACCATAAACGTTTAATCTCAAGCGCACTGCCTGAATCGCGCTGCAGTTCACCGTAACATGAGGACGAGGTCAAACTTCTCTGAAGTACAGGATCAGTGTTGGCATTCGAAGCTGTTTTCTAATGTAAAAAAGATAAATAAGGGCATATTTTCCCCTGGACTGCGCAGCTAGGTGAAGAGTAAAAAGATGTGTTTGACGTGTAGGCACATAATAAAATTCGCACAGCAGAAATAATACAGTAGTGATGCAAAAACCTTCCTGTATCTGAGCCACTTTAGTCGTCTTCAAAGCTTTACAAACATTTTTAGGTAAAAAAAGACAGCTGCCACCACAATAACAACTGAGAATTTAACCAAACTCAGGTGATTCTTTGACAGCACTTACGAGAGAGAATAAATAGGCTTTATTGAGCGTTGACACGTAGCGCTCTGTGCTTTCCTTACCACTTTTGAGACGCGCGGTTTCTGTACTCCTGTTTGTTTATTTATCTGGAAAGCCTTTCTTAAAGCGAAAAGCTCTACTCCTCCCATGCTAAGCCTGAAGGTCAACTGGCTCTTGGATTTGACCTCTAACGGGAGGCGCGCCGCATGTGGCTATGACGTCATGTCATGCGACTCGCCGACGCCGCAGCTGCGCGCTTGGCAGTCACGTCTGCCGCTGGCTGCTGCTCGGCCGCTCCTCCTCGCCAGTTGTGGCATGTCATGTGTCACGTGATTGTCACGTACTCCGCTCTGCCGACCGCAACTCTGGAGGCTCACTCTTGCACTTGCGGCACGTGATGCATCACGTGATTTGCTCTCGCTGAAGTCTTGAAACAATAAAGTTGCACCAAAGCTAAACAGTGTTTATCCATGCTTAACACAGCTCTCGCTCTGCACATCGTGACTCAGCTGAGTTGAGCCATCGCCATTTTTTTTGCTTTTCAGTGGAAAGCTAGAAAACATGCGTAAGGCTGTTGGCGCCGCCTGTTCGCACGTGCTGGCAATTTACAGTGATCCCTGCCACGGGCTGTTCTCTATAGACCCCGACACTTGGTGTACCTACAAGGACACAAAGACGAACCATGCTTTTGAGCAAAAATACTGGCCTAAATCAGTCACTCACTGCATTCAATCTCGTTTCGAGAAACTAAAATAGCCAGAGACGTTCAAGAAATAATTATGTACACGTGAACACTAAAAACACCAATGATTTCTGTAACGTGGCTTTTTGGGCTTGTTGGTACATACTTCAAAGACACTGTAGCGCAGCAAAAGACGAGGACACAAGAAACGAGAGACGAACACCACGAGCGCTAACTTCCAACAAACTTTATTCTCCTGAAGCATCACACTTTTATACACCAGAAAACAGTAATCACACGTGCGAACAGTATCAATTTCTTAGAAAAACGAGCTCTTTATCTGAGATGAGAATGGAAGGTGTGCTTACACTTGAGCATCCTGACCTATTTATCTTTTCGGCTTCAATGATTTCGCGCGTTAACCTTTCTCTACTTTTTCCTATTACCAGACTTTTATCAAAGTAAGGCTTACAGGTTTTTGACTTGCATGCGAGAATGTGGTCAACCAGCGATCCGCCTTGCCCGTTTCTGACGTTGCGAGCGTGTTCCATTAGGCGCTCGTTCAGACATCTCCCCGTCTGGCCGATATAGTGTTTCCCGCATGACAAGGGAATTTGATATACAACACCTTCATCGCACGTGACGTAGGGCTTCTGGTGCCTAGTTGCGCAACCGCGCGCTTTGTTGGTGTTGGTTTTTCCCAGTTTGCACAACGTTGCAAGTTTTTTAGGCGCCGAGAACACGACGGTCGCATTCGCTCGTTGACCAATTCTTTTTAAATTGTGGGAAATCTTGTGTAGATAAGGTACTACAACGAGGTTTTTTCGTTCACGAGGAACCGGGTTTAGGTTACATTGATTTTCTGGTTTCTCATGTTCAAGTTTCTGTTGCCGAAAAACTTAAGAGAATGAAACCAGAAAATCAATGTAACCTAAACCCGGTTCCTCGTGAACGAAAAAACCTCGTTGTAGTACCTTATCTACACAAGATTTCCCACAATTTAAAAAGAATTGGTCAACGAGCGAATGCGACCGTCGTGTTCTCGGCGCCTAAAAAACTTGCAACGTTGTGCAAACTGGGAAAAACCAACACCAACAAAGCGCGCGGTTGCGCAACTAGGCACCAGAAGCCCTACGTCACGTGCGATGAAGGTGTTGTATATCAAATTCCCTTGTCATGCGGGAAACACTATATCGGCCAGACGGGGAGATGTCTGAACAAGCGCCTAATGGAACACGCTCGCAACGTCAGAAACGGGCAAGGCGGATCGCTGGTTGTCCACATTCTCGCATGCAAGTCAAAAACCTGTAAGCCTTACTTTGATAAAAGTCTGGTAATAGGAAAAAGTAGAGAAAGGTTAACGCGCGAAATCATTGAAGCCGAAAAGATAAATAGGTCAGGATGCTCGTGTGTAAGCACACCTTCCATTCTCCTCTCAGATAAAGAGCTCGTTTTTCTAAGAAATTGATACTGTTCGCACGTGTGATTACTGTTTTCTGGTGTATAAAAGTGTGATGCTTCAGGAGAATAAAGTTTGTTGGAAGTTAGCGCTCGTGGTGTTCGTCTCTCGTTTCTTGTGTCCTCGTCTTTTGCTGCGCTACAGTGTCTTTGATTTCTGTAACCACGTTGTCAGCGAGCGCAACATACATTTCCTTCCTTCAAGTTCACATCCCCCATTGGCAGCTTTAGACGCTGTTGTCGCTGTTAACGATGCGAGTATCACCCGATTTAACGTTCTGAGAGCGTCTGTTATATATCCATAGAGTGCTGTATCTTAATATGGTGACGTGAGGCGAATCATCGCCGAAAGTACTTTGCCCGGAGGGGTGCAGAACAGACCATAAAGAAGGCCATAGAAGCGAAGTGGCCAACAAAGGAGCCAAAATTTGAAGCTGGTACTGGTTTTTTGGCTCGGGGGTATTGAATAGATGTTTCAGTGCATATTGTCAGTGGTTAAAAAATTGAAGCAATTACCTCTATCTCACTCTCGACTACAGTAAAGAAGAAAATCAGGTTTTTCAGTGTAAAGATCAGAAAATGTCATTATTTTTGTTGCACTTGGCCCATTGTTAGAATAAAAGGCAGGAGGCTGATTTTTTATTCTGGTTTATTTACAAAGACATGCACAGCTACTCAACTGAAATAATGCACATCTACTTGCTGTTTCAGAAGCGTTTCAATCTGTAAAATGGCATAAAATTAAAATGAAGCGAACCTAAACGAGCGATGTGTAATCGGAACTGAGAACATGGATCCGAGATATTCCTCAACGTGTAAAGAACTTAAACCAATACACTGAGGAAAAATGCGCTATAACCCACATAAGCCGTCTGAATTCACTGCACACAAATGGGATTCGTAACAATGCAATGGGCGCTGTGCTACGATGGACGTAGACGAGCACAAGGTACAAGTATCACAGCTGTAATTTTCCACGCTTTATCAAATTCCAACGGGAATGAAAAAGCGTGGTCCGGACGCGAAAGTGCTGTTATTTTTTGTACACGTTTGCTTTTCATTGTAGCAGGAATAAGAAACTCCCCTGCAGATACCCTTTAGATAAGGGGTTATGAAAGATAGCAAAAACACTCATTGATGACCGCATGTCTTCGGAGAGCTAAGCGGAGCAACATTCGTCGGTGTAAGAAATCATTGAATTTGCCTTGGTGTTAAGAAAACGCATGATAATAATACTGTATTATAATCGCGAACATTTCCGTGCAAACGACTTGTTTCACAAAATGAAACAGACGATTTAATGAGCCCTGAATTCTGAATATTTATATATATGGGGCTGACAAGAAACAAAGTATTTCTCGTTTTTAAAACCACATGGTCACTGTTACAATATATAGTGACCTTAAAGTATGCTTAAACATTTTAAAGGCTTGCTGGTCGGTTTTCTTTATTTCACCGCTAGTTATTTCGCAAATTCTTATGTTGCTTGAGTCGCATCCACCACATCTCTTAGCATGAATGGCTGAGGGCTTGGGAATAAAGTTGCATTTCTGTAATGGATAAAGCTTGCTTGTTTGCAGAAGAACGTCATCTCAGATCACTGTTTTTAATCCTTATGTATCTGCGCCTATTTTCTGAAACTGTCATGGAGACCTTGGTTACTACTTGTTTTCTGGAATTTGCCGAAAAGTGTGAGCTAGCCTACTGCAACTACTTCAGTTTAAGGTGTCTTGTAGTGAGGGCTTTTGACCGGTTAATTTTTGTACTCAGACCGCTATCGCTTCCTTTTTTCTTGTAATGTGTGTATGGGCCTCGCTCGGGCTCTAAGAAACTGCAGAGATCGGTGTGCTTCTTCCAGCTTAGTGTTACAGCCGCCAACCCAGACTCACTGTTCGGGGCCTAAAATCATGCATTGCGTTCAGCCCTGTACACAAAAATGTCTGTTTGGCTTGGTCGTTGTGCCGGGAATACTTGCGATTGTGACAAAACAAATAGAGAAACGAAACTGTAGGGCAAATTCTTTTGCCCGAATTAAGACTATACGCAAAATGGAGCACGCAAAATGGCTAACGTCTTTGCTTGTCATAAACAGGGTCTTAAACACGCCACTGTTGCGAATAAAAGCCACTAACGAAGAAGAATGGTGCAGTGTGAACAAGACGGCGGCGGCAGTGGTTCAGTAGAAGTTAGGAGGGGACAATAGAGGGGGTTTGTAGTGGTCTGAAAAATGTCCAAGCTGTCGTTAGAGGGGTCAACTGCTTGTTGGCACATTGAAACCTTGCTCTTGCAAGGCACGACCTGTCATTTTTGTTTCCCCCATGGAGAGAGGAAGGAGAGTATGGCGTGAGCGGGGAATGCAGCACGGTACATCTGCGGTAAGAAACGCGCCGCCCGACGAGAGGGACATCGGTGGCGCCTGGCACCTTGAGCGGCAGGAATGGACGGGAGCGCTATCTGAGGAACGAGTCGGTGTCGAAAACTAAGAGCCTTTTATAGCTATAGGAAATTACATTCTGCACCTCATCCTCTGGTAAAATACAGATATCCTAACAGCTGTGGCCGAATCTCGCGTTGTCCATTAGTGACCGTCCTGCCAATTTTTTTTTCCTTTGTGACCGTATCTTTGTCTATACTTATGCCAACTGCTTCTTAAATGTGTATCTACAAAAAAATCCTTTTAGATACTAATCTTTGGGGGCAATGAAAAACTCAAAGCATTCGTTGCAATAATCTTGTGGCGTTACTGCAGCGTTTCAAGCAGCCACTTTTCCGACGTCAAAGGACTGAATTGAAGGTATAGCACTGAAGGGAAGCCCTCTTATTAACGACTCGCTTCAAGCCTGACTTTGTGTAGTGGTGGTTGCACCGTCAGAAAATGATGGAAGGGGGCTTTCGGTGTCATATAAGAATGGGAATTACTCGGTTTCTGGTTTTGGTACGCGATGAAGCGTCAATACCTTACTTGCTTTTGTACAGGTGTCCCAAGAATAAAACTTAGCATGAAAGAGGAGAAAAATATGAAAGCGCGGCAAGCTCTAGCAGAGAAAGCAAATCTTTACAGCCTAGTCTTACACTTGTGATGTTTACCAGCTCTGAGAAGTGGGCGAAGCGATCTATTTTTTTTTTAACGGCTGCGTGCTCACTTTTACTTTTACAGGACATGTACACCCCATTTAGCGCAGTGAATAGCAAGAAAAGTGTTGATCTCTAAATGGCGCGGGAATACTGGCATGTAGTTGTGTGTTGATCCGCCGCGAAATTGTAATCCTTCGGAGTTGAGGCACCAGTGCTGGATTCTTCGCAATAAACGAACCGATAATAAACGAACGGAAAAAATAACCGATCATGTAAGATTAGAATTTGCTTCATGCCACAGATCTATACGCTCTAACCAGAACACCTGCTTATTCAGTACATGTTTATGGCAAAGCTGTGAGGCAAGGCGGTCGAAGACGCGTCCTATAGAGCTTTTATAACCTTCTAATAGACAGTTTCTAACCTTCCGTGATAATGAACCTACTAGCTCGCAAGGGCGCAGACGCGTCATATAGACATTTTCTAATCTTCTACTACACTTTCTAACCTACCTCGACAATAAACCTACTAGCCCGCAAGAGCGTCGTACTTCTTAAAGTGTTCGCTAGTTTAGAAAATATAAACGCTTCAGCTTTCCTAAGATATGTCGGGAAAAACAGATTAAATAAAGTTTGAATAGAATTGCACTGTTTTCGCATTAGTCGCAAGTAGGTTCCGTAACTGCCACCTGTAATTTGTTGTTTATGATTTGGAGTGGTTACCGGGCTGTGTTCTGATAAACTGATTTTCTGCCCCGTGACCATGACCTTGTCTCCTTTTCTCTACTGCTTCGGTAATATTTACCAGAATAAATCCTTTTAAATTCTACGCGGTGTGGACACGGCCTACTCAGAATATTCGTTGAAGTAATCTCGCTTTGCTGCGAAGTTTTCAACCATCCGCATTTCCAGCGGCAAGAGGCTTTTTTTTTTTTTGAAGGTGTCACATTGAAGTGAAAACCCTCTTGTTAACTGCTCGCTTCAAGCATGACTCTCTATACGGGTGATTGCTCCGCCAGACAGTGATGGAAAGGGACCTTTGACGTCATAATAACGTGAGTTCCTCTGGTCTTGCTTTTGGTAAGCGATGAAGCGTCTATAACTGCCTTCCTTTCGTTCATCAACCTCGGCACGGTCAAAAAGGAGAAAATTGTTGATCCTAGATTAGGGCGAGAATACTAGCCAGCACTTAAATATTCATTGTTTGTCAAAGTGTACTGCCAATGCGTAAAGGCTTAAGCGCTGAACTGTTCGTAATAGATAAACGATTAATTAGAGATATATAATGTACGGTACTTCATAGCGTAGAATGAAATGATCTTACCTGAATGAATCCCAATTATTGTCCGTAAAAAATGTCCTATAGCCCTCTATAGGTAATTGGTCCAAGAAGCAATAAACCTTTTCTATGGCCATCTATTGCTCTAGATTCAGGCGGATACACTGTTCTCTGCACAGGTACAAACATTTTTATGGTTCGGATGCTATAGTTCTAGGGGCACAGATTTTTCAATAGCTGGCAATAAGCACCTCCTTGGGCGTATATAGACGATAATAAAAGGCCACAGACGGACATAGCTTTTTCCATAGAGGCCTATAAGCAGTTTTGTATGGCTGTACGTGTACACCGCTATGAGGCAGTGTGTGGGAAGACATGTAGTATAGAAAAGATGATTAACGTTTTTCGGTACATTGAGAGGCCTTCTGACGATATCTGCAGTTTATTATTCATGAAATTCCTTGACGTGCGTGCCACGTGACATTTTCTGACACGTAACATTCGTGCCACGTAACATTCGGTGCTTCCTACTCCTCGCCACCTGGCTGCTCCAGCGTGGACAGGGCAGAGAACGTCACGCGGCAAGTGCGTCACAGAGTGCAGCGATTTGATGGACTTTGCTTTGCACTTCCCGGAGGCGCGTGACTTTCGAATGAGGCAAGAAATGGCCCAAATTTGTTGAGCCACAGCGGCGAAGGAAATCCGGCTTTCAAAATTAAAAAGAAAACTGGTACGGCTATTATTAATGGCCGGCTACAAACTGGCTAATCGCAGTCAGCTGACTATCGGTAATAGTTAAAAAGTTAACCCTAAGAATTTGGCAAAGCAACAAATTTGAAAGGCGGCTCCTCGCGCCAATATTTGCGACTCGACTACACGACGGAAGCACAGCAAATATTTACCGACTTCTAGTAGAACTTAAGCTGCACGTCGTTGTTTTCTAAAGAAATTCCGTAAAAAGGAGAGGGGTGCACTATTATGAAAGCGAGTTGTAACAACGTGTGTCGCTAAAATTCAAAGACGGAGGAGAAATCAAGGGTGCAAAGGTCCGTCCAGGCAGCCAAGAAAGAGAACTGGGTGGGCTAAGCTCGGACACAAAACTAACAAAGGAAAATATGCGTATTTACTTGCGCATGGCACGCAAACCATGGGACGAGGAAAGCTTCCGACCCGAAGAAGCGTGACCGCCTTTCACGCAACTTAGTGCGCTCGGGAAGACATTGAATGATTCGCAGTGTTGTCACTCAGTTGTCCGCCATCATGGGCCATTTTTCAAGAGTTCCGACTCAAGGACGACGTCCGTTTGTCTGGCGCGATTTCGCAATTGTTTGATCGTCATGACGTGAACGAATGCTTCTTAGTGAGCCCGTTTTTACATACTCACTCAGGCGAGTAGACCCGCCTTTTGAGAGAAGCTTTAAGAGGGGGAGGTTCGTCGTTTATTCATACATCGACGTCGTAGACAGCCCGACCCTCCAGGCCTCTGCCTTGAACTGAAGTTGCCATGCACCTTAAGCTGTTCGCTGTTCTACTCCTGATAATCAATGGCGCCGGTCTCGGACGAGGTAAGTGAGATCATCATCCTTACAAAAATTTTTTTAGACAGTCTAAAACTGTCCATCGACTTCTGTCTATAAAGTCTATAGACTCTCTATGGAGAAATCCTAGAGAACAGCCTCTAGGCAATAGAAATGCTACGGACAGGCGATAGACAATCTATAGATTTATGGCCATACACTTTTAGTAGACTTTTGTCTATAGACAGTCTATAATCTATGGAGAGACAAAAAGAAATATCTATAGGAAGGCAATAGAGTCTACAAGAAGTCTATAGACCCTCTACCGACCATTTTTATGAGGGCAGTGCGCATGTGAGTGTTGAAAACTCTATCTGGGTATTCACCTATGTGCGTCTGCGATAGCTTCTACGCGCGTGGGCTATGTATTTCTTGGCAGACCAGACAGAGACAGGAAAAAAAGTTAATGGGCTAGAAGAAGGAGCCGATACCTGAAGAAATGGTCCTCTCAAAAAGATAGCAATACATCTACCTTTCGTGAACGGAACTTGTATTCCAACGAGGCCAATCATGCACTCCTAACAGAAGTTACCCCACTAGGGACCCCATAGATTTTCTGAAGAATGGCAATAACACTTTGTCGACATAAATTTCTTTGCAATCCATTTACCGGTTTATCCGTACATTTAATATCTGCCATACACGCTGGTGCGGGCCTTGTTAGTGCAAGAGCTCTTATTCGTGACGCTTTTGATCACCTTCTTATGTGATAATGACAGCAGCCGAGAACTAAGGCAGCATCAAACGTTGTATGTTCAGTCATTCACGTTTCACGGGGGAGTTCCTAGTAAATCCAGCGGGCATTCGCAGTCACCGCTCGATTAGCCTCAATACGAGTATAAGGCAGTAAATCAATTCGCAGACGGAGCTTGGATGAACAAAGGGATGTTATTGGTCCCTAAACGGGATTTTATAGCCTCGGTAGTGACAGTGGTCGTGCTCGGTGCGCTTGGCGAAGACAGCCATGCTTCGAACCATGCTTCGAACCATGTAGAGAAAATGGTGCGCCTCGTCAGTGTTATACCCACACAGGATGCACAATCTTTAGCGGAGAGGCTGCTGGGATTGAATCCACGGGCTCGGTGGTCGGTTTTCTAAGACACAGGGAATGAGAGGTCCAGGGCCAATTCTGTCGAGCTGCTGCCTCAGACATCGATTAAGTAGGCATATACTACGAACACTTCGCCACTATCCGTACAAAAGTTTTCCATTTGACTAGGTCCATAATTCCATAAAATTTCAGTAGAAATGTGATGGAGTCAGTATGGAGTGGGCATGGACTATATGCTAGCGGGTATGCAAGGTTACGGACTCCACATGACGTTACGTACACTGTACGGAAATCGTATAGAAATTATGGCGAATGCTTATGGACTCCGCGCATGCAAAGTGTGGATTACTATATATTTTTCCATTTGTTATAGACTCCATATTTCAATGATTACATACGATCGGCTCACATGGAACGTTTCACTAGGGATAGCCGAAATTTCATCCCTCCCTCACACACACCCTGCAGGTCAGGAAGGCGGACTCAAGGAGATGCTGAAAAAGATCGTCGAGGAGAAGATCACCGACCCGTACAGCAAGGAGTTGTTCATGAGCAAGTTCTCAGACATGCAGACGTGCCTCCTGGACATGGCCTCGATGACTCCACAGGTGGCCATGCAGGTTAGTAAAGACCGGTAATAATGAAATACGGCAGCAATTATATCCGCCCATACGCCGCCATACGGCTACAAATGAAAGCTTAACATCTTTCACAGAAACTTCGTAATTTAAAGAAAATTTGTCCCAGTCGGGCGATAGAACACGGGACAACCGCCTATCAAGGGCATTTTCTCTACCGGCTAAGCTAACCTGGGCGGCCAGCATGTAGATGGTAGAAGGAGACTGAATGGACCAAGCACTCGAAGGGGGGATGGTGTCTGTGGAATGTTTCTTTAGGTGGATTAGATTTGTAATTGAAGAGTGACTCATTCGCATCCACCAAAGAGCTACTACAGGGCTACAAAAGAAGGCTATAAAGCATTCGTAGAAATTTCGTAGGTGACGAAACCTTTTTCCTGGTCACGGATTCTGTGAAAGCTGTTAAGCCTTCCTGCGCAGCCGTACGGCTGAGCTTGGGTGGATGGTAATCATCAACTACTCTCTTAGTACAAATCTACTAGACGTTTGAGGATTCCGCTAAAACATTTGAAAAATACCGACTGCGAGTTGTTGATCAATTCGGTCTCGCCCTACCATCGTCTACATGCTGGTCGTCATGGTTAGCTTAGTTGGTTAGGGCGGTTGGCCGCGATAGGCGGTCGTCCCGAGTTCGATCTGAGGACCAAGACGAGTTTTTCTGCCACTACAAAATTTTTGTTGCACACTTTGCAAACTTTCTGTGAACGCTGCATAGCTTTGTTTTGTAGCAGTATGGCTGGGCTTGGATAGATGCTAATGTATAATTGCTCCCGTATTACGAAATATATACTCCACCTTGGGGGATTGCCCAAAAAGCCCTGGACAAGCCTGCAATAAGTCATCGAGTCAGAAGCACTGGATTGGTAGCCATTTTACCTGTACTTCGTTTTCTGAATGTGTTCCATTTTTGCTGCAAAATAGTCAAAAGAGGGACTACGAGTGCGCCGCGTATAAAGCGCTATCATGAAGGTTAAGGGGTTGGTTTTGTAACGATTCCCTATCCGATTAATCCTTTGGCGCGATTTTTACATTGGTAGCATCCACCTGTGATGTCATAGTGGAGGTCCGGTGAACTGTTTTCGCAATCTCTGGTGGAAAAGGCTGGGCTGGCTAGTCCCAACGCTGAAAGGTATAGATGAATAAATTATTTGTTACAAAACAAGGTTGCGGATTAAAAAGAAAGAAACGCGTATTTAAACCCTTGTGACGCCAATGATAAATTGGTAAATTGGTTTTTCAGGAAAAGAAATGGCGCAGTATCTGTCTCACATATCTAGGCGGACACCTGAACCGCGCCGTAAGGGAAGGGAGGAAGGTTGGAGTGAAAGGAGAGGTGGCGGTTCTCGGCTTGCTTTGTGCGTCATACGGCGCTTGATGGCGTCACCCTATTTTTCTTGCTATCATTGGGATTGTGTGTACCAACTGCGAGAACGCTCACACGCCGCCGGCTGTTGTCTTAATAGGACTAGTAAAGCTTCGCACTAAAAGCTGTATGATGCAAAAGGCTGATAGAGACTGTGTCATACAGGTGTTCTAAAATATGTGTGGTACTGTAAGACATATGGTTGGCAAATGTGCGATTTTGTAAGCGTGAATGATATTGGTAGTCAGTTGTATGATGATTGAAAAGACATCTGTATGACAAACCCGTATGAGGTAATCACATCAAACAGATTTTATCACTAGGAAAAGGACAGTTTCTAATCGAGAACGACAAACATTACATTACGAGCAGCCCCTATCGCAGTTTTAGTTAAGTTTTCTTGAATCAGGTCAATCGTTTCCATGGAAGCTGTACCTACCGAATGTAGGTACGCGCACATTAATGTGTCCCCCGAGATAAAAACAAAAGCTTCCGTACTTACTGCGGAGAGAAGTCATGCCAGCCATCGCTATAGCCCTGCCGCCTCACCGTCTGGAGATTATTTCCACCTAAGTGCTTTCGCTGCTGAAATTGATAGCATGACAAGGAATAGGGCGTTCTCACTTCTGCACCCAAGAGGAGTGGGTCGGCTGGAATGATGAGGACGCAGTCCCAGGGCGATGACAGATTGTGCCGTCTATTACCAGAGCAGTGCTACTGCATTACTCAGCGAGAAAAGTTTTGGCAATGAAGGGAAAAGTGCAGGGACGAATCGTCAGAACTTTCTCACTCCTCGAATAGTTGAGGCGGAGGACGGTCGACTCGCGCGTTGCACACTGCGCACTTGGTTCTGCTTGCGCTATCTATGTAAGCCTCGTGTAACCAGTTGTACCCCCAAAAAATTGTTGCAATCATAACAGCGATTTTGCCGTGGCCCTCTAACATAGGAAATGTGCAGATATATTAGGAGTGTGCCTTAAATAATGAGTGCGACCTGCACATTGTATTTTAAGAGGAAGCGATGAACTTCGATCCGTGGACTGCATTCCGCCACATTAAAAAGTGAGCGTGTGTTTCGCCTCTGTACGTTAGGCAGCATTGCCAGGAAAGGTTGTTGCGGAATATAGTATACTAAAATATACGTTATACATTACACTGCTGAAGCCGATAAAGTATCATTGCTACTACCAGCCACTGCCATTCAATTCCGGCCAGTATTGCTATTCTTTTCCGCCTACATGACGGGTTGGATGTGCTCGGGCTAGCTGGCAGGCCACATGGGATTGAGGACTCTGTCAGTAGACATTCTCGATGTTTAGTGCTGCTTTCTGTTACAGTTGTTTTTATGACTTCTACGACAGCCTTCATAGTATGGACTTGCAAAATAAAGGAACATTGAAATACCCTTTGAAGTTTCTACAGAAGCATCGTGTTCTTTCTTACCAACTTGCAGGTTGTCCAGCAGATGGTCCCGGCCCTCAATGACTGCGGCTCGAAGCTGGCTTCGGAAGCTGACGACCAGAAGGCAGCTTTGGTAAAGGCGTTGGCCAGTTTTTCAGTCGCTAAATTTTTCACCCTCCAGGTCCGTCCAAAACACGCAGTAATCTCCTTTTGTTCTAGCGTCCCGAACACAATTAAAGCAAACGCACAACGTTTAGGTATGCTGTGGGGCTAGTTGATGTTAAGGCAACATGGTGCAAGCTGGGCCTAGGGGCGAGGTCAGTTTGCAGAAAGGATAGCACTACAATACAGTTGCTGTGTCCTTTTATTTCTGTAATCCTTGTCCATAAACGGAGTATACGCCCCATTGTCTTGCAACTAGCACACTTTATTGGTGTGCTGTTGAACTATTTCTATAGCATGCACCTACATTCGCCCACAGGGGCATTGCAGTAGTGGTTTGTAGCACTCTATATTTTACCGCTTTCATGCCTAAGAATACAATATAAAAATAGTGGAAGCAATAAAACAGGATAAGTCAAATATTCTGGCAAGGACAAAGGAACAGCATTTACACAAAATATGTAAAGAACACTCGAAATGAGAGAAATATTGCCAGGCGATCAGTGGGCCAATGTGACGAAAATGCACTGCATTAGACTTTCATTCCGCTGTGCATAAAAGAACACATGAAGCAAATATTTTTACATCAGTAGATATTGCATGCTTAGCCTTTTTTGTACTTCTTTACACTTGACTCCATTGAAAACTCCATACTTATATTCCATATCTGATCTCCGGTAGCCATGGGCACTCTCTTTTGGAGGTGGGTCGCACACAAACACTTCAACGAGAGAATGGCATCCGGCGAGTGCGCGCCGTTCTGCTGTCTCCGCTCCTCTTCTCACCTAACTTTCCTCCCCACCGTCCACTTTCCACGGTAGCCACGTGCCGAGTTTTCCTGTGGCAACCACCTTCATGCTGCGCATTCCTCCGCCTGCTCAGAACCTCCTCCATCGCAGTTTAAAAGTTAATTATCAGAAATTAGTTAACCGGCAAACTAGTTAACTTTATTCACCTGTTCTCTTATGTCTGCCCACACTGCTATTATACTGCAGCCGAAGCCGCTTGCATAACTGAAGAACAATATTTTTAAATATTACTAGCCGCCTTCCCTGAAACACTTGGTATAGTTTTGTCAAAAGTGAAAATGGCCACATGGCATTCGCTTCTTCCGGCTGAAAGATGGCGCTACTTGGTAAAGCTTGGTTTGCAGAGTGCGGGCAGTGAAGAGGGAGCCACTTAGTGCGCCTTGCAAGCGCGTGCTTCCCTGCAATGAAACGGAACGCTGGGGTGTGGTATAGAGTGCGCAGTTCGGCTCGATATTTTTGAAGATCGCCCGTGTAGAACATAAGGGCTTTTCAGAGCGTGAATGTGTTGTAATGGCGGTTGCTGCTAAAGAAAATGAAACAGCATATTAAATTTGGAAAATCAATTCTACAATGAATGAAAAGCTAACTGAATCCTTATTGTTCTGTGTCTCGGTTACAGTACGCAAGCTGCACAGGGGAGGCTGTAGCCAAAGTGAAGGTGAGTGTCTCGACAAGATCTTGGAGCATGCCGCTTTGAAATATGCATGCATGTCTCGCCAAAAATGAATAGGTGTTTGAAACGAGGGCTGTAGTAAACTTTAGCAAGAAACTGGAATGTTCCCTGCTCCAGCAATACTATTGCGAAATTTGAATACGTACCATATCAGAAACCGATTTGAAGAAATGATCTCTGAAGGCAGCGGTTTTGGTTTTGCAATTTATTCTTTAGGTTTCCCGAACTTATGAACCCCAGACACATTGTATACACAGAATGTGAGAGCTGGCTGCAGGTGTAAGTGTGTCTGTGTGTGTGAGAGAGAGAGAGAGAATAAACTTTATTAATATAGAGTAATTACGAGTGAAAGTGTAGCTGCGTATACACGACTGATTCTTACGACCCATGAAAGATTTCACAGTGACTATGAGGCACACCTGAAGCAGCATACTGAAATTAAAACTTGGCATCGGCCGAGTAACCATATGCTTACAAACAGTGTGCCATATATACATGGATATTGCCGAAAGCAGCCAAAAACAAGTTTTTAAGGCCTATATTCGTATGACAGTTTCTTACCTTCCTTAACACGTCACTTGAATGCGAGCACAAAAGGGTGCATATTTTTTGTTATCGAGAATACCTCAATTCAAACTTTCCATTTAGCGTTTTCTGTGCGTCTGTTTCAACTGTACATAATGTTTCAATTGTCTTGTCGTAAGAAATACCAAAGATATGTTTCCCGGAAGCGCACTTCGATTTAAAATTATAGAAGTGACCGAGGTTGATGCCATTAAACATATTTTCATCCTCACAATAGCCGTCACAAAACGTTTTTATTTTGTTTTTCTCGGGACGCAATTTGGGCAGAGGGCCTTCCAAAACACCAACAAACAAATAACGCTTTCATCTTCTTCATTGTGTTTGGCTGCACACGAGTCTGGCTGCACACGAGTCGTTCGCAGTTAACATTATCTTGTGAAGTCATCAGTTGTATTTATAAATGTTTCCATTATAGGCTGAAACTGGAATGAACGATGATGACGCAAAGACGTTCGATGACGGCATGGTGAGTCCTGTCTAGTACCTCTGGGAGTGCAGGATGAAGGAAATAAAAAGGCGTTTCCTTAACAGGAAGGGATATCTAGAGCAGGTCAGTGGTTAAACAGTAGTGACGTAATCCCCAGACATTGGCTTTGAGTAAGAAAAACCTCTATTTATACTGCTGCCTGTAGTATTGTACCGGGCTCATGTTAGCAGTGACTGAATTTTCCAGGGCAAAATGACTTTCAGTAGTTAGTAGCAATATAAGCATTATTTACTATTTAGTTGTGTTTCTTCTCGCCTATGGTAATCTTCAGAACAATTTGTAATCAGCGCTCACGGGGTTAGCGAGTCCGGTAGTCATGAAGTGTTTGAAAATCTTTGAAAAGGGCTTGCTTTTTACATTTGGGATCATTTGCAGTGATTGAAACGTTGTAGGGGCGTTTCGATTCGCGCTGCAGAAGTTATGAACTTCCCTACAACGTGTGCAGTTTTCCTGCATGAGACGCATGGTAAAGGATGGCATCAACATCGGTTTAGATTTCTTTTCTCATTTTTTCAAGCGGGTGTGCCAGAGAGGCTTATGTCCCACTGTACTATTTACTTCATGCTACGAATCTTTTCAACTCCTCGATAATTTTCTTGTCAGCAGTAATCGAAAGCAGGATTTCTACACCTAGACGTACTTTGGAGCCTGCAAAGTTAGTCGATAGCCAAATATTTCATATCGTCATTTCCGTAGAGGTTCCAGAAGCTGGACCGGACATATAGAAGCAGCTGTAGACAGTCGTTCCGCGCGAAATACCTAACATACATATGCTTTGATTGGGTTCATCTAAAACGTCGCCAAGTTTCTTTACGTAACTAGCGTAAACGTATGCTAAACCACAGTATGAAAATAATTTGGACTGTTTTCCACTCGTGCTTGTAAGGTAAAGTGTTAAGCTTTATTTGAACAAAGCCGATACTGTATCTAATACTAAGGGCGCTCGCGTGTGAAGAGCTTTATGTGTTTTACGCACTTCCAAGATGATTATAGGTAATACACCTGAAATACAGTTTATAGAACCCACACAAGCCGAGACTGTATCTAATACTAAGGGCGCTCGCGTGTGAAGAGCTTTATGTGTTTTACGCACTTCCAAGATGATTATAGGTAATACACCTGAAATACAGTTTATAGAACCCACACATTATATTTGGCTCTGTAAACGTAGAGTTTAGTCGTCGTCCGGGCTTGAAGGGTTACAAAAGAAATGAAATGACCTTTGTACAGAGACCTTAACGTTTGACGCTTCCTCGAAAGCATCCAAATGCAACAGCGTGAAGAGGCTTATGTCTAAACGAGGCCGTCATTAAAAAGAAAACGATCATTGAGGGTTACCACTAATCCTTTCTTGTTTTTTCCAGGAGTGCCTAAAGAAGGCGTTGGGCTTCTGATGAATGCGACAGCACAGCTTTACGTCGGCAGCGAATTCTAGAACCTTAGAGATATGCATTCTCAAATAATTCTCCCGAAGCCACCAGTTAAATAAATTTAACTAATCAACAAATCCGGTGACTGCTTTCACTTCAGCGTGCATTAATAGAGAATAACTTCAGCCCACTTTCCCGCTACATACTACTGCCGCACTCTTCTTTCAAATCACAGACGCCAGTGCCTGCCGAGAATTTCTCGTTCCTCAGCGTGCATTTCAAAGCGATACACCACCCAGTCAGTGCCTAATAAACCATCAGAGAACATGTATAAAAACAAACATCTGAACCACTGGCGTGTACTGACGGCAGCTACTATCTGTGTAGTGCGCAAAATTAAACAATCGTTGCAACATACTGCCAGGATCCTGCCTAGATGACCTACTTCGTGATTTTATTGCGCACTCCATGATTTTATGGAAACATTATATGTAAAGGTGCTATAAAATATAAGTAGGCTCTGCGCAGCTACCGTAGTCCTCCGCACAAAAATGGCTGGCGGTTTATCATCGTTAAGCACAAAATATTGTTCGAAAGCTCAGTTTTTCGAGGCTCCCACCACCGCCACCTACCTGAGAGCGTGACTGAGGTGTCCACTGCTCGAGGGTTTCAGTTATGGGTGTCTACAACTTTTTCATCATCAAAGCCAATCTGCCCAATGTACGCCGGCGGCCTATGCTCAAGTGCCGCGTTTCTGCAGCAGTGCTCTCAATGCCAACGCGTATTGCTCTAGCGCCTTGTTTCTATCACACCGCTGTCCACGCCAACGCATGCAAACACATCTATCTGTCATTACCGCCACCTAGCTCAAAGCGCGAATATTAGCTTGGTAAGTAGTATTAGTTCATGAAGAAGACGATGCGCGAAGCACGGCGCGAGAGTGCCTTGCAGTTAAAGACTGGCCTATCCCCCGTCGTGGGTATGTGCGATGCCACCAAGGCAACAACAACAACAACAACACTAGGAGTGTTGAGCTGCGGTGGTCGCCTTGTGCTTTTGCGCACTGGCCAGCGAAGCTGATTTGTTCGCGCCGCTACGGATTGCGAATTCTAGACGCGGATATTTTTTATTTCCTTCTTTCACTTTGCGCAGACCCAAGAACACCGAAAGAACTTGCTCGGAGCTTACCCATCTGAAAAAGTGATAAAACAACCGTCAGGAAGGGTGAGACATCACCGTGTGTTTACTAGAGGAATTCTGGATTTATTGATGAAGAAATGGCGATAAATTTATTGGGGCATCATTCTTGTGGCTTAGGACTTGCTCACTGAACACGAGGAAATGAGGAAGGACAGGCGATAGAAATAAATGAAGAACCGAAAATATCAGAGTATAGAGAGACCTGATTTGCCGGCGCGCAATCTTATATCCTGCGCGTTTTTTACGGTGTTGAAAAGATAATCAAGAAGTCACAAATTTGTTTTCGCCTCGAATTGTTAACCAGGCGTGATGGCTCAGTGGTTATGGTGCTCGGCTGCTGACCCGAAAGACGCGGGTTCGATCCCGGCCGCGGTGGTTGAATTTCGATGCAGGCGAAATTCTAGAGGCCCGTGTACTGTGCAATGTCAGTACTGGACGTTCAAGAACCCCAGGTGGTCGAAATTTCCGGAGCCCTTCACTACGGCGTCCCTCATAGCCTGAGTCGCTTTGGATTGTTACACCCCCGTGAACCAAACCAAGGCGATTTGAGAGCGAGAGAAGGCAGATGCGGGCGCATGTACGCAGCATCTCGGCGACGACTGGACAGGGTACATAGGGGGAATTGGTTCTAACCCATAATCTTCGCTGGTTACAGAAATAACTTGGCAGATTTTGATTTTTTTTTCTTTATTCACACGGAGTATGTGCAAGAGAAGGAACCACACAACGCCCATAGGCGGCAGATGGTGCGTCAACCCATGGCGCTACAAAGTGCGACCGTCCGCCAGAACCGGGCGCGAATTGCGGAGGAGGTGTAACGGAAAGCGGAGCCCTGTGACCCAAGCAGCACAAAGTAATCAGCCCAGTATTGGCAATGGATGATGATTTCACCCTGGTCCTTTCCAGGACCGACCTCCCTTAACACATTTCCAATATTGGGCGGCCAATTACTGGCGCTGCTTGGGGAGGTCTTTATTTGCCGTAGAAAGGCTTCGCATTCGCGGGCCTCATGCTCGTAAGGTCTTCTCCATTGTCCTTTCTGACGGCCAGCTCAGAGACGCTTTGCACAGGGACGTCCGGGCCGACTAAGTCCGAAGTTCCAAAGAGCACCGATCGTGCCATCTGGCCCATCACGTTGTCGACGTCCCTGATGTTGGTCTGGTTGAACTCTTCGTTGTGTAGAGGGTCATAAGGGGACTCCCACCGGTGGAAGAGGTACGTGTGTACCGCGTAAGCGCCGCGCCAGTTAGGGTAGGCGTGCGGTTCGTACAACACACCGAGCATGTCCATGTCGATCTCTAGGCCGTAGTGCATGCGGTTGGCGAGATGCGGGTGCTTGTGGAACAGCCGAACGGTGGGGAGTTCGCCAGCGTTGTAGTACCAACGGGAATCGTTGAACCTGCATGAGGCATACGCTTCGCTCAAGTGTGTGCACTGTACCGCCGTCGTCTGTGGAATTTATACAGGGAGTTTCAAATTATTCAGTACAGATTTTACACCGCCGCAGTGGCTCAGTGGTTGTGGCACTCGGCTGCTGACTCGAAAGACGCGGGTTCGATCCCGGCCGCGGCTGTCGAATTTCGATGGAGGCGAAATTCTAGAGGCCTGCGTACTGTGCGACGTCAGTGGAAGTTAAATTTATAACCCCAGCTGGTCGAAGTTTCCGGAGCCGCTCACCATGGCGTCCCTCATAGCCTGAGTTGCTTTGGGAAGTTACACCCCAATAAACCAAGCACATATTTTACCTTGCAAAGCCGCAAAAGTTACGTCTGTCCAGTCTGTGAAGGTTGATTATACTGCACGGCAGACGTTATTTACATAAAACAGTGCAACGGAAAGGCGAGTAATTAACTAAAAAGAAGTGATAAACTTTTCAATTTTTGGCTTTAGGGCACAAGATTATATGGAGAAATTGAAGGATTTCGACACAAACGGCGAATCAAGTCTGTAAAATTTCTAAATCAGCATCGCACTTCCAGATATCGAGTGTAGAAATTATATATTTGGCAGCTCGTTAAGTTGGCTTTCACGAATTTTTCATAAAATGCCGCTGCTGCATGCGGTATCGACACAGGAACCGCGTCAACATCATCCTCTCTTATGCCTCCTATGCCATCAAGGCTACCCGAACTGAGGCCCTCACTGAGATATTAAGACAACAAGGGAAGGGAAATGAAGGGCTCCTAAATACATAACAAGGAAACCAACAGTTTCAGAAATCAAGCAGCATAGAGGGGAGGGGGGGGGGGGAGCAGGGATATAAAAAGTTTCGCTTTGCTTCTTCATCCGTACGGATGAAGCTTCCGCTTCATCCGTACGGTATCAGAGATTTGGAAATTGAAAATGAGGATGGTTTCCCGTTTGACCAAGTAATGCTCTGGGGCCTCCATAGCAGTTGCCGCTCCAGAATGGCGGGGTAGTACTGCGATTCGGACGCACGACCAGCCCGCATGTATTTTCGGAAGAATGTACATAGATTTTTTGGAAGTGATGAAATTACAAGCATGTGTACCCGATTGGCTACCCAGGATGGGAAATTTGAGGCTGTTGAGGGAATTTTAAACTTGACAAGGCCTGCCAGGAACATCTAGTAGGTTGCTGGTCTCAAGATTTGGTTTCTGCAGTTTTTTGTACTGTTTTCTAGAAGAAGGCAATAAAGAAAAAAAAAGTCACTGTAGCTGGATTGGTAGACCACCAGGCGCGTAGCTCGGAGGTTCGGTTCCCACCGGCTGCATGCAATATTTATTCTCCTTTTTCAATCAGGTATCTTTAAGCGCTAAAATATTCACTAATGCTCTTCATTGAACAATACCACAAAAAAAGTAAATAGAAAAAATCCCCCGCGTTCCTTCGTTTCTGTGGCTGTTGGCTTCTCGCATATGTATAACGAGCCCCTCCTTCCCCTTCCCTTGTCTGCTTAATTGCTTGACGAGGGTCTCGGTTCTGGCAGCTTTGATGCCATATAGGAAGAATAAGAGGGTTCTTGCATAGCTTTTGCCCTCGCTATTCGATGACGTTCCACGTCACACCAGTGGTAATACAGGACGTATTGCATCCGCCTCTATGGACAAGGGTGGCTCTGGTGAACACTGTCAAGGTTAGGTTAAACATGAAAATAAATACCCCCGAAAGAAGAAGATTAGAATCGCTGTAGCTCAGTTGGTAGAGCACCGGACGCTTAATTCGGAGGTCGTGGGTTAGGATCCCACCGACGGCACGTGGTTGTTTTATTTCTGCTTTCTAATCAATTATCTTTAAGCGATAAATAATGACTAAAAATTTCAAATGATCAGCACCACAAATTAAAAAAAAAAGTTCCCCTATGCTTCTTGGTTCCTGTGGTTGTTGGTTCCCTTGATTGTATATTGAGCCCCTCATTTCATTTTCCTTGTCTGCTACATAGATTTAGAGTTCATGGGCACGCTGCAAACCACTCCAGTGAATTATTGTTCTCAGTAAGAATTGAATCTTTGGCTTCTTATGGATGCTTGTGCAATAGCAAAGGCGGAATTTGTCGGCGAGAATACTGTTTTAAAATTTTTCCCGCCCTTTTGTTCGAACTCTTTACGTCCTTACTGAAACCTTGGTTTATGGGGTTTAATGGCCCAGAGCGACTCAGACTATGAGACGCTGTAGTGAAGGTCTCCCGAAATTTTGACCACCTGGGGTTCTTTAACGTGCACTGACATCGCACAGTACACGGGCCTCTCGAATTTTGCCTCCACAGAAATTCGACCGCCGCGGCCAGGATCGAACCCGCGTCTTTGGGTTAGCAGCCGAGTGCCATAACCACTGAGTCACCGCGGGGGCCCGCCTCCATCATCAACGTTTTGATGTTAGCAATGGTGTAGCGCAGCTTCGAGACCCGTGCAAAAAAAAAATCCGTGTCGGCGCATGCATTTTAGTTGTGACATCGGCCGGTCATGGCAACACCTGTACTTTATTTCTTGGTCTTCTCTGGCCTATAAACGCTCCATTTTCAGTGAAAATGGTCTCTTTGTAATTATGTAGGACGCGGCATTCTATCTGCAGAGGTCAACTTATATTCGTGTGCACATTTCTTTTAGGAGCGGCATAAGGGCTTCAGAACACAATTAAAAATTGCGAGAACACTTTGGCAACTAAAGTGTTGAGAGGCGCAAGTCGAGGACACTATTCCGTGACGACTTCCAGTGGATATGACGTCACACCGTTCCCGTGAATACCCAAATTATGCGTTTCGGGGATCTTAAGTATTAATTACGCTTAATTACAATTTTTTCATCTATGTTGACACAAATTTTATATTTTTACGACAATTCTGTAAAAATTTTCACTATGCCGTCACGACTTCCGGTGGATCTGATGTCACACCGTTCCCGTGGCTATATCGACGTCCGCGCTATTTCGACACAATTTCGACACTTGTGCCTATAATATATTAACAAATTATCTTAAAGTTATCAAACTTGGCCTCTAGGTTCATTTTTTCTTCCTCTACCTGAGCTAACCATTTGCTTTCTTCTATCTTTTTAGTTTCCGAGTTATACGCGTGTGTCACGCTTTGTTAACGGACGGACGCCAGTATGAGGCATTAAAGGCTTTCGCCTTAAAAACAAACCCGACAGCTTGGTTACTTTTGGCAAACACGGTCCATCTGTGCTGACCGCTGCCACCCTGCTTTTGCAGTGTTCGCGGCATAGCTAGAGAACTCGAAACCTCTTAAATATAAACGTGAATGGTCCAGTGATCCTCAAATTCTTGCAAGAGATTTTGGAAAAATCAGCCTTTTCTTGTTAAAACAGCAGCAGAAGATAAGATATAGTGTGCTGTTCATTTTAGTTGAGCCGTTTAACCTCAGCTCCTATACTTTCCTTAGTTACCCCTCAGACTTGCAACTCTATGAATTTCGTCCCATTTATTATCGTCGAAGTCCTCGCCCATGAGAACCCGAGTTGAGCTGTGAAGATTTAATGTTGATGGTGGTTTAAGGTACCAAATCGCCAGAGCCTATGAGGGACACCGTAGTGAAGGGCTCCGGAAACTTTGACCACCTGGGGTTCTTTAACGTGCATTGACATCGCACAGTACACGGGTCTGTAGAATTTCGCCTCCATCAAAATTGGACCGCAGTGGTTGGGATCGAACCCACGTCTTTCGGGTAAACAGCCGAGCGCCATAACCACTGAGCCACCGCGGCGGCACTGTGAAGGCGATAAACAGAACACTCTCCGAGTGCACTCTCAAGCCGGGTCGTGGGTTCATACAGACACTCATCTGGCCTCCCCCACCCCAAGTTTACGGTGTAGCTATAGGTCATTATGACCTGTAAGGAACGCGTAGTCTGCCTTGCTGAATGCGATTACCTGTCGCTCTCACCAAGAAAGAAGGGTTTAGGGCCCTATAAAGATCCACTATAATTATTAAAGTTCGTTTATATCGTTCTACCTGATAACAAAATTGGAATTTTGAGAAGCTAGGAAAGACGACGAAATAAAATACATATAACCACCATATGCTATTTTGAAAAATGAAGTGTGGTGACGACTTTTTTTTTTGTTGCTGTTGCCCATCTCTGAGACAAGGCACAGAAACGTGGACAACCCGTGGAATCTGCGATCAAGCGCAGCGCGCTAGGCCGTGGTCAACGTGTCTAGTTTGCACGGCTGACACCAGGTGCCGCCTAGCGCTCAACACTGAAGACCATCGCGGGAATATCGAATAGCGGGTACATCCCATCGTGCTTCTACAACCGCCGAAAATAGTTAATGTGAGCGCAGGAGTCACTTTATTGGTCGTATCTAGCAGCTAGTGGGAAGAGTTCACCGTGGTTATCGCTTTGTTCCTGCAGAATCACTCGGGACTGATTAGTGCTTTAAATAATTACAGTTTAAAATATCCCCACTAGAGCACTGCACGGGCCTCAATCTGAGGCCCAAGCCCGGCCCGGGCCCGAGACCTGAAGCCCGAGCCCGGCCCAGGCCCGCGGCTTCAAGCCCGGGCCCGGCCCAGGCCCGCTAAATTATCGCTCTAGCGAGCCCGGCCCGGCCCGTGAATCCCGTAGTGAAGCTCAGCCCGGGCCCGGCCCGGCCCGTTTCACAGTAACGCTTGAGGTATACTGCTCACTCTGAGCAAGTAGACTGCTATTAGTCCGATAAGAAACTGGCCGACAAAGGTTCTGAAACCGCAGTTTGGCTTGTAGAAAGTTGGTTCTGTGTAACCCAGAAGGAAGTGATTGAGAGTAGTGCTCGCCAGGCCCGTCTTTTGGACAGTCATCACGTGTAGGTGCGCAAAGATAAACTCGGAAGTTCCGAGAGCCAAATAAAAAGGGCTTCATACGAACGTAATAGACTACTTTGTATTCCCTCATGATTTTAAGCAGTTTTATTTTGCCGCCCGCGAAGTATAAACATTAAAGCTGCCTAGCAAACAGTGGGATGACATTTTTTAGTGAACGCGATCTCACAGGTTGAACTCATAGCCGAGCTGGTCGCCTTTCAGCAGAAACGAAAAGCTAAAATGCTCGAGTATTTCACGGTGTGTGTTTGAAGATTATAAGCGTCCTAAACTAATTTGTTCTTCCCGAATGCATTTCTTATAGTGTATAGGTATGTATTGGGATGACGAACGATGAATGGCCAATTAAGACCGGTTGAATTTTACTCATACTGGTGGAGCAGAAGATGACGCGCGAACCACATGATAACTTACAGGGCAGAACGCTCGTCATGACAACCTGGCTGAAGAAGCGAGGAGGGCTAGATGTTGTTATGAGATGAGATTTACAAACTTTCGCGAGCATTTGTGGCTACTTCAATTACGAGACGTTCAGGTCAGCTGATCAAAAAGAAAACCAAATGCGCTTTAGTTTGTGAATTTTCTTACGAGAGAAATGTAGCTATAAAATAAAAGCTATGTTTTGGGGGCTTAAGGGCCCAAGGGGAGTCAGGCTGTGAGAGACACCGAAGCAGAGGGCTCCAGATCATTTCGACGACATGGGTTTCTTCAAGGAGCAATGATACTACAAAGTACATGGCTGTCATGCTTGCCGCCTAAACGAAATGCGGCCGCCGAGGCTAGGAGCAAACCCTGGTTCCCCGGCTCAGTAACCAAGCGCCTTGACCACTAAGCCACCGCGGCGTGGAAATAAGGAAATAAATAAGTCAATGAATAAAGCTTAGTTTTTTCTCAGCGCATACTATAACCCGTAGCTCATCCGTGTCGTTGCTCCAATGCCGCCATTGTGTACTCTACTTCACTATCCAGTAGTGAATGAATAGTCGGACATCAACCGTTTCTGTACAGACCCAAGTCCGACTCGGGTCCCCAGCTTTAAGCCCGAGCCCGGCCTGAGCCCGCAACTTCAGGCCCGGGCCCGGCCCAGGCACGGCAAAACAGATCATGTCCCGGCCCGGCCCGGCCCCCGGGCCGGGCCCGTGCAGTGCACTAATCCCCACTCCTATGTGGTGATCTCTACCGGCCGCCGACAGATGGCGCTAGTTAAATTTCAAGAAAAGTTGAGGAGACGGTGTTACCATTTGCTTACAGCCGCTCATCACAGAATATTTTCCATTACTTAAGCAAGGAGTTTTAATCAAATGACGCAAAAACTTTTTGACTGCTCCAATTAGCGATAGAACGAAGGCTCCTTTTGCTGAAGCTAAGGCACAAACATAGCCCAAAGGAGCCCAATAATCGAATTTTACTAACAACGACAATTTGGATGCTGTTCCCACGGAGTGACCCCTTAAGACCCATTACAACTGCTATTTATCGCTTTAAGTGAGCGGCGTAAATTCTGTGTGCTCGAAAAAATGACGGGTGGTGTAGCATTGCTAAGCACGAAATATACTGCGAAAGCACAGTTTTTTTGCAGGGTGAACACTACTGCCACGTAGCTGAAACGTCGATTGAGGTGTCCACTGATCCAGGAAACCATTTATGCCCCTCTTCAAATTTTTAATCGTCAGCGTAAGACAGCGGCCTATGCTCCAGTGCCGCGTTTCTGCAGCAATGTTGTCAACACCAATGCCTATTGCACTATAGTCGGATTCAACTTATGTCTCCAGTGAAGCTCCGCCCACATTCAGCCTCCGCGCACAGTATTCGTCCACGAAGAAAAAGTAGTCTGCTGCCTAAACGTTTCTTTACCTAAACAAGAAGCTTATCCCAAGAAAAAAAATATGAGCGCAAGAACTTTGATACGTGAAATGTTTGGTATAGTCAAACATTACAAGGCTGATTTCGTTTACTGTTGCGATTGGCCAGCGGAGTAATACAGGGCGTTCAGTGTTAGCAGCTGCTGCTTTTTTTTTCTTAAGTTGTGTCCTACTATAGCCGTGTTTCTGCCACAGCGTTGTCCACGCCAACGCATGCAGCGCACATCTCTTTCAGTACCGCCACGCAGGTTTAGTTTGAAAGTAGTTTGTTTTAGTTTGTGATAGTTTGAAAGAAGTATATTAGTTTGAAAGTAGTATCAGTCGATGAAGAATACGACGTGCAATGCGCAGAGCGAGAGTGCAGCTGATATTTGTTTGATTTATTTTTGGTGCGAAAGCAACACTACGCGAGTCGCCGAGCCATTTCGCGGAGCTGAGGCAAAGCCATACTGCGCATGCGCGAGGAGCAGTGACGTCACACAGCGCACAGCTGGCACGCCGCCGTCGCCGCTGCGCGGGTGACTCAGAGGTGCCGCCACCGCGCTCGCCAGTTGCGCATGCGCAGTAGCGACGCATAGCTAGCGTGCCGGGGCCGCCGCCGCTGCCGCGCGCTCTCCATCGCCTCTCTCTCTCTCTCCTCGTTGCTTTCGCAATCCTCCAGGTTTATCCAGAGCTAAACCACTGCCATTTATTTATTTATTTATTTATTTATTTCACTAGGGACAAAGGCACAAACATCGCAAGAGCTTGCTCGTGGCTTAGCCATGGGATTAGTGCCTTCGCACACAAGAAAGGGGGGTTTGTGGCATGCAGATCCAAATTGTACTCACTGGCGGTATGTTTCGAGGTAGAGTTTGAGGAAGCGGGCATCCTTGTGAAAGATCATGAGGTTGTTGCCCAGGAATGCCCTGTGCGGAATGGCAAGCGTTGCCTCGTAGCGCAAGAATCGGCGCAAAGAGTTAACCACGAACACATCCCGGTCCAAGTAGATGCCCCCGTATTGCATCATGATGCGAATCCGGGCCACATCGGTCGAATGGTGGATCACCTGCATTGCGACAGAACGACTTAAAAATTCATGGGGCACTTTGGCTGTCTAGAGTGCTTCAAGGCGAAAGCCTTTCCTGGCGCATTGTTTGGCATTGACTGCGAGACTGTTTGTACTGTACTAGTGCTTTATTTGACTACACATTACAACAACACACTTTGACTGCCGACTTTGACTGCTTCTGTAGCACGACTCTCTCTCTGCTTCGATGAGTTCGGTTGTATCCATGGCTCTGTTCACAGTAATGAGGTATGCAATATGGTCACCCACGGACGCCTTACGCCCCCTGTCGGAGCGGACGTCCACTATTTTATTAGTTGTCGTCTGCCCCATAAGGGGGCGTCGGGCATCCGTGGGTGACCTCAGTGCTGCGAATCCGCGCACTCTGACGTCATAACCATTTCGACCAACCGAAAAGCACGACTCTTCTGTTGTCAGCCTTCTGTCGACAAGCTTCTGCCGACAACGATGAGGTATTAAAGGCTTTCGCGTTAAAATCAGAAAACGTCTAATATAATCACACCAATCAGGGATGGAGGACAGACTGGGACATCTGTGCCGCAGCCCCGCTTACACATGCGTGTTACAGCGTTTACTGCGAGTTCCGTGTGGTCAACGCGCCCCTGGATCGCACCACTCGGCAGCTAACATTGTACACCTGCATTGTTAAGGTTTATTTTACTTGGTGCGTGCGCGGAGAGGTCTCAGCTAAGAAGTGCGAAAAATATACAGACTACTAAAAGTGCAAGAGCTGGGCCTAGTTGGTTGTACGTGATACATGGAACGCGCTATGCACTTTATTAACGAAAAGGAAACAAATTGTACGACACACAAGGCGCGAAGTGACAACAGCATATTGTGCATGTCCTACCATTTCCAAGAATTTCGGAGAAAAATTTTGAAAATTGGAAAACTGTAAGATACTTTTACGGAAATGCTGAAGTTAGTGGTGCATCCTTCTGATATGTAGCAAAATTTTTCTTTAAAGTGTTCCCACTGATTGCATCGGAGAGTTAAGACTCCCATATAGAAAACCAATAGTTACCGCCTTTGACGATAGCAAAAACGTTGAATGACAAAAACTGCAAGACTGCCATTGGGTGACCTACGGGACTGTTATAGTGAAATCTTACATTACATGAAAAATTGCATTTATAAAGGTTTTCCTGCTCAAATATGCTTTTGTCCAGAATTGTTGGGTATGTTCTAGGATAAAAATTTTGAATAGTGAAAAATTGTTACGTACTCTATGGAAATATTGAAGGTAATGGTTCATAGCCGGCGCAGTGGCTCGAATGTTATGGTACTCGGCTGCTGACCCGAAAGACATGAGTCGGATCCCGGCCGCGGCTATCGCGTTTCGATGGAGGCGAAATGCTAGTGGCCCGTGTACTGTGCGATGTCAGTGCACGTTAAAGAACCATGCACTGATGGTCGAAATTATCTGGAGCCCTTCACTACGGCGTGTCTCACAGCCTGAGTCGCTCTGGGACTTTAAAAACCCTAACTCAAACCAAACAAGGGTAATGGTCCATTTTTCCTTTGTGTAGCAAAATCTTTCTTTTGAAGTTGTTTTTCCATCGCTCGAATGGAGGAGTTAAGATGACCGTAGTAAACCAATGAGGAATGCTTGTGACAATCGCAAGAACGCTTTGACCGAAACAGCGCAAGCCTGTCGATGGTAGATCAGCGGATATATCGATTGCTGTTGTCAAATCATACAGTGTACTGGGCGTTTCAGCGAACACTTTCAAACATTCCTGAAAATATTCGGTTTGATATAGCAAAAAATAGGTGTAGGATCACACCCTCTGCCTCGGCGGACGTAATATGCAGCAAAACCCCAGTGATTATTCAGGTAATTAAAACCCACTAATTAAATTTTAATTATCGTAGCTGGGTGGTTAGTCCCAATTGGGAGTTTGATGTCGTGAACAATGGCACATAAGTTTTTGAAACGAAGAAAAACTTAATTTCTAGAGCCCTGCAGCGCGAAGAAATCTGACGCTTTTTCCCGCACGCGGTCGAAACTGAATGCTCGAGGAGCGTCGGAAGTATGGCGTAAGCGAGGCGTCCGCTGGTGATGTGTCGTAATGAATGCAGCGCCCAATTCGAAGCGTGTGTGCTAAATTTCTTCGGTAGAGAACCTCGGCGCTCAGCTTAGACCGCAGCCGGCGTTATCGACTGCTTCGTCGCTCGGAGTAAGGAATATTATAGTCATCGTCTGCTACGCGGCCGTCGATTTCGAGAACCCTAATGGGCGAATCTGCAGGCGGTTTTGTGGGTGCGTGTGTGTGCGCGCCACTTCTGGTATGGCTAGCCGACGGGTTCGTTTTTGTACGTCATCATGAATTCATTTGCTCGCTAGGTTGACCATCTGTTTTCTTATAGTCGCTGCGCATCAGGAACCACGTCCGAAAAAGAAAAGCTTTGTCAGCGTGGCAAGGAGAGCTTGCGCGGCAGTGGCTGTGTGCTATCGGGCAGTTGTACTTGCAGTTGTGGTAGCGTGTGTTAGCTTCAGTTTCCCAGTAGAGCGCAGTCGTTCGCGTTTCGTTGGAGGTTCGCAGTCGTTGGAGGTCACTATCAAGACACAGCTACCGCCCCTATCATGTGTGTCTTCCCCAGGAACTGACACCGAATGACTTTCAGAAAGGGCTCGATTTTTGCAACTGGTTCCGAATGAAATGTGATGGAGACTCAGAATTCTTGCACAAAGTGCTTTGGACGGACGAGGAAATCTGACTGAGAAAAAGTGCACAGACTGCGTCCTAAAAGGCGCCGTGTCCAAATTTGCCTCAGAGCTACCACTGGCTGGGTAAAAAAAAAAAAAGTGGTCTCAGCATGACGGAGCCACGCCGCATTTTCCCCGTTCCGCGGTGTAATTCCTGGACAGCGTTTTTTTCAAGAAATGCTTCGGCGCGGCAGACAAGGACAAACGTACAAGACACACCACAGAGCGCCACCTTTCCGAACTAATGGATTGGGCAGGGGGAACAACAGCGTGGCCTTCAAGATCGCCTGATTTGTCACCACTGGATACCTTCCTCTGGGGATACGTTAAGAACGAAATTTTCGATACGGAGCCAGCGAACCTCTAAGACCTGATGGAGCGTATCAATATATCAGTTGAAAAGATTCCACGAGAGATACTCGTTTCCCCTGTGAATTCCATCAAAGACCGCATCGCATTCTACTGTGCATCGCATGACGGCAAGCATTTTCAACACGTGATGAGAAAACGGCTTCTTTTCATCCCATATACTTCTTTCTAGGAGTGTCCAATTTGAGCTGCAACCAACTATATCCATAAAAGGTACGAATTTCACTCATTCCTGTTTTGTGATACAACTAGAAAGTGCTAAACATCTGCCGACAAGGTTTACCAGTTAAAGGTGCACTGAAGAGGAATCTGAACTTGTCTTTTTGCCGCGGGAACTCGATCTACACGTTCCTAGCATTCTTAGAAACGGCGACTTATTGCCCTGTGTGGCCAATTTCTCTAATTAAATCGAATTAACGTCCGGCTCCCGCCCTGTTTTTTGAATTCTGCCTCGTACGGTGGGTGGAGTCGACGAACGCGTGGAGTGCCTTTCACCCAGTCCCGTGGCGGCTTGCCGCTCTGCCATCGGCGGAGTAATACGTAGTAGTCCGTAGTAGCAAATAGTCCGCGCGTATTTTTATTTCTGCGGGCTTATTTTGCGGCTATATTATCTGCGAATGAAACTATTTATTCATGGAAACCTAAAAAAAAATAAAGCGAAAGCAAAGCCTCCACGGAGCTGGCTGAAAGGAACTTCACGCGTTGGTCGACTCCGCCCATCGTACGAGGCAGAATTAAAAAAAAAAGGGCGGGGGCCGGACGTTAATTCGATTTAATTAGAGAAATTGGCCACACAGGGCAATAAGCCGCAGTTTCTAAGAATGCTAGGAACGTGTAGATCGAGTTCCCGCGGCAAAAAGACAAGTTCAGAATCCTCTTCAGTGCACCTTTAAGTACTAGCTACCACTTCTTACAGCACGGGACGTGTCTGATCGAGCACGCGGCAACCGTATTGAGCCAGCCGGTACGGAGCTCCTTATTGCTAAACTTGCAATGTTTTCAGTTAGAAGCTTTTCATCTACGAAGTCATTCTCATTTACTGTAGCAGTCAAGCCGATACCGCATAAAAGAAGTAGACGCTTGACAGAAATATTACAATGCCTGTCGATATACCATCGCTATTTAACGTCAAACGCTAATCTGCACACTGTCAGAGAAGAGTACATTTATCGCTCTTTCACGAAGCGAGTGACAACAATAAAAAAAAATTAGAAAACTACGCATTTAACTAGACAGGCAGAGCGCCAGGTGCGCTTATCAGTGTTCCCAAAAGCGACGACCGCGTAGCAGACGATGACTATAATTTTTCTTACACCGAGCTACGAAGCAGTCGATAACGCCGGTCGCGGTCTAAGCTGAGCGCCGAGCTTCTCTAGCGAGGAAAGTTAGCACACGCGTTTCGAATTGGGTGCTGCATTCATTACAACACGTCACCAGTAGACGCTTCGCTTACAATACACTTCCGGCGCTCCTCGAGCGCTCAGGTTCGGTCGCGTGCGGGAAAAAGCGTCGGAGTTCGTGCTGCAGGGCTCTAGAAATTTTTCTTCGTTTCAAAAACTGATATGACGTCATCTTGTTCACGGCACCAAGCTCCCATTTGAGACTAACCACCTAGCTCTGATAATCAAAAAGTTAAGTAAGGGGTTTTTGTAAATTACCTGGATAATTAGAGAGGCTTTGCAGCATATTGTGTCCGCCGGGGCAGAGAGCGTGATACTACACCTATTTTTTTTCTGTATTGAACCCAATATTTTCATGAATTTTTTAAAGTGTTCGCTGAAACACCCGGTAATAAAAAAAAATGCGTTCATAAACTTCTTCCTGTTGAAGAATGCTTTTGTCCAGAATTGTTGGATATGAAAACGGAAAAGCTTCATCACGAATAAACAGTTATCAGTTCACCTTTTCTGTCCTATCCACAATCCAGGAAGTTCCCCTATCACTACGGCAGTAATGTTTTTTTCCGTGTTCCAGAACGGACAGTACAAAATTTACATCGCGCAGAAAACTACAGGACTTGACAGGATTCTATCAAGAGTGGGTATATATCAAGAAGATCGCATGAAGACATGAAGTTCGGGAAATGCTATTGTCAGCAGTTTCACTCAAAAATCAACAGACCATTGCCGAAATGTGCTTCCCTTAAGAAATCATGTAATGAATTTCTTTAGAAAGTCTAGCGAACTTTGACTTCAGAGTCTTATGCCTTTCTCATTACTTTCTGGTGTTTTTCTAATGATTTCTTAATGGCTTTCAAAAACGAATTGGTCACCGTGGTTCTGGTGTGTTCTTAATGTATGCTCTTCTGATGATTTGTTCTTGACTCTCTTATGTGAAGCAAAAACAAAAAAAAAATAAAAACACACTGCAGACCTTCAACACCGCATATTACCGCGGTAACCACTACACCACGCCACCCCACGTTTACTAGTCAACTTATTTGGCGTGATATGTGTGTCCACACTTGTTTCCTGTTCTTTCCATTGCGTTTAAATGTAGCAGCAGGATTTACAAGCTCGCACGGGAAAACAACGTTGTTCAGAAGGTCCTTTCAGGCCTGTTGGGAGTGCCAACGTATTCCGAGCCTTGACGTATAGCGCATTCACCGTATCAAACCCTTGGGAATCTACAAGTCTCAGAATGACAGCTGTGCGTTTTACTGTGTTAGCGCTCCTAATCCTTGGTACAGACCACAGGGTTGAGCAAAACCGCGCTGCGGGGCATAAATTACTGGAATAATGCGCTAGGTAGCTTCGAAACCTGCGAGCACTGAACTGAATGAGTCGGCGGCGGCGTAGCAACAGGCGAGCTCGGCGGTCGTCGAACCGAACGCCCGATGCTCTCGGCCGGCCGTGCTCATTTTAAAACTGATAGCGAACTTTTGAGGTAAAGCGTGGAAAGTTACTAGAACATTCTGGTGCAACGTAGAATCAGCTCCGCCTGGATGCGATCAATCGAGTTAAATCTGGGCACGTTTTTCCCCACAAAATCACACGATAAAGCGGCGTGCCGGATTATTCGAAGAATCGACAAACAAACACTACAAAACATTCGCGGCATTGATAAAGCGGCATGCCGGCAGCTTCGAACAATGAAAAAACTAACACTGCAAAAGATTCGCGGCAATATCATCCTTTGTGTCAGTATAATTTGAATGAAAGCGCTATCAAGCACCTTTCATGAAGCGCACCCCACTACATTTGTATATACTGTATAGTCGGTGACGGCATTTCATTGATGTAATCGGCGTCTGCCGTTGCTTTGGTGCATTTTTAGGCGTTAATTGAGAAGGGAAGCGTTAGTTGAAAAAGTCAGCCGGAGCAACTGCGCTTCTGTGAGGGCAAGCTAAAGACAACACATGTTCTTGGATCCTGGTTCGCGTTAGAAAGCTCTATCACAACATGCCTCATTGTTCAGTTGCATGTTTAGGAAGTAAAACGCACTAAACTATTTAGTGACAGTCAAAGGCGGTATTCAGCACGAAAATATATCTTTGCTTAACCTCGCGAGGTGGGGTGGTTGGAAACGGGAATTTTTCGTATTTACTTCAATCTTCCTCCCAAAGACTTCGCGCGGGAACTCGTAGGGCACGAAGGTGAAGTTGATGCCTTCTGTCCAGTTGACGAAGGGCCCCGTGAAGCCGCAGGGGCTACAGTGCACCATGATGGTGTCGGGCCTGTGGTTCAGGTACATGGAGCGAAGGAACACGACGTCCATCATGCTGAGTTTGGTCTGATTGTACCTGCATCCCAAACGCATTGGATAGCGTCGTTACGCTTTATCTGTGCCGTCGAGAACGAACGGTCGCAATTCTCTCAAGTGCTTTTTTATTTAGGTAACGATCCTGTCGTTTCTCGTCTCCTCTAATTCGAAGCAACACAAATAAAAGTATGAGGAGAACGCCATTTTAATTATGTAACTTTCGAGTGCGTACGCTATACGCTTCAGCTGTGCCGCCCAGAATGAATGGTCGCAATTGTCTCGAATGTTTTTTTTATTTAGATAACGATCCTGTCGTTTCTCGTTTCCTCTACTTCGAAGCAACACAAATAAAAGTATGAGGAGAACACCATTTTAATTATGTAACTTTCGAGTGCGCACGCATCTAAAGTTTCGGCTGCTGTTCATACAGCTGTTCATACTTGCTCAGGCACGCAATGCGAGTTCAGGCATGGAACCTGTGACAAGCTGGGGATGGTACCCAGACGCTTTATAGTTGGCAAGCATTTAAAAATCTCTCTAGGAATACAGTGCAAGTTTCGGCTGGTTCTCTTTTCAAGCAACGTCGACAACGCGCTGACCATTCATAACAGCGCTATTCCTCTAGGCGTGAAGCAAGGGAAACATGGAAACATCCCGAGGAGGTTATCCTGGCTCTTTCAAGGGCCCTCCTTCTTCTCGACCCTTTCAGCGCATGCGCCGCCGGGAGGCGCAGCAGCCACGCCATCTAGGTCAGCCACAACGCAGTCTGTGGCCGTAGAAAACACGGCTTCCAGAACCACGTGACTTCCCTGACGCTTTTAATCCGGGCATTTTCATTCGGCGTGGTCCTCCTTTTGCTCCTCACGTTCCCGTGATCGCTCTACACGCGTACTTTTCGCCCCTCTCCCTTCACCGGATTGTTGGTTACTCTACTAGGCTACTCCTACGCTCTCGTGAGAGGGATTCACCAGAGCTTATTAGTGGGACAAGAAAATTCAAACAGCGCTAGACAACAGGACCGCCATGGAACTTGTCACCAGGGAACACCAACTCGGCCAATCTGCTGTCCTTCTTATTAGTGGGGCCTATGAAAGCTAGTGGCACTAACACAACAGGCATCTTTCAAGTGCCCTAAATCTAATTCGGATCACCCCAACTTTCTGCAGCGTTTCGCACCCGCCTCCAGCCGAGGCTCAAATTCGCATTACAAAAAGCATAAATGCGTGTTAATTGTCCTTCAATCGCAATTCTGATTTCCGAAGCCGCCACAGCCTATAATTTGGCCTGTGAGTGTTCTGGGCTCATGTAACTGACAAGTATAGATGAGTGCTTCAAAATCCCTGCAATTGGCGCACACATTGCCCGGTCCCAAATCACGCTTTGGTGTCTCAAGAAGCAGCTAATTCCTACGTAGCATCTAGGACAAGCACTTACAACTCTTCAGAGGTTGAATATCATCGGCTGTAAAAAATCCTGAATTTGACTGAACTGATGCATCGGTCAGTACGCTGTGAAGAAATCTACATGGTGTTTCGCCTAAGACTTTACAAAATTGTAGAAACAACATTTTTGAGTAAGAAGATCGCTTTTTTGGACATCATAGCATTGTCCGCGGGTTAGTACATTAGAATATAGCTAAGGTGTGTTAACTAGCAGGATAGTTAACTAGAATTGAATGATGAATTTTTTAACTGTTGCTGTTAGGAGGCTTATTTATTGAGGGTCGTGTAGCCCATCGTGAATAATATACATATCAGTTTTTATAATTTTAAGTTTTAGAAAACGACGACCCCGGCGGAATTGTCCTCGGATTCATTACGCACTAGATATTTCGCCTAAAGCTGCCACCAAGTTTTAAAAACAGGCTTTTTGAATTTGAAAGCGCTTTTTCTGCATTGCATTCAAAGCTATTCAGTACGTCAGAATGCATTTAAGACACGCTAACTAGAAGTCTGGGCCAACCAATATGTTTTATCAATATGCACCCTATCTACTATCCCTTATAAAAATGGTCTATAGACAGACCATGGACTTCATATAGACACTAATGCTTTCCTGTAGTATATTTCGTTTCGTCTATTCATAGCCTATGGCTGTCTATAGAGAAGCGTGTACGAAAAGTGTGTCGCCATAAATCTATAGATTGTCGATAGAGTGTTCTCTGAATTTGTTTATAGAGTCTATAGACTTTATAGACGTAGTCTATGGGCAGTCTACAGACTGTGTAAAGAAATTTTTGTAAGGAATGGGGCAATGATTTTCGATACACCTTTAGTTGTGCTTAGCGCCTAACAAAGGTGCCTACCTGACAATATGTATGACATTCGGCACAATGTCTTCTTCGTATCTAGTCGATCCGTCGGCGTCGTAGAAGCTCCTCGGACGACTCTCACGTACTTCTGGTGGCTCCATCCATGACCCCCTTGTTCTCGGCCCGTAGAGCGTCGCGAAGACAACGCACACGTTGATGGAAAAGCAGAATGCAAAGAAGAAGTCTACCAGAAGCTGCCTGTGTAAATACAAGCCAGTCCACACCTTCAAACACGGTCCCATGTAGAACTCCACTGATAACAGAACTGTGCATGCACTGAGTGATAGATACACAACCCACAGTACCTTGTCGCCCTCATCCAGCGCCACATGGCGACAATTACAGCCAGGCTGCTTTATTTCCCCCACCGTCTCTCATGCTTTCACCCCACCTTTCCTCCTGATTGTACTACCTGTCGCATGCCCAGATCCACACTTTTCCACTACCTTTGGGAATGTCCTTCCCCAAAGGCAGTACCCCCCATCCCCAATCCCACTCATTCTTCCTGGGAGGCTGCTTTACGGACCGCTCAGCCCGCCGGCCAGAAATGGCTGGTGGATCGGGCTTTACGTGAAGCACAAGCCCGTGGACTCCTGGACCAGTAGGGGACCACCTTGGAAGAATTTTTTTGTGCGTGTAATAAAGCTGTTTCCATCCATCCTACAACCGAGATCGCAGGAATGAAGAGAGAGGAGGACCTTAGCCCTTCTGTAACTAAGCACGTAGGCAAGGAGAAAAGATGCGAAATATTAAAGATGTTACGAGGAAGTGTCATGAAACAAAGAGCAGCACACTTGATTCTCTCAGGTGGTTGTGGTTTACTTCACTGTAACTGAGACAAACCATCAGAGTGAAGTAGCTTTCTGTTGGGGTGTGGTCAGTCAACAGTATGGTTGTAATTAAGATTTGTTGCGAGTTTTTATCCGCTCTCCTGTTGCAATACATCGGCGCAGCAGGATGTTCTGTAAATAAATAACTAAATAAAATGGGATTCCCTCTAGATACAATAAACTAACACAGTTCCCGCCCTGAGTTATAATGCGATAGCATTTAGCTTGTCTTGCAAAAACCGACCGGGTCTCCATAAAGAAATTTCCTGATTGGTCGAGAGGGTCGTTGCGCCATCAGCACCTCCAAATGCGAGAATCTGAGGACTAGAATATTGGGGTACCTTGCACAGGATTACCTTATGCGATTATACTAATCCGACCAACTCTAATACCTTGAATCACCCACTAATTCGAACTAACTCACTTTAAACCACCCACCAATGTACACTGATCTCTATTAACCCGTCGACTAACCCCCCCCCCCCCTAATCCATTAATCCACTAGTCCACCTTGATCTATTTTCTGGGGTGGCTCAACTTCAAACTTTCGGGCGTCCTTTGCAATAATGGGGAGTGGGCCAGCGTCTTCGTTCTTATTGGTTTATTGGGTTTTAACGTCCCGAAGCAACTCAGGCTATGAGGGACGCCGTAGTGGAGGGCTCGGGAAATTTCGACCACCTGGGGTTCTTTAACGTGCACTGACATCGCACAGCACACGGGCCTCTAGAATTTCGCCTTCATCGAAATTCGGCCGCCGCGGTCGGGATCGAACCCGCGTCTTTCGGGTCAGCAGCCGAGCGCCGTAACCACTGAGCCACCGCGGCGGTGCCGTCTTCGTTCTTAGGAATGTGCGTAAGCAGGTCTCACGTTTTTTTATAAATTCGGCCTTACATTGTAATCTGCTATCCTTGCCAGTGAGTTAACGAGTGTACCGGACAGACAGTGGAGAGGGGTTTGATTCGCGGATGGGGCTGAGTTTTTTATTAACTCAACAAAGGCCCTTAGCTGAGTAGTACGTGCTCTTTTTACTGGGCTTTATTACTGGCTTCCAACAAAGCTTTCTTTTCCTTCTCCTCCTCCTTCGTACTCGCTTGGCTCTGCTTAGACAGATGGCAGTCACTAATTCTTTATAAATTAAATCTACTGCACCTTGAGGTCTCTTAAATACATCTGACTAACAGCAATCGCGCCTCCAGTAGATTAGAGTCGCCCTCGCCCTGGAATCTACTACCTGCACTGGTCTGTTCAGTTCGAATATCGATGCTCCCAGACAGCCTATGGTGCAGGCATTGATTGAGTCAAGAGCAATGCGGATATTTATTCTGCTCCAAAGTTTCCGAGAAAGCTTTATAGGTTTCCTCTGCAGCCGTTTGGTTCCTCTGAGGTCGATGCCAGTGAGTAATTACTCTCTCATTTATTTCTGGATTATTGCCTCACCAGTCGCATTATCACAGCAAGCCCTGAATGCTTCCACTACATTTTATTTAACGAGGTGGTGGTTGTGCTATATATGAAGTAAACGTGCTGTTGGAACAGTAATGTGAAATCTTCTGTTTCGCTCGCATAAATCGCTCGCAATCTGTCACAAGTGCAATGTGACAGAGACTGTAACCAATGAATGCTTCTCGCACGTTGCACACTCCAACCTTGGGACCAAACGACAAACATTTTTTACAGGAGAGTATGGTTTGGTTTATGGGGGTTTAACGTCCCAAAGCGCCCCAGGCTATGAGGGACGCCGTAGTGAAGGGCTCCGGAAATTTCGACCACCTGGGGTTCTTTAACGGGCGCTGACATCGCACAGTACATAGGCCTCTAGAATTTCGCCTCCATCGAAATTCGACCGCCGTGGTCGGGATCGAACATGCGTTTTGCGGGTCAGTAGCCGAGCGCCGTAACCACTCAGCCACCGCGGCGGGAAATTATTAAAGAAGTGTTTTTCTTTGTAACACTTTTTACAGCCCGATGTGGACAGAACGCATGTCACCTCTTCCTTTACATCTTAAACTTCGAGCCCACCATATGTGTTGAAAATGCTCAAAGGGCGATCCTCGAACCACTCTAAAACGCGATGGCATGCGATTTGTGCTGAAAATTTTCATTACAAGCTCTCGATTGAGGGTTGTTGCGCTCCTGAAAACAAGACATTCGCACGACTGGCGACAAACAATAGTGCGAACTCAGCAGGCACATTGAGAGAGTGAAGTACTCACTCACCATTCTGTCTGCTTTCCCTCTGAGTACTCTACAGCATCAAGAGATTTCAAAGGGGAGTGCGGTTGTACGGTGCTGGACGCAGTATTGCGCTCCTGTTCCATGGCCTGCCCTCTTCGTTTTTTTCTCACAAGGGATGCTCTCGTAGCAGGTAAAGCGCGAGGGATTTGGTGCTTCTTTTTTGTTTTTTCTACATAGATGGCAGGTGCTAACGTAATAGATTACTGTCAGCGCGAGCTAAGGTCGAAAGTTAGCAGAGTGCTAGAAAACAATGCTCCCCAAAACTCACCGTCACATTCAGCGTAATAAAATTTTCTAATAGGTAAGAATAACTTCGTATACATTGTGAATATCAAACATCGCAAGCTTTAGAGGCTTCTCAGCAAAAAAGACGTTTATGAGAGCAATCTTATTTGCCAAATTAGTTAATATTGCTAGTATATTTATGCATAACTGTAGCCCGCTCTCTGGTGCGCACACGGAGGCCCTCAGAATGCGTTTTCGTGCGTGAAACTACACGAACGTAAGTAGGAAAATAAAGCTAGACTTTTTAAAATGTCGCACGTTATTCTTATTCTTTGTGGCCTGATGAAATAATTTTCTTTTACATTTTTTTTCTTAAACCAACAATTATGAGCAAGCAAGTTATTTACCATTCCTATCGGAGTGTGTGTTACCTCGCAGATTGCATTCTGAGATGTTTTGGAGCCCAAATCACGGTTTCAAATGCTTTCAGACGAGCCGGGCGACGAAACCGGAAGTTGATGCTGTGTACCGTTGCGCATGCGCGGTACAGGAGATCGCCCGCCGACAAATGCCAGGTTACGAAGAGTTACATGCGCGGTGTACGTGGCATGTAGGCGCTTATTTTTTCACCGGGAGCAGCATCACATTGCTTATTCTGCGTTCTTCTGACCGTTAAGCTACCAAGGCAGTGTGACCCGTATGCGAACCAAATTGGTTTCTTTGGAACAAACAGTGTTTTGCCACAGTAGTAGGCATGCACTATGACACACCTCCTGGAACCAATCATAGCCTATAGCATACAGGGTCTGTCATCTAATACTTTACACTATTTTTAAAATTAGGTTTCTGAGTTAGAAGAGTGCTTTTTTCGCCATAGCATTGTCAGCGCTGTAGTACATCAGAATACAGCCAAGACGTGCTAATAGTAGGCTGGTTAACTAAAAAAGAATAGTTAACTTTTTTACTATTTCTGTTAGTCTCCTCAATTATTGAAAGGCGTCTAGCCACCGTAAGTAATACTCATATCAGTTTTTAGAATTTCGAAAATGCCGTTACCCTCGGTGCTGTAGCCGAACGAATTTTCCCTAGATCGCGCCAGAATACATGCACTTTCGAGAAGCTTGCAGACAAAACAGCCTCTTCAGGGCACGTGACTTCTAGAAATAGCCAAAGGTTGTTGGTCCACATCACCGAGGGTAGAAACATTTTCGGAATTCTAAAGACTAATATTGGTATTACTCACGGTGGGCTATATACACCTTGGTGAGGGTGTCTACACGCCATGGGGGGCTTTTGGTGGGGGTGTTGTGAGGATGATGATAATGACGACCTGCTTCTTATTCGAGCAAAAGGAAGAGCTCATGCAGGAGCACTTGCGATAAGACGATAGGAGGTAGTTGATTATTGAACGGGTTGTAGCGGCATGGCCGTCTCTGGAATCCTCAAGGTCACACTAAGTGCAGTTCCATCCAATTTTAGTTGGCAGTAAAAAGTGATTTTATGGCTGTTTCTATCGGTGTTGAATATTGTCTGGCAACGGAAGACGCATTGACTGCAGAGAAAATTGAATATAAAGATGTTCTCGCCACTTGCTTGAAACTTGTTATGTCACGATCGAAATGGACTCAGTAATTCCTGTTTGCAGCTGAATTTCGATGTAACCTATCCCCAGAAACCCGTAAAAAGATAACCACATTTTTCTAGCAAAAAAATCCTGGTAGTTGTGATACATGCACGCCATATTTATGGCTTTTTTCTCTCTTATAAGAGCTTCGTCTTATGCAGTAGGATCTTTGTCGGTAAAACACCGTGGTAGACCGATGCAGGCCAGCATAACTTTGTCCACTGAGTCAACTGAAAGAGAGAACACAGTTCTGGAAGCGCACCCCGTGTGAACTGTACTCACGTGCTTCGTGCATCCGCTTCGCTTCCTCGTATATTGCCTAATTTTCTGTGACCTAATTTTCTGTGACGCGCGGAAAACATGCTCTCCGGTAAGTTAATTTCAGAAATCGAAACAAGCATTCAGCAGAGGAAACATGGGAAAAGCGCCCACCCTGACTTCTTTGCGCTCATTATGTGTTTCCGTGTATGCATGAAAACCCTCTTTGCAAGCACATGCACAGAGTCGTTCGGAAACATGGCCTTGGGAGGTCCATAGCAACGTGGTAACCGTTATAAGTGCCAAAGACGGGACGCACTGGGGCCCTTTGTTCAGGTATACGCCGTCTGGCTGCGTCGTTGCTTCACCTGGACTCGTCAGAGAGGCCAGAATTTCTTTTCGTACTGGGACATGCAGTTGGTACGGCTCTTGTCCAATTGTGTTGCTGTACAGACAGTGTTTGCCAAACTGGTGTAACCAAGAGGGGCTTGGCGTTAACAGAGCACTGCCCCTCATCCTGTCCCGTGAACCTGAGTTCGGTCCATGACTGTAATAGCAGATACCAGGTTGCGCTCTGCAAATTTTACGATCTCTTGAATACACAACCATAATCCGTCCCACAATTGAATATGCCGCCATAATAAGGGACCCTTTCACCGCATCCAATATCAGCATACTAGAACGCGTCCAACGAAAAGCAGCCAGATCTATTTTAAGGCGAAAATCTTTAATGGCTCACACTGGTTTGGTTATGAGAGACGCCGTAGTGGAGGGCTCCGGAAATTTCGACCACCTGGGGTTCTTTCACGTGCACTGACACCGCACAGTACACGGGCCTTTAGAATTTCTCCTACAAAGAAATGCAACCGCCGCAGCCGGGATCTAACCCGCGTCTTTCGGGTCAGCAGCCGAGCACCATAACCACTGAGCCACCGCGGCTCATAGTGTCGTCCGTTAACAAAGAATGTCAGACGCATTTAACTCGGGAACTAAAAAAATAGAAGAAAACCAATGACTCGTTCAGATAGAGGAGGACAAACTGAAACTGGAAGCCAAGTTTGATACTTGTAGATGAATTATTTAATTAATTATAGGCAAAAATGTCGAAATTTCGTCGAAATAGCGTGGACGCCGATATAGCCACGGGAACGATGAGACGTCACATCCACTGGAAGTCGTCACGGCATAGTGAAAATTTTCACAGAGTGGTCGGAAGAGCGTCAGATTTGTCACAAATTATATGGAAAAATTTGTAATTAACCGTAATTAACCCTCAAGATCCTCGAAAGAGGTATACCATGGGTATCGATTAGCCACGGGAACAGTGAGACGTCACATCCACCGGAAGTCATCACGGCATAGTGTCCTCGCCTTTCGCCTCTCAGCACTTTAGTTAAGGTGCGACCGTACGCCAGAACCGATCGGGCGCGAATTGCGGAGGCAGCATAACGGAAAGCGTAGCCCTGCTACCCAAGCAGCCCAAGGTCATCGGCCCAGTATTGGAAATGGATGATGGTTTCACTCTGGTCTTTTCCAGGACCGACCTCCCTTAACACATTTCCAATATTGGGCGGCCAATTACTGGCGCTGCATGGGGAGGTCTTTATTTGCCGTAGAAAGGCTTCGCATTCGCGGGCCTCATGCTCGTAAGGTCTTCTCCATTGTCCTTTCTGACGGCCAGCTCGGTCACGCTTTGCACAGGGACGTCCGGGACGACTAAGTCCGAAGTTCCAAAGAGCACCGATCGTGCCATCTGGCCCATCACGTTGTCGACGTCCCTGATGTTGGTCTCGTTGAACTCCTCGTTGTGCAGAGGGTCATAAGGGGACTCCCCCCGGTGGAAGAGGTACGTGTGTACCGCGTAAGCGCCACGCCAGTTAGGGTAGGCGTGCGGTTCGTACAACACACCGAGCATGTCCATGTCGACCTCTAGGCCGTAGTGCATGCGGTTGGCGAGATGCGGGTGCTTGTGGAACAGCCGAACGGTGGGGAGTTCGCCAGCGTTGAAGTACCAACGGGAATCGTTGAACCTGCACGAGGCATACGCTTCGCTCAAGTGTGTGCACTGTACCGCCGTCGTGTGTGGAATTTATACAGGGAGTTTCAAATTATTCAGTACAGATTTTACACCGCCGCAGTGGCTCAGTCGTTATGGCACTCGGCTGCTGACCCTGAAGACGTGGGTTCGATCCCTGCCGCGGTTGTCGAATTTCGATCGAGGCGAAATAGAGGCCCGCGTACTGTGCGACCTCAGTGCAAGTTAAGGAACCACAGGTGGTCGAAATTTCCGGAGACGCCCACTACGGCGTCCACCACAGCCTGAGTTGCTTTGGGACGTTGCACTCCAATAAACCAAGTACAGATTTTACCTTGCAAAACCGCGAATGTTACGTGTGTCCAGTCTGTGCAGGTTGATTATATTGCATGGCAGACATTATTTACTTAATTGAGTGCAACGGAAAGACAAGTATTTAGCTAAAATGAAGCGATAAAATCTTACATTTTTTGCTTTAAGGCACAAGATTATATTGAGAAATTCAAGGATTTTGACATAAAAGGCGAATAAAGTTTGTAAAATTTCTAAATCAGCATCGCGCTTCCAGATATGCAATGTAGAAATTATATGTTTGGCAGCCCGTTAAGTTGGCTTTCATGAAATTTTCATGAAATGGCGTTGCTTCACGCAGTATCACACGCGCTATCGCAACGGGAACCGCGTCAACAACATCCTCTCATATGCTTCCTATGGCATCAAGGCTACCCGAACTGAGGCCCTCATTGAGATATTAAGACGACAAGGAAAGGGAAGTGAGGGGCTCGTTATATATATCAAAGAAACCAGCAGTATGATTACTAGCTCAACGATGGCAATCGGTTCTAGCAGCTTTCATGCCACAGGAAGCTTAAGAGGGTTCTGACAGAGCGTCCACCCTCGCTGTTCGATGACGTTCCACGTCACACCAGCGGTCACTCAGGGCGTACTACGTCCGCCCCTTAAGGACGTGGGTGGCGCTGATGAACACTCTCAAGGTTAGGTCACTTGCAAACAAATATATTCCCAGAAGTAGAGGATCTGACAGCCGTCACCGTAGCTGAGGTGAAGCGGGAACAGCTATGCGGAGGTCTGTGCGATGTCGTTTCTCCAGTGCCAATGTACAGAGCCTTGTACGAGGGAGGCCACGGTGGGGACGTTTTGAAAGGAGTAAAAAGAATGCAATTACAGCCAGGAGCCAAAGAATGCAAGTACAGCCAGGAGCCAAAGCTTTCTTCTTCATGTTACACACAGAAAGACTATCAGTTAAAAGGATTTAGAGATAAGAGGTTTATTTTTACCGTGGGGTTCGCATTTCCTAATCTGCAAGTGTCCCGAAATAATTGACCATATGTTTCTTCACTTCTGAGAGGGGGTGTTTTTTGGGCATGTTTTGCAAGGAATAATTAGAAAAGAGATTCCGCTTCATCCATTCAGCATCAGATTTTGGTCATTGAAATTAAGGATGGTTTTCCCTTTGACCAAGTAATACCCTTGTCGGACGAGCAAGTTTAGTGACACTTTCACTAAGGTGGTGGTGGTGAAAACTTTTATTTTGTGAAAAAGAGTTTGGGAGCCACAGAGTGGCCCCGCTACATGGTCGGCGTCCCGTCCGGAACACCGCATGACGAGGCCCCGTCTCTCGCCCGTTTCACCAGAGCCCTTTGGGACTCAAGCGAGGAGCAGTTGAGGAGGGCAGTCTCCCATGCCTCTCTGGAAGGGGTAGGGGAAGGGGGGAGGTGGGGATTTTGAGTACATGCCCACACCATGTGGAAGATATCACAGGTCTCCCCACAGTGTGGGCATCGCCCATCCGTCTTAGGATCGTAATGTTTTATTATGTGCACTTCTCCAGAACGAGTGACACTTTCGGGGCGTGCTGCTACACGGAAAAATAAAGTGTCATTCGGAATTGATGGTGGCGACGATGGCTTTTCAAGTAAGGCACAAAAAATATTACTTTCCGCGCCTCAAAGCTTTAATGTACAGTTAATATACAGTAGATTCCAAACTGCAAGCAATTTTTTATGATTATCAAGAAGCTTTGTGCAATATTGACGGTTACAAAAAAGGCTTCGCAAGACGAGACAAGCCAGGAGCAGTACTTCACTTTTTGAAGCATCATGGCGACCCACGGCGATAACGTTTCTGCGCAGCTGACGCAATCTGATTGGCAAAAAGTGGTGGCGACGTACATGTGCATTCGAGCGCAGCATCTTTCCGAAGACCGAGTACTGCAGTTAGCCATCGACGAGCAAGCGAGCACAATAAGCGATCTCGAACAACAACTGCAGGTGAACGCATTCTGCATCGCCGCTGTCGCCGTTGGCTGCTCGGCCACAGTGCCGAGAGAACGATGGGCCTTCGAGAGAAACGAAAGGTGGTCTGAAGAGACATTGCCTAATCTGGGCGAATACCACTTCAAGCAATGCTTTCGTGTCTCGCAGAGGACCTTCAAATACTTGGTCGCGTCGTGCTGGCGTGAGTTGTCACGACAGGACACAAACATGCGGGCTGCAGTTTCAGTCGAGAAGAGTGTCGCCGTTGGTCTCTACCGTTTGGGTTCATCCGCAGAGGACAGAACCATCGCGCACCTATTCGCTCTTGGCCGATCCACTGTAAATGAAATTTACAGGGAATTTTTCAGGGTCCTCCTTGAGAATCTGGAGGCCAAATGGCTACGCATGGTGCGTCGTGACGAGATGGCGGAGCACATGCGACAGTTTTATGCTGTCCACGGCTTCCCGCACGCCGTCGGCGCCCTTGACGGCTGCCACTTCGCGGTATCGCCAACAAAGGAACACGCTGCCGACTACTTCAACTACAAGGGATGGTAAGTTTTTTTTCTTTTTGTAATAACTTTTCAATCAGCTGGGTTTCAAAATGAAAACAGTGAATCCCTGCTATGGGTCTTAGGCCAGATATTTCAGTTCTGGAAGAAAGCCTTACCTGTGCAGTCAATTTTCTAACATAGTTAGTTTATCGAAATTTCATCAAAATATGGAAGTTCTCTGCTACACTGAAGGAATTTAATTGTTACTGTATTTAGTTCCAAAAAAGATGTCTGTGCACAGTAAGCTTATTTTTCTGTGAATTCCACGCAGGCACAGTATCATCCTCCTGGCACTGGTTGACCACCGCTACCGCTTCCGGTACATAAACGTCGGAAGTCCAGGCAGGTGCCACGACGCCCATGTGTACGGCCGTTCGCGATTCCGCAAGGTGGTTGAAGGGGACCAGTTCCGTTCTCCTGTTGTGGTGATAGAGAACACGCCTGTGCAACCGGTAATATTGTGTGACCAGGCCTTTCCGCTGACAGCCAACTTGCTAAAGCCTTATGCGAATGCGGGAAAAGGCACACCTGAGGCAGCATTCAATTACAACCTGTCAAAATCTAGGAGGATTGTTGAAAATGCCTTTGGACGAGTGAAAGCTCGTTCACGTTTTGTCCTCAAAAGACTGGAATGCAAACTTGGAAATGCCAAGCAAGCAATCCGGGCTGCCTGCCTCCTACACAACATTTGTGAAACGTTTAAGGGCAGCATTGAGCAGCAGTGGGAGCAGGAAGTGTGTGCACAAGATGCTGCCTATGGGCAACCATCTCACATCACCACAGTGAGTGACGCACAAGGTGGAGCAGTACGAGATGCACTGGCCAGCTTTTTCTGGAAGCATGCGCAGCCCGCATCTTGAGGTGCTACTTGAAGTGTCATGTGCTCGCATTGTGCGCGACTGGAATGTAGTGTCACGTGATCGACTGTGCGTGTGTGATGATGCAATGCTGAGGGGGAGCGTTGCTCTCTTGTTAAGAAGGCAGCGAGGAGATCGCTCGTGTGTGAGTCTTCATCTGTACAGCCCAGCATGCCGAATAAGCATGTTGCTTAGTCGTTCTGCCTGCGCTTCGCTCACCGCGGCTACAACATAATTGGCAACGAGCATGGGATCCTGCTGGACTGCGTAAAACTCATCCTGGTGTTCGTGGAGAGCGTTCTGGCGAGGCACAGGGATGGCAATGCTCGGAAGTTTTTCGAGCAGTTCGTCGAGGACGGAGACGAGGACTTTGGGTCCTACATGGAAAGGTTCGAGCATTTCCTGAAGGCCTCAATGGTGAGCGACAACCTCAAGGTCTCGATGTTTATAACGGCGATAGGTAAGAAGGCTTACAAGACACTGAAGACTTTGCTAGGGCCTAGTTAGCCACAGGACAAGACTTATGCGGAACTCGTAGAAGTGCTGCGAAGTCATTTTGCACCGAAGCCCATGGTCATCACAGATTGATTCAAATTTAATCGGCAGTGCCAGCAAGAGGGAGAGTCCATAGCAGCATATGCAGTGGAGTTGAGGCGATTGGCAGCTTCATGCGAATTCGGGCAATCTTGATGAGGCTCTGCGAGACCGCTTTGTAGTGTGCCTCTGCAACAGTGCAACGCAAGCAGAGTTGTTGAAGAGAAGCAAGTTGACGTTTTCGGATGCTTGCGACATTGCGAAAAGCATCGAGCTAGCGCGGAAGGAAAGTCGGGAATTTCAACCGACGGGGCTCCAAGGTACAGTCGACGTCGTACGTCATAAGCCAGGCGGTGGGAAACGGCCACAGCAGCGTGCAACTTCATGCGGTGCAAGACTAGCAAGGGACCGAGCGTCTGAATCGCCGGACTGTTTGCGGAGTGGCTCAGCGCACGAAGCATCGAACTGCAAATTTTGCAAGTATCGCTGTCATGCCTGCAAGCGTTACGGACACTTGGCGAAAATGTGCAAGTTCAAGTCTAGACACTCGGCAAATTCGGTAGCTGAGGAGGAGGCGGATTGTGACCAAGTGTTGTTGTACAATGTCTATTCTTGTGCAGAACGCCCAGGGCATTATGAAATCTGCCTTAAGGTAGCCAAGAAGAATGTTAACAAGCAAATAGACAGGGGTGCATCTGTTTCCATTGTGCCAGAAACGCTATACAGAAAATTGTGGCCCAGTCTACCTAAAGAGCCTTGTCACATAAAGCTGAGGACATACGGTGGGTCGCCGCTAACAGTCACAGGGAAGTTGACGGTTCCAGTCGAACATAATGGTCAGTGCAAGCAACTTCCGCTCATTGTTGTTAAAACCCACAACAATAGCGACACTGCGTTGTTGGGACGAGACTGGCTGGAGGCTCTTAAGCTAGATTGGTCAAGTGTGCATGGTGTGTGTATAGACAAAGTTGCGGCGCTACTTGAGAAATATGTAAAAGTGTTCGAGCCCACTCTGGGGCTCACCAAATGTAATCCAATCAGGCTGGTTTTGAAGGAGGGGAGCAGCCCCGTATTTTGCAAGGCGCGACAGGTGCCATTTTCTTTGAGGGAAACCGTGTCACTTGAATTGTAGTCTCTTGTAAACAGAGTGTTAGTCCCTGTACAGAAAAGCGACGATGTCTCGGATTATGCACGTTTCTTTCAGTTGTTGATGAAGTGCCGTTGTCTGCTGTTGAAATTCAGAAGTGCACTCGAACTGACAGAGTATTGTTGAAAGTGCTGCTCTATAAGATGAGTGGTTGACCGGCACATGTCACGGATGGTGACCTAATGCCTTATTTCATTCGGCAACATGAGCTATCTGTAGATCAGCAGTGTGTTATGTGGGGAAATCGAGTGATTCCCAGCGAGAGTGTGACGGTGTATGTTGAGGATGTTGCGTGGGCGTTCCCGTGCTATCGCGCCGGGAGGCCGTGAGAAAGAAAGAGAGCCAGGCGACCGCTCCACTCCAGGACCAAACACAAAAGTGATTTATTACAAACCCCCTAACACAACACCATCACCAGGACGTGAAGGTCCCGCTGTAACAGGCAGTGGATCAGGTGCTGCTGCCTCTTGAGTTAGGGGGTGAGGCTGGAGAAGTGCTGGATCTGCTGCCCTCAGCACAAAGGGAACAAGGTGTCGACGATTCCACTGCAGAATCGTTCCTCGCTCCGTTTCGACGACGAAGGACCTTGGACGCTGTGCCTTGCTCAGAACTGTAGCACGCACCTGGTCAGGTCGAACCCAGACCTGCTCACCAGACTGATGTGATGGCAGATCCCTGACGCGATGATGTCGGTTGAAGTCCTTTGCAGTCCTTTTCTTGTAAGAATCATCTCTGAGGGCTACCTCCTCCCTTTTGGGCCAGTGTGGACGAAGCTTTTCATCTGGCTTTGGGACTCGAGTTCTCAGTTGCCTTCCCATTAGGAGCTGAGCCGGGCTGAAACCACTCACACCTGGTGTATCCCTATAGCTGAGAAGGGCCAAGTGAGGATCTTTTGCCTTACGGAAGGTATCTTTCACAGTCCGGATCATTCGCTCTGCCTCTCTGTTAGACTGTGGGTAATGGGGGCTACTGGTGATGTGGTCGAAACCATAAGATGCGGCGAGTACGGTAAATTCACGTGAAGAAAATGGCAGACCGTTGTCTGACTTAACCTGTTGCGGTATCCCATGACGGGCGAACAGGCTTTTGAGCGCCTCAATGACCACCGGAGCTGTTGTACTTTTCAGTGTCACCACCTCTGGGAACCGGGAGTAGTAGTCCACTACCATCAAGAAGGTTTGAGAATTGTGGTGAAAGAGGTCCATGCCCAGAACTTCCCAGGGACGACCAGGGAGATTTGTAGGAAGGAGTGGTTCCGCTGAATTCACTCGAGTAAGGCCGCACCTTTCACAGCTGGTCACGAGGGAGGTTATCTCCGCTGTTATGCCAGGCCACCACACAGATTCACGAGCGAGGGCCTTGGTGCGGCCGATGCCCTGATGTCCTTCATGCAGAAGCGTCAAGACTGCTGGCCTCATTGCTGCGGGGATCAAGAGGCCTTTGAGGAGAAGACCATCACAAACAGAAAGTTCATCCTTCACTGATTCATACTTTGAGACGTGAAGAGGTATCTTCGACTTCTTTGGCCAGCCGTGCTGGCAGAAAGAGATGAGCGTGGTGCATTCTCCATCAGAACTTTGGGCATACCTGATATCCTGCATGTTCAGAGGAAGCACATCTGGAGCAGAAGCCACGACTTCGGTAGCAAAAAGTTCCACTGTGTCTACTGGATGCACTTTGGGAGGAATGCGAGACAATGCATCCGCTGTAGCCAACAGTTTTCCGGGCACGTACATGTTCTGAAACTGGTAAGGCATTGTCTTAAGCCTGAGTCTTTGCACCCTCGGAGGAAGCACGTCAAGTTTCATTTTGCCAAGCAATCACACGAGAGGAAGGTGATCAGTTTCTACGGTAAAGGTGATGCCCCTGATGAACTCTTCGAACTTCTGGATGGCCCACGCTGTAGCCAAGGCCTCTTTTTCTGTTTGACTGTACCTTTGTTCTGTAGTCGTCATTGCCCTTGAGGCAAAGGCTACTGGCCTCTGCTCACCAGTCGATTGTGCTTGTAGCAGGACTGCTCAGAGTCCAAAAGAGCTGGCGTCGGCAGAGACTGTTGTGGCATACGATGGGTGGTACTTGGCCAGGCAGCGTTCAGACGTCAGAAGTTCCTTGACTTTTTTGAATGCAGCTTCCTGTTCATGCTGCCAAGTCCAACTAGCATTCTTATTGAGAAGGGTGCGTATCGGAGCAGTTATTTCCGAAATATGAGGCAAGAACCTGGCAAGATGATTTACCATCCCGAGTAAATGTCTGATACCTGCTACGTCTGTGGTAGGTGACATTGCATACACTGCATCGATCTTGCCTGGGTCTGCCCTATTGAAAAATCCGGTATCGCGGCAAACCGGATTTTACCGGAACATATCGGTTTCATACCGGTCCGGTATCACTCTCATACCGGCGAGACCCGTCCGGTTTGATGGCTATACCGGTTCATACCGGTCCGGTATCGATCCCAAACCGGACAGACCGCTCCGGTACGGAGCTCATACCGGACAGTCCATTCCCGGTTCGAAGCTCAAACTGGACAGACCAGTCCGGTACGGAGCTCAAACCGGACAGACTAGTCCGGTACGGAGCTCAAACCGGACATACCAGCCTGTATTCAGAGCGATATGTGCCGCGGTTTTGGTGCTTGGTCTGCAGATTGACTGTTGTACGCCAGCAGATATTTTTTAGGGGAAAGGTGGGGGCAGCGCGCGCATAAGTGCGATAATCAACACATACGCGGTTTTGTTGAAAGGGCTAGGAAAAGAAAAGGGCTAAGCGTGAGCTTCGCAGTGGCAAAACATGCAGTTTGTTCATGATTTGGTGATTTGAGGGCAACCGCCATATTGGCTTCCCGTGCAGCACCCTGACAAAGTCAAGGCGGCTGAGTGCGGGCACACGGCTAGTATATATCCGCCAGCAGCCTTCGTAAGTCCTGCGCAGATTACTCTGGATTTCACAGTGCAGAACTTCACGACTGGCTGATAAACATGGCGAGCCTCCGGTGACTGCGCCAGAGGCTCCAAAAGGTTTGTTACTGTCGCGTTCATTGCAGCAGCTGTTCGCTAGCGGCAGTCTGTAGCGACGCATCGATGAAGAAAGAAAATTCTTGGTTTTCGTGCAGGAATTCTTTGCACTTCTTCTTCGTCAAGTGATTGCCCATTAATAACGCAACTTGTCCAAGTGCCATACCGAGCGGCCCCACCCTTCACTTTATCAGGAAGGCATACTAATCACAAATCGCCCAGAACATTTCTATCGACGAACAAGATATCAACGGAGCCGGCAGCTTGCGGTGTTCCCTTAAGGGCGACGCTTCGTGCTAGCTAGAAGATACAGCGCTCGAGAGAACAAAATAAAAACAAAAACCACCTGTAGAAACCTTACGCGAGTAACCCGTCTTTACGCAAATTTTGTAAAGATTTTTTTTTTCTCTCATCACCGCCTTCTCTGCTTTTCCTGGGTCCGTCACAACAAAAAAAAACCTGCGCATTCCTGGTCTTTCTATCGGGCTTTGTTCCTTCCCCTTGGGCTCCTCTGTGTCTGTCAACCCACGACCGAACATTTTAAGCCGCCCTCCCGACCACGCTTCCCGCGACTTCCATGAAGTGGCGAGGAGGTTCCGATTCTACTTGTTCACTGTCCCCGGCCGCTTCGCGGTGACTTTTTGCAAAAATGCCCCCCCCCCCCCCCCCCCCCGCCTTTCCTGCGTTTGTTTGGAACAGGTTTTTACTTCTCTCCTGCGGCTGGGTTGAGCGTCAAGCGATGAAGGTAGCTGGGAAAACACGCTGGCACTCGCTCGTTGGCGTTGAATTTGTGTTATACAATTTTTTGCGACTTTCTTCGTGTTGCCTTGATCAATCCATGATCAAAGATGACATCGCCTTTCATGCGTACGTCCAGTGCAAATATGGTGGAACTCTATCATCCTTGTCTCAGTGATGAATGACTTCGCTCCGAAAGACGTGAGTGGTGAACATTTGACCGGTGGAGGCCGGTGGTGAACATTTGACCGGTGGAAGGCGGATTTTATGACGCGACGTCGTGCTGCTAGGACGTAAGTACGCATTTTAAATCACTTTGTTCTTTAAGTACTGCCTCCGTCTCGGTTATATGCTCGGCGTCAACAGAAACGTTCTAACTGTTCAGTGTCTTTTTAACTAAAACTTTGTAGACTGCACAGCGTAGAGGGACGAAATAGCGCAAAATTTTCTTTCAGTTACATACCGAAATTGCTTGTCCTTCATGATAGCACGGCTAAAATTAGTTTTATAGTTTGTATTATTTCTTTACAGAGGCACATGGTGTATACGTGCGAGAGCAATCATTGATAAGCGTCCTGAGGGGGAGCGGCTCAAGACCTTGAACAAACATCACGCATCGCAACAATGCTGCGGTATGTGCCGTAAATAATGGAGGATGACCACGCAAGCATCGCAATCGTCTGAGCAACCTGTTTACACGCCAACAATGTTACGACGCAGATTTGCAATACTGATTCAAATATGGAAGGCGGTAGGTGCATTCACGATACTGAGCATTGCCATGCTCAGGGCCTGGCGTCTTGAGACGCCTGGCTTGTCTGTGGCTTGTCTGGGCCCACGGGGGCCCGCAATTCAGAGCCCCGTTTGTGCTACTGTGGTATGCATTTGTTATTGCATACAGGTCCACCTCGGGAATGGAATTTTTATTCCTTCGGCAACGTGCGCAGCAGTTATGGTGGCACCCAAAGATTCGCGTTTCTGTAAAGACGCAGCCTTTGGACGACTCCACAACTCCTGGAAAGGGGCGTTACAGGGCAAGCTTGCCATCGGAACCTGAAGTCAGAAGCCTCCACAGTGGGCAGAAAGCCAATGACCCCTGAAAAGCTACAAGCCATTGGCCGTAAGTTGCATGTCACAGTGCTCAATGCATTATGTTGTGTGTCAGTGCGCAATTAAATGATAAGCTGGGGCAATATGTACTACCAACCATATTTTCTTTTCTGCTGGTGCTTTTGACTACTTCATTGGCCAGCACCCTGTAGAGACCCCAGCGCCGGTAGATCGTCGCAATGAGTTAAATTATTGCCTTAGTGAGCTGGTTCAAGACATGCGGAAAAAATAAACATCTTTTGGAGTTTTTGATGCATTGTAATATTCACCAAGCTACCAATACTTTGGTAAAAGGTGGGAGCAAAAAACACAATGGCACATCGACTGCAATGCGAGTTGCTGATAATCGCAGATTACCAGTTTCTGAGGCTCTGTATATTTCAGCATTTGGCATGTACACTTATGGCCCCAGTTTTTGGGCAGATTTAGTCCAAGTGGGATATATTTGAAGCATTTTATTCTGCCTTTGTCCTGTGATACAGGGCCCTCCTGTATAATACGGGCCTAGCCTGTTTAATACAGGACTGTCCTGTATTCCGGTATGAATTTTAAACCGGAACCGCATACCGGGTTATTGTACAGGATTTTCGATACTGGAGTATCCTGTACAAAACAGGAGAGTCCTGTATTATACAGGACTGTCCTGTTTTATACAGGATATTCCAGTAATCCGGTATCGCAAATCCTGTACAATAACCCGGTATGCGGTTCCGGTTTAAAATTCATACCGGATTTTTCAGTAGGGTGGCTTGATGCCTTGTGCTGAGACGACGACACCTAGGAAGGAGACCTCGGAGACCCCAAAACAAGACTTGTCTTTGTTCGAGGTGACACCTGCAATTGCAAGACGAGTCAACACTTGTTCAAGTCTTGCATCGTGTTCCTGCTTGGTACGTCCAAAAACAAGAATATCGTCAATAATGTTGACAACACCCTCCTGACCTTCAAGGATTCTGGCCATTTGCATTTGAAAATACTCCGGGGCAGAAGTGATGCCGAAGGGCAGTCGGCAAAAACAATAGCGACCGAAAGGTGTGATGAAAGTTGTCAATTCTTGCGAGTCTGCTGACAACTTGGTGGAAGCCTGCAGTTGCATCGAGCTTCGAAAAAACGGCTGCGTCACCGATGAGCCCAAGAACTTGTTCAACAGTAGGAAAAATGTGTCTTTCCCTGAGAACCACTTTGTTTAGTAGAGTCAGATCTGATCAAAGTCGAGTCAAAGTCTGATCCACATACAAACGATACTTTCCATCCTTTTTTGGTTTATCAATACGGCGAATGACGCCGTCGCTTTCGAGTTTTTCAAGTTATTGGCGAACAACTTCACGCAGCGGGATTGGCATCCGTCGAGGTGCACTGAGTGAGAACGGCACATCTTGTTTCAAGCGAATGGTGTATTCATCTCTGAGCGTGCATGAAGCGTTGGCTGAGGAGTGTTGACAGTACCCAAAAATTTCACACCTTCAAGAGCTTGGATGGCTGGTAGACCTAGTAAAGGTACTGAAAGTGCCTCAATGACGTAAAGACGCTGGGAGCTGGTCTTCCCTTGCCAAGATAGCTGTGCCAAATATGAGCCCCGTAGACGCAGAGGTTGGCCACCGGCCCTGTCAAAATAGCGTCTACCTTGGCGAGCTCAGCCGGGACTCCGGGGTAGTCACTTGGAACTGCGGAAACCTCGGCACCTGAGTCTGCTTTGGACTGAGTTGTGTAGTTGTCGACTGTGATATCCACATACTTGGCTTTAGCTGGCACCTCGAGAGCATGCATTTGGATAGCATTGAGTTTGGCCTGCCTCGACTTCCTGGAGCGGCAAACTTCCATGAGACTTCCATGAAGACCAACTTGCAGGGTTGCAGAAGTCGAACGCGTCTGGCGGCTGCAGAGTGAGGCCTAGCCACTGGGCCTGCTGGGCGCTTTCCAGGAGCATCTCTTTGCCGTTGACGGTCGTTGAGAGCTGCTTTTGAAACTGGTTTTTCATGCGGCTGTCACTTCTGACACCATGTTGCGTGGGTGTTCCCGTGCTGTCGTGCCGGGAGGCCGTGAGAAAGAAAAAGAGAGCCAGGCGACCACTCCGCTCCAGGACCAAACACCAAAGTGATTTATTGCAAACCCCCTAGCTGCGCTTCAGCTTCGAGGGCGGCACTATTAAGTTCATAGGTGGCGACCCCAACAGAGGAAATGAAGAGACTCTGAGCCCAATGGACTTGCTGGTGTTAAGTATGACATTAACCTAACCCTGCCGCTCGAGCAGTGAGACAAAGTGCGGGAACTGCTCAATCGCTACCATGGTGCCTTCACGTCCTTGCCACGCATCGGGCGGACGCATCTTGCGAAACATCGCATTATTACAGATGAAAATGTTCCGCCACTCCCACAGTCACCTTATCGAGTGTCTACCAAAGAACGTGAGGCTATTAGCACACAGGTGAAATAAATGCTCGCAAACGACGTTATTCGCTGCCAACACTAGGCTGTACTTGGTGGTCGTCCCCGTGTCCCTATGCAATGAAATTCTTCATGCCTGCCATGACGAACCCGCTTCTGGCCACCTTGTGTTTACTAGAACACTAGCCAGAATTCAAGAGAAGTACTACAGGCCTCGCCTGGGTCATGACGTTGCACACTACGTCCGCACTTGCCGGGATTGCCAGTGCCGTAAGGTCCCGCCCGTGAAGCCAGCCGGATTCCTCAAGCCCATTGAGCTACCTTCGCAAGCGTTTCAACAAGTCGGCATGGACTTGCTGAGAGCCCTTCCTACATCAGGCTCCGGAAAAAGGTGGATAATCATAGTCACCGATTATTCACTGGATAATCATGCCACTGATTACAGACTGCTTCCCTTCAGAGTAGCACTACTAGGCAGTAGTACCCATGTGCCTCCCGTGTTTCTGGCATGCTGTGCCTACTGCCATGCACAGCTTTGTATAAAGGCACTTTTTCATGTTCTTTTTGTCAGTTTTCTACATTCCATAAAAATACTCCTGAAATTCATCTCTTCATTCATTGTTGCAGTGATGTGCAGTATTGTTTTCTATCTAGAAATGTATTGTCGGATGGAACTCGAGAACAAGGTGGCTTTTCCCCATCAAAGGAGGACCCCCTTCCAGTGGCATCGGCCGATTCTCGTGACCCTGCTACCATGACAATGCACAGAGGGTACTATTTTAGACCATGGAGGGAAAGGACTAAACCCTTTCATGTGCCACTCCCTGCTTTGACATGCTAGCTGGGTCATGAGAATTGGCCAACGCCATTACCTGGAAGGGAGTCCATTGACGGGGAAAAGCCAATGCCTTCTTAAGTTGTATCCGGCTATAGTGGCGTGAAGCTGCGAGTTCAGCAGTGGAATAAACATCTCGAATGCTGTACCCCTTACAGCTGGCTACATTTATTTCAGAAGAGGCGAAATACGGGCTGGTTGGTACATGTTTGAAGAATTGGATAAAACAGCGCAACAGAAGACGAGGCAAGAGAAGGACAGCTGGTGTTTGTCTTTCTCTTGTCTCGTCTTCCGTTGCGATGTTTTATCCAATTCTTCACACATTTATTTTTTCAAAAGTTTTTCGAGAACATCAATCAGCCTGTCTTCCCGACTGGCAGCGCGTTCCTGAAGAGCCAGCTGGCGTTCCTTGAGTATTCTGTCTCGCTCGTTCCTGCTCCGTGGCACAACGTAGCTGCCGTTGCTCTTCAAGCAGCTGCTGCAGGATTGCTGTTTGTGCTGCCAGCCCCTTTGTTGTAGCTGGCCGCTGCCTCCTAGGTGGATTCGGCGAGCTCGCCGCCTCTGAGGGACTAGACGTGACACAGCCTGGAACTGAAGATGTTGCTGTCACAGCAGTGGTAGCAGATGATGCCCCTGATAAGGGCTCAGGGGTACCATCTGCTACCACTTCTGTGACAGCAACATCTTCAGTTTCAGGCTGTGTCACGTCTGGTCCCTCAGACCCCCTTTCACTCCCATCCAGCATGCTGGAGAAAATCTGAAAGGATACATATGTTCTGCGTTAAAGTAGCAGGGATGATTCTACATGCAGTTGCAGGGTACTGTAGTTTGAAAAAATTCAAGACAATGCAAAGTGCGGCATAATGGGATTTTTTCAGTACTGCATGCTGCTCCCTGTTGCTTCAAGTATGTGCTGCATTCAGTAAAATCGATCTCATAAACCATTTTGTGCACTTACTAGAAACAAAAACAGTCTCCATGACTACACACCTGTTCAGCGGTTTCATTCTCATTGCAGCTTGATTCTTCCATCAAGCTGCAATCATTAACTGGTAGGGAGCCCAGCAACCGGTGCAGGTCCCAGTAGTAGCGCCAGGTGATGTCCCCAGACCCAGTCGTCTTTCCACGACTGAGAAACCTGCAAAAACAAATGCATAAGCTGTGATCAACACTGCTTGACCTCATGGTCTTTACTGTAAATAAAGTGTTTCAAAAATATGAAAATGTCGCAAGGTAATGCATGGCCTGTCCTTCAATGACTATTAATGTCTGAAATGGGCATGGTGCAGCGTAATGGGCAAACAAGGGAATTAAGGAACATTTGCATGAGACAAACATGAGCACCGAGTGTCCAAAAGTTCCACGCAGCGAGCAAGTTACACAGGCGTATACAGGTGTATAATTTGACACACGTCCACCTTAAATGAGTTGTGCGTAAATAGCAGGCCTGAAGCACTTGTATTTGCAGCTCTCACTGGACACTGTATCAATTCAAAGCCGCAATCGATGTTGAATATGCCCGAGAGTGAATATGAGCATAGCAGAATACAGAAAATAACTGACAATAGTCTTTAGTTTGCACTTGCAGCGTGCTAGGTGTCATTACGGAAAATATTGCGGCGCAACGACGACAACGCAAGAAAAGGACAGCACATGTGGGAGTGTTGCATGCGTTGTCGCCGGTGTGCCGCAGTATTTTTTTCAGTCATGCACCAACTTGCCCCACAGGCCGTCATTGTACGGCATCATTGAGCACGCGGACAAGCTGGCTCAAAACCACACAAAGCGTACACGGAAGCGATGCAAATGCCAATTTACGAGAGCGCCCCAAACATATAACTCACCTATATTTATTGCCCATGTTTTCAATTTTTTTTTCACTTCCTTGGTGCCCTTCACGATGCCGGCTGCTTGCAGCTTTTCCGCGACGGCTGCATAAACTTTTGCATTGCGCTTCGTGCGCCGGAGGTCGCCCAGGCTATCCTCCCATAGCCTTATCAAGGCGTACGTCTCGGATTCGGACCAAGACGCCCGCTCTCTTCTAGTATCAGCCGCTGCGCAGAACTCCATGTTGCACACACACACACACACACACACACACACACACACACACACACACACACACACACACACACACACACACACACACACACACACACACACACACACACACACACACACACACACACACACACACACACACACACACACACACACACACACACACACACACACACACACACACACACACACACACACACACACACACACACACACACACACACACACACACACACACACACACACACACACACACACACACACACACACACACACACACACACACACACACACACACACACACACACACACACACACACACACACACACACACACACACACACACACACACACACACACACACACACACACACACACACACACACACACACACACACACACACACACACACACACACACACACACACACACACACACACACACACACACACACACACACACACACACACACACACACACACACACACACACACACACACACACACACACACACACACACACACACACACACACACACACACACACACACACACACACACACACACACACACACACACACACACACACACACACACACACACACACACACACACACACACACACACACACACACACACACACACACACACACACACACACACACACACACACACACACACACACACACACACACACACACACACACACACACACACACACACACACACACACACACACACACACACACACACACACACACACACACACACACACACACACACACACACACACACACACACACACACACACACACACACACACACACACACACACACACACACACACACACACACACACACACACACACACACACACACACACACACACACACACACACACACACACACACACACACACACACACACACACACACACACACACACACACACACACACACACACACACACACACACACACACACACACACACACACACACACACACACACACACACACACACACACACACACACACACACACACACACACACACACACACACACACACACACACACACACACACACACACACACACACACACACACACTGCACTAACAAAGAGCCTCCTTGGATTGCAAACACTGCAGTGTTGCACCGTCACAAGGGTCCCTAGAAATGTCACACCGAAACGGTTGCATGTGGTTGCTACGGTCGCCATGCTAGCCGCCATAGCCATACCGCTGCGGCTGCCTAAAAAATTATAGCAGCTGAAAACAAGAATGTCGGAATATGTGCAGTATATATTTTTAATGGCAACACAAATAAGTTTACATGAACATGAGGGCAAGAAAATTAGCTACGTTCAATAAAACGCCATTTTTATTGCCGACGTTTTATTCAAATTTCGAAACGCTGCTACCGAGGCTATACACTTAGCCCCTCGGGAAAAGTGATGTGAGTTCCCCAAACTCACTTCTTGCCGAGTGCGTTCAGCAGCGAGTGTCATTAAAGTTCATCGTGTGGCACGATGCGAATGACACTACAGGCGAGTGTCACTCGTTGAAAGTGTCACTAAAGTTGCTCGTCTGACAGGGGTATAATGCTCTGGGGCCTCCATAGTATATGACGCTGCAGAATGGCGGGATACTACTGTACGCGCGACCAGCCCGCACCTATTTTCTGAAGAATATACATATTTTGGAAGTGATGCAATTAAAAGCATGTGTACCCGATTGGCTACCAAGGATGGAAAATTTGAGGCTGTCGAGAGAATTTTAAACTTGACAAGGGCTGCCGGGAAGATCTGGTAGTTTGCTGGTCTCAAGATTTGGTTTCTGTAGTTTTTTTGAACTGTTTTCTCGAAGAAGGCAATAAAGAAAAAAAAAGTCCCGTCTACCAACCCGTAGCTGGGTTGGTAGACCAACGGGCGCGTAGCGCGGAGGTTCGGTTCCCTCCGGCTGCATGCAATATTTCTTCTGCTTTTCCAATCATTTATCTATAAGCGTTGCAATATTCACTAATACTCTTCATTGATCAATACCCCAAAAAAGTAAATAGAAAAAATTCCCCGCGTTCCTTCATTTCTGTGGCTGTTGGCTTCTCTCATATGTATAACGAGCCCCTCATTCCCCTTCCCTTGTCTGCTTAATTGCTTGACGAGGGTCTCGGTTCTGGCAGCTTTGATGCCATAGGAAGAATAAGAGGGTTCTCGCATAGCTTTTGCCCTCGCTATTCGATGACGTTCCACGTCACACCACTGGTAATACAGGACGTATTGCATCCGCCGCTATGGACAAGAGGGGCTCTGGCGAACACTGTCAAGGTTAGGTTAAACGTGAAAATAAATACCCCCGAAAGCAGATTAGACAGCCATCACTGTAGCTCAGTTGGTAGAGCACCGGATGCTTAATTCGGAGGCCGTGGGTTAGGATCCCACCGACGGCACGTGGTTGTTTTCTTTCGGCTTTCTAATCAATTATCTTTAAGCGATAAAATAATGGCTAAAAATTTCCAATGTTCAGCAACACAAATTAAAAAAAAAGTTCCCCTATGTTTCTTGGTTTCTTTGGCTGTTGGTTTCCTTGTTTGTATACCGAGACCCTCATTTCCCTTTCCTTGTCTGCTACATACCTTTAGAGCTCATGGACATGCCGCGAACAACTCCAGTGAATTATTGCCGTCCGTAAAAATTGAATCTTTGGCTTTTTGTTGATGCTTGTGCGGTAGCAAAAGCGGAATTTATCGGCGAGAATGCTGTTCTAGAATTTTTCCCGTCGTTTTGTTCGAACTCGTGACGTCCTTACTGAAAAGGCCTCCGCCATCAACGTTTTGATATTAGGGGTGGTGTAGTGCAGCTCCAAGATCTATGCGAAGAAAAAAAAAATGGTGTCGGCGCATGCATTTTAGTCGTGACATCGGCCGGTGATGGCGACACTTGTGTCTTAGTTGCCTTTCTTCTCTGGCCTATAAACGCTCCATTTCCGGTGAAAGTGGACTCGTCGTATTTATATAGGACGTGGCATCCTATCTGCAAAGGTCCAAAATTTACATTCGTCTGCAGTGTTCCTTTAGGAGTGGCAGAAGGGCTCCACAACACAACTAAAAAACAAACCCGGCTGGTTGGTTACTTTTGGCAAACACGGTCCATCTGTGCTGACCGCTGCCACTCTGGTTTTGCAGTGTTCGCGGCATAGCTAGAGAACTGTTAAACATAAACGCGATTGGTCCAGTGATCCTCAAATTATTGCGAGCGATGTTGGAAAAATCAGCCTTTCCTTATTAAACAAGCAGCAGAAGACGAGATATAACAGAGTGCTGTTGAGTTAGGTTGAGCCGTTCAACCTCAGCTCTCATACTTTTCTTAGTTACCCCATCAAACTTGCAACTCCATGAATTTCTTCCCATTTATTATCGCCGAAGTCCTCGGCCATAAGAACCCGAGTTGAGCTGTGAAGATTTAATGTTGGTGGTGGTTTAAGGTCCCACATTGCCTGAGGCTATGAGGGACGCCGTAGTGGAGGGCTCCGGAAATTTCGACCACCTGGGGTTCTTTAACGTGCACTGACATCGCACAGAGCACGGGTCTGTAGAACTTTGCCTCCATCAAAGTTTGACCGCAGCTCCTAGGATCTAATCCACGCCTTTCGGGTGAACAGCCGAGCTCCATAACCACTTAGCCACCGAGGCGGCACTGTGAAGGCAAAAACGATAGAGGGCGCTGATGAAACCGTATTGGAGTGATGCGAAATCATTGACGCCTCCTCGCCGCCTCTAGTTGCTCCTCTTTGCCTCCATGTAGATTGTAACGTAGCATCTGAGAATCGAACCACATAATTCACCTTAAACCATAGTTCATGCATATTAAGGCCGGAATACATGGAGAGTTTTTACCGCGGCGAGTCGTCGATTTTCGCCCGACGGCGCTGATTTGACGCCCGGCGTCGAGAAAAACGCCCGCCTCCGCCGATCAGGACCGGCTAGATTTTGACGCGCGGCGTCCGCTGAGACAGGAAGCGGCGGCTGAAGCGAGCCAATAGCAGCGCGGAAAGCCCGCTCTTCCGGTCCTCTGCCTGCCGCCGCCAACATGGCCGCCATGGCCGACGAGCTACGCGGGGTTTTTGGCACGGAAATGTTATTTTCGTAAAAATAAACGCTTCATCAGACTTGAAATGTCGCTTTTTTTGAATAACACGGCCGAATCTTGGATCGGAATTCCTGCGCTCCCTCCCTGAAGCGAATGTGTCGAAGAAAACCGCAGCCGCTGGTGTCCGCGGCTGAGCGGGCGTCCAAAGGTACGCGACGGCATGCATTCGAGCACGGAAATCTTTACGGATACTTAAGCGCGCGTGCTAAAATTTGTACAGAGGTGTCGAAGTGAAACTTTCCTGATTTTAACTGAATGGTTAGCGTCGCTGTTCTCACAGACCTGCTTGCACAGTGGTGTTTGCCACTTGTTGATCACATTTGGTTTCGCGTCGATGGATACGCGGCGGCGCGCCGCCGCTTCAACGCTCCATGTATCTCCAGCCGGGCGTCGCGCCGCCACGACGTTTTCTGCCGCGCGAATGTCGTCGAAAAAAACGTCGCATGTATCCCGGCCTTTACTCTATAATTAATTCGCATTTAGTTTAAAATTAATTCACTCGATTCACACATAATTCACGTAATTCAAATTTTGGCGCAATTAATCAGTTTAATTCACACTTAATTCGTAATATTCTCACAATTTATTTATTCTAATTCACCGTTAATTGATTCCAATTTATCATTAAGTAACAATATACTAACATTCAACCACCTTACTGTATTGTTATCTTACCTTAATTCACTCAAATGCACCTTAATTCACTCCAATGCACCTTAATTCAGCTTCATTGAAAGGGGCAGTAAAGAGAAATCTGAACTCGTCTTTTTGCCTCGGGAACTCATCCTACACGTTCCGACCATTCTTAGAAAATTCGATTTATTGCCCTGTGTGGCCGATTTCATTAATTAAATCGAATTAACATCCGGCTTCCGCCTTTATTTTTTTAATTCTCCCCGTATGGTGGGCGGAGTCGACGAACGCGTGGAGCGCCTTTAACCCAGTCCCGTGGCGGCTCTGCCATCGGCGGAGTAATACGTGGTAATCCGTAGAAGCAAATAGTCCGCGCGTATTTTTATTTCTTCGGGCTTATTTTGCGGCTATATTATCTGCGAATGAAACTATTTATTCACGGAAACCTAAAAAACAAAATAAAGCGAACACAAAGCCTCCACGGAGCTGGCTGAAAGGCACTCCACGCGCTGGTCGACTCCGCCAACCGTACGGGGAGAATTAAAAAGTAAAGGCGGGAGCCGGACGTTAATTTGATTTAATTAGGGGAATTGGCCACACAGGGCAATAAGTCGAAGTTTCTAAGAATGCTCGGAACGTGTAGATCGAGTTCTCGCGGCAAAAAGACCGAGTTCAGATTCCTCTTCAGTGCACCTTTAACACTGGCGTTTTGTAATTTGTTATTATTGACTAGATTTCGATTAACGCCAAAGCACCCATCGTTTCACCTCGGTAATCGTTTCGGACATTCAAATTTCGTGCCGCGCGTTGCCTCCGCTCACCTTTCTGGTCACGCGGGCCAATCACGTGGTAGGTCAGGTGGTGGTGTGGCGTGGTACGAAACTTCCGGCGATTCAAATTACGCGCCGCTCAAGAGCTTGCCAGTCCCTCTTTTGGTCACTTTCTTGGCTCTAATTAATTCACTAATGATTTGATTGGCACCACATTTTCTGCCCGGCATCCTCACATCACCACCTTTCGATTATATCCACTTTTTAGACGATATCTCTTTATAGTTTACCGCAACTGTTGCCGACACGTTTTGCGGACATGAAACCGCCGATACAGCTCAGTAATGCTTCCGCATTAATAAACAGAACAACAGTCTCCGAGTGCACTCTCAAGCCAGGACGTGAGTTAATACAGACGCACATCTGGCCTCTCCCACCTCAAGTTTACGGTGTAGCACTAGGTCATTATGACCTGTAAGGAACGCGTAGTCTGCCTTGCTGAATGCGATTGCCTGTCGCTCTCACCAAGAAAGAAAGTGCGGAAGGGTTCAGGGCACTATTAAAGGGGCTGCGAAACACTGCCTGGGGGGTTACCGGCTATACTTCAGGTGGGTTCTGTATGTCACACAGATGCTGACTTAAAAAGAATTACAGGAATCGATGCACACGAACGGGAGTTATTCAATGAAGAAATTTCAAGATACAAGCAAACAAAACGCTGCCCTCAACTCGATTTTGGCGGGGCTTCCCACTCCTATTTCGCTCTCCCAATGACGGCACCTGGCGCAACCAATCAAAACAGCCAGCCACAGCACGTGGCGGAAGTTTGCACTCCATGGTTGCCTGCTCTCTGTAACTAGTTCTTGCTGAGACTGGCAGCGTCGTTTCCATGCCAGAGCGCCCCTGGTGGTGTATTTTTATTTTAATTGCTTTGCAGGGCTTTTATCTAAAACAAACAAGTTGTATTTGTGGATCTAATATAAAACACAGGCAGGTGACAAAATGTGCCTCATTTATTCAAACAATTTTCAGTATATTTACTGTTTGTCCGATCATCAAGCTCGCGCCAGGTGATGTCATATCCGCTGCTAAAACCCGCCACTGTGTGGCGACACCATCAGAGCCATGAATTTGTTTTGGGGAGGACATTAAAATATTAAAAAACGGAAGATACACGGTATTACCGACGCTAATAGCACCATTATAACTGACTGTACGCGATCAACAAGCAAAACAGTAAACTAAGATTGTGTTTCCGGGCCCTTTAAGGATCCACTATAAATATTAAAGTTCATTTATATCGTTCTACTTGATAGCGAAATTACAATTTTCGGAACCTAGGTAAGACAACGAAATAAAATACAGGTATAGCCACCATATGCCATATCGAAAACTTAAGTATGATGGCGACTTTTTTTTTGTTGTCGTTGCACATCTCTGAGGCTAAAAGCACAGCAAAATTTGGACAACTCGTGGACTCTGCAATCAAGCACGGCGCGCTAGGCCACGGTAAACGGTTTCTAGTTTGCACGGCTGCCACCAGGTGCCGCCTAGCGCTCAACATTGAAGACCATCGCGGGAATTTCGAATAGCCGATACATCCTATTAGGTATATGTCGTGTCCGGTCGCTGTGTTGAATGCAGCGAAAGACGCACACGGTACTTTAAGACTTCGTTTATTTAAAGCCGATGAGGGTGCGACCAGCGTCGACCGAGGCAGGAGCCGAACTGGCCGCCCGAAGAAAGGAGGGAGCGGAGAAGCGTCCACGGGAGGGAGTGGCTTCCCAAAACAGGAGGAGGATGCGGGGGCGCACCATGGGGGGGCATCTGGCGACAGCGTGCGACGAGGGGCAAGTGGTCGTTAGGAGGAGGATGCGAGTGGTCGTTAGGAGGAGGATGCGAGTGGTCGTTAGGAGGAGGATGCGGGGGCGCACACACACAAAAGCAATAAGGGGGCACAACACTTCCTTCCCCCTTAGAAAGTTGCCTGGTATCGTGCAGGGGGTCGGCGCTCACGCGTGGAGGCGCGCTGGCTTTGTGCGCTCGGGGGAGAAACACTTGTAGGCTGGCTGTTGTTCGCTGTGTCTCCTAGGTCTGTCCTGGGCGAAGTCTCTTCTTCCGGGAAGAGGTGCCAGGCTATGTGGGAAGATGGTGCACGTGTTCTCTCCGCTGGCGGACAGCTCTCAGACGGCGTCGTAAATCTACGCAGCTGGTTGAGATGTCGGCGTGCTACTGTGCCATGTATGTTGACGAGCCAAGAGCGCAGGCCTATGCGTCTGACAATTGTAGCTTCCTCCCAGCGTGGCTTTTTCAGAAACTGTCGGGCGAGGACGCGCTGCCCCTCATTAAGCGTGCCGCAGCGCGGAATTGCTTTTTCTTCCCGGAACGTCTCTGCCTTTGGCTCGGGGAGGATGGCTGTGAGCTGGGTTCGCATTTCACGCTCGAACATCATTTTCGAGGGGGTCTCGCCTGTTGTGCTCTGAACCGTCGTGTGCTGCTTGAAGAGAAAGCGCGCAAGGCGGCGCTGCAGCGAGCCTGTCTGATCTCTTTCAAGGGCGCGTTTTAGCTCGGCTACGTAGCGCTCGGCTTGTCCGTTTGTCGCTGGGTGGTAGGGGGCCGATGTAACTGATGAGATCCCGTTGTCGCGATAAAACTTGAGGATCTCCGCAGACACAAACGGTGTTCCGTTGTCCGACACTACCTTGCGCGGCAGGCCGAACGTTGCAAATAGTGATCGGAGGTTGTCAATGACTGCTGCCGAAGTCGTCTGTCCCATTTGCCTTATCTCAAGCCACTTTGTGTAGGCATCTACGACCACAAGGAAAGTGCAGCCCTCAATTGGTCCTGCAAAATCAATGTGCAGTGTGTGCCATGGTGTGTCTGGCTTTTCCCATTCTGGGACAGGAGCTTTCGGCGGGGCGCTCCGGCTGCTCTGGCAAGGCTTGCATTCTCGCACCACTGTTTCGATGTCGTTGTCAATGCCAGGCCACCACATGTAGCTTCTGGCACACTTTTTCATTGCAACGATGCCCCGATGTCCGGCGTGGATGAGAGACATAGCTTGTGCGCGTAGTTCTCTCGGCATCACAACTCGGGACCCAAATATGATGCAGCCGCGATGGGTGCTCAACTCTGTAGCTCGCCTGCGGTAAGCGTCGAAGTTGTCCCCTTTGAGTTTATGCACGTTGCCTTGTTGAACAGCTGTGTAAACTAGCCGGAGAGCTGCGCACTTCTGCGTAGATGCTGCAACTGTGCCTGCTGTAAGCGGAGGTTCTGGCAGTGCTTCGAACATCAGAACGTCTCCTGGTGGAAATGGTTCGTCAACAGTTGCGTCTAGTGGCAGACGGCTTAGCGCATCGGCGTTTTGATGTTTACTCCCATTGCGGTAGACCAGAGCGTAGTCGTACGCTGAGAGTTTGATGCACCAACGTGTCATTCGCGGAGACAAAGTTGGTGGCATAGGCCTTTGTGGTCCCAGAATGCCCAATAGCGGTCGGTGATCGGTTATAAAGGTCACCTTCCGGCCGGCAATGTACTGGTGAAAATGTGTCGCCGCGTAGACGATGGCTAGCCCTTCTTTGTCAAGTTGCGCGTAGTTGCGTTCTGCTTGCGACAACGTACGTGAGGCGAAGGCGATGGGAGCTTCCCTTCCTTGCTCGTCAGTTTGCGATAGAACCGCGCCGACTCCGTACGGTGATGCGTCGCAAGCCAAAAGCAGAGGCTTCCCTTCGTCGTAGTGGCGGAGGACTGTACATCTTCGAATCAGGTCTTTCAGGGCATCGAATGACTGCTGATGGCGTGGCGACCATGTCCATGTCACATCTTTCCGAAGGAGTTGGTATAAGTCGTTGGCCACGGTAGCTCTTTGTTCCAAGAACCGGTCGTAGAACGTCAAGAGTCCGAGAAAAGCCTGTAGCTCCTGCTTGTTTGTTGGAGCTCGTGCTTCTGTGATCGCTCGCACTTTGTCCTCGGTAGGGTGAATGCCTTCCGCATCAATTCGGTGTCCCAGAAATTGCACCTCTGGCACCGCAAAACAGCACTTCGATTTGCTTATGCACAAATTAGCGTTTGCTAGCCTTTCGAGAACGAGCTCTAGGCGCACTGCATGCTCTTCAGTGGAAGTGCCACTGATGATGACATCGTCAAGGTAGACACAAACTCCTGGGATGCCCTGAAGCACTGTCTCCATGAATTTTTGAAATATGGCCGGGGCTGCAGCTACGCCAAAAGGCAGTCGCTTGACTTTGTACAAGCCTTTCAGTGTGTTAATTGCCAATAATTCAGCAGTTGACTCGCTCACCTTCAGCTGCTGATACGCCTGGGTGAGGTCCAATGTGCTGAAGACTCTTGCGCCACGTAGTACACTGAATACTTCTTCAGGTGTCGGTAGCGGGTAAGAGGACGCTTTAGTCGCAAGATTGACGGTGCTCCGGTAGTCTCCGCAGAGGCGTATGGTTCCGTTCTTCTTGCGAACTACGACAAGTGGTGTGGCCCATTCTGAATGCTGCGTCGGCTCGATGACACCTTGCTGCTCCAGTTTGTCCAACTCTTTTTCAACTGAATCTCGGAGAGCAAACGGCACCGGCCTGGCCTTCAGAAATTTGGGTTGCGCGTTGTCCAACAACTCCAGTGTGACCGGGGGCCCTTCGTTTCCTGGAATCTCTTCCGAGAATACTCTTTCGTATTTCTCTTGCAGTTGCTCAACCATGTTCTGGCTCGGCGTCTGGTGTATGCCGCATATCATCACGCCTAATGGAGAAAACCAGTTTCTCCCTAGAAGGCTTGATCCTGAGCCCTTCACAACAAGCAGAGGTAGCGTATGGGTCTGGCCGTTGTAGTTAACCTGCACGTTGGCAGAGCCCAATAGTGGCAGATTCTGTCCTGACCACGTTCGCAGGTGCGTGTCGTCTTGTTGCAGGGCTGGTGCGTCAGATGGCCATGAAGTTCGGAACGTGTCCTCACTGATCAGAGTACAGGTTGCGCCGGAGTCCACCTCGAACTTAATCAGCTGGTGATGTACGCTTACTTCTGTAAAAATCTTCGGTCGCGTGCCGAGATTCATGGTGTTCAGGTCGTACAACACAGATGGTGTTGCTGATGTTGTTCCATAGAGATCAGATAGCGGCGTATTCTCTGAGGCGTTGACGCTGTGATTAGGCTGGGAAGGTGACTTTATCTTGGCAAGTCTCCGTTTCGTAATGCATGCTCTTTCGATATGCCCTCGCTTGTGGCAAAAATTACACGTGGCTGACTGGAATCGACATCCCTGGGGGTTGTGTTGGTCGTCACACCGCCAGCAGCGTTGTGCCTTTTTGACCGATTTTACAACAACAGAAGGCTTGCGCACCTGGTTGCTTGTCTGGTGTACCGGCTCGGTGTTCCGGCGAATCCCTCTCTGCTGGTGACCGGCGCTCTCCGCTCGAACGGCGAAGTCGTAAGCTTTGCTGAATGTGAGGTCCTTCTCAGCGAACAGGCGCTGCTGCAGTGACTCGTCACTCAGTCCGCACACAAATCTGTCGCGTAACATCACGTCCAAGGGAAGCATGGTGGTGTTAGCAGAAGAAGCTGCGTCTCCCTCCTGCCCGGTAGCTGTTGTCGACAGCGTTCCAAAATTGCAGTCGGCAGCGAGCTTCTTGAGCGCGGCTACGTAGGCGCTCACAGTTTCTCCTCCCAGTTGATCTCGTCGTTGGAAGCGAGCCCGGCTGTAGACCTCGGATGGCCTTGGGTCGTAGTGCTTTTGCAGCGCTTTTACGATGTCGTCGTAAGACACTGCCGCTGGTGTGCTTGGCTGAATAAGGGCGCAGACAGTATCGTAGGTCTGCTCCCCGCACAGCGTCAGCAGGTTGGCCCTCTTCAAGGCTGGGTCTGTGATGTTGTTAGCTTCAAAGTAGAACTGAAGGCGTCCAACCCACGATGACCACGATGAGCCGTTGAACTCTGGTATCTGATTGGGAAACCCTCGCGTAGCCATGGCTTGTCAATAGCGTTGCGTAGCGCGGGTCGAATCCACTTTCTCGTCGCCACTGTCGTGTCCGGTCGCTGTGTTGAATGCAGCGAAAGACGCACACGGTACTTTAAGACTTCGTTTATTTAAAGCCGATGAGGGTGCGACCAGCGTCGACCGAGGCAGGAGCCGAACTGGCCGCCCGAAGAAAGGAGGGAGCGGAGAAGCGTCCACGGGAGGGGGTGGCTTCCCAAAACAGGAGGAGGATGCGGGGGCGCACCATGGGGGGGCATCTGGCGACAGCGTGCGACGAGGGGCAAGTGGTCGTTAGGAGGAGGATGCGAGTGGTCGTTAGGAGGAGGATGCGGGGGCGCACACACACAAAAGCAATAAGGGGACACAACAGTATATCAATGCCTTTGCAATTGTGGTTGTGAACGAGAATGGTGACCACATCGTCTCGGCGACAATCAAAACGAAATCCTCTGAAACGGCAGAAGAGGCGGCTATAGCCCTCGCCCTAGCGCATACCCAAGGGAGCATCATCTTCAGCGATTCCAAAATGGGTATCAATAATTTCGCTAAAGGGCGAATTACAAACACCTCCCTTAGAATCCTTAACGCAACCAAATTCTCACCAAATTATTCCGAATTGATATGGGTCCCAGCCTATTCGGGGAATCCGGGGAACGAGGCAGCCCACAATAAAGCCCGAGGTTTCGTCGACCGGGCAGTGGATGAGTCTGGCTCCCTGAATTTCACGAAGGACTCCATGATCACATATCATGATCTCACCAATCATTTTAAACTAGAGAGGAGAATTTTCCCCCCTCCAGACAAAAGACTTACTAAAGAACAAGAGGTTACGTGGCGTCGTCTACAGACGAGATCGATACGCACCCCATCACACCTCGCGCACATTTATCCAGATCTTTACAACCCAAACTGCAAACACTGTGGCCACCGTGCTACCTACGATCACATCATGTGGGACTGCAAAATAGAGCCACCTCCGGCTGATCTAGTTACAGCTCCTTCTCTCGAGCGGTGGGAGACCGTGCTGGCTAGCTCTGACCCCAGAACGCAAGTTTTGGCGGTGGAGTGGGCTGACAAAGTCGTCGAGGGCTATGTACTCTCGAGCACTTAACGCGACCTCTTGCCAAGCTCTTCCCGGCGAATAAAATGTTTTACAATCAATTCCTACGACCGCCGAAAAAATGGATGTGAGCGCAGGAGTCATGATATTGGTCATATCTAGCAGCTAGTAGGAAGAGTTCGTAGTGGTTATCGCTTTGTTCCTACATAATCGCTCAGGACTGATTAGTGCTTTAAATAATTTAATTACTGTTTAAAATATCCCCACTGTTTTATGGTGATCTCTACCAGCCGCCGACAGACGGTGCTGGTAGAGATCACCACCGAAAACTAGATCACTGGTAGAGATCACCGAAAAGTTGAGAAGGGGGGTGTTACGGTTTGCTTGCAGCCGCTCATCACAGACTCTTTTTCATTATTGAAGCAATGTGTTTGAATTGAATGACGCAAAAAATGTTTAATTGACGGCGCCAATTATCGTAAGAACGAAGGCTCCCTTTGCTGAAGGCAAGACACAAACATAGGCACAAGGAGCCCAATAATCGCATTTTACTAACAACGACAATTTGGATGATGCTATTCCCACTGAGTGCCCCCTTAAGATGCATTACAACTGCTATTTATCGCTTTAAGTGAGCGGTGCAAATTCTGTTTGCTAAAAAGAAAAATGGCATTGCTCAGCACGAAATACACTGCGAAAGCGTTTTTTTTTTTTGCAGTGTGAACACTACTGCCACGTAGGTGAAACCTCGACTAAGGTGTCCACTGATCCCGAAAACCATTTATGCCCGTCTTCAACTTTTTTTAATCGTCAGTGTCAGCGTAAGTCAGCGGCCTATGTTCCAGTGCCGTGTTTCTGAAGCAATGTTGTCAACAACAACGCGTATTGCACTATAGTCGGATACAAGTTATGTATGCAGTGAAGCTTCGGCCACAATCAGCCTCCTCGCACAGAATTCCTCCACAAAGAAAAGCTAGTCTGCTACCTAAACAAGAAGCTTATCCCAAGAAAGAAATTATGAGCGCTAGAATTTTGATACGTGGAATGTTTGGTACAGTCAAACATTAAAAGACTGATTTCGTTTACTGTTGCGATTGGCCAGCGGAGTAATACAGGGCGTTCAGTGTTAGCAGCTGCTGCTTTTTTTTTTCTTAAGTTGTGTCCTACTATAGTGCCGTGTTTCTGCCGTAGCGTTGTCCACGCCAACGCATGCAGCGCACATCACTTTCAGTACCGCCACGTAGCTCCAAGCGCGAATATTAGTTTCAAGGTAATATCAGTCGATGAAGAATACGACGTGCAATGCGCGGAGCGAGAGTGTAGCTGATATTTGTTTGATTTATTTTTGTTGCGGAAGCAACACTACGAGAGTAGCCGAGCCATTTCGCGGAGCTGACGAAAAGCCATAGTGCGCATGCGCGAGGAGCAGTGACGTCACGCGGCGCACAGCTGGCACGCCGCCGTCGTCGCTGGGCGGGTGACTCAGAGGTGCCGCCACTGCGCCCGCCAGTTGCGCATGCGCAGTAGCGGCGCATAGCTAACGTGCCGGGGCCTCCGCCGCTGCCGCGCGCTCTCCATCGCCTCTCTCTCTCTCTCCTCTTTGCTTTCGCAATCCTCCAGGTTTATCCAGAGCTAAACCACTGCCATTTATTTATTTATTTATTTATTTATTTATTTATTTATTTATTTACTTATTTATTTCACTAAACACGAAGGCACAAACATCGCAAGATCTTGCTCGTGGCTTAGCCATAGTATTAGTGCTTCGAATACAAGAAAGGAGGGTTTGTGGCATGCAGAACCAAACTGTACTCACTGGCGGTATGTTTCGAGGTATAGTTTGAGGAAGCGGGCATCTTTGTGAAAGATCATGAGGTTGTTGCCCAGGAATCCCCTGTGCGGAATGGCAAGCGTTGCCTCGTAGCGCAAGAATCGGCGCAAAGAGTTAACCACGAACACATCCCGGTCCAAGTAGATGCCCCCGTATTGCATCATGATGCGAATCCGGGCCACATCGGTCGAATGGTGGATCACCTGCATTACGACAGAACGACCAAAAAATTCAGGGGGCACTTTGGCTCTCTAGAGGGCTGCAAGGCGAAGAAAGCCTTTCCCGGCGCACTGCTTGGCATTGACTGCGAGACTGTTTGTGCTGTACTAGTGCTTTATTTGACTACACCCTACAACTACACACTTTGACTGCCGACTTTGACTGCTTCTTTAGCACGGCTCTCTCTCTGCTTCGATGAGCTCGGTTGTATCCATGGCTCAGTTCGCAGTAATGAGGTATGCAATGTGGTCACCCACGGACGCCTTACGCCCCCTGTCGGAGCGGATGACCACTATTTTATTAGTTGTCTGCCCCATAAGGGGGCGTTAGGCACCCGTGGGTGACCTCATTACTGCGAATCCGCGCACTCTGACGTCATAACCATTTCGACCAACCGAAAAGCTTGACTCCGCTGCTGACAACCTTCCGTCGACAACCTTCTGCCTACAACGATGAGGCATTAACGGCTTTCGCGTTAAAATCAGAAAACGTCCAATATAATCACACCAATCAGGGATGAAGGACCGACTGGGACATCTGTGCCGCAGCCCCGCTTACACACGCGTGTTACAGCGTTTACTGCGAGTTCCGCGTGGTCAGCGCGCCCCTGGATCGCACCACTCGGCAGCTAACATTGTACACTGCATTGTTAAGGTTTATTTTGCTTGGTGCGTGCGCGGAGAGGTCTCAGCTAAGACGTGCGAAAAATATACAGACTACTAAAAGTGCAAGAGCTGGGCCTAGTTGGTTGTACGTGATACATGGAACGCGCTATGCACTTTATTAACGAAAAGGAAACAAATTATACGACACACAAGGCGAACTGACAACAGCATGTTGTGCATGTCCGACCATTTCCAAGAATTTCGGACAAAAATTTTGACGATTGGAAAATTGTAAGATACTTTTACGGAAATGCTGAAGTTAATGGTGCATCCTTCTCACATGTCACAAAATTTTTCTTTCAAGCGTTTCCACGGATCGCATCGGAGAGTTAAGACTCCCATATAGAAAACCAATAGTTACCGCCTTTGACGATAGCAAAAACGTTGAATGACAAAAACTGCAAGACTGCCATTGGGTGACCTACGGGACTGTTATAGTGAAATCTTACATTACATGAAAAATTGCATTAAAAAAGGTTTTCCTGCTCAAATATGCTTTTGTCCAGAATTGTTGGGTATGTTCTTAAATAAAAAAATTGAATTTCGAAAAACTGTAGGGTACTCTTATGGAAACATTGAAGGTAATGGTTCATAGCCGCCGCAGTGGCTCGATTGTTATGGTACTCGGCTGCTGACTCGAAAGAAGCGGGTCGGATCCCGTCACGGCGGTCGCATTTCGATGCAGGCGAAATTCTAGAGGCCCGTGTACTGTGCGATGTCAGTGCACGTTAAAGAACCACTGATGGTCGAAATTATCTGGAGCCCTCCGCTACGGCGTCCCTCACAGCCTGAGTCGCTCTGGGACTTTAAGAACCATAATTCAAACCAAACATGGGTAATGGTCAATTTTTCCTATGCGTAGCAAAATCTTTTTTCTGAAGTTTTTCCATCTCTCGAATGGAGCAGTTAAGATGACCATTGGAAACCAATGAGGAACGCTTGTGACGATCGCCACAACGCTTTTATCAAAACAGTGCAAGCCTATCAATGGGTGATCAGCGGATATATAGATTGCTGTTGTGAAATCGTACAATATACCGGGAGTTTCAGGGAACACTTTCAAACATTCCTGAAAATATTGGGTTCAATAATGCAATAAATAGGTGTAGGATCATACTCTCCGCCTCGGCGGACATAACATGCTGCTAAATCCCTCTGATTATCCAGGTTATTAAAAAAATCCCCTAATTAACTTTTTGGTTGGTTGGTTTATGGGGTTTAACGTCCCAAAGCGACTAAGGCTATAAGAGACGCCGTAGTGGAGGGCTCCGGAAATTTCGACCACCTGGGGTTCTTTAACGTGCACTGACATCGCACAGTACACAGGCCTCGAATTTCTTCTCCAAAGAAATTCAGCCGCCGCGACCGGGATCGAACCCGCGTCTTTCGGGCCAGCAGCCGAGCACCATAGCCACTGAGCCACCGCGGCGGCTAATTAACTTTTTAATTATCGTAGCTGGTTGGTTAGTCCCAATTGGGAGTTCGATGCCGTGAACAAGACGATGACATATCAGTTTTTGAAACGAACAAAACTCAATTTATAGAAGCCTGCAGCGCGAAGAATTCAGACCCTTTTTTATCGCACGCGACCGAAACTGAGCGCACTAGGAGCGCGGAAGTATGGCGTCAGCGAAGCGCCCGCTGGTGATGTGTCCTAATGAATGCAGCGCCCAATTTGAAACGCGTGTGCTAACTTGCCTCGAATATCGGCGTTCAGCTTAGACCGCAGCCGGCGTTATCGTCTGCTTGGTCACTCAAAGTAAGGAAAATTATAGTCATCGTCTGCTACGCGGCCGTCGACTTCGAGAGCCCTAATGGGCGCATTTGCAGGCGTTTTTTGTGTGTGTGTGTGTGTGTGTGGGCTCGTCGCGCCACTTCTGGCATAGCTGTCCGACAGGCTCGTTCTTGTGCGTCATGGTGAATTCATTTTCTCACTAGGTTGATCATCTGTTTTCTTATAATCGCTACGCACTAGGAACCACGTCGGAAAAAGAAAAGCTTTGTCAGCGTGGCAAGGGGAGCTTGCGCGGCAGTGTGCTATCGGGCAGTTGTACTTGCGGTTGTGGTAGCGCGTGTTAGCTTCAGTTTCCCAGTAGAGCGCAGTCGTTCGCCTTTCAGGTGCTTGTCTTGGAGATGCGCGTGTGACAAGGCCATTGCAGTGCCGGTGTTTCAAATCCCTTGAATGTGTGGAAGTGCCGCCTAGGATTAAAACATCACGCCGCAATGTGTGCATTGTGGGAATAGCCGCGCCAGCGCAACCACAATAGTCAACTGCCGAGAGGGTGGACATTGTGATCGCTTATGCGAGCGTGCAAATGGACGTGGAGCTGGCATCCAGCCTATATATTGCTGCCCAAAATGCTGGTCGTCGTGTGCCGACTAGTCCCACGTTCGTGTTGATATTTAACCGATTTATGTCTACTGGATCTGTTCATGTTCAGAAAAGGAAGAGACCTGAGAGCGCAGCCGTCGATTTTTACATTGATGTCTACGCATACTATCGGGGATAAAAGTGGTATACTGCACGCGGTGGGAGCCGGAGCAGCGGAAAAGTGCATTTCAACGCCATGTGCAGGCGGCACCTCGGACCCAGATAGCCAATTTGCGATCTTTGTTATCAGCAGGCATGTTGCTTGACTCGTTTCAATGTTTCGTGCTTTTGCTCGCCAAAACAAGGTCAATTGAAATAGGTCGCGAAGCTGGAGCCTGAATGCGGTCCAAAACCAAGTGCTAGCGACATCAAATTAGTGGTGGAACTAACGCGCCAAAATGAAATGAGTGGACAAACACGACTAGAAGAGGAAAATAATTAGGATATATTTTGGGTTTCAAAAGCATTCGAAAACAATTGCAGTGATTCCTTTTTAAAATGTTTTAGTTGTGTGCATTTTGTTAGAAAGTATAGCGCTCGCTTTGTAAAAATTTTTATGACAGCGTTCGCTCAGAGCAGCGGCAATGGCAGCGGGACGATGCCAAGGTTGACGGTGCTCTGATGTCATACCCTTGTCATATCTTTTGACCATTCTGCTTGCTTTTATTTGAAACTCGATTCTGCTAGCCCTACTTTTTCCTCGTTGCTTGTTGCTCGAGTTCTTGGTGTGCATCGTTCGTGTACAGTTGCCGCTTTTCCCTTTTGCCAGCGCTTCTGTGTAGTTTCGTTCGGTTGGGTGCGGTTCTGTTGCTTTTGCCCCAAAAGGGCATCGTCTGTGGCCATGGGGCCCCCGTACGCAAAAAAGAGGTGTGCGGTTGCACGATGTGCGAGCGATAACCTGTCTGGCGGCGTCACATTTCATCGCTTCAGCGCTACACCTGCGACATTCAGCGCGACACCTGAGGCGAGGACGAAGGAAAAAGGCACAACGAGAACTGACTGCCTAAAAATAGCGTTGATGGTCGGCATTCGTCGCGCCTTCTTTCTTCGTTCTCGTGTCGGGTGTTGCGCTGAAGCGTCGCGGCGTTCAGCAGTTTATTTTTCCCGCCAAGCAGCACGTGACGCTGACGTCACGAATATGACGTCACTAAAACATGTGACTTCAACGTCGCGTTTTTGTTTTAATTATGACGTCACTTTTTAGTTGTCCACGCATTTGGAAGACGGCGCTGGCTGCGCACCATGAGCAGCCATGTTTTGAACGTATGGGCTTCTATGCAGCCTACGCTACCATAGTACATCTACCTTGGCCAAAATGCCGAGCGGCGCCGCAGCAGTCGCAATCTGGTGGCCCTCTTTTCATTTTGTGTCTTCTATTTTTCTCCGCGCGTTCTAGATATGGCTTGAGAACCGGGGCGGGCACCGTCATGATGCAATCAAATGCCCGCGCGCGCGTGGCTAACTTGTCGTGGAAACGGCGCACTTTTGAAACATTGGAACGAGCCAAGCGACATTCCTGCTGATAATAAAGGTCACGGATTGGCTGTGTGGGTCCGAGATGCCGCCTGTAGACGGCGTTGCAACGCAGTTTTCCGCTGCTCCGGCTCCCGCCGCGTGGAGTATACCACTTTTGTAACCGATAGTACGTTTGTCAGGCCAGAAGCAAGTATCAGTTTGGAGGTCACTATCAAAACACAGCTACCAGGCCTATCATATGTGCCTTCACGAGGAAGTGACACCGAATGACTTTCAGTAACGGCTCGATTTTTGCAACTGGTGTCTAATTAAATGTGATGGAGACTCGGAATTCCTGCACGAAGTGCTTTGGACGGACGAGGCCCAGGACGAGCCCAGGAACAACAGCGTGGCCTTCAAGATCGCCTGATTTGTGATCACTGGATACCTTCCTGTCGGGATACGTTAAGAACGAAGCTTTCAATACGGAGCCAGCGAACCTCTAAGACCTGATGGAGTGTATCAATATGCCAGTTGAAAAGATTCCGCGAGAGATGGTCCTTTCTCCTGTGAATTCCATCAAAGACCACATTCTACTGTGCATCGCAATGGATGGCAAGCATTTGCAACACGTGATGTGAAAACGGCTTCTTTTCATCCCATGTACTAGTTCTTTCCTGAAGAGTCCAAGTGGGGCTGCAACCAACTAAGTCCATAACAGGTACGAATTTCATTCATTCCTGTTTTGTGATACAACTAGAAAGTGCTAAACATCTGCGGACAAGGTTTCCTAATTAAGTACTAGCACTTCTTACAGCATCGTGGTGGAGTAGCGCAAAGGACGGGACACAAGAAACAAGGAAGGACGTACACAGGCGCTGTTTCCTTCCTTGTTGCTTGTGTCCCGTCCTTTGCGCTGCTCCACCACGATGCAACAGCACCAACTAGCCCAGCAACTTGCACTTCTTACAGCCCGGGACGTGTCTGATCCAGCACACGGCAACCGTTTTGAGCCAGCCGGTACGGAGCACCTTAGTGCTAAACTTGCAATGTTTTCGGTTAGAAGTGTAGCGCCCGGCGACGCTATAAAGCGCCGGCGCTGAGATCGGCGTTACAGCGCGCGCTAGAGGAAAATAAAGACGGACAGCGCGTGCTCGTGGCGCACGCCCGGCACGGGCAGTTCGGAACTAGAAGCCTGCCACGCTGGTCGTCTCTCTCTGGTGCTCCGCTGCGACCCCGCAAAACCCTCAACAGTGGTGACCTGGCGAACCGTGCCTTCTATCGCAGCGGCGTTCCAGCATGGCGTACTGGCAGCACCCAAGTTTCGACCCGCCGCTCCCGGCGTTCCGGCCTGCAGGCGTCGGCGGGTGGTTCGCCCAACTGGAGGCTGCGATGTACCTGAACGGCATCACCATCCAGCCGTTCAAACACGAAGTCCTTTGTGACATCCTCCCGGCCGACCTCCTGCGTCGGCTCACCTACTCTGCTTTCGGCGGCCGGCCATACGATGAGCTGCGTGCGGCCGTCTTGGCGGACTTCGGCGCCTACTACGTTCCGCCGCCGCTCTACGACGCAGCGGACCCGTTTTCGCCGCCGCCAGCCTCTGTCCCTGGACCGGCCTCGCTCGCGCCCACGCAGCCTTCATCAGAACCCGGCCCGCCTCAGCAGCCCCTCGCCGCATCGCCGCCACTCCCGTCCAGCGTCTCCAGCCCGGCTGTCTCTCTCGACGCCACACCAGGTGGGATCCGCACGAGCTTCGCCTCGCGTCCTTCTCCCACTACTATCGTACCCGCGTCTCTGGCCCTGCCTCTTTGCGCTTCAGTGGCGTTGTCGCCAGAGCCTCCTGCAGCCAAGGACGACTCTGCGGCAGCAGCCGTGCCGAGGCTTCCGGCATCTCCATCTACCTCGTCACTACCGCCAACAGCTCTGCAGGCCTCTTCTGTGAGGTTGAAGCCGTCGCCCGCTGATGCTAAAGAGCCCTCGACAACGACCAAGCCTGCTTGTCACACTCCCAGCCCCTCAGAAGGTCCGCAGAGCACTACTCGTCATCAGGAGCAGGATGAGAAAGCCAACCCGATGACAGCAGTAACAAGCACGGCGATCGCCTCCAGCCCCACTTTGCCTGAAACAGTTCCTGACCCAGTGTCAGCGCTTGCTCTCAAGCCCGACCATGCCCACACGCGCATCAGCACTGGCCAGTCGCTCCGGACGGCCACTCCCGCTTTACCCCAGCACCTGGAATTGCACCCAGCAACTTCCTCCGTCATCACCACAGCTGTCACCGTTGTCTCGTCGGTCACACCTGTGCCAACCCTAGTGGCCGGACCGCACTGCTCGCGCCCTACATCAGGGGCACCTGAGCCATGTAAGCCAGCCATTTCCACCTATTTGGACGACTTGAAGCTGGCGCTACAGCAGCGACACGACACCACGCTAAAGACCACATCTGTCCACGGAGCCGTTTCGACCGCTCCCTTGCTTGTGACGGCGTACTCTGTGTGCCAGCTTCCCGCCGACATCAGCTGCAACGGTCCAGCACCAATGACACTTGTGCCAGCGGGCAGCTCTACAGTCGGTGACGGCCCCACCATGGCCTCCATTGCTCTAATATGCTTTGTCAGCTCGGCACCCTGCATAATTCGCCCATTGCGCAGCAGCCAGGCTCGTCCACCTGAATCCGCGCCCTCCACCCGACGGCTCTTCCCGGACCCTGACATGAACTTACCGGACCCTCCCTCCATCGCGTGACCTCCATCTGTACCCCGTCGGCGCGTACATTTCGCCGTTCCGTCTAGGCGGGGGGCCCTGTAGCGCCCGGCGACGCTATAAAGCGCCGGCGCTGAGATCGGCGTTACAGCGCGCGCTAGAGGAAAATAAAGACGGACAGCGCGTGCTCGTGGCCACGCCCGGCACGGGCAGTTCGGAACTAGAAGCCTGCCACGCTGGTCGTCTCTCTCTGGTGCTCCGCTGCGACCTCCGCTAATACCTCAACAGAAGCTTTTCATCTACGCAGTCATTCTCATTTGCGTTTTTTTATCTTTTGTGACTACAGCTGGGAGGCACGATTTTTTCTTTTGTTTCTAAGATGCGTATTGTATCTGTACCGCTGTGAGCTGTGTAGGGACAGAGGCCTCGTCAGGAACCATTAGCCTTTAGCTTCTGTCCCTGCATCAGGCTCTGTGTTTCGTCTGATGCTGAAATAATGTCTGAAATAAATAAATAAATAAATTGTAGCCGTCAAGCCGATACCGCATAAAAGAAATAGACGCTTGACAGAAATATTACAATGCCTGTCGATATACCATCGCTCTTTAACGTTAAACGCTAATCTGCACACTGTCAGAGAAGAGTACATTTATTCCTTTCACGAAGCTAGTGACAAAAATAAAAAAGGTTAGAAAACTACGCATTTAACCAGACAGGCAGAGCGCCAGGTGCGCTTAACAGTGTTCCCAAAAGCGACGACCGCGTAGCAGACGATGATTATAATTTTCCTTAATTTTAGCGATGAAGCAGTCGATAACGCCGGCCGCGGTCTAAGCTGAGCGCCGAGGTTCTCTAGCGAAGGAATGTTAGCACACGCGTTTCTAATTGGGCGCTGCATTTTTACGACACGTCAGCAGAGGACGCTTCGCTTACAGTACACTTCCGGCGCTGCTCGATTGCTCAGTTTTGGTCACGTGCGGGAAAAAGCGTCGGAGTTCGTGCTGCAGGGCTCTAGAAATTTTTCTTCGTTTCAAAAACTGATATGACGTCATCTTGTTCATGGCACCAAGCTCCCATTTGTTACTAACCACCTAGCTCTGATAGTCAATTAGGGTTTTTTTGTAAATTACCTGGATAATTAGAGGGGCTTTGCAGCATATTGTGTCCGCCGGGTCAGACACTGTGATTCTATACCTATTTTTTTGCTGTATTGAATCCAATATTTTCAGGAATTTTTTAATCTGTTCGCTGAAACACCCGGTAAAAAAAAAAATGCGTTCATAAACTTCTTCCCGTTGATAAATGCTTTTGTCCGGAATTGTTGCGTATGAAAACGGAAGAGCTTCATCACGAATAAACAGTTGTCAGTTCACGCTTTGTTTCCTATCCGCCATCCAGCAAGTCCCCATGTTACTACGGCAGTAAAGTTTTTTTCCGTGCTCCAGAACGGGCAGTACAAAATTTACATCGCGCAGAAAACTACAGGACTTGACAGGATTCTATCAAGAGTGGGTATATATCAAGAAGGTCACATTCGGGAAATGCTAAATTCAGCAGTTTCGCTCAAAAATAAACGGACTTTCTTTAGAAAGTCTAGTTACCTTTCACATTAGAATCTTATGCCTTTCTCATGACTTTCTGGTGTTTTTCTAATGAATTCATAATGGCTTCCAAAAACGAATTGGTCACCGTGGTTCTAGTGTGTTCTTAGTGTATGTTCTTCTGATAAGTTGTTCTTGACTCTCCCAAAACCTGCCGGCCATTGCACAACCCGGTCCAAATATGGGGATCCGTATTGCGGGATAAGAGGCAAAATAAAAAAGTGAAGCAAAAACAAAACAGAAAAAAAGAAAAAAAAACACTGCAGACCTTCAACACTGCATCTTACCGGGCTAACCACTACATCACGCCACCCCACGTTTACTAGTCGAACTTATCTGGCGTGATATTTGTGTCCACAGTTCTTTCCTGTTCTTTCCATTGTGTGTAAATGTAGTAGCAGCATCTACGTGCTGGCACGGGAAAACAACGTTGTTCAGAAGGTCCTTTCAGGCCTGTTGGGAGTGCCAACGTATTCGGAGCCTCGACGTGCAGCGCATTAGCCGTATCAAACCACTTGGGAATATACAAGTCTCAGAACGACAGCTGTCCGCTTAACTGTCTTAGCGCTCCTAATCCTTGGTACAGACCACAGGGTTGAGCAAAACTGCGCTCCGGGGCATAAATTACTGGAATAATGCGCTGATAGCTTTGAAAGCTGCGAGCACTGAACTGAATGAGTGTGCGGCGGCGTAGCAACGGGCGAACTCCGAGGTCGTTGAACCGAAGGCCCGATGCTCCTGGCCGTGCTCATTTTAAAACTGATAGCGAACTTTTGAGGTAGAGCGTGGAAAGTTACTAGAACATTCTGGTGCAACGTCGAATGAGCTCCGCCTGGATGCGATCAATCGAGAGCTGGGCACGTTTTGCACCACAAAATCAAACGCTAATGCGGCGTGCCGGCTGCTTCGAAGAATCAACAAACAAACACTACAAAACATTCGCGGCATTGATATAGCGGCATGCCGGCAGCTTCGAAGAATGAAAAAACCAACAGTGCAAAAGATTCGCGGCAATATCGTCATTTGTGTCAGTATAATTTGAATGAAAGCGCTATCAAGCACCTTTCATGAAGCGCACCCCGCTAGTTTTGTTTATACTGTATAGCCTGTGACGGCATTTCATTAATGTAATCGGCGTCTGCCGTTGCTTTGGTGCATTTTTAGGCGTTAATTGAGAATGGAAGCATTAGTAGAAAAAGTGAGCCGGAGCAACTGCGCTTCTGTGAGGGCGAGCTAAAGACAACACATGTTCTTGGATCCTGGTTCGCGTTAGAAAGCTCTATCACAACATGCCTCATTGTTCAGTTGCATGTTTAGGAAGTAAAACACACTAAACTATTTAATGCGAGTCAAAGGCGGTATTCAGCACGAAAATATTTCTTTGCTTCACCTCGCGAGCTGGGGTGGTTGGAAACGGGAATTTTTCGTATTTACTTCAATCTTCCTCCCAAAGACTTCGCGCGGGAACTCGTAGGCCACGAAGGTGAAGTTGATGCCTTCTGTCCAGTTGACGAAGGGCCCCGTGAAGCCGCAGGGGCTACAGTGCACCATGATGGTGTCGGACCTGTGGTTGAGGTACATGGAGCGAAGGAACACGACGTCCATCATGCTGAGTTTGGTCTGATTGTACCTGCATCCCAAACGCATTGGATAGCGCAGTTACGCTTCATCTCTGCCGTCGAGAATGAATGGTCGCAGTTCTCTCAAGTGCTTTTTTATTTAGGTAATGATCCTGTCGTTCCTCGTTTCCTCTAATTCGAAGCAACACAAATAAAAGTGTGAGGAGAACGCCATTTTAATTATGTAACTTTCGAGTGCGCACGCTTCAGCTGTGCCGCCCAGAATGAATGGTCGCAATTGTCTCGAATGTTTTTTTATTTAGATAACGATCCTGTCGTTTCTCGTTTCCTCTACTTCGAAGCAACACAAATAAAAGTATGAGGAGAACGCCATTTTAATTATGTAACTTTCGAGTGCGCACGCATCTAAAGTTTCGGCTGCTGTTCATGCAGCTGTTCATACTTGCTCAGGCACGCAATGCGAGTTCAGGCACGGAACCTGTGACAAGCTGGGGATGGTACCCAGACGCTTTATAGTTGGCAAGCATTTAAAAATCTCTCTAGGAATACAGTGCAAGTTTCGGCTGGTTCCCTTTTCAAGCAACGTCGACAACGCGCTGACCATTCATAAGAGCGCTATTCCTCTAGGCGTGAAGCAAGGGAAACATGGAAACACCCCGAGGAGGTTATCCTGACTCTTTCAAGGGCCCTCTTTCTTCTCGACCCTTTCAGCGCATGCGCCGCCGGGAGGCGCAGCAGCCACGCCATCTAGGTCAGTGTCACTGTCTGTCTAGGACGTGAGTCAAAAAACCAGAGAGGTGTACGTCTCCAAAAACAATGTTTACTGCGACAATCACGATCAACTACAAAACTAAAAAAACAGAGGGTTACATCACATAGATAAACATGCAACAATCAGGCAGAGTTCCCACACGCAGGTGGTTTTAAGAACAACATCAAATAGTTCTAAATAGTCTTTTGAGTCCATGTAGCAATCGAATGAATGATAATGAAAACAGTCCAATCGGTACTTAAGGTGGATGAGGAATGTCGCTAGAGGAGACCTCGCCGGGGCCTGCGGTGCGTAGCCGAAGGAGCGTCACGACGGTCCGGGTCGTTGCCGGGGTGCGTCGGCCTGGGAGGGCAGCCTCAGAGCGTGTTTCCTTCACCGGCGTCAAAACTCGAGTCCCTTTGTCTACCCTCGGGGCGGCCGCCCGGAGGGGACGCCGTGGCATACCGACCTCCTCGCCCCGCGGGTGCGTTGCGCCCATGTATCTTCGCGGCCGTGGTTTCACACGCACTTGCGGTCCCCAAAGCCGCGCGCCCACGCCGTCTGGTTTTCTTCGGTCTCCGTGTAAACGATTATTGCTTCCGCGCAAACGCGCGCACTTTGCACCGTCTGCTTCGCTCTTTCCCCGTGGCTACGTCGGCTTCGTCCGCTGCGTGCCACAGTTTCTATCTTCTTTTCCTTTCTTGGCGGGGCGTCTCGCACTCACCCGTGACAAGTACCCCCCCACTTAAGAGTTTTCCTACGAAGGAAAACTGCTCACTCGCGTAATATGCACAAACACGCACACACAAAAGTCACAAGAAACCGCACAGTTCACACAGTATGCACACAAAGAACAGCAAAGCACGAACATATATAGATACTTCTTTCCTGCGGATATATATGCATGCTAAACACGCTGAAAGCCACCCTTAGTTCAGCCTACTAAGGAAGTCTGCTCCCAAGTTTTCTCTTCCTTTTATGTATTCGATATGGAACTCGTACTCCTGGAGTATTAAGCTCCATCTCATCAATCTTCCGTTCGACCATTTGGTTTTTGTCAAACACTGTAGGGGCTGGTGGTCTGTTTGCACCCTGAAATACGTTCCATACAGGTACAAATGAAACTTCTTTATTGCCCACACAAGTGCTAAACACTCCTTTTCTACAGTCGAGTAGTTTTGTTCGCATGCACTGAGCTTCTTGCTAGCATAGGCCACAGGGTGAAGTATTCCGTCTTCCTCCTGCATCAGCACTGCGCCTAGGGCTGTCCCTGATGCGTCTGTGCGTAAAACAAATTCTTTGTTTACATTAGGGGCCAGCAAGACGGGCGGTTGCGCCATTCTTTCTTTAAGCTTGTTGAATGCTTCCTGCTGTCGGTCACTCCAGTTTACTGTATTTGGTGCCCCTTTCTTTGTCGTCTCCACCAGTGGGAGAGCTATGTCTCCATAATGTGGAATGAATTCTCTGTAGAATCCAATTAATCCCAAAAAGGACTGCACCTGCTTTTTGGTTGTCGGCCTTGGTGCCGCCTGGGTTTTTTCTACAATATCTGGCTTCGTCGCTATCCGCCCCATCCCTATCTCGTGTCCTAGAAAGGATACCGATTCAAATCCGACCTCGCACTTTGTGGGCTTCACCCTCAGGTTCGCCTCACGAAGTCTCTCAAAAAGGGTTTCAAGCGCCATCAAATGTTCCTCCCAAGTGTCGCTTTTCCGACTTTTCTTTTGGGTATCGTTCTTTGGCATATGTCACAAGATTTGACATATCGCTTCACGTCGCTTTGGACGCCTGGCCAGTAGAATTCTTCAGTGATTCTGTTTACCATGTTCTTCGCTCCTTGGTGGCCAGCCATAATCGAACCGTGGCCTAGACACATGACAGCTGGTCGCAATTCTTTGGGTATCACTAGCTGCAGCGCTTCTCTTCCTGAGGTGAAATGACAGTTTCTGTACAAAAGGCCGTCTCGTAGGAGAAACTGAAATGTCGTTCGGCATTTCTTTCTTTTTAGAATTTCTCCAACCTTTTTGAAACAGTCCTCCAGTGAAGAGTCGTCTCTTTGCCCCTGCGCTACACTCTCGGGAGTCACCTTCAGCAGCTCCGCCGCAGGTACCTTCAGTTTAGATGTCTTTCCCTGCGCTGCTTTTCCTGCTCTGGTCTGTACAGCTGACGAAATCATCGGTGTTTCGTCCCTTTTTTCTTCCGCGGGCTCCAAACTGCCATTTCCCTCGAGCGAAACTTCGTACGCGCGGGTCTTTACAAGTGTTTCCTCTTCACTTCTCTCCCTCAGGCCTGGGTCTTGTTCCGCACTGGGGGTCCAGTTGGCATCTGGGTCGTCAACCTTTCTTACGCTCTTGATATTCCCTAGCACTAAGTCGTACAGCGGTTCGTCTAAGCATTTTGCTACCACAGGTCCCGAATAGTATGGAGTAGAAATGCAAATAATTGCCTCCGGAAGGTAGCGAACCGTGCTGTCCACCAGTAGGACTGACGCCAACTGACCGGTAAGCTCCTCCTCTTCAACTAGGCTCCTTCTCACCAGGACAGTATTTGTGCCACTGTCTCTCAAAACGGTGATGCGCTGTCCATGAATTTCGCCCTCGACTACTGGCATCGGCAACTCTCTGACAGCTTCGTGCTTAGCTGTTTTAGTTTCCGGCATCTCCCGCTCGGCCTTTGCGTCCGTCTTACGGGCTTCCTCGGCGCCTGTGTCATCTTGTCTCGGATGCACGATACATGCGGCCTTCTCCTGAGTTCGAAATCTGCATTCTTCTGTTCGATGGCCTCTTTTGTTGCAATTTTGGCAGATTAACTGTGTCTGCCCTCTGTTTCCTCCAGACCTACAGTCCGCGGCGCGGTGTCCAATACGATTGCACAGGAAACACCTCGGGGACTGCTTGAATGTGCCACTTTGCACTCCTCGCTTTACTGCGTCTGCATCGGAACTTCTGCCGACGTCTTCTTTAACCTTGCTTAGGTTTCTATGGCCTTGGGCTTCCATGAACTGGTCTGCGTACTCTGTCAATTCTTCCACTTTCTTCAACTTCCTCTCTTTTAGAAATACGGCCAGCCTTCGGTGACAGCAGAACAAAAGGTGCTCTGCCACCATGAGGTCTTTCACCCCTTCGTACGATTTTTCTACCTCGGCCATTTCCAGCCACCGTTCAAAGTAGTTCGACAATCTCGATGCGAACTGCTTGGCTGTTTCCGCATCGTTAGGTTTGCTACCTCGAAACCTTTCACGAAAACCTTCTGCGGTTAAGCGGAACCTCTGCAGAAGTGTCTTCTTCACCTTATCATAGTCTGTCGACTCTGATGCGGGCATTCTCCCAAAAACTGTTAAGGCCTCTCCTACCAAACAAAGGCTCAAGGCTGTTGCCCACTCGCTCTTATCCCATCCTTGTCCTACTGCTATTCTCTCAAAGCGATGCAAATAGGCATCCAAATCGTCACGCTTATCGTCAAAAGGAGCCATCAGCTTTCTTGGACAAACAGCTGTTGGGCGTGGAGCCACAGTACCTGACGAAAATCCTGCCGCCTCTGGCATCGCTTCCACGCTAGTGTTAGCAAGGCGTAACTTGAGCTCAAGCACTTCTTTCTCCTGTGTCATTCTCTTTTCTTCTAGTTCTGCCATCCGCTTAGCTCTCTCTTTTGCTTCAAGTGCCTGCTTTTGCGCCGACTCTCTTTCCTCTTTGTATCTCGTTTTCTCCTCCTCATAAAGAGCTATCGTTTCCTCTTTCGTGAACCCGAGCTTTTCGGCTCTCAACATAAGCTTGTGGAGGTCCATCTCTCTGGCTTTAGCACGAACACAAGCGTGTTGACATTAACGTTAAGACAGAATGACAAAAGTGGATCCTGGCAGGCTCGCCATTAATTTTATGTCACTGTCTGTCTAGGACGTGAGTCAAAAAACCAGAGAGGTGTACGTCTCCAAAAACAATGTTTACTGCGACAATCACGATCAACTACAAAACTAAAAAAACAGAGGGTTACATCACATAGATAAACATGCAACAATCAGGCAGAGTTCCCACACGCAGGTGGTTTTAAGAACAACATCAAATAGTTCTAATTAGTCTTTTGAGTCCATGTAGCAATCGAATGAATGATAATGAAAACAGTCCAATCGGTACTTAAGGTGGATGAGGAATGTCGCTAGAGGAGACCTCGCCGGGGCCTGCGGTGCGTAGCCGAAGGAGCGTCACGACGGTCCGGGTCGTTGCCGGGGTGCGTCGGCCTGGGAGGGCAGCCTCAGAGCGTGTTTCCTTCACCGGCGTCAAAACTCGAGTCCCTTTGTCTACCCTCGGGGCGGCCGCACGGAGGGGACGCCGTGGCATACCGACCTCCTCGCCCCGCGGGTGCGTTGCGCCCATGTATCTTCGCGGCCGTGGTTTCACACGCACTTGCGGTCCCCAAAGCCGCGCGCCCACGCCGTCTGGTTTTCTTCGGTCTCCGTGTAAACGATTATTGCTTCCGCGCAAACGCGCGCACTTTGCACCGTCTGCTTCGCTCTTTCCCCGTGGCTACGTCGGCTTCGTCCGCTGCGTGCCACAGTTTCTATCTTCTTTTCCTTTCTTGGCGGGGCGTCTCGCACTCAGCCGTGACAGTCAGCTACAACGCAGTCTGTGGCCGTAGCACAAGACGGCTCCCAGAACCACGTGACTTCCGTGACGCTTTTAATCCGGGCATTTTCATTCGGCGCGGTCCTCCTTTTGCTCCCCACGTTCCCGTGATCGCTGTACACGCGTTCTTTTCGCCCCTCTCCCTTACCGGATGGTTGGTTACTCTACTAGGCTACTCCTACGCCCTCGTGAAAGGGATTCACCAGAGCTTGTTAGTGGGACAAGAAAATTCAAACAGCGCTAGACAACAGGACCGCCGTGGAACTTGTCACCGTGGAACACCAACTCGCCCAATCTGCTGTCCTTCTTATTAGTGGGGCCTATGAAAGCTAGTGGCACTAACACAACAGGCATCTTTCAAGTGCCCTAACTCTAATTCGGATCACCCCAACTTTCTGCAGCGTTTCGCACCCGCCTCCAGCCGAGGCTCAAATTCGCATTACAAAAAGCATAAATGCATGTTAATTGTCCTTCAATCGCAATTCTGATTTCCGAAGCCGCCACAGCCTATAATTTGGCCTGTGAGTGTTCTGGGCTCATGTAACTGACAAGTATAGATGAGTGCTTCAAAATCCCTGCAATTGGTGCACACATTGCCCGGTCCCAAATCACGCTTTGGTGTCTCAAGAAGCAGCTAATTCCTACGTAGCATCTAGGACAAGCACTTACCACTCTTCAGAGGTTGAATATCATCGGCTGTAAAAAATCCTGAATTTGACTGAACTGATGCATCGGTCACTACGCTGTGAAGAAATCTACATGGTGTTTCGCCTAAGACTGTACAAAATTTTAGAAACAGCTTTTTGAGTAAGATCACTTTTTTGGACTTAGTGTTGTCCACGGGTTGGTACATTAGAATATAGCTAAGTTGTACTAAGTAGCAGGATGGTTAACTAGAATTGAATGATGAACTTCTTAACTGTTACTGTTAGGAGGCTTATTTATTGAGGGGCGTGTTGCCGATCGGGAATAATATCCATATCAGTTTTTAGAATTTTAATTTTTAGAAAACCACGACAGTTCGTAGATTTAAGTATGTCCCGGAGAAATTTTCCTCAGATTCTTTACGGACTAGATATTTCGACTAAACCTTCCTGTAGATATTTCTTTGTCTTTTCTTAGTCTATAGACTGTCTCTAGAGAAACATCTACGAAAAGTGTATGACCATAAATCTATAGATCATCTGCGCACTGTTGTTTAGGGTTTTGTTTATGGGGTTTAACGTCCCGAAGCGACTCAGGCTATGAGACACGCCGTAGGGAAGGGCTCCGGAAATTTCGACCACCTGGGGTTCTTTAACATGCACTGACATCGCACTCTAGAATTTCGCCTCCATAGAAATTCAACCACCGCGGCCGGGATCGAACCCGCGTCTGTCGTGTCAGCAGCCGAGCACCATAACCACTGAGCCACCGCGGCGGCGTTCTCTAGTGTTTGTTTATAGAGAGAGACTATAGACTTTATAGATATAATTTATGAACACTCTACAGACTGTGTAAATAAATTTTTGCAAGGTATGGGACAATGATTTTCGATACACCTTTAGTTGTTCTTAGCGCCTAACAAAGGTTCCTACCTGACAATATGTATGACATTCGGCACAATGTCTTCTTGGTATCTAGTCGATCCGTCGGCGTCGTAGAAGCTCCTCGGACGACTCTCACGTACGTCTGGTGGCTCCATCCATGACCCCCGCGTTCTCGGCCCGTAGAGCGTCGCGAAGACAACGCACACGTTGATGGAAAAGCAGAATGCAAAGAAGAAGTCTACCAGAAGCTGCCTGTGTAAATGCAAGCCAGTCCACACCTTCAAACACGGTCCCATGTAGAACTCCACTGATAACAGTACTGTGCATGCACTGAGAGATAGGAATACAACTGAGATCATAGGAATGAGGAGAGAGGAGGACCTTCTCCCCTTCTGTAACTAAGCACGTAGGCAAGGAGAGAAGATGCGAAATATCAATGATGTTAGGAGGAAGTGTCATGATACAAAGAGCTGCACACATGATTCTCTAAGGTGGTTGTGGTTTACTGCACTGTAATTGAGAGAAACCCTCAGAGTGAAGTAGGTTTTCGTTAGGGTGTAGTCAGTCAACAGTATGGTTGTAATTAAAATTTGTTGCAAGTTTTTATCCACTATCCTGTTGCAATACATCGGCGCAGCAGGATGTTCTGTAATTAAGTGACTAAATAAAATGGGATTCCCTGTAAATACAGTCAACTAACACAGTTCCCGCTCCGATTTACAATGCGACAGCATTTAGCTTGTCTTGCAAAAACCGACTGGTTTCTCCGTAACGAAATTCCCTGATTGGTCGAGAGGGTCGTTGCGCCATTAGCGCCGCCAAATGCGAAAATCTAAGGACTAGAATATTAGAGTACCTTCACTCGATTATCTTATGCGATTAACTAACACCACCCACTCTTATACCTTGAATCACCCACTAATCCGAACTAACTCACATTAAACCACCTACCAATCTCCACTAATCTATATTTACCCGTCGACTAATCCCCACTAATCCACATTTACCCGTATACTAGTCCACCTTCATCAATTTTCTGGAGTGGCTCAACTTCGAAATTTCGGGCGTGCTTTGGAATATTGGGAAGTGGGCCAAATTCAAAATTTTATCGCATTTTCTTTCTTATGAATGTGCTTAAGCAGGTCCCACGTTTTTTGATAAATTCGGCCTTACATTCTCATCTGCTATCCGTCCCAGTTAGTTAACGAGTGTCCCGGACAGGCAGCGGCGAGGGGTTTGATTCGCGGATGAGGCTGAGTTTTTTATTAGCTCCGCAAAGGCCCTTAGTTGAGTAGTACGTGCTCTTTTTTACTGGGCTTTATTACTGGCTTCCAACAAAGCTTTTTTTCCTTCTCATCCTCCTTCGTACTTGCTTGGCTCTGCTCAGACAGATGGCAGTCACTAATTCTTTCTAAATTACATCTGCTAAACCTTGAGGTCTCCTAAATACATCAGTAGATTACAGTCGCCCTCGCCCTGGAATCTACGAGCTGCACTGGTCTGTTCAGTTGGAATAGCGACGCTCCCAGACAGGGTATGGTGCAGGCATTGATTCAAGAGGAAGGCGGATATTTATTCTGCTGCAAACTTTCCGAGAAAGCTTTACAGATTTCCTATGCAGCTGTTTGGTTCCTCTGAGATCGGTACCAGTGAGTAATTACTCTGTCATTTATTTCTGAATTATTGCCTCACCAGTCGCATTGTCATATCATGCACTGAATGCCTCCACTACATTTTATCTAACGAGGTGGTTGATACGCCATATATTAAGTAAACGTGCTGTTGGAACAATAATGTGACATCTTTTATTTCGCTCACATAATGAATCTCAGAAGTGCAATGTGAAACAGACTGTAACCAGTGAATGATTCTCGCACGTTGCACACTCCAACCTTGGGACCCCACGACAAAGATTTCATGCAGGAAATTATGGTTTGGTTTAAGGGGGTTTAAAGTCCCAAAGCGACTCAGGCTATGAGGGACGCCGTAGTAAAGGGCTCTGGAAATTTCGACCACCTGGGGTTCTTTAACGTGCACTGCATCGCACAGTACAGGGGCCTCTACAATTTCGCCTCCATCGAAATTCGACCGCCGCGGTCGGGATCGAACCCGCGTTTTCCGGGTCAGCAGCCGAGCGCCGTAACCACTCAGCCACCGCGGCGGAAATTTATTAAAGAACTGTTTTTGTTTGGAACACTTTTTACCGTCCGATGCTGACAGAACGCATGCCATCGCCTCATCTCGACCTCAAACTTCGAGCCCAACATATGTGTTCAAAATGCTCAAAGGACGATCCTCGAACCACTCTGCAACGCGATGACACGCGATTTGTGCTGAAAATTTTCATTACAAGCGCTCTATTGAGCGTTGTTTCGCTCCTGAGAACAACACATTCGCACGACTGGCGACAAACAATAGTGCGAATTCAGCAGGCGCATAGAGAGAGTTGAGTATTCACTCACCATTCTGTCTGTTTTCCCTCTGAGTACTCTACAGCATCAAGAGATTTCAAAGGGGGGTTCAGTTGTTTGGTGTCGGACGCAGTATTGCGCTCCTGTTCCATGGCTTGCCGTCTTCGTTTTCTTCTCACAAGGATGCTCTCGTAGCAGGTAAAGCACGAGGGATTTGGTGCTTCTTTTTTGTTTGTAGCAGGTAAAGCACGAGGGATTTGGTGCTTCTTTTTTGTTTGTTTTTTTTCTGCATAGATGGCAGGTGCTAACGTGATAGATTACTGTAAGGACGAGCAGAGGTCGAAAGTTAGCACAGTGCTAGAAAACAATGCCCCCCAAAACTCACGGTCACATTCAGCGTAATAAAATATTCTAATAGGTAAGAATAACTTCGTATACATTGTGAATATCAAACACCGCAAGCTTTAGAGGCTTCTCAGCAAAAAGTCGTTTATGAGAGCAATCTTATTTGCCAAATTAGTTAATATTGCTAGTATATTTACGCATAACTGTAGCCCGCTCTCTGGTGCGCACACGGAGTCCCTCAAAATGCGTTTTCGTGCGTGAAACTACACGAACGTAAGCAGGAAAATAAAGCTAGACTTTTTAAAATGTCGCACGTTATTCTTATTCTTTGTGGCCTGATGAAATAATTTTCTTTTACATTTTTTTTCTTAAACCAACAATTATGAGCAAGCAAGTTATTTACCATTCCTATCGGAGTGTGTGTTACCTCGCAGCTTGCATTCTGAGATGTTTTGGAGCCCAAATCACGGTTTCAAATGCTTTCAGACGAGCCGGGCGACGAAACCGGAAGTTGATGCTGTGCACCGTTGCGCATGCGCGGTACAGGAGATCGCCCGCCGACAAATGCCAGGTTACGAAGAGTTACATGCGCGGTGTACGTGGCATGTAGGCGCTTATTTTTTCACCCGGAGCAGCATCACATTGCTTATTCTGCGTTCTTTTGACCGTTAAGCTACCAAGGCAGTGTGACCCGTATGCGAACCAAATTGGTTTCTTTGGAACAAACAGTGTTTTGCCACAGTAGTACGCATGCACTATGGCACACCTCCTGGAACCAGTCATAGTCTATAGTATACAGGGTCTGTCATCTAATACTTTACACTATTTTTAAAATTAGGTTTCTGAGTTAGAAGAGTGCTTTTTTCGCCATAGCATTGTCAGCGCTGTAGTACATCAGAATACAGCTAAGACGTGCTAATAGTAGGCTGGTTAACTAAAAGAGAACAGTTAACTTTTTAGCTATTTCTGTTAGGCTCCTTAATTATTGAGAGGCGTCTAGCCACCGTAAGTAATACTCATATCAGTTTTTAGAATTTCGAAAATGCCGTTACCCTCGGTGCTGTAGCCGAACGAATTTTCCCTAGATCGCGCCAGAATACATGCACTTTCGAGAAGCTTGCAGACAAAACAGCCTCTTCAGGGCACGTGACTTCTAGAAATAGCCAAAGGTTGTTGGTCCACATTACCGAGGGTAGAAGCATTTTCGGAATTCTAAAGACTAATATTGGTATTACTCACGGTGGGCTATACACCTTGGTAAGGGTGTCTACACGCCATGGGGGGCTTTTGGTGGGGGTGTTGTGAGGATGATGATAATGACGACCTGCTTCTTATCCGATTAAAAGCAAGAGCTCGTGCAGGAGCACTTGCGATAAGACGATAGGAGGTAGTTGATTATTGAACTGGTTGTAGCGGCATGGTAGTCTCTGGAATCCTAAGTGCCTCTCTATATTAAGCAGATGTACACACACACAGATGTACACACACACAACACACACATTTTTCTAGCAAAAAAATCCTGGTAGTTGTGATACAGGCACGCCATATTTATGGCTTTTTTCTCTCTTATAAGAGCCTCGTCTTATGCAGAAGTAGGATCTTTGTCGGTAAAACACCGTGGTAGACCGATACAGGCCAACCTAACTTTGTCCACTGAGTTAACTGAAAGAGAGAACACAGTTCTGGAAGCGCACCCCGTGTGAACTGTACTCACGTGCTTCGTGCATCCGCTTCGCTTCCTCGTATATTGCCTAATTTTCTGTGACCTAATTTTCTGTGACGCGCGGAAAACATGCTCTCCGGTAAGCTAGTTTCAGAAATCGAAACAAGCATTCAGCAGAGGAAACATGGGAGAAGCGCCCACCCTGACTTCTTTGCGCTCATTATGCGTTTCCGTGTATGCATGAAAACCCTCTTTGCAAGCATATGCACAGAGTCGTTCGGAAACATGGCCTTGGGAGGCCCATAGCAACGTGGTAACCGTTATAAGTGCCAAAGACGGGACGCACTGGGGCCCTTGGTTCAGGTATACACCGTCTGGCTGCGTCTTTGCTTCACCCGGACCCGTCAGAGAGGCCAGAATTTCTTTTCATACTGGGACATGCAGTTGGTACGGCTCTTGTCCAATTGTGTTGCTGTGCAGAGACAGTATTTGCCAAACTGGTGTAACCAAGAGGGGCTTGGCGTTAACAGAGCACTGCCCCTCATCCTGTCTCGCGAATCTGACTTCGGTCCGTGACTGTAATAGCAGATACCAGGTTGCGCTCTGCAAATTTTACGATCTCTTGCATACACAACCATAATCCGTCCAACAATTGAATATGCCGCCATAATAAGGGACCCTTTCACCGCATCGAATATCAGCATACTAGAACGCGTCCAACGAAAAGCAGCCAGATCTATTTTAAGGCGAAAATCTTTAATGGCTCATACTGGTTTGGTTTGGTTTATGGGGTTTAACGTCCCAAAGCGACTAAGGCTATGAGAGACGCCGTAGTGGAGGGCTCCGGAAATTTCGACCACCTGGGGTTCTTTCACGTGCACTGACACCGCACAGTACACGGGCCTTTAGAATTTCTCCTGCAAAGAAATGCAACCGCCGCAGCCGGGATCGAACCCGCGTCTTTCGGGTCAGCAGCCGAGCACCATAACCACTGAGCCACCGCGGCTCATAGTGTCGTCCGTTAACAAAGCATGTCAGACGCGTTTAACTCGGGAACTAAAAAAACAGAAGAAAACCAATGACTCGTTCAGATAGAGGAGGACAAACTAAAACTGGAAGCCAAGTCTGATACTTGTAGATGAATTATTTAATTAATTATAGGCAAAAATGTCGAAATTTCGTCGAAATAGCGTGGACGCTGATATAGCCACGGGAACGATGAGACGTCACATCCACTGGAAGTCGTCACGGCATAGTGAAAATTTTCACAGAGTGGTCGGAAGAGCGTCAGATTTGTGACAAATTATATGGAAAAATTTGTAATTAACCGTAATTAACCCTCAAGATCCTCGAAAGAGGTATACCATGGGTATCGATTAGCCACGGGAACAGTGAGACGTCACATCCACCGGAAGTCATCACGGCATAGTGTCCTCGCCTTTCGCCTCTCAGCACTTTAGTTAAGGTGCGACCGTACGCCAGAACCGATCGGGCGCGAATTGCGGAGGCAGCATAACGGAAAGCGTAGCCCTGCTACCCAAGCAGCCCAAGGTCATCGGCCCAGTATTGGAAATGGATGATGGTTTCACTCTGGTCCTTTCCAGGACCGACCTCCTTTAACACATTTCCAATTTTGGGCGGCCAATTACTAGCGCTGCTTGGGGAGGTCTTTATTTGCCGTAGAAAGGCTTCGCATTCGCGGGCCTCATGCTCGTAAGGTCTTCTCCATTGTCCTTTCTGACGGCCAGCTCGGTCACGCTTTGCACAGGGACGTCCGGGCCGACTAAGTCCGAAGTTCCAAAGAGCACCGATCGTGCCATCTGGCCCATCACGTTGTCGACGTCCCTGATGTTGGTCTCGTTGAACTCCTCGTTGTGCAGAGGGTCATAAGGGGACTCCCCCCGGTGGATGAGGTACGCGTGCACCGCGTAAGCGCCGCGCCAGTTAGGGTAGGCGTGCGGTTCGTACAGCACACCGAGCATGTCCAAGTCGACCTCTAGGCCGTAGTGCATGCGGTTGGCGAGATGCGGGTGCTTGTGGAACAGCCGAACGGTGGGGAGTTCGCCAGCGTTGAAGTACCAACGGGAATCGTTGAACCTGCACGAGGCATACGCTTCGCTCAAGTGTGTGGAATTTATACCACCGTCGTGTGTGGAATTTATACAGGGAGTTTCAAATTATTCAGTACAGATTTTACACCGCCGCAGTGGCTCAGTCGTTATGGCACTCGGCTGCTGACCCTGAAGACGTGGGTTCGATCCCTGCCGCGGTTGTCGAATTTCGATCGAGGCGAAATAGAGGCCCGCGTACTGTGCGACCTCAGTGCAAGTTAAGGAACCACAGGTGGTCGAAATTTCCGGAGACGCCCACTACGGCGTCCGCCACAGCCTGAGTTGCTTTGGGACGTTGCACTCCAATAAACCAAGTACAGATTTTACCTTGCAAAACCGCGAATGTTACGTGTGTCCAGTCTGTGCAGGTTGATTATATTGCATGGCAGACATTATTTACATAATTGAGTGCAAAGGAAAGACAAGTAATTAGCTAAAATGAAGCGATAAAATTTTACATTTTTTGCTTTAGGGCACAAGATTATATTGAGAAATTAAAGGTTTTTGACATAAAAGGCGAATAAAGTTTGTAAAATTTCTAAATCAGCATCGCGCTTCCAGATATGCGATTTAGAAATTATATGTTTGGCAGCCCGTTAAGTTGGCTTTCATGAAATTTTCATAAAATGGCGTTGCTTCACGCAGTATCACACGCGCTATCGCAACGGGAACCGCGTCAACATCATCCTCTCATATGCTTCCTATGGCATCAAGGCTACCCGAACTGAGGCCCTCATTGAGATATTAAGACGACAAGGAAAGGGAAGTGAGGGCCTCGTTATATATATCAAAGAAACCAACAGTATGATTACTAGCTCAACGATGGCAATCGGTTCTAGCAGCTTTCATGCCACAGGAAGCTTAAGAGGGTTCTGACAGAGCGTCCACCCTCGCTGTTCGATGACGTTCCACGTCACACCAGCGGTCACTCAGGGCGTACTACGTCCGCCCCTTAAGGACGTGGGTGGCGCTGATGAACACTCTCAAGGTTAGGTCACTTGCAAACAAATATATTCCCAGAAGTAGAAGATCTGACAGCCGTCACCGTAGCTGAGGTGCAGCGGAAACAGCTATGCGGAGGTCTGCGCGATGTCGTTTCTAGAGTGCCAATGTACAGAGCCTTGTACGAGGGAGGCCACGGTGGGGACGTTTTGAAAGGAGTAAAAAGAATGCAATTACCGCCAGAAGCCAAAGAATGCAGGTACAGCCAGGAGCCAAAGCTTTCTTCTTCATGTTACACACAGAAAGACTATCAGTTAAAAGGATTTAGAGAGAAGAGGTTTATTTTTACCGTGGGGTTCGCATTTCCTAATCTGCAAGTGTCCCGAAATAATTGACCATATGTTTCTTCACTTCTGGGAGGGGGTGTTTTTTGGGCATGTTTTGCAAGGAATAATTAAAAAAGAGATTCCGCTTCATCCATTCAGCATCAGATTTTGGTCATTGAAAATAAGGATGGAGTTTATAGGCCAGGGAAGACCAACAAATAAAGTAGGTGTCGCCATCACCGGCCGATTGGCTACCAAGGATGGAAAATTTCCGGCTGTCGAGAGAATTTTAAACTTGACAAGGCCTGCCAGGAAGATCTGGTAGTGTGCTGGTCTTAAGATTTGGTTTCTGTAGTTTTTCTGAACTGTTTTCTCGAAGAAGGCAATAAAGAAAAAAAAAGTCACTGTAGCTGGATTGGTAGACCAACGGGCGCGTAGCGCGGAGGTTCGGTTCCCTCCGGCTGCTTGCAATATTTCTTCTGCTTTCCAAATCAGTTATATATAAGCGCTAAAATATTCACAAATGCTCTTCATTGATCAATACCACAAAAAAGTAAATAGAAAAAATCCCTCGCGTTCCTTCGTTTCTGTGGCTGTTGGCTTCTCTCATATGTATAACGAGCCCCTCATTCCCCTTCCCTTGTCTGCTTAATTGTTTGACAAGGGTCTCTGTTCTGGCAGCCTTGATGCCATAGTAAGAATAGGAGGGTTCTCGCATAGCTTTTGCCCTCGCTATTCGATGACGTTCCACGTCACACCAGTGGTAATACAGGACGTATTGCATACGCCGCTATGGACAAGGGTGGCTCTGGTGAACACTGTCAAGGTTAGGTTAAACGCGAAAATAAATACCCCCGAAAGCAAAAGATTAGACAGCCATCGCTGTAGCTCAGTTGGTAGAGCACCGGACGCTTAATTCGGAGGTCGTGGGTTAGGATCCCACCGACGGCACGTGGTTGTTTTCTTTCTGCTTTCTAATGAATTATCTTTAAGTGATAAAATAATGACTAAAAATTTCAAATGATCAGCACCACAAATTAAAAAAAAAGTTCCCCTATGCTTCTTGGTTTCAGTGGTTGTTGGTTCCCTTGATTGTATATTGAGCCCCTCATTTCATTTTCCTTGTCTGCTGCATAGATTTAGAGCTCATGGGAACGCTGCAAACCACTCCAGTGAATTATTGCTCTCAGTAAGAATTGAATCTTTGGCTTCTTATGGATGCTTGTGCAGTAGCAAAGGAGGAATTTGTCGGCGAGAATACTGTTTTAAAATTTTTCCCGCCCCTTTGTTAAAGGTCTTTACGTCCTTATTGAAACCTTGGTTTATGGGTGTAATGGCCCAGAGCGACTCAGGCTATGAGAGACGCCGTAGTGAAGGTCTCCCGAAATTTCGACCACCTCGGGTTCTATTAACGGGCACCGACATCGCACAGTACACGGGCCTCTAGAATTTTGCCTCCCACAGAAATTCAACCGCCGCGGCCGGGATCGAACCCGCGTCTTCGGGTCAGCAGCTGAGCGCCATAACTACTGAGCCATCGCGGGAGCCCGCCTCCGTCATCAACTTTTTGATTTTAGCAGTGGTGTAGCGCAACTTCGAGACCCGTGCAAAAAAAAATAAAAAATTGGTGTCGGCGCATGCATTTTAGTTGTGACATCGGCCGGTGATGGCGACACCTGTACTTTATTTGTTGGTCTTCCCTGGCCTATAAACTCTCCATTTTCAGTGGAAGTGGTCTCTTTGTAATTATATATGACGCGGCATTCCATCTGCAGAGGTCAACTTATATTCGTGTGTAGTGTTCTTTTAGGAGCGGCATAAGGGCTCCAGAAAAAAATTAAAAATTGCGAGGACACTTCAGCAACTAAAGGGTTGAGAGACGTAAGCCGAGGACACTATTCCCTGACGACTTCCGGTGGATATGACGTCACACCGTTCCCGTGGCTATATGGATACCCATATTATGCATGTTTTGGGGATCTTAAGTGTTAATTACCCTTCATTACAATTTTGTCATCTAAATTTGTCATTTTTTCGACCATTCCGTGAAAATTTTCACTATGCCGTCATGACTTCCGGTGGATTTGACGTCACACCGTTCCCGTGGCTATATCGACGTCCGCGCTATTTCGATGCAATTTCGACATTTTTGCCTATAATTTATTAACTACTTACTCTACAGACATCAAATTTGGCTTCTCGGTTCATTTTTTCCTCCTCTATTTGAAGCTGCCATTTGTTTTCTTCTGTATTTTTTAGTTCCCGAGTTAAACTCGTGTGACACGCTTAGTTGACGGACGAACGACAGTAGGAGCCATTAGAGGCTTTCGCCTTAAAAATAAACCCGGCAGCTTGGTCGCTTTGGCAAAGACGGTACGTCTGTACTGACCGCTGTAACCTTGCTTTTGCAGTGTTAGCGGCGTAGCTTGAGAACTGTTAAATATAAATGTGATTGGTCCAGTGATCCTCAAATGAATGCAAGCGATGATAGAAAAATAAGCCTTTCCTTATTAAACAAGCACCAGAAGATGAGATATAGTCTCCTGTTCAGTTAAGTTGAGCGATTCACCCTCAGCTCTCATACTTTTCTTAGTTACCCCTCAGACTTGCAACTCTATGAATTTCTTCCCATTTATTATCGCCGAAGTCCTCGCCCATAAGAACCCGAGTTGAGCAGTGAAGATTTGATGTTGGTGGTGGTTTAAGGTCCCAAATTGCCTGAGGCTATGAGGGACGCCGTAGTGAAGGGATCCGGAAATTTCGACGACTTAGGGTTCTTTAACGTGCCCTGACATCGCACAGTACACGGGTCTGTAGAATTTCGCCTCAATCAAAGTTCGGACGGAGCGGCTGGGATCGAACCCACGTCTTTCGGGTAAACAGCCGAGCGCCATAACCACTTAGTCACCGCGGCGGCATTGTGAAGGCAATAAACAGAACAGTCTCCGAGTGCACTCTCAAGCCGGGATGGGAGTTATTACAGACGCTCATCTGGCCTCCCCCACCCCAAGTTTACGGTGTAGCATTAGGTCATTATGGCGTGTAAGGAACGCGTAGTCTGCCTTGCTGAATGCGGTTACCTGTCGCTCTCAAGAAAGAAGGGTTGAGGGCACTATAAGGATCCTCTATAAGAACTAAAGTTCATTTATATCGTTCTACCTGATAACGAAACTAATTTTGAGAAGCTAGGAAAGACCACGAATTAAAATACAGATATAACCACCTTATGCCATTTTGAAGAATGAAGCGTGGTGACTTTTTTTTGTTGTTGCTACCCATCTCTGAGACTAAGATGCACAGCAAACGTGGACAACCCGTGGAATCTGCGATCAAGCGCCGCGCGCTAGGCCATGGTCAACCGTTTCTAGTTTGCACGGCTACCGCCAGGTGCCGCCAAGCGCTCAACACTGAAGACAGTCGCGGGAATTTCAAATAGCCGGTACATCTCATTGTGGTTCTACGACCGCCGAAAATAGTTAATGTGAGCGCAGGAGTAACTTTATTGGTCATATCTAGCAGCTAGTGGGAAGAGTTCACCGTGGTTATCGCTTTGTTCCTGCAGAATCACTCGGGACTGATTAGTGCTTTAAATAATTAGTTTAAAATATCCCCACTGTTATGCGGTGATCTCTACCGGCCGCCGACAGATGGCGCTAGTTGTTATATTTCAAGAAAAGTTGTGGAGAGGGTGTTACCATTTGCTTTCAGCCGTTCATCACAGAATCTTTTTCATTATTTAAGCAAGGAGTCTGAATCGAATGACGCAAAAAATGTTTAATTGACGGCTCCAATTATCGCTGGAACGAAGGATCCTTTTGCTGAAGCCGAGAAACAAACATAGGCGCAAGGAGCCCAATAATCGCATTTTACTAACAAGGACAATTTGGATGGTGCTATTCCCCCTGAGTGCCCCATTGGGATCCATTGCAACTGCGATTTATCGCTTTAATTGAGTGGTGCAAATTATGTGTGCTAAAAAAATGGCCGGCGGTGTAGCATTGGTAAGCACGAAATATACTGCGAAAGCACAGCAGGTGAACACTACCCCCACTTAGTTGAGACCTCGACTGAGGTCACCACTGATCTCGGAAGCCAGTTATGCCCGTTTTTAACTTTTTAATCGTCAGTGTATGTCAGCGGCCTATGCTCGAGTGCCGCGTTTCTGCTGCAATGTTGTCAACACCAAGTCGGATACAACTTATGTCTGCATTGAAGCTTCACCCACATTCAGCCACCTCGCACAGAATCCGTCCACGAAGAAAAAGTAGTATGCTGCCTAAACGTTTCTTGTTACCTAAACAAGAAGCTTCTCCCAAGAAAAAAATTGTGAGCGCTAGAACTTTGAAACGTGGAATGTTTGGTATAGTCAAACATTAAAGGGACACTGAGGAGAAATTGAAGTTGGCTTGTATCGACAGAATACCAGCTCCTGATTACAAAAACGCCACTCATACTGACAACAAAGCCCTTGTAACGTAGAAAAGAGCAAGAACCAAAATACAGGTATCGCCGCCACAGGCCAAACTCGCAAGTACAAGCGTGGTGACGTCATAGGACAAAGTAGTGTTGCTAGAACCAATGGTTCTAGCAACTCTAGGACCCGAGAAGCACAAATCACTGAGGCGCAGCCAATGCATGCGCAAATCTCCTTGACGTCGCCAGATGGCGCCACGTGCCCGGCAGCTACGCGCGCGCCTGAAGCATCGGGACCAATCAGCGCCTGTTCACCGGCTTTAGGCTGGCTCCCGGTATTCCGCTAGCGGTAACAAGGTACACAGTATGCTAAAGGTGTCTATTTGCGAGAACTTCGTTGACGACTTCGAGAACGAGATCCATCGTAACGCTGGCAAAACGCCAGTGCAAACGTAAGCGAAGCGACTGTAGCGACGGCCGCAATAGCCGATAGATTCCTTCAACGTGCGGCCGCGGTAGCTTTCATTTCGGCTGCTGCTGAGCCGCACTGCTGGCCGCCAGAAATCACGGTCTGCCTTACGTCATGTTCACGTCATGTTTCACGTCGCTTAGTCCTGTGTCGTCATAGGAGAATCCCAAGTTTGAATCAGAGCGGCGGGAAAAACTTTTTCAACTTCGAATCCAAATTTCTTAGAAATAAATGCATCTTTCGCTGCCGGCCAAGTGGCAACAAAGCCATGACATGCCGAACTATCGGATTTTGCTATAAAAAAAATATTAATAGTGCTCTCCTCAGTGTCCCTTTAAAAGGCTGATTCCGTTTACTGTTGCGATTGGCCAGCGGAGTAATACAGAGCGTTCAGTGTTAGCAGCTGCTGCTTTTTTTAAGCATGAAATGCTTTTACCCCCGTTGTCGGCAGTGTGGTGACGTCACGCCGAGACCGAGAGCCATCATCCGGGCACTGAAATCCAGTCATCCGGGCACTGAAATCCAGATATCCGGGCACTGAAATCCAGTCGTCCGGGCACTGAAATCCAGTCATCCGGGCACTGAATTCCAGTCATCCGGGCACTGAAATCCAGTCATCCGGGCACTGAAATCCAGTCATCCGGGCACTGAAATCCACTCATCCGGGCACTGAATTCCAGTCATCCGGGCTCTGAAACGAGAACATCCGGGCACCGTACGAGACTTAGCGAGATTTAACGAGACTCCGTAAGCCCTCCTACGCGACCGGCATGCAAGCGCTGGTCGGTCTCCAAACGAGACAAAAAATAACTCCTGCCAGTGCCTTCTCAATGTTTATCAAGATATCAGTGGAGCTGTGGGTTTGATAACGCACGGAATTATAATTTCCGATTTCAATAACGCGTGCAAAAACCACATAAATTGCATGTTGCACTTCGTTGTCGTACGTGATCCGGGGGAGAAGCGCTGCGTTCAAAGGGCAAGGCATCGTGCCGAACGGGTGGTGGCGTTCCTCCCTTCCTCTACGGTGCGGTTCGGGTGTCCACCGAGATGGCAGAGAATTACTGCGCCATTTCCTTTCCTCAAAAAACCTTGTGTTCAAATGACAAGGCATCGCGCTGAACGGGTGGTGGCGTTCCTCCCTTCCTGTACGGTGCGGTTCGGGTGTCCACCGAGATGACATTAGGCCCGTAAACATTTCATGCTTACTCTACTCTCGGTTACGGGAGAGGCAGAGATTTTTTTCTTAAGTTGTGTCCTACTATAGTGCCGTGTTTCTGCCACAGCCTTGTCCACGCCAACGCATGCAGCGCACATCTCTTTCAGCACCGCCACGTAGCTCAAAGCGCGAATATTAGTTTGAAAATAGAGTATTAGTCGATGAAGAATACGTCGTGCAATGCGCAGAGTGAGAGTGTAGCTGATATTTGTGTGATTTATTTTTGTTGCGAAAGCAACACTACACGAGTCGCCGAGCCATTTCGCGGAGCTGACGAAAAGCCATACTGCGCATGCGCGAGGAGCAGTGACGTCACAGGGCGCACAGCTGGCACGCCGCCGTCATCGCTGCGCGGGTGACTGAGAGGTGCCGCCACCGCGCCCGCCAGTTGCGCATGCGCAGTAGCGGCGCATAGTTACCGTGCCGGGGCCGCCGCCGCTGCCGCGCGCTTTCCATCGCCTCTCGCTCTCTCTTTCCTCGCTGCTTTCGCAATCCTCCAGGTTTATCCAGAGCTAAACCACTGCCATTTATTTATTTATTTATTTATTTATTTATTTATTTATTTCACTAGACACGAAGGCACAAACATCGCAAGATCTTGCTCGTGGCTTAGCGATAGTATTAGTGCTTTCGAATACAAGAAAGGAGGGTTTGTGGCATGCAGAACCAAATTGTACTCACTGGCGGTATGTTTCGAGGTAGAGTTTGAGGAAGCGGGCATCCTTGTGAAAGATCATGAGGTTGTTGCCCAGGAATCCCCTGTGTGGAATGGCAAGGGTTGCCTCGTAGCGCAAGAATCGGCGCAAAGAGTTAACCACGAACACATCCCGGTCCAAGTAGATGCCCCCGTATTGCATCATGATGCGAATCCGGGCCACATCGGTGGAATGGTGGATCACCTGCATTGCGACAGAACGACCAAAAAATTCAGGGGACACTTTGGCTCTCTAGAGGGCTGCAAGGCGAAGAAAGCCTTTCCTGGCGCACTGCTTGGCATTGACTGCGAGACTGTTTGTGCTTTACTAGTGCTTTATTTGACTACACCCTACTACTACACACTTTGACTGCCGACTTTGACTGCTTCTTTACCCCGGCTCTCCCTCTGCTTCGATCAGCTCGGTTGTATCCATGGCTCAGTTCGCAGTAATGAGGTATGCAATGTGGTCACCCACGGACGCCTTACGCCCCCTGTCGGAGCGGATGACCACTATTTTATTAGTTGTCTGCCCCATAAGGGGGCGTTAGGCACCCGTGGGTGACCTCATTACTGCGAATCCGCGCACTCTGACGTCATAACCATTTCGACCAACCGAAAAGCTTGACTCCGCTGCTGACAACCTTCTGTCGACAACCTTCTGCCTACAACGATGAGGCATTAACGGCTTTCGCGTTAAAATCAGAAAACGTCCAATATAATCACACCAATCAGGGATGAAGGACCGACTGGGACATCTGTGCCGCAGCCCCGCTTACACACGCGTGTTACAGCGTTTACTGCGAGTTCCGCGTGGTCAACGCGCCCCTGGATCGCACCACTCGGCAGCTAACATTGTACACCTGCATTGTTAAGGTTTATTTTGCTTGGTGCGTGCGCGGAGAGGTCTCAGCTAAGACGTGCGAAAAATATACAGACTACTAAAAGTGCAAGAGCTGGGCCTAGTTGGTTGTACGTGATACATAGAACGCGCTATGCACTTTATTAACGAAAAGGAAACAAATGGCACGACACACAAGGCGAACTGACAACAGCATGTTGTGCATGTCCTACCATTTCCAAGAATTTCGGACAAAAATTTTGACGATTGGAAAATTGTAAGATACTTTTACGGAAATGCTGAAGTTAATGGTGCATCCTTCTCACATGTCACAAAATTTTTCTTTCAAGCGTTTCCACGGATCGCATCGGAGAGTTAAGACTCCCATATAGAAAACCAATAGTTACCGCCTTTGACGATAGCAAAAACGTTGAATGACAAAAACTGCAAGACTGCCATTGGGTGACCTACGGGACTGTTATAGTGAAATCTTACATTACATGAAAAATTGCATTTATAAAGGTTTTCCTGCTCAAATATGCTTTTGTCCAGAATTTTTGGGTATGTTCTTAAATAAAAAAATTGAATTTCGAAAAACTGTAAGGTACTCTTATGGAAACATTGAAGGTAATGGTTCATAGCCGCCGCAGTGGCTCGATTGTTATGGTACTCGGCTGCTGACTCGAAAGAAGCGGTTCGGATCCCGGCCACGGCGGTCGCATTTCGATGCAGGCGAAATTCTAGAGGCCCGTGTACTGTGCGATGTTAGTGCACGTTGAAGGACCACTGATGGTCGAAATTATCCGGTGCCTTCCGCTACGGCGTCCCTCACAGCCTGAGTCGCTCTGGGACTTTAAAAACCATAATTCAAATCAAACATGGGTCAATTTTTTCTATGCGTAGCAAAATCTTTTTTCTGAAGTTTTTCCATCTCTCGAATGGAGCAGTTAAGATGACCATTGGAAACCAATGAGGAACGCTTGTGACGATCGCCACAACGCTTTTATCAAAACAGTGCAAGCCTATCGATGGGTGATCAGCGGATATATAGATTGCTGTTGTGAAATCGTACAATATACCGGGAGTTTCAGGGAACACTTTCAAACATTCCTGAAAATATTGGGTTCAATAATGCAATAAATAGGTGTAGGATCATACTCTCCGCCTCGGCGGACATAACATGCTGCTAAATCCCTCTGATTATCCTGGTTATTAAAAAAATCCCCTAATTAACTTTTTAATTATCGTAGCTGGTTGGTTAGTCCCAATTGGGAGTTCGATGCCGTGAACAAGACGATGACATATCAGTTTTTGAAACGAACAAAACTCAATTTATAGAAGCCTGCAGCGCGAAGAATTCAGACCCTTTTTATCGCACGCGACCGAAACTGAGCGCACGAGGAGCGCGGAAGTATGGCGTCAGCGAAGCGTCCGCTGGTGATGTGTCCTAATGAATGCAGCGCCCAATTTGAAACGCGTGTGCTAACTTGCCTCGCTAGAGAATATCGGCGTTCAGCTTAGACCGCAGCCGGCGTTATCGACTGCTTGGTCACTCAAAGTAAGGAAAATTATAGTCATCGTCTGCTACGCGGCCGTCGACTTCGAGAACCCTAATGGGCGAATCTGTTGGCGTTTTTGTGTGTGCGTGTATGTGTCACTTCTGATATAGCTGTCCGACAGGCTCGTTCTTGTGCGTCATGGTGAATTCATTTTCTCACTAGGTTGATCATCTGTTTTCTTATAATCGCTACGCACTAGGAACCACGTCGGAAAAAGAAAAGCTTTGTCAGCGTGGCAAGGGGAGCTTGCGCGGCAGTGGCTGTGTGCTATCGGGCAGTTGTACTTGCGGTTGTGGTAGCGCGTGTTAGCTTCAGTTTCCCAGTAGAGCGCAGTCGTTCGCCTTTCAGGTGCCAGTCTTGGAGATGCGCGTGTGACAAGGCCGTTGCAGTGCCGGTGTTTCAAATCCCTTGAATGTGTGGAAGTGCCGCCTAGGATTAAAACATCACGCCGCAATGTGTGCATTGTGGGAATAGCCGCGCCAGCGCAACCACAATACTCAACTGCCGAGAGGGTGGACATTGTGATCGCTTATGCGAGCGTGCAAATGGACGTGGAGCTGGCATCCAGCCTATATATTGCTGCCCAAAATCCTGGTCGTCGTGTGCTGACTAGTCCCACGTTCGTGTTGATATTTAACCGATTTATGTCTACTGGATCTGTTCATGTTCAGAAAAGGAAGAGACCTGAGAGCGCAGCCGTCGATTTTTACATTGATGTCTACGTATACTATCGGGGATAAAAGTGGTATACTGCACGCTGTGGGAGCCGGAGCAGCGGAAAAGTGCATTTCAACGCCATGTGCAGGCGGCATCTCGGACCCAGATAGCCAATTTGCGATCTTTGTTATCAGCAGGCATGTTGCTTGACTCGTTTCAATGTTTCGTGCTTTTGCTCGCCAAAACAAGGTCAATTGAAATAGGTCGCGAAGCCGGAGCCTGAATGCGGTCCAGAACCAAGTGCTAGCGACATCAAATTAGTGGTGGAACTAACGCGCCAAAATGAAATGAGTGGACAAACACGACTAGAAGAGGAAAATAATTAGGATATATTTTGGGTTTCAAAAGCATTCGAAAACAATTGCAGTGATTCCTTTTTAAAATGTTTTAGTTGTGTGCATTTTGTTAGAAAGTATAGCGCTCGCTTTGTAAAAATTTTTATGACAGCGTTCGCTCAGAGCAGCGGCAATGGCAGCGGGACGATGCCAAGGTTGACGGTGCTCTGATGTCATACCCTTGTCATATCTTTTGACCATTCTGCTTGCTTTTATTTGAAACTCGATTCTGCTAGCCCTACTTTTTCCTCGTTGCTTGTTGCTCGAGTTCTTGGTGTGCTTCGTGCGTGTACAGTTGCCGCTTTTCCCTTTTGCCAGCGCTTCTGTGTAGTTTCGTTCGGTTGGGTGCGGTTCTGTTGCTTTTGCCCCAAAAGGGCATCGTCTGTGGCCATGGGGCCCCCGTACGCAAAAAAAGAGGTGTGCGGTTGCACGATGTGCGAGCGATAACCTGTCTGGCGGCGTCACATTTCATCGCTTCAGCGCTACACCTGCGACATTCAGCGCGACACCTGAGGCGAGGACGAAGGAAAAAGGCACAACAAGAACTGACTACCTAAAAATAGCGTTGGTGGTCGGCATTCGTCGCGCCTTCTTTCTTCGTTCTCGTGTCGGGTGTTGCGCTGAAGCGTCGCGGCGTTCAGCAGTTTATTTTTCCCGCCAAGCAGCACGTGACGCTGACGTCACGAATATGACGTCACTAAAGCATGTGACTTCAACGTCGCGTTTTTGTTTTAATTATGACGTCACTTTTTAGTTGTCCACGCATTTCGAAGACGGCGCTGGCTGCGCTCCATGAGCCGCCATGTTTTGAACGTATGGGCTTCTATGCAGCCTACGCTACCATAGTACATCTACCTTGGCCAAAATGCCGAGCGGCGCCGCAGCAGTCGCAATCTGGTGGCCCTCTTTTCATATTGTGTCTTCTATTTTTCTACGCGCGTTCGAGATATGGCTTGAGAGCCGGGGCGCGCACCGTCATGATGCAATCAAATGCCCGCGCGCGCGTGGCTAACTTGTCGTGGAAACGGCGCACTTTTGAAACATTGGAACGAGCCAAACGACATTCCTGCTGATAATAAAGGTCACGGATTGGCTGTCTGGGTCCGAGATGCCGCCTGTAGACGGCGTTGCAACGCAGTTTTCCGCTGCTCCGGCTCCCGCCGCGTGGAGTATACCACTTTTATCCACGTTTGTCAGGCCAGAAGCAAGTATCAGGGAAGCATGGCGTCAGTTTGGAGGTCACTATCAAAACACAGCTACCAGGCCTATCATATGTGCCTTCACCAGGAAGTGACACCGAATGACTTTCAGTAACGGCTCGATTTTTGCAACTGGTGCCTAATTAAATGTGATGGAGACTCGGAATTCCTGCACGAAGTGCTTTGGACGGACGAGGCCCAGGACGAGCCCAGGAACAACAGCGTGGCCTTCAAGATCGCCTGATTTGTGATCACTGGATACCCTCCTGTCGGGATACGTTAAGAACGAAGCTTTCAATACGGAGCCAGCGAACCTCTAAGACCTGATGGAGTGTATCAATATATCAGTTGAAAATATTCCGCGAGAGATGGTCGTTTCTCCTGTGAATTCCATCAAAGACCACATTCTACTGTGCATCGCAATGGATGGCAAGCATTTGCAACACGTGATGTGAAAACGGCTTCTTTTCATCTCATATACTTCCTCTTTCTTGGAGTGTCCAAGTGGGGCTGCAACCAACTAAGTCCATAACAGGTACGAATTTCATTCATTCCTGTTTTGTGATACAACTAGAAAGTGCTAAACATCTGCGGACAAGGTTTCCTAATTAAGTACTAGCACTTCTTGCAGCCCGGGACGTGTCTGATCCAGCACACGGCAACCGTTTTGAGCCAGCCGGTACGGAGCACCTTAGTGCTAAACTTGCAATGTTTTCGGTTAGAAGCTTTTCATCTACGCAGTCATTCTCATTTATTGTAGCCGTCAAGCCGATACCACATAAAAGAAATAGACGCTTGACAGAAATATTACAATGCCTGTCGATATACCATCGCTCTTTAACGTTAAACGCTAATCTGCACACTGTCAGAGAAGAGTACATTTATCGCCCTTTCACCAAGCTAGTGTCAAAAATAAAAACAAAAGATGAAAAAACTACGCAGTTAACCAGACAGGCTGAGCGCCAGGTGGGCTTATCAGTGTTCCCAAAAGCGACGACCCTGTAGCAGACGATGACTATAATTTTTCTTACTCCCAGCAATGAAGCAGTCGATAACGCCGGCCGCGGTCTATGCTGAGCGCCGATATTCTCTTGCGAGGAAAGTTAGCACACGCGTTTCCAATTGGGCGCTGCATTTTTACGACACGTCACCAGTAGACGCTTCGTTTACAATACACTTCCGGCGCTCCTCGAGCGCTCAGTTTCGGTCACGTGCGGGAAAAAGCGTCGGAGTTCGTGCTGTAGGGCTCTAGAAATTTTTCTTCGTTTCAAAAACTGATATGACGTCATCTTGTTCACGGCACCAAGCTCCCATTTGGTACTAACCACCTAGCTCTGATAGTCAATTAGGGTTTTTTTGTAAATTACCTGGATAATTAGAGGGGCTTTGCAGCATATTGTGTCCGCCGGGTCAGACACTGTGATTCTACACCTATTTTTTTGCTGTATTGAATCCAATATTTTCAGGAATTTTTTTCAAGTGTTCGCTGAAACACCCTGTAAAAAAATGCGTTTATAAACTTCTTCCCGTTGAAAAATGCTTTTGTCCAGAATTTTTGCGCATGAAAACAGAAAAGCGTCATCACGAATGAACAGTTGTCAGTTCACGTTTTGTGTCCAATCCAGCATCCATGAAGTCTCCATATAACTACGGCCGTAAAGTTTTTTTCTGTGTTCCAGAACGGGCAGTACAAAATTTACGTCGCGCAAAAAACAACAGGACTTGACAGGATGCTATCAAGAGTGGGTATATATCAAGAAGATCGCATGAAACACGAAGTTCGGAAAATGCTATTATCAGCACTTTCGCTCAAAAATAAACAGACCATTGCCTAGCCCTTAAGAAAACATCTAATGACTTCCTTTAGAAAGTCTAGTCACCTTCGACATTAGAATCTTATGCCTGTCTCATGGCTTTTTGGTGTTTTTCGAATGAATTCATAATGGTTTTCAGAAACGAATTGGTCACCGTGGTTCTAGTGTGTTCTTAATGTATGCTCTTATGATGAGTTGTTCTTGACTCTTCCAATGTCCTGCCGGCCGTTGCAAAACCCGATCCAAATATGACGGTCAGTATTGCAGAATAAGAGGCGAAATAAAAAAGTGAAGCAAAAACAAGACAGAAAATTAAAAAAAAAAACACTGCAGGCCTTCAACACCGCATCTTATTGGGCTAACCACTACATCACGTCATCCTACGTTTACCAGTCAACTTATCTGGCGTGATATGTGTCCACAGTTCTTTCCATTGTGTGTAAATGTAGCAGCAGCAAGCTCGCACGGGAAAACAACGTTGTTCAGAAAGTCCTTTCAGGCCTGTTGGGAGTGCCAACGTATTCCGAGCCTTGACGTACAGCGCACTGGCCATATAAATCCCTTGAGAATCTACAAGTCCCAGAATGACAGCTGTGCGTTTAACTGTCCTATAGCACTCCTAATCCTTGGTAGAGACCACAGTGTTGAGCAAAACTGCGCTGCGGGGCATTAATTACTGGAACAATGCACTAGGTAGCTTCGAAACCTGCGAGCACTGAACTGAATGAGTCGGCGGCGGCGTAGCAACAGGCGAGCTCGGCGGTCGTCGAACCGAACGCCCGATGCTCCCGGCCGGCCGTGCTCATTTTAAAACTGATAGCGAACTTTTGAGGTAAAGCGTGGAAAGTTACTAGAACATTCTGGTGCAACGTAGAATCAGCTCCGCCTGGATGCGATCAATGGAGTTAAATCTGGGCACGTTTTGCCCCACAAAATCACACGATAAAGCGGCGTGCCGGATTATTCGAAGAATCGACAAAACAAACACTACAAAACATTCGCGGCATTGATAAAGCGGCATGCCGGCAGCTTCGAAGAATGAAAAAACCAACACCGCAAAAGATTCGCGGCAATATCATCCTTTGTGTCAGTATAATTTGAATGAAAGCGCTATCAAGCACCTTTCATGAAGCGCACCCCACTACATTTGTATATACTGTATAGTCTGTGACGGCATTTCATTGATGTAATCGGCGTCTGCCGTTGTTTTGGTGCATTTTTGGGAGTTAACTGAGAACGGGAGCGTTAGTTGAAAAAGTTAGCCGGAGCAACTGCGCTTCTGTGAGGGCGAGCTAAAGACAACACATGTTCTGGGATCCTGGTTCGCGTTAGAAAGCTCTATCACAACATGCCTCATTGTTCAGTTGCACTTTTAGGAAGTAAAACACACTAAACTATTTAATACGAATCAAAGGCGGTATTCAGCACGAAAATATTTTTTTCCTTGACCTCGCCAGCTGGGGTGGTTGGAAACGAGAAATTTTCGTATTTACATGAATCTCCCTCCCAAAGACTTCGCGCGGGAACCCGTAGGGCAGGAAGGTGAAGTTGATGCCTTCTGTCCAGTTGACGAAAGGCCCCGTGAAGCCGCAGGGGCTACAGTGCACCATGATGGTGTCGGGCCTGTGGTTCAGGTACATGGAGCGAAGGAACACGACGTCCATCATGCTGAGTTCGGTCTGAATGAACCTGCATCCCAAACGCATTGAATAGCGCCGTTACGCTTCAGCTGTGCCGCCCAGAATGAATGGTCGCCATTCCCTCAAGTGCTTGTTTTTTTAGATAACAATTGTGTAGTTTCTCGTTTCCGCTAATTCGAAGCATCACAAATAAAAGTGTGAGGTGAACTCTGCTTGAATTATGTTCCTTTCGAGCGCGCACGCATCGAAAGTTTCGACTGCTGTTCGTACAGCTGTTCATACATGCTCAGGTATAGGCACGCACCTGTGACAGGCTGGGGACTGTACCCAGATGGGCCGCCGCGGTGGCTCAGCGGTTATGGTGCTTGGCTGCTGACCCAAAAGACGCGGGTTCGATCCCGGCCGCGGCGGCTAGAATTTCTTTGGAGGAGAAATCCTAGAGGCCCGTGTACTGTGCGATGTCAGTGCACGTTAAAGAACCCCAGGTGGTCGAAATTTCCGGAGCCCTCCACTACGGCGTCTCTCATAGCCTTAGTCGCTTTGGGACATTAAACCCCATAAACCAAACCATACCCAGATGCTTTATAGTTGTCAAGCATTTCAAAATCTGTTCAGGCATACAGTGCAAGTTTCGGCTGGTTTCCTTTGCAAATGACGTCGACAGCGCGCTGACCATTTAGAACGGCGCTATTCTTCAAGGCGTGAAGCAAAGGAAACACCCCGAGGAGGTTAGCCGCCGCGGTGGCTCAGTGGCTATGGTGCTCGGCTGCTGGCCCGAAAGACGCGGGTTCGATCCCGGCCGCGGCGGCTGAATTTCTTTGGAGGAGAAATTCGAGGCCCGTGTACTGTGCGATGTCAGTGCACGTTAAAGAACCCCAGGTGGTCGAAATTTCCGGAGCCCTCCACTACGGCGTCTCTCATAGCCTTAGTCGCTTTGGGACGTTAAACCCCATAAACCAAACCAAACCGAGGAGGTTATCCTGACTCTTTCAAGGGCCCTCTTTCTTCTCGACCCTTTCAGCGCATGCGCCGCCGAGAGGCGCAGCAGCCACGCTATCTAGGTCAGCCAGAACGCAGTTTGTGGCCGTAGGACAAGACGGCTTCCAGAACCACGTGACTTCCGTGACGCTTGTAATCCGAGCATTTTCATTCGCCGCGGTCCTCCTCCTGCTCCTCACGTTCCCGTGATCGCTCTACACGCCTTTTTTTTCGCTCCTCTCCTTTCACCAGATGGTTGGTTACTCTACTAGGCTACTCCTACGCTCTCGCAAAAGTGATTCACTCTAGTTTATTAGTGGGACAAGAAAATTCAAACACCGCTAGACAACAGGACCGCCATGGAACTTGTCACCATGGAACACCAACTCTCCCAATCTGCTGTCCTTCTTATTAGTGGGGCCTATGAAAGTTAGTGGCATTAACATAACAGGTATCTTTCAAGTGTCCTAACTTCAATTCGGATCACTGTGACTTTCTGAAGCATTTCGCACCCGCCTGTAGCCGAGGCTCAAATTCGCATTACAAAAAGCATAAATGCATGTTAATTTTCCTTCAATCGTAATTCTCACTTCTGAAGCCCCACTGCCTATAATTCGGCCTGTGAGCGTTCTGGGCTCATGTAACTGACAAGTATAGATGAGCGCTTCAAAATCCCTGCAATTGGCGCACACATTGCCCGGTCCCAAATCACGCTTTGGTGTCTCAAGAAGCAGCTAATTCCTACGTAGCATCTAGGACAAGCACTTATCACTCTTCAGAGGTTGAATATCATCGGCTGTAAAAAATCCTGAATTTGACTGAACTGATGCATCGGTCAGTACGCTGTGAAGAAACCTACATGGTGTTTCGCCTAAGACTTTACAAAATTTTAGAAACAGCTTTTTGAGTAGGAAGATCACTTTCATGGGCATAGTGTTGTCCGCGGGTTGGTACAGGTGCAGACAAAAGTAAATGGAAGGCAATATTCACGAAAAAATTTAATCATTGGCCCCCTAATTCATGCATGCTTGAATACATATGTGCAGCCTGATTGTGATTTTGCGAATTACATTGTGCACCAACAAGCTTGGACCACTATGCTGTAGATTTAAAGAAATTAAATATTTTTGACAAAGTTGCCTGCCATTCACTTTTTTACTGCACCTGTACATTAGAATATAGCTAAGTTGTTCTAACTAGCAGCATGGTTAACTAGAATTGAATTATAAACTTAACTGTTGCCGCTAGGAGGCTTATTTATTGAGGGGCGTGATGCCGATCGTGAATAATATCCATATCAGTTTTTAGAATTTTAATTTTTAGAAAACCACGACATTTCGTAGATTTAATTAAGTCCCGGAGGAATTTTCCTCGGATTCTTTACGGACTAGATGTTTCGACTAAACCTCCCTGTAGATATTTCTTTGTCTTTTCATAGTCTATAGACTATCTATAGAGAAACATCTACGAAAAGTGTGTGACCATAAATCTATAGATCATCTGCGCACTGTTGTTTAGGGTTTGGTTTGGTTTATAGGGTTTAACGTCCCGAAGCGACTGAGGTTATGAGAGTCGCCGTAGTGAAGGGCTCCGGAAATTTCGACCACCTGGGGTTCTTTAACATGCACTGACATCGCACTTTAGAATTTCGCCTCCATAGAAATTCAACCACCGCGGCCGGGATCGAACTCGTGTCTTTCGTGTCAGCAGCCGAGCACCATAACCACTGAGCCAACGCGGCGGCGTTTTCTAGTGTTTGTTTATAGAGAGAATCTATAGACTTTGTATATATAATTTATGAACAGTCTACAGACTGTCTAAAGAAATTTTTGCAAGGTATGGGACAATGATTTTCGATACACCTTTAGTTGTTCTTAGCGCCTAACAAAGGTGCCTACCTGACAATATGTATGACATTCGGCACAATGTCTTCTTGGTATCTAGTCGATCCGTCGGCGTCGTAGAAGCTCCTCGGACGACTCTCACGTACTTCTGGTGGCTCCATCCATGACCCCCGCGTTCTCGGCCCGTAGAGCGTCGCGAAGACAACGCACACGTTGATGGATAAGCAGAATGCAAAGAAGAAGTCTACCAGAAGCTGCCTGTGTAAATGCAAGCCAGTCCACACCTTCAAACACGGTCCCATGTAGAACTCCACTGATCACAGTACTGTGCATGCACTGAGAGATAGGAATACAACTGAGATCATAGGAATGAGGAGAGAGGAGGACCTTCTCCCCTTCTTTAACTAAGCACGTAGGCAAGGAGAGAAAATGCGAAATATTAAATATGGTACGAGGAGATGTCATAATACAATGAGGTGCACACATGATTCTCTCAGGTGGTTGTGCTTTATTGCACTGTAATTAAGAAAAACCCTCAGAATGAAGTAGGTTTCGATTTGGGTGTAAGCAGACATCAGTCTGGCTGTATTTGAAATTTGCTGCGAGTTTTTACCCGCTCTCCTGTTGTAATGCTTCGGTGCTGCAGGTTGTTCTGTAAAGAAATAACTAAATAACATGGAATTTCCTTTAAATGCAATGAACTAACACAGTTCCCGCTCCGAGTTACAATGCGATAACATTTAGGTTGTCGTCTTGCAAAAAACGACCGGTTTCTCCGTAACGAAATTGCCTGATTGGTCGACAGGGTCGTTGCGCCATCAGCACCGCCAAATGCGAAAATCCGAGGACTAGAATATTGGAGTACAAGCTTGCACAGGATTACCTTATGCGATTATGCTAATCCGACCAACTCTAACACCTTGAACGACCCACTAATTCGAACTAACTCACCTTAAACCACCCACCAATCTACACTGATCTGTATTAACCCGTCGACTAAGCGCCACTAATTCACTAATCCACTAGTCTACCTTGATCTATCTTCTGGGGTGGCCAAACTTCAGACTTTCGGGCGCCCTTTGCAATATTGGGGAGTGGGCCAGTGTCTTCGTTCTTAGGAATGCGCTTATGCAGGTCCCACGTTTTTTAATAAATTCGGCCTTACATTGTCATCTGCTATCCGTGCCAGTTAGTTAACGAGTGTACCAGACAGGCAGTGGCGGAGGGTTTGATTCGCGGACGAGGCTGAGTTTTTTATTAGCTCAACAAAGGCCCTTAGCTTAGTGGTGTGCGCTCTTTTTTACTGGGCTTTATTACCGGCTTCCAACAAAGCTTTTTTTCCTTCTCCTCCTCCTTCGTACTCACTTGGCTGTGCTCAGACAGATGACAGTTACTAATTCTTTATAAATTAATTCTACTCCACCTTGAGCTCTCCTAAATACATCGGACTAACAGCAATCGCGCCTTCAGTAGATTACAGTTGCCCTCGCCCTGGAATCTACTAGCTGCACTGGTCTATTAAGTTCGAATAGCGACGCTCCCAGACAGCCTATGTTGTAGGCATTGATTGATTCAAGAGGAATGCGGATATTTATTCTGCTGCAAAGTTTCCGAGAAAGCTTTATAGGTTTCCTCTGCAGCTGTTTTGTTGCTGTGAGGTCGATGCCAGTGAGTAATTACTTTCTCATTTATTTCTGGATTATTGCCTCACCAGTCGCATTATCACACCAAGCACTGAACACCTCCACTGCATTTTGTCTAACGAGGTGGTTGTTGTGCTATATATGAAGTAAACGTGCTGTTGGAACAGTAATGTGAAATCTTCTATTTCGCTCGCATAAAGAATCTCAGAAGTGCAATGTGAAACAGACTGTAACCAGTGAATGATACTCGCACGTTGCACACTCTAACCTTGGGACGCCACGACAAAGATTTTATTCAGGAAATTATGGCTTGGTTTAAGGGGGTTTAACGTCCCAAAGCGACTCAGGCTATGAGGGACGCCGTAGTGGAGGGCTCCGGAAATTTCAACCACCTGGGTTTCTTTAACGTGCACTGACATCGCACAATACACGGGCCTCTAGAATTTCGCCTCAGTCGAAATTCGACCGCCGCGGTCGAGATCGAACATGCGTCTTTCGGGTCAGTAGCCTAGTGCCGTAACCACTCAGCCACCGCGGCGGGAAATTATTAAAGAACTGTTTTGTTTGGATCAGTTTTTACTGTCCGATGTGGACAGAACGCATGTCACCTCTTCCTTTACATCTTAAACTTCGAGCCCACCATATGTGTTGAAAATGCTCAAAGGGCGATCCTCGAACCACTCTAAAACGCGATGACATGCGATTTGTGCTGAAAATTTTCATTACAAGCGCTCGATTGAGCGTTGTTTCGCTCCTGAGAACAACACATTCGCACGACTGGCGACAAACAATAGTGCGAATTAAGCAGACGCATAGAGAGAGTTAAGTACTCACTCACCATTCTGTCTGCTTTCCCTCAGAGTACTTTACATCATCAAGAGATTTCAAAGGGGGCTGCGGTTGTTTGGTGTTGGACGCAGTATTGCGTTCCTGTTCCATAGCCTGCCGTCTTCGTTTTTTTCTCACAAGGGATGCTCTCGTAGCAGGTAAAGCACGAGGGATTTGGTGCTTCTTTTTTGTTTTTGTTTTGGTTCTGGACAGATAGGCAGCGGCTAAAGTAATAGATTACTGTAAGGACGAGCTGAGGTCGAAAGTTAGCGCTGTGCTAGAAAATAATACTCCCCAAAACTCATGGTCATATTCACCGTAATAAAATATTTGGATACGTGAGAATAACTTCGTATACATTGTGAGTATCAAACATAGCAGGCTTTAGAGGCTTCCCAGCAATAAAGGGTCGTTTATGAGAGCAATCTCATTTGCCAAATTAATTATTATTGCTAGTAGATTTACGCTTAACTGTAGCCGGCTCTCTGGTGAGCACACGGAGTCCTTCAGAATGCGTTTTCTTGCGTGAAACTACACGAACGTAAGAGGAAAAATAAAGCTAGAATTTTTAAAATGTCGCACGTTATTTTGATTCTTTGTTTCCTGATGAAATAAACTTCTTACATTTTTGTTCATAAAGCAGAAATTATCAGCAAGCAAGTTATTTACCATTCCTCTCGGAGTGTCCGTTACCTCGCAGGTCGCATTCTAAGATGTTTTGGAGCCCAAATCACGGTTCGAAATTCTTTCAGACGAGCGGGGAGGCGAAACCGGAAGTTGTAGCTGTGTACCGTTGGGCATGCGCGGTACAGGAGGTCGCCCGCCGACAAATGCCAGGTTACGAAGAGTTACATGTGCGGTGAACCAGGAATGTAGGCGCTTATTTTTTCGCCACAGGCAGCGTCACATTGCTCATTCTATGTTCTGACCTTTAAGCTACCAAGGCAGTGTGACCCTTATACGAACTAAATGGCTCGCTAATAAACATTGTTGTGGCATAGTAGTACGCATGCCCTATGGCACCGCCTGGAACTAATGATACCATTTATACAGGGTGTTTCACCTTAGAATTTGCACAACTTTTAAAAAGAGGCGTTTTGAATTATAATAACGCTTATTTTCGCATTGCACTGTCGGTGGTGCAGTGCATCAGATTACGGCTAAGACGTGCTAACTAGCAGGCCGGTTAACTAATATTGAATGGTTAACTTTTTAACCATTACTCTTGGTATCCTTCATTATTAAGGAACGCGTAGACCACTGTAGTTAATATCCATATCACTTTTTAGAATTTCGAATAAAGGTTACCCTCGGCGTTGTGGCCCAAATAATTTTGGCTATTTCTACGAGTTACGTACACTGAAGAAGATGCTTTGCCTGCAACATTCTCGAAAGCGCGTGCATTTTGGCGCAATTTAGCACAAATTTGTTGTGTCTCCGCGCCGAGGGTGACGCACATCCTATACTCATGTACTCAAGACAAGCAATCGCACAGTCTGCAGCTCTCTACCCAATCTCAATGGGAGGCCGCGCTGCTCAGCTCGGACCCGCAGGTTCAACTTCGAGTCACAGAGCGAGCCGAAGAGGTCGCCGAACGACATCGTCGGTCGGCCACCTGGCGTCCGGCCTAGAAGAGGAGCCCACCACGGGGGGGGGGGGGGGGGGGGAACATCACACTAATCCGCGCCTAAGACCTCTTCTTTAATAAAGTTTACCTCGTGTGTGTTTTCGAAATTCTAAAAACTGGTATGGATATTGATTTCGGTGGGATGCACGCCTCTAAATAGTTAAGGAGCCTAACTGAAGTTAGAAGTTAGCTATTTAATATAGTTAACCACCCTGCTAGTAAGCACGTCTCAGCTGTATTCTTATGTACTACACCGCTTACAATGCTATGCCAAAAAATTGCTCAGGCTTAGCTAATGTTAAGCCTAGTCAGATGCGAAGCATATTGATGGCTAGGCTTGGTAATACATGGCTTTCCTTGGTTGAATACTTGGTCATTTTAATACAACCACTAGAAGCCTTCGTCGTGGGGGAAGACAACGGCATGGCTACAGCGGAACACCGACTAACCCCGAGACGCGCGTTGGGTGGGCGCCTGGATTGCCACGGAAGCCGCGTCCGCCTGCCCGGTGGAGCGAGCGTTTCACCTACACCGAGTGTGAACGCGCGTTCGAAATGCGCGGGAATGCCGCTCGAGGACATTCCGGTGTCTGTGCGATGGCATCGTTCTCCCTCTCCCAGCGCGTGACGGCGATCTGTCGTGACGTCATTGTGTCATGTGGTGTGACGTCACCATACCACGTGTTCTGCACGGCGTGCAACCACAGCGACGGCGCGAGGTGGACCCCGGTCTTCCTCTGTCGTGACGTCATGTGTCACGTGGTATGTCACGTGGTGTGACGTCACTGTACCACGTGGTCTGCACGGCGTGCAACCACAGCGACGGCGCGAGGTGGACCCCCGTCTTCCTCTGTCGTGACGTCAAGTGTCACGTGGTATGTCACGTGGTGTGACGTCACTATACGACGTGGTGTGCACGGCGAAGGGCTGTAGTGTACCTCTAGTAATATGCTTCGCATAAAAAAGCGTACTTCTAACTCCAAAAGCCTTTGTTGAAAAATTGTCTAAAATCTTAGGTGAAACACCATACAGATAATGCTGTCACACACATGTGAACCCACATGCATAACCAGTTGCAGTAAATGAAGCTTATGGCGTTCTTTGTCTTCTTCAAATCGGCGTTGAACTCGTCGCAAAACAAGGCACTCACCTCATTTTTCAATGAGAGTCGTGAGGGGAGCGTACTACGGTCCATGGCGGGCATGGAACCTTGCGACTTCATATACAATAACCATTGCCTCCTATAAGATGTCTGTTGCTTCGTTGATGTTCCCATTGGTACCGAGTTGCCATCAGTTGCATGGTTCCGCCGACAGATGCAGCTAGGTACCACCCGCATATCCGGAGGCTGTGGCTGTAGGTCGCTGGTTGTTGTTGTTGCCTTAATGAAATGGCACATACCCACGACGGGGGAGAGGCCAGTTCCGCGGCAACGGCGTTCGGAGTACGCGTCCTTTTCTTCCAGCAATATTGAGTGAGCAAATATGTTTTCCAGGAAAAAAAAGAAATTGCGTGGACACTTTGGAAACTAAAGTGTTGAGAGCAGGAAGTCGAGGCCACTATGCATGACGACTTCCGGTGGATGTGACGTCACACCGTTTCCATGGCTATATCAATACCCAAATTGTACATCTTTCGAGGATCTTAAGTCTTAATTACGCATAATTACAGATTTCTCCACGCAATTTGACACAAATCCCACGTTTTTCCGACCATTCTGCGACAATTTTCATTATGCCGTGACAACTTCCGGTGGATGTGACGTCACATGGTTTCCGTGGCTATATCGACGTCCGCGTTATTTTCACGCAGTTTCGACATTTTTGCGTATAACTAATAACTAATTAATCTATAGCCATCAAACTTGGCTTCTAGGTTTATTGTTTCCTGCTCTGTCTGAAGCAACCATCGGTTTTCTTCTTTCTTTAGTTCCCGAGTTAAACGCGTGTGACATGCTTATTTAACGGACGACAGTATGCGGCATTAAAGGCTTTCGCCTTAATACTGAGGCTGAGAGTAGACTGCACACAGAAAATTTCCCTATTAGCGATATAGAAGAAATTCCTTTAAGGTCCTGTTTTAAATTATGTACGCCGTATGTAGTCTTGACGATTAATGTCTAATCATTATAGCTGGAGGGAAACGACAAGGAAATTAGATTGGGAGACGAAGGAAGAGCATCTGCGGGGAGAAAATGTCCGCATTGTTGACGCACCACAAGGTTAATTGGAGACCAAACAGAGATGGCTTTGGCGTGCGGTGATTGCATTAGGGCACTTGGTGGTGGTGCCCCAACGATGACGACGACAACGGCGACCTACTCCTTACCCGATAAAATCAAGAGTATGTGCCATCGCTTCAAAGGCAAGAACAACAACAAAAGCAAGAGCTCGTGCAGGAGCACATGTGATGACACGTTAGGAGGTAGGTGACTACCCAACTGGTTGTAGCGGCATGGCAGGCTTTGAAATCCTCAAGGTGACTCTATGGACAACTTCATACAAATTTAGTTCGTGGTAAAAATCGATTTTACGGCTGTGCCTAATGCGTTGACGACTGTCCGGCTCCAGAAGACGCATTGATTGCAGTGAAGATTGAACATGAAAATGTCCTCGCCACTTGTTTGAAACTTGTTACGTCACGATCGAAATCGACTCCACAATTACTGTTTGGATATGAATGGCGCTGAACCCTAGCCCCAGAGATCCTAAAAATAAATTGACAAACCATATTTTTCTAGCAAAAACATCCTGGTAGTTGTGACACAAGCACGCCATTTTTATGGCTTTTTCTCTTTTATAAGAGATTTGTTTTTTTTGCGGATGTAGGATCTTTCTCAGTAAAACACCGTGGTAGTCCGATACAGGCCAACATAACTTTGTCCACTGTGCCAATTAAAAGCGAGAACACAGGTCTGGAAGTGCACCTCATGTGAACTGTACACAGGTGCTTCGTGCGTCCTCTTCGCTTGCTCGCATGTTGCCTTTTACTGGGACCTAATTTTCTCTGACGCGGGGAAAAAAAAATTCAGGGGGCACTTTGTTGACCTAAATTGTGGTGAGGCGAAAGCCTTTAGCGCGGTGTTGCTGCTTGTGTCACTGATGTGTGGTAAAGATGTTAATTATGTACACAATTGTTTGCGAATCTTAAATGCTGGGCACACTGGAGGGCGTTTGGGAGGCATCCGTCTGATTCGACGCCTTTCTGCAAACACTCTCCAGCGTCGTAGACAAGGGGAACTGCATATGCGTTGGCAGGAAGTAGCGTAGCCATTAGCACGCTCGGCTGCGGAACGTAAGAATGGTGGTTCGAATCCCATCGTGCACAAAGATTTTTTTTCTTGTCTGACTAGAAAAGCGTGACACCTCTGCTTACAACCTTCAGTCGACAACGATGAGGCATTAAAGGCTTTTGCCTTAAAACATGCTCTCCGGTAAGCTACTTGCGCAAATCGAAACAAGTATTCAGCAGAGGAAACAATGGAGAAGCGCCCTTCCTTACTTCTTTGCGCTATTATGCTTTTCAATGTCTGCGTGCAAACCCTCTTCGTAAGCATATGCACCGAGTTGTTCGGAAACATGATCTTGTGGCGTCCACTTTAGCAACGCGTGGTACTCGTTTTAATTGACAAAGACGGGGCGCATTGGGGTCTCCGTTGACGCATACATCGTCTGGATTCGTCGTTGCTTGACCTGCACCATTCAGCGAGGCCAGAATTTCTTTTCATAGTTGGGACGGCTCTCGTCCAGTTGCGCTGCAGTACAGTGGCAGCGTTTTGTAGCGAGAGCTACACTACGCCAGCCCTTCGAGGCTTCAGCGTGGCACCCCTTGAGCTCCGTGGCGGCGCCGTGGCCTTGAGCCGGCTGGTCAAGTGGTACAGAGCAGCTGCTACTGCCGGCGAAACCGAGCTGCAACAGCTGTGCGCATGCGCCCTGTCGAGGGAAGGGGGGGGGGGAGTGGGGAGGAGGAGGTGTGTCGCAGCTGTATAACTAAGCGACACTTCGGAGCTCTCGCGTCACTCCAGGTTTAACCAGAGCGATATTCATGTGTAACCAAGAGGGGCTTGGTGTTGGCGATTCTGTCTTCCGTCCATGACTGTAATAGCAGATACCAGGTTGCGCTCTTCAAACTGTACAATCTCTTGCATACACACCCATAATCCGTCCCACAATTGAATATCCCGCCATAAGAAGGGACTCTTTCACCGCATCGAATATCAACATACTCGGACGCATCCAACGAAAAGCAGCAAGATTTATTTCAAACAATATGGACTTGTTTCAATCACTGGACTGCTTCAATAATGTGGCTGTGATTCGATGATTGAGAGGCATCGGATGTGTAGGATTGAGTTCTTTTTTCAGTTGATAGCAGGACAATACAATATTGACACAGCTGGTCTTTTCACTTCCTCGACAGGTTATAAAACATGAAAGCGCCATGACAGAAAATTAATGCCCCTAACTACAATAATTAGTTCTTTAAGTACTCTTACTTCTTACGAACTATAGTTGACTGGAATAACCTCACTTGCGACACTCTCCCCCAGAAGTCTAAGATCATTTGAAGAGCACCTAAAATTATTTACTGATATTGTTTTGGCTTTTTGTGTCGTGAACAAAAGTCTTTAAGGTATTGAACAAAGACCGCACCATGTATAAATAAAAAATAAATAAATAAATAAACAAATAATATTTGTCATTGCCGTGATCTGCTAGTGCAAAGCTTTTATCGTCAGTTCTTGAGCAAGCAGCTATCATGAATTTCTTGCATGTCAACTGTATCCTAGCGGCCGAAGTAAAGACCATCAATTCGTATATGCATAAGCGACCTTCATATCTATTCGCTGTCGTAAACCCAGGCTGGCAGCGTGTGCTTCGGCGGCCTTGATTACGCTTTTCTTAAACACCTAGAAGTGTGCGCTTTAAAATAAATTTCACAGCAGCAGGTGGATGACTGCAGACGTTCGAAAGTCCTGAATGGTTTTCGAAAAAAAAAAAATGCTGTTTTGTAATCACAATAACTGGCGTTAATGCGTAATCACAATATTTGGGGGTGGGCCGACTTCAAAGTGCCATCACATTTTATTTACGAATGTGGTTAAGAAGGCCTCAAGTTGTTTACAATTCATGTCTGCAGGTCGGAAATGGTTTTTCAAATCTAAATTAAAAAAAGTGTTCTCTTCTCCGCCAAAGACGTATTTAATTTGCGTTCTCGGCCTACATTTAACACCCCTTGAGGCACGAAAATGACGCCGTTCACTCCAGCGTAATGCCCTACGACCATAACGCATTAGCTTGCCGTCTCGCGTTCATCAAAGCAAACAGCGGCGCTGAGAAGGGGAAAGTAAAACTAACAAAAGAGTACCGGCACGAAAACAAGACGGCACGCTTGGCGGAGTCGAAGGTACGGCACCCCGTAGAAGGCGCAGCTCCAGCTGGCTCTCCTTCCTGTTCCACGAAAGTCTGAAACGTCTGTTTTTCTCCCGGGTACAAACCGGTCAGGTGAGCCATTACGGCAAGGTTAGGCGCTCGTAAGTTCGGACACTCCTCCTCCTTGCGTAGCTGTGAGGCTGCGAATAAAAGAAGAACGCCGACAGAACCAGCGCGGCAGTCTCTAGACATCGCGCATGTGGAGACGTGCGGTGTTTTTCAGCGCTGCCAGTGTTTGTGAATTTGTCTCTGCAAAGTGGAGGGCCGATGTCTAGTGCGCGCCTAGGATCTGTACACGCGTTTACGTGATGTGCGACGAGAGACGGCACATCTCCAAACAGGATTAATATACCTTCCGGAGACTCTTTGTGTTGACGTGAACAACGCAAGACAGGCTTTGTTTTCACCGTCAAGCGTCAAACCGTGTGCCAGTCACTTCTCGTGGCTACCTACTTCATGTGCTGAAGTTGCGGGTCCAGCAACGATTTGGGTTCTTGAATTGCTTCAACTCTCAGCGCTAGTGTTTCTTCCCCGAGAAGCTGAATCGTTTCTAGAGTTCCCAGTCCGTAGCTAAGCCATCACCTCAAGATGCGTTGTACGGTCTTCGTCATCGCTTGCTTCCTGATCGGCGGATTGAGCACGATTGTTAAGCTCGAAGTGTCTGCCAGCGGCGCCTGCACACCGGTTCCACAAGCCCCCGAAATCGGCGACCGCGCCACCTGCCCATTCACGATGACCGTCGACGTGGACCCGAGCCGAATCCCTGCGGAACTTCCTCTGGTGAAGTGCAACTGTCCAGGCAGCATCTGCAGCGAAAAGGGTGACTTTCGCTGTCAGGAGGTGCGGAGCACGTTTAAGGTGGCGTACCGCGTGGGCGGGGCAGGTAAAGCTTCGGATTTGACCGAGAAGACAGTGGACTTGACCACGTCATGTGTGTGCGTCGTTAGCAAGTTTAGCCTAGCACAGAGCGGGGGCAACCGACCTCAAGACAGAGATAACTTTGGACAAGCTGCGAAGTTCAAGTGAATGAACCGGTTTCGTGCAAAGCTTGCCTCGTGCGAGCGTTTGCACCGCTCTCGTGTGTTAATCCCGTAACTTTAAGTGTATAAGGTTGTATAAGACAGGTGTTCGTGTCTCTTGCAGTCTTTGACAAGGAAATGTATAAGTTTGCTTGTCAACCTACTACATATTAGGAGTTTTTTCACTTGCACTAAGGGCGCTCGGTTTTGGGATATCATTTATCTGGTACCGTATGTAAATATCAATCTCGTGAAATCCACGCTTATTTCGCGTTCCGGTATACAAAAAATTGTTCGAGGATGGGAACCCTGCATCAGATTTATTGGTTAGTACTTCCTCACCAGAGTAATCAGTTGTAAGAGCGTCACTGGGGTGCGCGGAAGGCGCAGACCGCAGCGGGTGCAGTTCTTGTAGAGGTGAGGGTGCATTGATCGGTGCAGCCTCCACCGCAAGCCATGGTTCCTCCTTTAACCTTTGTGGCTTTGTGAGACATCAGTGTTGAAAGTTTTAAACGTGCAGGTCAAAATGCGGGTTCCTGTTATTTTGACGCGACTTGCGCGCCGAACATTTTACGCATACATTTACAAGCGTTTTTATATGCTGACCAATGTACTTTATTAGCGCGAAAGCCATATTCCGATGGGTAAACTTTGAGCAAGATCTTGCTATGTTTGTGGGTGTGGGCCAAGTGAAATAAATGGCTAAAATACGTCAAATGAATATCCGCAATTGGGATTCGAATCCGCAGTGGCGCGAACAGATCAGCTTCGCTGGCCACTGTGCGAAAACACTGGGCTATCTTTTTTTTTTATTATTATTGCGAGAGTATTATAAGCTATCGCCGCAGCCGAGCACGCCTCGCGTTAGACTGCAACATACTCTCGCCCTGTGGATCGCACATTGTCTTCTTCATCAATTAATACCGCTCTAAAACTAATATTCTCGCTTCGAGTTATGTGGTGGTTTTGACAGTGAGATGTGAGCTGCATGCGTTGGCGTGGACAACATTGTGGCATAAACACGGTACTAGAGCAATACGCACTGGCGTTACCAAGAATGCTACAGAAACGCTGCACAGGAACATAGGCCGCCGGTGTACATTGGGGGAAAAAGGCATTTACTGTGAAAAAATTGAAGACGCGCATAAACGGCACACTGGGTCAGTGCACACCTCAATCGCGCACGTGGTTGTGGTGTCGACGTGGAAAAAACTGTCCTTCAGCACAATATATAGCGCTCATCAATGCTAAACCGCCAGTCATTTTTTTATTATCAATTGAGTGGCCCTGTCAATTTTCTCAACCTGAGTACAGACTAGCACCCGCACTAAAAATCGTGATTCTTTCTCTCATTACAGCTCCTTTCTATCGAAGAAAACACAAGGCGTTAGCTTTGCTACTTTTTACAGAAATGAGCCTCCGATGTACCCACCAAGAAGTTTTTTCGCGCGGTGTTTTTCCACAATTATCTGTTGCATGAAGCAGCGCAACAACAGCATGGAAGTAGTGTATGATGTGGTAGCTGGCCGCGGTGACACACCGGATCACCGCACCACGTTCAGCTAGGCCTATGGCTCTGGTCAATCGATGCGAATGTTGGTTCTGAAGCGAAGAGGTGAGAGAGCTGAACGCAGCACAGTCTACTCGTTGCGCGCCACTCAGCTCGAGCCAGCAAGCGGACAATTAGACCAATTGCTTACCGCCATTTGACTCCCCCTGGAAAGTGTTCGCAAAGCATTCCTACTCCGTATGCAAGCGCAAGTCAGAAGTGAGTCTACGTATGCGAATTCTCCATCATTTCAGAAAACAGCTGCGCGCGTCCTTGGTTTTGTCGCCATTGCATCACGGTGCGCACCGATTGCCTCCTCATTGGCCATATTGCGAGAAACACCGGCAACTCTCGGCGAAAGGGTTAAGTGCCGCTCTTTTCGAGCGCCTACCTTATTGTTTATATTCTTGCTTGCAGGTAAGTCGCGCAACGCCATAGTCCGTTCTTGGACAGATCTGGCTATGCAGCGCAGTCCTGTCCTTGAGGCATGGTTTGTGTTTTATAGCTCTAGAGGAGGAGGAAATAGCTTTTGTTTTCCGAAAAATGGTATTCCTCCACGCCCATCGGCACTAGGCCGTGGAGGCTGGAGGCACCGCTTTAGAAGCAGGCCGGGAGGTCTTGGGTCCCGGCGGCCTCTTCAGCCAGTCTGACGGGGCGGAGCTGGAGCTCAGGGCAAGAACTACGCAGCAGGGTCTCCCAGGATTCTTTAGAGCCGATATTTAGCTCCCTCCCAGAGGAATTTGGACATTCCCAGATTGTGCGGTCGTGTGAGGACTAGAAAAAAAACGCCGAAATAATTTTCCTGCTTTTGGTTTGGTTTGGTTTGGTTTATGGTGTTTAACGTCCCAAAGCGACTAAGGCTATGAGAGACGCCGTAGTGGAGAGCTCCCGAAATTTCGACCACCTGGGGTTCTTTAACGTGCACTGACATCGCACAGTACACGGGCCTCTAGAATTTCTCATCCAAAGAAATTCTAGCCGCCGCGGCCGGGATCGAACCCGCGTCTTTTGGGTCAGCAGCGGAGCACCATAACCGCTGAGCCACCGCGGCGGCTTTTCTGCTTTTATCTTGGATTGTCGGCTCCGCTGCTATACAGCTAAGTTAAAGAATCCTTAATCCCGTTAAGGATTCTTTAACTTAGCTGTATAGCAGCGGACGCGGGTTCGATCCCGGCCGCGGCGGTTGAATTTCTTTGGAGGAGAAATTCTAGAGGCCCGTGTACTGTGCGATGTCAGTGCCCGTTAAAGAACCCCAGGTGGTCGAAATTTCCGGAGCCCTCCACTACGGCGTCTCTCATAGCCTTAGTCGCTTTGGGACGTTAAACCCAATTAACCAAACCAAACCAACCTTAATCCCGTTTTACCTATGTTCTATGCGAATAGCACGATGCCATTTGAGGCACAGAGATCCAGTCTCAATACGAGCACCTTGTGCTCGTACTGAGCAGGAAATTGGGCGTAAACTAAAAGAGAAAGAGGTGCCACGGCATTCCGAGGTGCCGGTGGTGCCCCCCCCCCCAATACACTCCTCTTTCTTTCTTCCTTCTTTTACTCCCACCTTTATCGTATTTTTTTTTCACGGCTCCTTTCTGCGTCATTGAGAGCTTCATGGCTGATTCCGACTGACGTTCTTACCAACAACATTTTTTGAAACTCGTTTAAGAAATAAATGAGTAATTACTCACTGGCATCCACCCGAGCGCAGCCATACGGCTACAAAGGAAAGCTATACAGCTTTCTCAGAAACTTCGTAGTTAACGAAAAATTCGTCCTTGTCCGAGGTTCGAACCCGGGTCCACCGCTTCAAAGGAGCAGTCGCTCTACCAACTGAGCTAACCGGGACAGCAAGCTTATGGTACGGCGAGAGCGAATTGATCAATAACTCGAAGTGGGAACAGTGTTGGTCAAATGTTTAGCTTGCCGACCCGGTTAGCTCAATTGGTAGAGCGACTGCTCCGGTGAAGCGGTGGTCCCGGGTTCGAACCCCGGACCAGGACAAAATTTTAACTACGAAGTTTCTGACAAAGCTGTATAGCTTTCCTTGTAGCCGTATGGCTGCGCTCGGGTGTATGCGAATGAGTAATTACTCCCTTATTACAAATTTACTCCACCTTGGGGGATTCCCTTAAACATTTGACCAACACTGTTCCCACTTCGAGTTATTGATCAATTCGCTCTCGCCCTACCCGGTTAGCTCAGTTGGTAGAGCGACTGCTCCGCTGAAGCGGTGGTCCCGGGTTCGAACCCTGGACCAGGACGAATTTTTCTTTAACTACGCAGTTTCTGAGAAAGCTGTATAGCTTTCCTTTGTAGCCGTATGGCTGCGCTCGGGTGGATGCCAATGAGTAATTACTCACTTATTACAAATTTACTCCACCTTGAGGGTTTCCCCTAAACATTTGACCAACTAAACTCGTTTAAGCAACATCTAACGCATGTAGCAGGTCGCAGTGAAAGCCCCGAGTGTTTGGAAGCCTGTCGCGCTATGGAAGGTGCCTGTAAATGACGTCGTTTGCTAGTTTGGCGACGTAGCACCATTAGACTCTGCTCTCTTCGGTGGCTCAGTGGCCGCCGCGTTTCGATGGAGGCGAAAAGTGCTCGTGTGAAAATTGAAAACTGATTTTGGAGGAAGGGAAACGGAGCAGTAATTGTCTCACATCCGAACCGCGCCGTAAGGGAAGGCAGGAAGGTAGGAGTGAAAGCAGAAAGATAGAAAGTGGTGCTGTTAAGCTAGAAGCCCACGGCGCCAGTGGCTAATTTCCCCCTACCGTGCACGTCCGTCGGAAGTCTGGAGGGGTTAGGAATGGTGGCAGCGCGTCGCGCCTGTCCAAGCCGCGGGAAACGGGGAGTAAGACCGCGAACAGCCCTCTCGGGGTCGCAAAAGGGGTCGACGACTGTTTCCTATTGAAAAGAGATTAGCTCTCAAGTGGGTGGGGGTAAGTAAGGTCGGCGACTCCTGAAAACTCCGACTGTCTAGCTAAACAGTAAACTTTACTGGCGCCTCTAGAGTCGGGCTCTAGCGAGCACTGGGCTTCGCCCACTTGTATGTACAGTGCCATTGCAGCAGTATTGGTTGAAATTGGGTGAGAGCAGATTTAATAAAGCTGCGCCCAATTATCGAAGGTATTAAAAAACCTGCTGCAAACAAAGAGCGGAGGGGGGCGCGCCGCGTCACAGTCTCGGCCGCTTTTCTACAGCCTTTCTTTTAACCGCCCTTTTCTCCTGTTGCCTTTACTTTTGGTCTCGTTTTCAATAAATAAGTTTTGTCTGTCAAAAAGCTCGGTGCGGGCAGGGCACTTTTTTCTTATTTATTTTTAAGCCCACACTAATATCTGTCAAAAAGCTGGGAGTGGCTGCCCCAACTAGCAACGTGTTGTCGGACGAGTGGAGAAGACGTAAAGTGCCCAGCATTCGATCATACCAACAGGGCATTCCGACGACGATCCGGAGAAGAAACTTAACTGGTGCCGTGACCAGGATGATCAGTGTTTCAAGTTAACTGGTGCCGTGACCAGGATAAGTGTTTCAAGTTAACTGGTGCCGTAGTGGAGGTCTCCGGAATAATTTCGACTACCTGCGGATCTTAAAAGTGCACTGAAGAGGAATCTTAACTCGTCTTTTTGCCGCGGGAACTCGACCTACACGTTGCTACCATACTTAGAAACTGCGACTTATTTCCCTGTGTGGCCGATTTTCCTAATTAAATCGAATTAACGTCCGGCTCCCGCCTTTTTTTTTTTTTGAATTCTCCCTCGTACGGTGGGCGGAGTCGACCAACGCGTGGAGTGCCCTTCGGCCAGCTCCGTGGAGGCTTTGCTTTCGCTTCATTTTGTTTTTTAGGTTTCTGTGAACAAATAGTTTCATTTTCAGATAATATAACCGCAAAATAAGCCTGAAGAAATAAAAATACACGCGGACTATTTGCTTCTACGGACTACTACGTATTACTCCGCCGATGGCAGAGCAGCAAGCCGCCACGGGACTGGGTGAAAGGCACTCCCCGCGTTGGTCGACTCCGCCCACCGTACGAGGAAGAATAAAAAAAAAAAGGCGGGAGCCGGACGTTAATTCGATTTAATTAGGGAAATCGGCCACACGGGGCAATAAATCGCAGTTTCTAAGAATGCTCGGAACGTGTAGATTGAGTTCCCGCGGCAAAAAGACGAGTTCAGATTCCTCTTCAGTGCACCTTTAACGTGCACTGACGTCGCACAGCACACGGGCGCCTTTTGCGTTTCGCCTCCATCGAAACGCCGCCGATTCCGTGCTTTCACGCGTTCCCCTCGACGGGACCGAGTGAACGGTGGAAATGAGAGCTAGAGTCACTTGAAAGAGAGCCACCGGATAGTTTTTACGAAAGGAACAGCAGTAACTATACCGGCGCTGTGTTAAAAGGCGCATTTTGCGTAGCAGTTGAGTTTAACCCGATTGTTTGAGAAATCGTTCGCTCAGCAGAGAAAGGTAACATAAGGCCGTATGTTTATTGACACTGTGGTCGTCATACACGCACTATACTCATATCTAACAATGTAATCAAGAAACAACGTAACTAGAAATTTTTGGCGCGGCAAGAATACGTGTCGATAGTGTTGCGGCGCCGGCGCCTCAAGCTTCTTACAGGTTCCAGAAGTGGCGCTAAATACATGCAACGGAAGTAACAAATTTGTCATGTGTAATCGGTAATAAGTAATAAAAGGAATATTTAATGTAATAAAAATAAAAAAACCCGCAAAGTAACAAAACTAAAGCTAACCGTCTGTATTCCGTTATAGAACACGATCATTTGCCTTCATGCATGAAGTAAAAAATTGCAGACTGATAATCCCAAGCACAAGATTTGCCACGAGTCTTCATCGTGAGCGTAAGTCATTACCATCATTATAACTAACCTGACTACGCCCACTGCAGGGCATGGGCCTCGCCCATGTCTCTCCAATTAACGCTGTCCTTTGCCAGCTGTGCCCACCGTGTACCCGCCAACTTCTTATTCTCATCCGCCCACCCATCTTTCTCCCGTCCCTGCCACGCATGCCTTCTCTTGGAACCCACTCCGTTACCCTCAAGGACTAGTGATTATTTTGCCTTCGCATTACATCCCTTAGCGAAAAAGAGGATGTGCTAAAAATGCATTTCAAACGTATTGTATTAATTTCATATTTATTTCGCATTTTTTTTTGTCCCTAGGCTTGAACTGCAATACGAATGCTTTCTAAGTATCCTAGGAATAATATTTTAAACGTTCTTAAATAAGTACATTTTTGCCCACTTAGCATATTTATAATGCATTAAAAATATAATAAAAATATGCATTAGAAATATACTAAATATATACATTTAATACATTAAAAATGTGTTTACTCGGGCTTAAAAAAAGTCTACTGGGCGGCTCCATGGAATGACACGGGTTGATTGTTCAACTGGAGAACAAATCGTACACGGGTATTTATCATTAATCAGCAGTCTTATATTATAAGGTCATGTGATTGAATGGGAAGTTGGGAACGGCAGATACCTACACACAGCATACCAAGACGACAGTGACACAGCAAACAACAAATCCTACGACAAACGCTATCCTTGGCTAGCGGTATATATACCCAGCGAAAGCGACGCACTATTTTGCTCGGTGAGGCCTTTTTTTGCGCAAATACTGTGGGCTGCGAAATTACCGCAGAAGTACCCTACTGGTCGCGTTCGAATCTGGGGTTAATTGAGAACGGAATTGCTAGTTGAAACTTGCGTCAGGCCCAGGTCAGGAGTCGAACTGTCAACCAACAGATACATGGGCGTGTAAGGGAGCCGGTCTGCCCTGCCAGACGGGGTCCTTTCCGCTGGTTTATTCGGACCCAGAAGTACCCAAGGCGCTTTTGCTGGTATAATGCAATCACGTTCTCACACGGAAATGTTCGAATGACATTGAGTGGAATGACATTCGAGAATAGGAATGAAATTCGGACTCGACGGACTGCCGCGGTGCTGCACGACACTTTCGAAACGCATTCGAAAGCCTCAGCTCGTTTTCAGTGTACAGCGACGACGACGACGGCGGTCACACTCGTCCGACAACGACAGTATATATCACGCTGAACAACAGCATGTAATTATAGTGAAATATCTAGTTTACTATAATATGATTCTAGAGAGACACGTTTTTCAGGCCAACGACACCGACGAATCCGGTCGGCGGACGGTCAGCCTTGTCGGCGGCTGAGCGAGCTAGAGCACGGTGATGAGGCGGCGGTGTGTATATGCTCGCGCTTCTAAGTGAGCGAAACGAACGGCTATATTTCACGTGTGCACACCTGAACACTCACCAGCGATAAGCGCTTGCCAAATCAATTTCAATCGACGACGGCTCTGTTCCGTTTCGCGACGGCTAGGCCCAGCGAGTTCGCAGGGTTGGATCTGTGATTTCGGCGGTTGTGAAGAGCGAATCACAAGCTTTAGGGTATGCAAATGGTCACCAGGTGTAGTTTTGGCAACAGTGACCTGAAATCAACTATTGCTTACATCGCAGGGCACGCGTACGATGAACGGGAATCGCCGGTGTGACCCAGACTGCCGAGCCGTGCTTTACGGCCAGCAGCAGTAGTCGCCGTCGCTAGCTTGTGGATAACAAGTTATGCCGTTTCAGTTAAAGCGAACAGTCGCCAGACATACTTCTGGATAAAGTAGTTTAAAAAAAAGTACTGGTCACGTCGGAGAAAGCCGGGACAAGAAGCGAGAAGCGCCAGTCCTGCGCGATGCCAACAATCCGGCTTTCTCAGGCGTGCGATCGCATCATCGCTTCCCACACATTGTCGCACTGCGTAAACAAGCACGAGTACAACCAGTAAAAAAGAAAACAGATTGTTTAATAGAACGAAAGCGCAGGTTGCGTTTTATGTTAGGTAAACAAGCGATGTAAACAACAGCATGAGTGCAGTCGTCCTCATCGGCACACTCCCGGGGAAATTTCATGCTGACGCGGTTAATATTCATTGGCGTAATATTATCTTCAAGAACTCCCTTAGACAGAACACGTGTAGCATCGTTAGATGACATTCGGCTGGAAGGCATTCGAAGCGCCCGTGTAGCAGGGGTATAAGTGGTGATCACCTTCCTGCTAGAAGTTACCATAAACGAAAGGATGACAAGAAATGGAAAGTTTTCACTCTTCGCTGATACGTCATTTCGAGCCCTAGATTGTTCCACGGTAGCTTGAAGTGTAATGCAAATCTGTTTACGCGGACAACCCATTTGTTAGAATTTAAATATACTTCAGACGGATTAATTGCGTATTTACGAAAGTACACTTTAAATAGATGGCCAGCACCAAAATGCGATGTCCCGGAACTCGATTTTGAGCATTAGATTGTTCAACGATTGTAGTGCGCTGCAAACATGCTAATGCGGACAGCCAATTTGCTAGAATGTCAGTGTTCTTTGGACGAATTAATTGCGTATTTACGGAAGTACATTTCAAATACATTGACGACACGCAAAAGCCATTTCCCGAAACGCGATTTCGAGCACTCGACTGTTCAACGGCAGCTAGAAGTCTGCAAATACGTTTAAAAGGACTGCTCGTTTGTTAGAATTGAAGTATATTTCGGATGAATTAATTTTATGTTTACGAATATTCACTTTTAATACATTGACAAGATGCTAAAACTGCATACATATACGTTTACAAGGGCTGCCCGTTTTCTAGAATTGAAGTATACTTTCGATGAATTAATTTCATATTTCCGGAAATACACTTTTAATACACTGACAAGATGCTAAAACTGCATACATATTTTTTCACGTATTTGAAAAGTGCTCGAAGTATGCTTTAAGTGAGGTATTTTTGGCACATTTTAAAAATATATTTCGAATACCGAGCATGAAATTTCAGAAACGTATTTCCGACATATTTTTAGTGCATTCATGAATACAAAATATGTTTAAAATACATTTTAAATACTTCACCGTATATTCCAAACGTATTAGTTTTTGCTAAGGGATGCCCTGCCCAAGGCCATTTCTTCCTCAAAGACATTAACACATTAACACAGGCACACACTAACTTTGCTCTACTACAACAAAATATTTCCCGACAACGTCAACCCTGAAGCGTGACGCAATCGTAGTGTCGCGCGAACTTCACCTGCGCCCAATCACGTTAACGCCGCCCCTCGGGATAGGGCCCCCAATCCTGGAGGAGCCATAGTTGCTTCTTTGACTACGGGTGAGAGCACAAACACAAGACACTGTGAATTCCACCGTCTCGTTTCGAAACGACCCGTTGCTACCGCAACGCACTACCTGCATCGACTCCTTGACCTCGCGGCAACGAAAGTCACCAAGCCGGCTGCACAGGCGTCCAGGGCACTTGCACCTCACGGTGGGTATGCGGGCCGGAAATCTGTATGGGTCGACGTCCATAACTCTGGTAAACGTGCAGAGGGCCCTGTCACCGATGCTGAAAGACTGCGGGTCCGGAACGCAGTCCTTCGCTGATATCTTGGAGCGATTGGAGCGAGTCACCGTTGAAATGAACGTGGAGTCCACTTCGAGGAAAAGCCACACGAAGAAGACGGCTGCAGCAACGGCATGCGCCATCGTTCACAGCTCGTATCTTGGGCTTGAAGTGTACTTAGCGATGACACAATGGATTAATTGCGCAAATAAGCGCACAGAACGGCGAAGAGCAAAAGTGATGCCTGCGACAGGCAAGAAAGGTCTGCTCGGAGAGTGGACCAACACAACAGCCCCATCAGCTCTTCGGGGCCTCCACTTACGGTACTGTAGCAATCAGACTAACGAGCATCAACCGGCGAAAATGGCTCGTCGTGTACAGACGAAGACGCCGCCGCCCGTCTTCGAAAGGCTAGCCGATCTGCTGAAGAGCTAGCGGCTAAAGAAATCTGGCTATCGCCTGACCTCGTTAAGTTGAAAGCGGAGTATCTAGAGGACGTCACAAGAGTGAAAGGAAGGGAGGGAGTGGTTCTCCCTTTAACGCCGCCGTCGTATCAGCAACAGAACTAGCCTCCTGCTCGCTCTTCTCAGATGTACCCCTTATATAGAAGCCGAGGAATCAGGGCGCCGTCGGAATAAGAGACGAGCATCCAAAAAGGAAGTTCAGCGCCTTTCGCCGCTTGAGCAGCCAGGATTGCCTGCGTAGCCAGTGGCTCTTCACAGAAACACATTGCGCAAATGTAGTCCACCGAAGTGGAAACACAGCATAGGAGAATGTGAGCAACCACATGTTTACCGGAGTTGCTGACACAGCGCCCCTTGGCAAGGTCGTTTTTCCGCAGATTTATTTTATCTTAGCCATGCACCTCACCATTCTTTTTTTTCTTTGCAAATAAAATTTTCAGCCTTTCATTCTTCACTTTCTGTGCGCTCACAAAGGAGGAGTCAAGTAAGAAACGCAGATGGAGAACTGTAAGGCACGGACGGGAAATAATAATTGAAAAGTATGTAATTTATTGAAGGCAGGTAGCAAAACATCCCCGAACCGCTCAGTGAACTCTGAAAAGACTGCCGACCTGTAAGTTCTTCACGCACATATCACTCATAACTCTAGTGGTCCTCAGGTATGAAAAAAAAAATGTGCAGAATTATATAGGGGAAACATTTTGCGCCCTTCTGCAGTGCCACTCGTGAAATCATGCTGGTTCCAGCGACCACGTTTTGGTGGAGGCCAAAGTTAAAAACACTCTGGTTCTGTGGGATGCCAGTGCAAGTTACTGAGACCCTGGTGGTCGAAAGAAGTCAGGAGCCACCCACTGCCGCATACCTCAGAGAAGATGGAAATGAAATGCTTCAGGATGTTAACATTCCCCTCCCTTCACCCCTTCGCCCGCATCTACAAGCCCACCTGCCACTGCATGCAATCTACTTTAATTCGTCTTTGCGGGAATCAGGCAAGGCCCTCGGTGATTAAGAGTGCCAAAAAAATTGGTTGCAAGCAAGCACGTGACCGTATTAATACGTTTATCGGAACACTCATGAAACATGAATACGACCTCTCTCCGTTTCTGTGAAGAGAAGATTCTGCAGCGTTAGACTGGTGTGAGCCATAATAAGAGGCAGTCTTTCTACCGAAGAACTGCTCTAGTTCTGTATATTACTTTACAGCCCCGGTAAGTAGCTTAACGTTGATCTAAATGCGAGATAGAGCAACAACTTTATTTGTCAGCAAATCAAACGGCCGGTCTACTGGGTCTCTTGAGCGGCTCCAAGGGACCGACAGTTGTAGTCTGTCGGCGACCTCTTGCGCTTTCGCCGCCGCCTTAGACTCAACGCTGAGGTCTGAGTTGGCGAGAAAAGCCTCCCATTTTTCGAGAGAGGGAGACGTAACCAGAACTACCGGAGGCGGATCCTTCCAACAATCACAGATTGTGTGGTCCACTGAGGCATGCTCGCCGCGCAGTTAACAGTACGGGTTTGCCAGTTCGGCAAATATGTTGGCGTATGTTCCCAGGCTCGGCTGCGGCCACGTCTGCAGCCACCGCCCCCTGGTAGCTTCTCTGCTCAGCGAATCATGCGGAGGAGGTAGGCTCACTCTTAGCTCTCTCTAGTATTGCGTTAAGATCTCATGCGAGTCCAGGAAGGGGATTGGGGTATCTGTTACAACTGGCGTCGTCGCTTCGGCGGGTGTGGTTGTTACGACGCGCGTCTGTTCTTTTAGTCTTTCCTCTCACATCTTTTCACTCCCTTCTGTATGCATGTGGGAGCGAGTGTGGCTCAGCTGAGCCAGTGAGCAGGTCCGTGCACGTTCCTTTTCATCCTTCCTTCAGTCGCAACAACAACAACAACAGTCCAGGGCCTCTATTTGGGGCGTTTCCATGTGAAAAGTCACCTCACCTGCTCGGCTGACAAAACCCTGAGCTTATTGGTGGGCGGTTTCATTACCGGGATCACCCACCTGGGCCGGGACCGACCAGGTCCACTTCCCTCCTATGTTTAGATAACGTGCTTAGAATTTCGTACGCTGTGGCGGAGATGAATCCCCTCGCAAAGTTGCGATCGGCCGCCTTGAAATCGCTAAGAATTGTTTTAGCACCTTCCTGAACAATTCCTAGGGCGAAGGTGGCCTTCGCGGCCTCCATTACTTTTTCCACGACCACTGTGGCTGCTACCTAAATGAACAAGTACCCCGCTTTTTTAATCCTACTGTGACCACTAACCGCATGCACATTATTTGGGTCATCAGGGATGAAGCCCCCAACCGCCACACTCCGAAACTGCCACATAGAAGTTCTAAACTTTCGGTAAAAAATTTCATGCTTGGATTTCAGGCAGACGAGTATGCATCTAGGCTAGTCGGTTCACAGAGCAAAAACAGCAACAGCCAGCAGGAGAGCACACAGGGAGAAGACAGGCGACGAGAAGCCGAGTGAGCCTCTTGTGTCTCTGATCCATGCGTCGTCGTTTGTTGGCTGTTGCTCTCTTCGTAGATTTCAAGCACAATCTATAACGCTTTTTTACTTGTCAGCGTAAAACCGTTGCCCCACTGTGACATGTGAATTCCATCCGTTGACACTGTGAATTCCATCGTCTCGTTCCGAAACGACCCGTTGCGATAGCGACGCACTACCTGCATCGACTCCTTGACCTCTCGGCAACGAAAGTCACCTAGCGTGCTGCACAGGACTCCAGGGCACTTGCATTTCACGGTGGATATTCTGGACGGAAACCTGTTTGGGTCGACGTCCATCACTTTCGCAAACGGGCAGAGGGCCCTGTCACCGATGTGGAAAGCGTTCGGGTCTGGAATGCACTCTTCCCTTGATATATTTGAGCGAGTACTCGTGGAACTCAACACGAAGCTTCCTTCGAGAAGAAGGCAGGTGAAGAAGAAGACGGCAGCAAGGGTACGAGTCATCACTCTCCGCGTGTCTCTTGGGTCCGGACTTCAGTCCCTGATGAAACCCTTCAGTGAATTTCACAGGCTGTTTACGCAAGCACACAGAAGCTCGGCGTGCAAGAGCAATGTCTACGACAGACCGTAATTGCCTGGAATATTGGGAAAGCGAAGCGAAACAAGTCTCGTCTGCCCTTCGGCGAGCGGTGTGTGCGACTGTCTACCGCTTACGGTGCCGTAGTGTCCGGATCCAGAGGCATAAACCGGCGAAAGTGGCTGCCGTATACAGAGGACGGAGCCCAATGCGAGACCTTCCTTAAGAAGCGCTGGAACATCCGCTGAAGAATTCGCGTGACCTTGGTGACAGCAACCGCCTGCATGTTTTTCCTCGAATAGACGGCTCTCGGGGCGTTCACTTCACGCGACGTCTACGCGATGATATGTGCCAAGCGTGGGAAAGTGGAGAGCAGGGCACATAGATGATGTTGCGAGAAGGAAAAGAATGGAAGGTAGGTCGTCCCTCTAACGCCGCTGCCGTAGTCGTGATCGTTATAGCCTCCCGCTCGCTCTTCTGCTATGTACTTTTTGTGCGGGAGCCGGTGAGTCAGGGCTTCGCAAGAGAAAAAGACGCGCACACAAAAAGGAACTCGCATGCTGTTCGCTTGCGCACATGCGTCACCGCGTCAGGAGCCTAGATTGTTCGCGCAGCCAATGGCTGTTCAGAGAAATTCATTGCGAAATGTTATTCAACCGAAAGGCAAGCACTCTATGTATATGCAAACATGTGGAGCCACATGTTTACCGGAGTGGATCGCATAGCGGGCTCCTGGAGAGGTCGTTTCTCGGCAGATTAACATTTTTCTTGATGCATGCATCTCGCTGTTCCTATTTACATTACAATGTCATCTTTGTATCCTTTTCGTTCTGCTCCAACAAAATGGAAAACTCAAGGAAGGAAACAAGCGGCTCAAGGATTTCTATTGCCCGGATGAAAAAAAAATCAACAGAAAGGTGCTGAATTAGTAGATACTAATCATAAGCGCCCAACATTCGCCACGTGTCTCCATCGTCTACATTGATCACACGGGGGCAATAACAGTGGTACACATTGACGCGGCCGTGTTATAACAAACCCGACAGTCTGAAGCGTGACGCAACCATTCTGTCGCCCTAGCGGAGGAGGAGGAAATAACTTTTCTTTTCCGAAAAATGGTATTCCTCCACGCCCCTCGGCACTGGACCGGGGAGGCTGGAGGCAACGCTTTAGATGCAGGCCGGGAGGTCTCAAGTCCCGGCGGCCTCTTCAGCCAGTGGGACGAGGCGGAGCTGGAGCTGAGCGTCCGAACTACGCAGCAGGGTCTTCCAGGATTCTCTAGAGTCGATATTTAGCGCCCTCCCAGGGGAATGTGGACATTACCAGATTGTGCGGTCGTGTGAGGACTAGAAGAAAAACGCCGAAATAATTTTTCTGCTTTTATCTTGGATTGTCGGCTCCGCTGCTATACAGCTAAGTTAAAGAATCCTTAATCCCGTTTTACCTATGTTCTATGCGAATAGCACGATGCCATTTGAGGCACAGAGATCTGGTCTCATACTTTGTGGTCGTACTGAGCAGGAAATTGGGCGTAAACTAAAAGAGAAAGAGGTGCCATGGCATTTGGAGGTGCCGGTGGTGCATCCCCTCCCCCCCACTACACTCCTCTTTCTTTCTTCCTTCTTTTACTCCCACCTTCATCGTTTTTTTTTTTTTCACGGCTCCTTTCGGAGTCATTGAGATCTTCATGGCTGATTCCGACTGACGTTCTTAGCAACAACTTTTTTTGAAACTCGTTTAAGAAATAAACGAGTAATTACTCATTGGCATCCACCCGAGCGCAGCCATACGGCTACAAAAGAAAGCTATACAGCTTTCTCAGAAACTTCGTAGTTAAAGAAAAATTTGTCCTTGTCCGAGGTTCGAACCCGAGCCCACCGCTTCACCGGAGCAGTCGCTCTACAAACAGAGCTATAACCGGGACGGCAAGCTTATGGTAGGGCGAGAGCGAATTGATCAATAACTCGAAGTGGGAACAGTGTTGGTCAAATGTTTAGCTTGCCGACCCGGTTAGCTCAGTTGGTAGAGCGACTGCTCCGGTGAAGCGGTGGTCCCGGGTTCGAACCCTGGACCAGGACGAATTTTTCGTTAACTACGAAGTTTCTGAGAAAGCTGTATAGCTTTCCTTTGTAGCCGTATGGCTGCGCTCGGGTGTATGCCAATGAGTAATTACTCCCTTATTACCAATTTACTCCACCTTGGGGGATTCCCCTAAACATTTGACCAACACTGTTCTCACTTCGAGTTATGGATCAATTCGCTCTCGCCCTACCATAAGCTTGCCGTCCCGGTTATCTCAGTGTGTAGAGCGACTGCTCCGGTGAAGCGGGGGTCCCGGGTTCGAACCCTGGACCAGGACGAATTTTTCTTTAACTACGAAGTTTCTAAGAAAGCTGTATAGCTTTCCTTTGTAGCCGTATGGCTGCGTTCGGGTGGATGCCAATGAGTAATTACTCCCTTATTACAAATTTACTCCACCTTGGGGGTTTCCCCTAAACATTTGACCAACTAAACTCGTTTAAGCAACATCTAACGCATGTAGCAGGTCGCAGTGAAAGCCCCGAGGGTTTGGAAGCGTGTCGCGCTATGCAAGGTGCCTGTTAATGATGTCGTTTGCTAGTTTGGTGACGTAGCACCATTAGACTCTGCTCTCTTTGGTGGCTCAGTGGCCGCCGCGTTTCGATGGAGGCGAAAAGTGCTCGTGTGAAAATTGAAAACTGATTTTGGAGGAAGGGAAACGGAGCAGTAATTGTCTCACATCCGAACCGCGCCGTAAGGGAAGGCAGGAAGGTAGGAGTGAAAGCAGAAAGATAGAAAGTGGTGCTGTTAAGCTAGAAGCCCACGGCGCCAGTAGCTAATTTCCCCCTACCGTGCACGTCCGTCGGAAGTCTGGAGGGGTTAGGAATGGTGGCAGCTCGTCGCGCCTGTCCAAGCCGCGGGAAACGGGGAGTAAGACCGCGAACAACCTTGTCGGGGTCGCAAAAGGGGCCGACGACTGTTTCCTATTGAAAAGAGATTAGCTCTCAAGTGGGTGGTGGTAAGTAAGGTCGGCGACTTCTGAAAACTCCGACTGTCTAGCTAAGCAGTGGACTTTACTGGCGCCTCTAGAGTCGGGCTCTGGCGAGCACTGGGCTTCGCCCACTTGTATGTACAGTGCCATTGCAGCAGTATTGGTTGAAATTGGGCGAGAGCAGATTTAATAAAGCTCCGCCCAATTTTCCAAGGTATTAAAACCCGATGCAAACAAAGAGCGGAGGGGGGCGCGCCGAGTCACAGTCTCGGCCGCTTTTCTACAGCCTTTCTTTTAACCGCCCTTTTCTCCTGTTGCCTTTACTTTTGGTCTCGTTTTCAATAAATAAGTTTTGTCTGTCAAGAAGCTGGGAGTGGCTGCCCCAACTGGCAACGTGTTGCCGGACGAGTGGAGAAGACGTAAAGTGCCCAGCATTCGATCATACCAACCGGCCATTCCGTCGACGATCCGGAGAAGAAACTTAACTGGTGCCGTGACCAGGATGACCAGTGTTTCAAGTTAACTGGTGCCGTGATCAGGATCAGTGTTTCAAGTTAACTGGTGCCGTAGTGGAGGTCTCCGGAATAATTTCGACTACCTGCGGACCTTAAATGTGCCCTGAAGAGGAATCTGAACTCGTCTTTTTGCCGCGGGAACTCGACCTACACGTTCCTACCATTCTTAGAAACTGCGACTTATTGCCCTGTGTGGCCGATTTCCTTAATTAAATGGAATTAAAGACCGGCTCCCGCCTTTTTTTTTTCTTGAATTCTCCCTCGTACTCTTGTGTGAGTGCCCTGCCTTTGTAGCCGAAAGACATAAGCTGCGATGTGCTTTGGACCGCCTGGACCCTCGCCCTTTCACAGAGGCCAAGATCCTCGGTCCGTGGCCACAACAGTCAACTGCCACCAAGGCTTACAAGGCACTCTTTTGCTTTTTGAGAGCGACTGCCTTGATTGACAGACTGTGATTATTTCCCTTTACTTCTCTCTTTCCTCTTTAATTCCCCTCATTCCCTTCCCCTGTGCAGGGTAGCCAACCGGAATCCTTTCTGGTTAATATCCCTGCCTTTCCCTCTCTCTCTCTCTCCCTCGTACGGTGGGCGGAGTCGACCAACGCGTGGAGTGCCCTTCAGCCAGCTCCGTGGAGGCTTTGCTTTCACTTCATTTTGTTTTTTAGGTTTCCGTGAATAAATAGTTTAATTTGCAGATAATATAACCGCAAAATAAGCCCGAAGAAATAAATATACGCGCGGACTATTTGCTTCTACGGACTACTACGTATTACTCCGCCGATGGCAGAGCGGCAAGCCGCCACGGGACTGGGTGAAAGGCACTCCCCGCGTTGGTCGACTCCGCCCACCGTACGAGGGAGAATTAAAAAAAAAGGCGGGAGCCGGACGTTAATTCGATTTAATTATGGAAATCGGCCACACAGCGCAATACATCGAAGTTTCTAAGAATGCTCGGAACGTGTAGATTGAGTTCCCGCGGCAAAAGAGAGTTCAGATTCCTCTTCAGTGCACCTTTAACGTGCACTGACGTCGCACAGCACACGGGCGCCTTTGGCGTTTCGCCTCCATCGAAACGCAGCCGATTGTGTGCTTTCACGCTTTCCACTTGACGGGACCGAGTGAACGGCGAGAATGAGAGCTAGAGTCGCTTGAAAGAGAGCCACCGGATAGTTTTTAGGAAAGGAACAGCAGTAACTATACCCGCGCTGTCTTTAGTTAAAATGCGCATTTTGGGTAGCAGTTGCACATCCCTCGCTGTCATCCGATTATTCACACTGACTGGCATGCTTTTCGCACTAATCTCGCCTCCGACTCCTTTCAAACCTACGACGACTGGACGTCGCGCATCTCTGCAGCGCTCACGTCCGGTAGCCGTCGCGTTCGCTCTCGTTACCCAATCCAAGACCCAGATCCTCACGTTCTCCGTTTATGGAGTCGCCGTAAACGTCTTCAGCGCTCCTTTAGCTCCCAACCACACAATGCCCAACTTTCCTCCCGGATCACTGCTTTGAGGGCCGAGATCGTCGCCCACTGCGCCTCCCTCGAGCACTCTCGTTGGAGTGCTCTTTGTGATGGCCTTGATTCTGCATTGCACTCGCGATCAGCATGGTCTCTCTTTAAATCCCTCCTTGGCACTAAGCCTGCCCTTGCTCCCACTCTAGCTAAAGCCCTCACTCAAGGGACTCCCTCCGAAGTTTCTGATCAACTCGCCTCTCTCTACCTCCCGCCCCCTCTAGCACCCTCCTACCCAGTGTACTCGGGTGGACCTAACCCCGAGCTGGACCAATGCTTCACTCTCCGGGAGCTCGAATCTGCTCTGGCTGCTAATTCTACACGCTCGGCTCCCGGTGAGGATGCCATTACATACACCACACTTCGCAACCTTCCTGATTGCGCCAAAGAATTCCTCCTTCAAACCTACAATGAGGCCTGGGAGAGCGGCTGCTTGCCGAGCTCCTGGACATCCTCCCTTATTTCTATTATTCCAAAACCGGGCAAACCTCCCTCTCTCTCTAACCTCCGCCCAAACTCCCTGACGTCGTGCGTTGGTAAGACCCTTGAGCGAATGGCTCTGACTCGCCTCTCTTATTTTCTTGAGGCACGGTAGTTCTTCCCCCATTCTCTCATTGGCTTCCGACGCCGCGTCTGTGCACAGGACATGTTTCTGATTCTCCAGCAAACGTTCCTGTCCCCAACACCTAATCAAATTTACGCACTTGTGACCGTCGATGTTCGCAAGGCCTTTGACGGTGTTTGCCACGATCACATCCTTTCTCAACTCGCCTCTTTGGATTGTGGCTCCCGCATGTACTCCTATATCCGCTCATTCCTCTCTAAACGTGTGGCTCGCTTTCGAGTAGATACCCACTTGTCTAACCCACACCACCTCACCCGTGGCACTCCTCAAGGTGCTGTTCTCTCTCCTACCCTTTTCAATCTCGCTATGGCCCCTCTCGCCTCCCAGCTAGCTGAAATTCCCGACCTGCATCATATATTTTACGCCGATGACATCACTCTCTGGTGTTCATCTGGCTCTCCCGGTCACGTACAGGACACCCTGCAACGTGGCCTAGATCTCATCGACTCCTTTCTCACCACCGCTGGCCTCTCTCCTGCTCCTGAGAAATCCGAGCTTCTCCTTCTCAACCATTCCTCCTACCAGCGCTCACACAACCACTTCGTCTCTCTCCACCTTTCTGGCTCTCCCATTCCTGTCGTCACACAGTGCAAAGTTCTTGGCTTCCCTCTGCATGCGGCTAAGAATGTGCAATCCCTTCACCGCGCTGTCACCACCTGCCACTCTGTAACTCACCTCCTGCGGCGCGTGGTCACTCGACGCTCAGGTCTCCACGAGGCTCACGCGTGCCGAGTTGTCCACGCGCTGGCCCTCAACAAGGTCTTGTACTTTGCACCCTACGCTTCCTTCACTCAAACTCAACTTAACGCTCTCGAGACTGCCCTTGTGGGCCTCTACAAGGCAGCTCTCAACCTCCCTATCACTACCTCTACCACTAAGCTCTTTGCCACAGGCCTCTTCCATCCTCTTCGTTCTCTTCTCAGTCTCCATCGTGACTCGCAGCTTGCCCGGCTTTCCCTTACCCGTCAGGGTCAGTGGTTATTGACTCAAGCGGGTATCTCGCCCATTCCAATCTCCCCGTTTACCTCTCCTATTCCCACCCCCGCCCCCAATCTTCGTATCCTTCCCCTCCCGACCAACATGTCCCCCGTCCTGCACGCCGGACGTCGTCATGCGGCCGCACAGCACCATTCCCCTCTCTTTGATACCCAGGGTGTAGCTTACACGGATGCCTCCTTCGTGGCTCCTCGAGGTTCCTGCGGCTACGCCCTGTACCATCCACACCTCCCTGCTCCTGAAACCCACAACAGCGGGCCGTATCTACACCCTCCAGACGAATTGTCCCTCGAGGTCCTCGCCATTGCGCATGCCCTCCAGTCATTTTCCCTCCTTCCCTCTCTCCAAGAGTACAAAGTCTATTCGGACTCACAAGCCGCTATACACCACATACAGAAACGCACCCTGACCCCTTCTCTCCAACAGGAGGTCGAACGAGCGGTCTCCGCACTGCAGCCTTCCATCGTTTTCCTCCGCTGGGTCCCTGGGAATTCAGGGATTGACGGCAATGAGCTGGCCCATCAGCTCGCCCGCGACACACTTTTCCGGGCACCGTTGATCCCCTGGCCCAAGCCCTCGGAGGACGGTGGGAGGCTCACCCTTCGCCGCACCATAAAAGAGGTCTACCTTGAGCTCCGCCTCGACAAACGCCTTTACCCTCCCCCTCACCCATCACTCACGGTGCCGGAGTCTCGCCTTCTTCGGCACATTCAGATGAATGCAGTTATCACCCAGTCCCGCCTCTTCCTCTATCGCTATCGATCGAACCCTTCCTTTCCCAACTGCCCCTGTATCTATGCGGACCTGGCCCATTGCCTCTTCTATTGCCCGGCTGCTCAGCAGTCGGGTTCCTTCCCCCCACCCTCTCTATCCATCACCACCTGGCTCGACTGGCTTGGCGCTGAAGGGGAAGAAGAACAGCGGCTTCTGGTGGCACAGGCGGTCGAAATGCTCGGCCTGTAAATTATGGTCGATTAAAAGTCTTTTACTACTACTACTACTGAGTTTAACCCGATTGTTTGAGAAATGTATCGCTCAGCAGAAAAAGGTAAACTAAGACCGCATGTTTATTGACACTGTGGTCGTCATACACGTACTATACTCATATCTAACAATGTAATGAAGAAACAACATAACTAGAAATTTTTGGCGCGGCAAGAATACCTGTCGATAGTTTTGCGGCGCCGGCGCCTCAAGCTTCTTACAGGTTTCAGAAGTCGCGCTAAATACATGCAACGGAAGTAACAAAATAATAATGTGTAATCGGTAATAAGTAATAAAAGTAATACTTAAAGTAATAAAACTAAAAAAACCCACAAAGTTATAAAACTAAAGCAAACCGTCTGTATTCCGTTATAGAACACGATCATTTGCCTTCATGCATGAAGTAAAAAACCGCAGACTGATAATCCGAAGCACAAGATTTGCCACGAGTCTTCATCGTGAGCTTAAGTCATCACCATCATTATAACTAACTTGACTACGCCTACTGCAGGGCATAGGCCTCACCCATGTTTCTCCAATTAACCCTGTCCTTTGCCAGCTGTGCCCACCGTGTACCCGCCAACTTCTTATTCTCCTCCGCCCACCTATCTTTTTCCTGTCCCTGCCACGCATGCCTTCTCTTGGAACCCACTCCGTTACCCTCAAGGACCAGTGCTTATCTTGCCTTCGCATTACATGTCCTGCCCAAGGCCAATTCTTCCTGAAAGACATTAACACATTAACACAGGCACACACTAACTTTGCTCTACTACAACCAAATATTTCTCGACAACATCAAGCCTGAAGCGTGACGCAATCGTAGTGTCGCGCGAACTTCACCTGCCCGGAATCACGTTAACGCCGCCGTTCGTAACAGGGCCCTTAATCCTGGAGGAGCCATAGTTGCTTCTCTCACTGCGGGTGAGTGCACAAACACAAGACACTGTGAATTCCACCGTCTCGTTTCGAAACGACCCGTTGCTACCGCAACGCACTACCTGCATCGACTCCTTGACCTCGCGGCAACGAAAGTCACCAAGCCGGCTGCACAGGCGTCCAGGGCACTTGCACCTCACGGTGGGTATGCGGGCCGGAAATCTGTATGGGTCGACGTCCATCACTCTGGTAAACGCGCAGAGGGCCCTGTCACCGATGCTGAAAGACTGCGGGTCCGGAACGCAGTCCTTTGCTGATATCTTGGAACGATTGGAGCGAGTGACCGTTGAAATGAACGCGGAGTCCACTTCGAGGAAAAGCCACACGAAGAAGACGGCTGCAGCAACGGCATGCGCCATCGTTCCCAGCTCGTATCTTGGGCTTGAAGTGTAGTTAGCGATGAAGCAATAGATTAATTGCGCAAGTAAGCGTACAGAACGCCGAAGAGCAAAAGTAATGTCTGCGACAGGCCAGAAAGGTCTGCTCGGAGAGTGAACCAACACAACAGGTCCGTCAGCTCTTCGGGGCCTCCACTTACGGTACTTTAGCAACCAGACTAAGGAGCATCAACCAGCGAAGTGGCTCGCCGTGTACAGAAAATGACGCCGCCGCCCGTATTCGAAAGGCTAGCCGATCTGCTGAAGAGCTAGCGGGTAAAGAAATCTGGCTATCGCCTGACCTCGATAAGTTGATAGCGGAGTATCTAGAGGACGTCGCAAGAGGGAAAGGAAGGGAGGGAGTGGTTGTCCCTTTAACGCCGCCGTCGTATCAGCAACAGTGCTAGCCTCCTGCTCGCTCTTCTCCGGTGTACCCTTTGTGTAGAAGCCGAGAAATCAGGGCGCCGTCGGAGTAAGAGACGAGCATCCAAGAAGGAAGCTGAGCGCTTTTTGCTGACGCACATGCGTCGCTGCATGAGCAGCCACGGTTGTCTGTGTAGCGACTGGCTGTTCACAGAAGCACATTGCGCAACTGCATTCCACCGAAGTGGAAACACAGCATAGGAGAACTTGCGCAACCACATGTTTACCGGAGTTGCTGACACAGCAGCCCTTGGCTAGGTCGTTTTTCCGCAGATTTATTTTATTGTAGCCATGTATCTCACCGTTCTTTTGTTTATTTTCAAACAAAATTTTCAGCCTTTCATTCTACACTTTCTGTGCGCTCACAAAGGAGGAGTCAAGTAAGAAACGCAGATGGAGAACTGAAAGGCCCGGAAGGAAAATTATAATTGATAAGTATATAATTTTTTGAAGGCAGGTACTGTTGGGATCGGGTGAGCGTGGTCGGGCCGGAGAAGGGACGAGGAAGGCGGGAGACGGGGTTACGAAGGAAAACAAAGAAAACTTTATACAGGCTATTTACATGATTTACAGAAGAGCAACTGAGAGGGACTCTCAGTGGATGAGGACTGCTTCGCTAGCGGGAGTGCACACACGAGTCCTCAAAACAACACCCCGTTAAATAACGCACGGATTCCCCAGATCCCTGTCTGGGGAATATAGTTCGAAGGATGATGTCCAATAGCATGAGCAGACGTGGACTCCGGAGGTACCACCCACGGCTGGGGCGGCGTCGGGCTGTGGGGTCTCTCGCAGCCCGGTTGATGGGAGAGGGTAGAGGCTCAGTAATCAAACACTGCTGTCTTTCACTAAGCACCCCACCGCTCTGTTCGTTGACCCGAGGGTCGACTCGGCCACGGAACGCCGCCATCGTCGCCGCATCTTCGGCCTTCGGCGGTCTTTGACTTTCGCCGCTGCGACCATGGTCCCACGGTCACGGAAGGTCGCTGCCTTAATCCACTTAGGCAGGAGGGGAGGCATCACAGGTCCTATAGCACCCCTCTTTGAGCTTCGCCGCTACCGCCATGTTCCCACGGTCCTCGAAGTTCGCTGCCTTAATCCACAAGGGGGGGGGGCATCCGAAACCCAACAGTACCAAAACAACTCCGAACCGCTCAGTGAACTCTGATAATGTTGCCGACCTGCAAACTATTCACGCAGATTTTGTTCACAGCGCAACAAGAACGGGAAAGACAGAAGACAGCGCTTGTTTGTATTACTCTTTCGTCTTTCCCGTTCTTGTTGCGCTGTGAACAAAATCAGGAATACTTACCAACTCGCCCAAATTTCTGCCTTGCTGATTCACGCAGATATCCCTCAGAACTCTAGTGGGTCAAAAGGGGGAAAAACAAGTGCACAGAATTACATGGGGGAAACATAATGGGTCCTTCTACAGTGCCACCCGTGAAATCATGTTGCCTCCAGCTACCACGTTTTGGTGGAGGCCAAACTTAAAAGCACTCGGGTTCTGTGGGAAGGGAGTGAACGTTATTGAGGCCCTGGTCTGGAGCTTCCCACTACGGTATCCCTCAGAGAACATGATAATGAAAAGCTTGAGGATGTTAACATTCCCCTTCCTTCATCCCTTCACTCGCATGTACACGCCCACCTGCCACTGCATGCAATCTACATTAATTTGTCTTTGGGGAAATCACACAAGGCCCGCGATGAATAAGAGGGCCAAAAAATTGCTTACAAGCAAAACCGCATTACTTGGTTTATCGGAGAACTCTTGAAACATGAATCCGACCTCTTGCCGTTTCTGTGAAGAGAAGATGCTGCCGACCTGCAGCATTAGGCTGGTGTAAGCCATGAGAAGGGGCAATCCTTCTAGCGACGAAGTGTTCTAGTTCTGTACATAACTTTACAGCCCCTTAAGTAGCCTAACGTTCATCTAAATGAGAGATAGGGAAACAACTTTATTTGTCACATAATCAAACGGCCGGTCTACTGGGTCTCTTCAGCCTTTCCAGGTGACCGACAGTTGTAGTCTGTCGGCTACCTCTTGCGCTCTCGCCGCCGCCTTAGACTCGACGCTGAGGTCTGAGTTCGTGAGAAAAGGCTCCCATCGTTCGAGAGAGGGAGATGTAACAAGACCTACCGGTGGCGAATCCCTCCAACAATCCCAGATTGTTTGGTCCACTGTGGCATGCTCGCCGCACAGTTAACAGTACGGGTTCGCCAGTTCGGGAAATATGTTGGGGTATGTTCACGCTTTCGACTGCGGCCGCGTATGGAGCCACCGCCACCTGGTAGCTTCTCTGCTCAGCGAATCATGCGTAGGAGGTAGGCTCACTCGTAGCTCTCTCTAGTATTTCGTTAAGATCTCATGCGAGTCCAGGAAGGGGATTGGGGTATCTGTTACAACTGGCGTCGTCGCTTCGGCGGATGTGGTTGTTGCGACGAACGTCTGTTCTTTCAGTCTTTCCTCTCACGTCTTTCCACTCCCTTCTGTCTGCACGTGGCAGCGATTGTGGCTCAGCTGAGCCAGTGAGCAGGTCCATGCACTTTCAATTTCATCCTTCCTTCAGTCGCAACAACAACAACAACAGTCCAAGGCCTCTGTTTGGGGCGTTCCCATGTGGGAAGTTTCCTCACCTCCTCGGCTGACAAAACCTCGAGCATATTGGTGAGCGGTTTCATTACCCGCATCACCCACCTGGGCCGGGACCGACCAGGTCCACTTCCCTCCTATGTTTATATAACGTGCTTAGAATTTCGTACGCTGTGGCGGAGATGAATCCCCTCGCAAAGTTACGATCGGCCGCCTTGGAATCGCTAAGAATTGTTTTAGCACCTTCCTGAACAATTTCTAGTGCGAGGGTGGCCTTCGCGGCCTCCATTACTTTTTCCACGACCACTGTGGCTGCTACCTAAATGAACAAGTACTCCGCTTTCCTAATCCTACTGTGACCACTAACCGCATGCACCTTATTTTGGGTCATCAGGGATGAAGCCCCCAACCGCAACACTCCGAAACTGCCACATAGAAGTTCTAAACTTTCGATAAAAAATTTCATGCTTGGATTTCAGGCAGACGAGTATGCATCTAGGCTAGTCGGTTCACAGAGCAAAAACAGCAACAGCCAGCAGGAGAGTACACAGAGAGAAGACAGGCGACGAGAAGCCGAGTGAGCCTCTTGTGTCTCTGATCCATGCGTCGTCGTTTGTTGGCTGCTGCTCTCTTCGTGGATTTCAAGGACAATCTAGAGCACTTTTTTACTTGTCAGTGTAAAACCGTTGCCCCGTGTACCACGTCGTCAACCGCGGCAACTACGGGAGATTCGTGTGAACAAGCAGGCCGTGTCGCTCATTTACGCTCCACTTGATTTGGTTATTTTTCTTTTGTTAAAGGTTTCGTATTTTTTACTTTGCTTCCATTTAGTCAACAATGCTGCATGCGGACGAAAACAAGACTGGCTTATGCAGTGAACTGCGAACGAACAGGTAGGCAGCCTCATGGTGATGCTTTTTGTCGCGAAAGCAACACTCCGACAGCCAAAGCGAGACCTCAGGTGGCCGCCGTAGCTACGCTTACATTGTGTCAATTGGTCGAAATGGTCGTGACGTCACAGTGCGCGGATTTCAACTGAGGCCAATTATACTTGGCAAACACTGTGGCCAACGTGCTACCTACGATCACATCCTGTGGGACTGCAAAATAGAGCCACCTCCGGGTGATCTAGTTACTGCTCCTTCTCTCGAGCGGTGGGAGACCGTGCTGGCTAGCTCTGACCCCAGAACGCAAGTTTTGGCGGTGGAGTGGGCTGACAAAGTCGTCGAGGGCTATGTACTTTCGACCACTTAACGCGACCTCTTGCCAAGCTCTTCCCGGCGAATAAAATGTTTTACAATCAATAGTTACTGCTCCTTCTCTCGAGCGGTGGGAGACCGTGCTGGCTAGTGCTAACCCCAGAACGCTAAGTTTTGGCGGTGGAGTGGGCTGACAAAGTCGTCGAGGGCTGCGTACTCTCGACCACTTAACGCGGCCTCTTACCAAGCTCATTCCGGCGAATAAAATGTTTTGCAATCAATAGTAACCATGCAACTATAGTTATGCTCCAAGTGGGACTAAGTTTAGTTAATTTCTTAAATAACCAATTAGCCTATTTTGCCCTTCTAGTCAGACCAGATAAATAATTAAACCGAATAGGAAATTGGTGGAGTTGGGGAATCGAACCAGGGCCTCCGGAGTGCGAGACGAGCACGCTAACCACTCCGCGCCATGCCAGCTCGATGGTTTGGAATGAACAAAGGCGCGTCTAGTGAATACGGTGTCTTTGTTCACTTCCATCTTCCTTCCTTTCCTTTACCGCGAGGTTCAGGTGTCCACCGAGATATGCGAGACAGATACATTTCCTTTCCTCAAAAAGCAATCTACCGACGAGCAAGGCGTAGAGCCGAATGGGCGATGGCGCTCTTTGGACTCCCTGGGAGCGTTGCAAGACGCTGTCGCGTTCCACTCCTAGAGGCGAAGCTTAACATCTTAACCACACATCAGTGAAACAAGAAGCAACACCGCACTAAAGGCTTTCGCCTCACCGCACTTTAGGTCAATAAAGTGCCCTTCCCCCTCAATTTTTTCACATCTAAACCGCCCTGTTCTTCTTTCTGATGGGAGCAAACATTTATCAGAAACTACCCCGATCTACTCTCCTCTCGCTTATCTGTGAGTGAATACGAAAGTGGGCTGGAACCCACACTCATTGCCGTAGTCAAATCCGACCCTGTCGGTGGCGTTTAAGCTATAAGTGAAACACTAGCGCGGTCCTAAACACCCCGGTGTGGATTGCCCTGCAGAGTCACTGGAACACATCTGAACGTATCATTTATTCCATACAAGAGGAGCAAAGAAAATATAGGTGACACGTGCTTCGAGCAAGAGTACATGCATACATTCTAAAAATAAAGGGTATATTCAATAGGAAACACTACCACGGTGATCTACAACTCTGTTAGTGGAGTCACAAATATTAAGGTCGATAATCTAAGCCACAAGTGCCGCACCTCCCAGGATTTAAAACTTCCTGATTTCAGGGGTTCACGGTTTTCACAGGTATTTAAACGCGAACTAGGTAAATGTTTCTCGCTAACATGCTTATACGGCCTTTTTTTCGAATTTTGCTTTCTCCGACAAACGGGCAGCATTTTCAGAGCTTAACTTCTTTTACAAACCGGGCTATTCAGCGCGAATGTGCGAAATTGGGAGTTTTTTGGGTCTTTATTCTTTTTTTTTTTGCAGCAAAACAGAATTCTCTACAATTTCTGATTCTTGCGCGCGACATAAAATGCTGCGTTTTTGGTCATTAATTTCATTTAGAATGTGAAAATGGAAGGTTACTCTAAACACTTCACTCAAACAGGTACTCGTTTCCTTCCCATTTTTTATGAATTATCTCCTAGCTTGCATTACCGCCTCCTGCGCTGCGTATTCTGAGTCTATGGAAGACCTCCCGTGCGCTCCTGAAACCTTCGCTGAGCGAGCAATTGAATCGTAGTAGTGTTTAGTGCAATGATGCCAGTAAGGTAGGTAGGTAGGAAAGACTTTTATTGCTCTAGAAAGGTGCTAGTAGCAGACGAGAAAGAAGAGGTCCATCTTCCTTCTTCTCACAGGGTCGGTGCCCCTATTCCAGGGCTCCGCTGAGCTTCGCTGCTCGTTGGGCTTCTGGTCAGCACCCATTCTTTGGCATTTCGCTTCTCAAAGGCACTCCTGGTAAACACATAGCCAACATTTCTGGAGGAAAGCATTTTTGGCGGGAAAACGTTGATGAATGCAACTTTTCCATGTAATGTAAGATTTCACTATAACAATAAATATATCCACAGATCTCCCTACAGCAGTATTGATTTTTTTTTTCGTATTAACGTTTTTGCTATCTTCAAAAGTGTTCCCCATTGGTTTTCTACGGAAGTCTTGACTGTTCGATGCGGCTGATGGAAACACTTTAAAAGAAAGGTTTTGCTAGATCACAGAAGAATGAAACATTGCCTTCGATAACAGTATGTAACAGTATGTTACAGTATGGTACAATTTTGTACAGTATGTTGGTTGGTATCTTGGAGCAGTATGTTCCCTTGATATCTTGGAGCGACAAACCGTTGAACTGTACACAAAGCTTCCTTCGAGAAGAAGGCAGGTGAAGAAGAAGACGGCAGCAAGGGTACGAGCCATCACTCTACGAGTGCCTCTTGGGTCCGGATTTCAGTCCCTGATGAAACTGTTCACTGAATTTCACACGCTGTTTACGCAAGCACACAGATACTCAGCGTGTAAAAGCAATGTCTACGACAGACCGCAAGCGCCTGGAATATTCGTTACGCGAAGCGACACAACAGCCTCGTCTGCCCTTCGGGAAGCGGTGTGTGCGACTGACTACCGCTTACGGTGCGTAGTGTCCGGAGCCAGAGGCATAAACCGGCGAAAGTGGCTGGCCGCGTACAGAGGACGGAGTCCAATGCGAGACCTGCCTTAAGAAGCGCTGGAACATCTGCCGAAGAATTCGCGTCTAAAAAAAGCTCGATACGTGTCGCGTGGCCTCGATGACAGCAACCTCCTGCATGTTTGTGCTCGAATAGACGGCTCCCGGGGCGTTCTCTTCACGCGCCGTTTACGCGATGTTATGTGCCAAGCGTGGGAAAGTGGAGAGCAGGGGACGTAGAGGATGTGGCGAGAGGGAAGAGAATAGAGGGTAGGTTCTCCCTCTAACGCCGCTGCCGTAGTCGTGATCGTTCTAGCCTCCCGCTCGCTCTTCCGCTATGTACCTTTTTTGCGAGAGCCGGTGAGTCAGGGCTTCCGAAGAGAAAAAGACGCACACCCAAAAAGGAACTCGCACGCTGTTCGCTTGCGTACATGCGTCACCGCGTCAGGAGGCCGGATTGTTCGCACAGCCAATGGCTGTTCAGGGAGGCGCATTGCGCAACGTTACTCCACTGCAAGGCAAGCACACTATGTATACGCAAACGTGTGGAGCCATATGTTTACTGGAGTGGTTCGCATAGCGGGCTCTTGGAGAGGTAGTTTCTCGGCAGATCTTTATTTTATCGACGCATGCATCTCGCTGTTTCTTTTTATATGATTATGTCAGCTTTGTATCATTTTCGTTCTGCTCCGGGAAAGTGGAAAACTCAAGAAAGAAGCGCGGCTGGAGGATTTTTATTGCCCGGACGAAGAAGAAAATGAACAGAAAGGTATTAAATTTTTCGAAGACAGTCAGCTAACATAGGCGTGAAAGAAAGACACACATCAAGTAACAACTTAACGAACTTAGATATTATTTACAACCTTCTCAGTTATTGACGCTGTGATATTTCACAACTCTAGTGTATCTAAAGGATGAGGAAACGCGAAGAAAAATACATAGGAAACTTAGGGCAGTCTGGGGGTGGTGAAAACATTAAGAAGGGACAGGAGGTATGTTTGGATCAGCCCGTAAGGGACCGATCCTTACAAACACTAGGTGGAGGTCCCTAGTTTGGGACCCCAGTGGCGGTAGCCGCCGCCCGGGCGCGCCCGACCAAGGCTTGTTGGGCCTGTATGTAGTGGCAGCCGAGCAGGGTCGCCTCCCAGTCCTCCCGGGTTGGGTTGGGGATGGGGGGAATGGCCGGGTTGGAGGGGCATGCCCACACCATGGGATAGGTGTCCGAAGACACCGCACTACAGTGCGGGCAGTTGCCGCTAAAGGAGGGGTCGAAATGTTTTAGGGCTGCCGGGCACAGCAATGTATTGGTGAAGAGGCGGAGAAGGAGCCGCTCATCCGCCTTCTTCAGGCCTTTACATGGGCTAGGGTAAAGGCGATGACTATTTTGATAGTAGGTTGTAATATCTTTGAATGTATACATCGGTTTAAAATCGGGTTACTGATTGGGTGGGGAGGAGAAAACAGCCCGGTGAGGGAGCGCGCGGGCGGCTGCGTCTGCTGCCTCGTTTCCTGCCAACCCCTGATGAGCAGGGGCCCATATAAGGTAACGGTGTGCGGGGTCCGTATCCCGTATGCAATTTTGGTATATTCGATAGGCTAGGAAGGGAGTGCAGCCTTGTTCGACCTTCCGACAGGCCCCTCGCGAGTCGGTGATTATGTATTTTGAATCGGAATGTGAGGCCGCGAGAGCAATCGCGACCTCTTCTGCTTGTGTTGCACTGCGGACTCTGAAGGTGAGGCTTAAGTACCAACTGCGAAAATCTGGTGGCCAAAAGGACAATGTATCGATGGAGACGAAACGTAAAGCACCCGCCCGCTGTGCGACTCCATTGCACGATGCCCTGGTAGTCGAAGTTGATCTGGAACCCTCCACTATGGCGCCCGTCCGAGAACAACAGTAGATCGGGGATGCTAAGAAACGCCCATGTCCATGTCTACATGGCCACCTGCCACTACCGTCTACTTTCGTTTGCATTTGCAGAAATCACACTCGATGCTTAACAGTGACCTACAGATAGGTTAGAAACAAGCATTTGACCGCATTACTAGACTTCTTTGAACCCTCCGGTAAACTGAATCCTCCCTATCCCCTTTTTTGTTTGGTAAGACGCTGCCGGCGTGCAGGATTAAACTGGACTGAGCCACAAAAGAGTGCAGACTTTCTTGAGACGAATTCTTTTAGCTGTGTAAGTAACTTTGTGTCACCTGTAAAAGGTTTACATTCATGTCAAATGAACGTATACTTAGAAGTTAATAATTTGTTTGTACTTAGTTTTTGCTTTCTCCACCGAAATTCAGGATAAGGAGCAGACGGTTCCAGTCACAAGAGATAGAAAATATGTTTTAAATGAGGTAGCAGGGAGACAAAAAGAAAAAAAAATCACCGTAAATGAGCCTCCCGGCTCCTTTTTAAGGTTGCCGCGGCCCTGGCTCAGTGGTTATGGCACTCGGGTGCTGACCCGTAAGACGCGGATTCGATCCCGGCTGCTGCGGTCGAATTGCGGTGGATGCAAAATTGAACAGGCCCGTGTACTGCGCGATGTCAGTGCACGTTAAAGAACCCCAGGTGGCCGAAATTTCGGGAGCCCTTCACTACGGCGTCCCTCATAGCCTGAGTCGCGTTGGGACGTTAAACCCCCATACGTCAAACCAAACCAACCTTTTAAAAGTTCATAATTTCGCTAGGTACCCATCTGGAGAATTTGGTTCACTGATAATCGCCATTCGCATTGTTCACATCGTTGTTTCCGAAGCCCGCTTGCAAAAGGTGTCGCCATCATACCCTCACAGGTCTTCCGGCAGCGATGATGGCATTTTAGTGTATTGTTCATGCATCGCTCCATGGTGCTATAATGTTCTCCGGCACCACGCAAGATGATCTGATTCGATCTGTACCATCGTAGTCACGCCGGCGCCGTTGCTCGGTTTAGTGCAATCCCGTCCGCTCTATGGTGAACTTGACAGCCCACACCAAACAGCGGATTCCGCTGCCGCCTTTCCTCTGGTGGAAGTCGTAGGGCCTACGGACAAGGCCAAGATGCAGTTTATCTCAACCATGTAGCGGACAAGCGGACAACTAGCCGCGGACGTCCACTTAGACCTCCCGGTACCAACTGCTTCTGATGCGTTGGGCGAGTCGAATCCAATTTGCTGTGTCCGACTTTGGCCGCCAACCAAATTAGTCTTACGACGCCACTTCATGGGCCCATCAGCATGCGCATGAGTGCAGCGCCTACGCGTACTAGCGTACGCCGGAGCCGGCATGCACATGCGCATGCTCGAGGCGCAGACGCGAGCTGGCGCTGGCGCTTGGCAAATATCTGCCCGTATCAGATATCTGCGCCGCGCTTGCGCCGGCGGCGGAAGTGGCTCGCTGGTTTGCGGTCGATGTACACCAATCAGAGAACGCAGTTCTCTCGGCTTCCGGTATGCGGTTTTTCGCGAGCTGAGCGCGCGTACCAGCGACAGGAGGCGCCAGGCGATCGAGTTGCGTATGTTTTCCGACGCTCGACGCGTAGGAGCTGCGCTCGTGCGCCTCGGATGGCTCCATGGAGATGTGCCTTTATTCTTGGTAATCGGAGAAGAAGCCAATCACAGCAACACTTCGAGACCACCACAAGGAAGGGATGTTTGTAACTTAGGACAAAAATGTTTGTTGGATTCCAAACACGAAATATAGCGTCATTTTCCGTGTAGGTGAAGAGGCTTAATTACCAGGTGTTTCAGGGAAGACAAATTTTAAAAAATAGGCTTTTTTGGGCAAAAATATAGCTTTTGCGGCATAGTATTACCAGTGTCGGCGGACGCCGGAAAGCCGGTAAATTGTCTTTGGATATGGAATTTCTGAGTTAAAATATCACAGCTAGGCAACTGGTTCCAACTAGATTTGTAGCCAGTGGTTCGTAATAGTCATATCTGTTTTTAGAATTTCGAAAACGCGATTATCCTCGGCGCTCTAGTTCAACAAATTTTGGCTGCATCGTGCCGAAATTCATGCGCTTTCGAAAAGCACGCGGACAAAGCAACCTTTCCAGCGCACGTAACTTGTCAAAGAAGCTGAATTTTGTCCAGCCAAAGCGCCAGTGGTAATCGCCTTTTCGAAATTCTAAAAACCAATATCGCTTTTACTACTGACCGGCTACAAACCTATAGTTGCAGCGGCATGCCCAACTCTAAAGTGATATAGAAATTCGTCAACCAGCTTACTAAGATGATTAACCGGTTTTCTCCTGTCGGCCAGCACTGATCACATAATGCTAAAAAAGCATATTTTTACCTGAAAAAAACCCATTTTTTGAGAATTACTTAAAATCATCCCTGAAACAGATTTGCACAGAACTGCAAGAAGACATCTGCGGATACTTCCCTACTTGTGCGCATAAGTAAATTGTTTTTCTAGTTATTCTTTATTCAAAAGGGGCACATGCAAGTTCGGGACAGTGGAATACAACTGAACTGCCCAAGGCGCTCCAACCGATGACACTCCGGGCATGTGTAGGTTTCTGAAATCCACATTTGTAGGAATTCCAGAGAAGGCGGGAGCTGAAAAGTTACCCTATTAAAGCCCTGCGTTATCGGTAAAAGGGCTTGGCATTTCCAGGGCGCATGTTCGTCAGGTCTTCGCCTTTGTCTTTTCTGGCAGCCAGCTCGTTCACGCTGACCACAGGCACGTCCGGGCCTACGAAGTCCGAGGTACCGAACAGCATCGAACGGGCCATCTGTCCCATTGCGTTGTCGAGGTCCCGGATGGTAGCTGCGTCTAAGTCTCTGTCGCGCAGAGGGTCATGCTCCGACTGCCCCCGAAAGGACATGTATGTGTGCATGGCGTAAGCGTCGCGCCAGTAAGGGTACGCGTGCGGGTCGTACAACATCGGGATCATATCCAGGTTGATTTCCAGGCCGTAGTACATGCGGTTTAGGAGGTGAGGGTGCTTGTGTACCAGCTGAAGGGTTGGCAGTCTGCCAGCGTTGTAGTACCACAGGGAGTCGTTGAACCTGCACGAGGCACACACACTTCGTCGAGATGTGCGCGCCGTGTGCACTACTGTAATTTATGCAAAGATGGCTTTCGGGCACTCGACGTAGGTGGGAGTGAAGAGCGGTAGTGCGATCCGACATTAACTGAATTTTATGCAAAATACATAAATTATTCCGCCTCTGCCCAGTTAAAATGGAGAACTAGTTTTATACCTCAGATGGAACTCGAAAAGTACATGTTGCGGTGGTGTCTAAAGACACCAGTGCATAATAAAACGGATCCGTCAATTTTCGCGTAAATTATGCGAGAAGGTGGTTAGGCCACAATACGCAGAGCAGGGTTTCATCTTAAAGCATACAGCGCTGTGTTATTTCAAATGGACAGCAATGGAGCCGGCACGGCCTTCACGAAACAAGCAGCTTTTGGCTGTGCAGCAAATGACGGATCAATAAAGGGAAATAATTATATTTCCATTAGGACAAAAGCCGGTGTCCATCGCCGTCCATGGCTCGAAATTCCTCAACATCGTCGCTAGGCTTTTGAGGTGCGTCGAGACAGAGACCCTCCTTAGGAGAAACAAAGACCCTGCTAGATAGATAGAGACTCTCCGTGTAATGTCCGCGCACAGAATGCGGGCGGCGGCGCTAGATGTCCTCCGTTTCTAGGGAAGCTCTACCCAGAACAGCTGCCAATCACCCTCTTTTTCGTTCTTCCCGCTTTGACCTCGAAACCACTCCGAATGACTTTTGAAAAATTTCTTCGGCGAGATGTCGCGATCGGAAAAAGAGCCCGGAGACCGCCATCGACTCGGGCAGCAAAATGGCACAGTTTTGGTGAAAAGTCTTAAGGCCAAAGGCTTTTCGCTTCAGCCCCATAATAGAACCCTTACGGCACTAGTAAAGATCTAATGACCTTGAAATGCTTGCAGAAGGTTTCTTCTGGATATAGAGAAGCTTCCTGCTTTACTTGTGTTTTGAATGATCCGCTACTCTAGGAACAATCCGCTCTAGGTGAACGCTGTGGCCTTAGGACTTTTGACCAAGACTGTTCATAGTGTTTGCCACCTGGTGCCCCGGCCTTTGCAGGGAGACCAAGAACGTGGGTGCTTTAACGCGAGCATTTGGTGTGTTAGCTCGAGCCCGGACCGTAACGGAGTCAGGTTTCCTGCCTATGGGTTGCTGACGCTCCTTAATCGGGAAGGCTGATATGGCTGGTTCTCCGTCACCACAGCCAATTTTTGCTGGCGACGCGCCATGGGCAATAGACGTTCGACCTGTGTTGACAAGATGTGCTTCACGTATTCCCCGTCCTCCCTCGTGCTGTGTAGCGCGCGATGTAACCCCTTAGTTGTCTGTGCAGGTCCAGGTTAGCGCAGCCGCGAATGCATGTGTAGTCTATGCTCCGCGCGCGCGGCTCCATGGGCCCGCTTCCGTAGCGTGTTGTACAGCGGTCTGGCGATTAGTACAGTGTTCTGTAATGCAGCTTATGTGTAATAAACTCTTGTGTTCTCGAATAACTGCGCCTTCCTTCCTTCGGAGCGAGAGCACAGCCGCGCGGTGAACGCTTGCTGCCCATTAAGCTTGCTATGGGCCGAACCCGCGTATGTGGGTCAAGTGCCACTTAAAGCCAGCCACTGGCAACCACATAAACTTAGGGCCTTATAGCTGACAATGAACGAGCGTTAGCGACAGAATTTGGGGTCTTTCCTATAGTAAACGAACTTCCATGAGGCAGTCAACAGTACTGGATGCTGTCGCGCATTAATTTTCACCTTAAACGAGTACGTGAGGAATATTTTGCGGATTATTCCATTTAGCTCTTTGCCAAAACGAATTCTTTCCTTAAATTTATTTTAAATTACCGCCCCTGTGAGCGCCTTCACAGTCATTGATGCCGCGGCCTTCGTCTTCACCTATGCGGTCCCAAGTTCTGCAACCACGGTATAAAAAACTGAAGAATATAAGACAATAGAGGCCTTAATATCACGTCATGGTAACGAGATAAAGAAGCCACAGTGTCCCTGTTGAATGCCATAACTGGCCAAGCTTAGAGACCAGAAAGGGGCAAGGAGGTTCCGCGCACTGTTAAGAAGATCATGAGAAAAAACTGGTCTGGAACCATGTCGATTGATTTCCCCATTCTTGTTACAAAACGGGCCACTTTCACTGAAAGCAGAGCGCTTATGAGATATAAATGTCCGGAGCATCTCAAACGGAGTGCGATAACCTCGATGTTTTTGTTTTTAGAGGCGCATCTCCGAGGCTAAGCCACATTTCCATTCACTTCATACCGGTGATCACGAAGTCCTTTTCATCGCTTACGTCGCAACTATCACTCAAGAGGGCGTGAAAATAACGCTTGCTTTCGAAATCCAGTTTTCGGAGAAATAAAAGCGGCGTTTGAGGCCAGACGATCATCAACATAGCATAAAGGAGCCACACAATCGATTTTTTACTAAAAAATTTAGATTCAGCTGTCCCTTGTTTCCTTAGTGGAATCTTGAAAGAATTGTGAAGACGGTGTCCACGAAACACATGGCATGCAGCCCCATGCGGGGGGTACTCACTCGCGGTATGTTTCGTGGTACAGCTTAAGGAAGCGTGAGTCCTTGTGGAAGATCATTAGCATGTTGCCGATCGATTCACCTTCGGGACAGGAGAGCGTTGCCTCGTAGCGCAAGAAGCGCCGCAGAGACCTGACCACGAACACGTCTCTGTCCATGTAGATGCCCCCGTACCGCATCAGGATACGAAGGCGGGCAACGTCAGTTGAATGGTGGGGTACCTGAATTGTGGGAGAACCACCAAACGGAAAAGTTCAAAATATTAAAGCGAAAGCCTTTAATGGCTCATCCTCGCTGACATGACTCTGTCCGTCCGTATGTCCGTCCGTCCGTTACCTAAAACGCTTGTGATTTCTGGCGCTTACAACAGATGGCGCCACCCATCTCAGCCTGCTAACCACTATGCTACGCCCACTACCTGCCAACGCATATGCAGTTCTCCTTGCCTAGCGTAAGGACGCTGGAGAGCGTTGCGGGAAAGCCTTTCGCCTCATCGCACTTTAGATCACCAAAGGGCACCCTCGAAATTTTTTTTTACACCCAGCTCGTGGGCGAAAGTATGATTGGATTCCGTAGCCCCGTTCACTAGCAGCTTATGAAAACGGTTATACTGTATCTTCCGCTTAGACCACACGTTCCTTGATTATAGTACAGGATTATTGCAGTATAGTATCATGGAAAAGCGACGCAAATAAAGTAATTGTCATTATTACAAGTCAAGGGATATTTTCGAAAGCAGATGTCCAACATCCCATCAAAATAAGATTTCTTTTGGCCTTGGAAATGAGGGATAGTTTTAAGCTAAGACATATGACGACAGTGCCGGCGCCGCAGTAAGAAATCGCTCCCTCTTCGGCAGCCAGCTGTACGAAATGTTCACACTCTACACAATACCGCAGTAAGAGGCCGCATAGAGAACGGGTACAGAGGGTTGGTCAAAAGTTATTGAGTGATGAGTGCTTGTTGCTTTGGCAAGGGATTTGATGACATCTTTTTGGTAATTAATCTGCTATTTTTTAATTCGCTATGTTGTGCTTATTTTAGCGCAGTCTACAATTATTAGCCACCACCTACTGCTTAACTTGCAGTGGATATTGATATTATCATTTCTGTGCTATTTTTCAGCTCTCCCTAATTAGACTAAAAGGTACATTTCAAGTATTTATTGAATAGAATAATTGTTCTCAGGCGGTGTTTATGGAAAAAGGTTTCTTGAATGGGGTTTCTGGCCCGCGCAGCTTATGGCGCGTGGCAGATGATGCCTGTGCTTATGCTCGGGGAAATCATTCTACAGCCATAATTAACAGCTTGGCTTCTCACAGTTGCCCATTAACTCCAGCTGTGCCACCCCAACCTGCGGTAACGGCAACTGCTCTCCCCTTCAGCAACCGGAGGGCATCAAGTAAAAGAAAGTCAAAGTATCCAACCCGATTGGAAAGGGGCTAAGAGGAATAGAAATGTGAATAGCCTGAGTTCGCAAACAGGCCTGATTCGAGACCCGAACTTTCGTATTTACTTCAATCTCCCTCCCAAAGACTTCGCGCGGGAACTCGTGGGGCATGAAGGTGAAGTTGATGCCTTCTGTCCAGTTGACGAAGGGCCCCGTGAAGCCGCAGGGGCTACAGTGCACCATGATGGTGCGAGGCCTGTGGTTCAGGTGCATGGAGCGAAGGAACACGACGTCCATGAAAGTCAGTTCGGTCTGATTGTACCTGCATCCAAACAAGTTTAACAGCGTAATTACTCTTCAGTTGTGAAGTCGAATATTAATGGTTGCGTTTTGTATCTCCCGCTTGTTTCCTTGTCACGGTTGGGCCATGCTCACACATTCCGAACAACACATTTTATACAGGAGACAATGCTTTTCTGATGTACAGGTGCCGTCAAAAGTAAATGGAAGGCAATATTAACGAAAAAATTTAATCGTTGTCCGCTCAATTCAAGCGTCCTTGAATACAAATGTGCAGACTAATTGTGATTGTGCGAATTGAGCTGTGCACCAACCAACATGGACCATTATGCTTTAGATTTAAAGAAATTAATTTTTTTTTGACAAAGTGACCTTCTATTTACTTTTGACGGCGACTGTACTTATTAGTAGGCGTTTAGGAAGCAGAACTAAGTTGGTGCGCCTCCCCAAACCAAAAATTCCATTGCCCTGCCGGATCTTTGAGTAACAAGACGCAGTGACAAAATCAGAAAGGATGAAAATCATGTCTGCTGTTTTAATTCGCTGCCGTTCGCTAATTGTGCTCATGCATGCATCAACATTTTCGACTTGTGCTAGTGATGCGTCGTCGATTGCACGCACACCTTTCATGTTTTACAAGCGGTTCCTTCATCCCCTTCGGAATGCATTGCAAGTTTCGGCTGATGTCTCAGATATAATTTGTGGATGGTACACACTTCCGTTAGATTGCTAATATATAGCACTCTGCAGACCTGCACGTTGCTTTTCCAAGACTCTCTAGGAATTGTTCAGCTTTCATATGCGGAGAAGTAATTGTACAGATCTTCCCGAGATTTCGAATGACACAACGTGGAAAGGGGCCCTACTACGATCCCAGCAGCTGCGCTGGCCAAGGATACTCCGTGCAACCACCTACTAGTAATGATTAGGCATGGACCCTAGTTTCTGCATTTTAGAGCCCCCCGAAATCGTATATTTCTTATTAATTAGACATAACCAAGAAAATCAAATGTAGCGCGTAATATGCAATTGTTGTTTAAATACGAAGCTCTGCAAGTCGAAAACTGCAGGGGATAAACAAAAGAAATTTGCAACACAAAACATTTACGATTTGAACTGCCAGCAAATTCTGCCAGCACGGACAAAGTAAACAAATACAGGACAGTCCGTGGCGTCACTTTTTGTGAAGTCGGAAAATCAAATACCCTGCCACAGCAACTACAACAGCGTTTCTGGTCGTTTTTAAGGGCTACAGGATAAGATAGACGCCCAAAGAACGGTGCTACTCGTCCTAGTATAGAAGAGGGAAGACTCCCGGGCTAGTTTCCGTTATTTTTTCACGTGCCTTTACTTATCTGCCTCTCGCTAGATCTGCCCAAATTGCCACAGACACTCCTTTCATTGAATATCCGCCTATCAGTGCATATGATGTATATACAGGGTGTCCCAGCTAACTTGGACCAAGATTTATAAAAAAAAACTAAGCGTTCTTCAGAACTTAAATCGCGTGGAAGTTGTTAGGGTTTATCTAAAGTTACAGTAGTATTTTTTTCGCTCCTCCTATTTCAATAATTAGTCGAGATAAATAAATTGACTTTTTAAATATAGCTTGAAGCGTTCAGGCGTCGACAAGAAAGTTGTGGAGCTCCACAAACATTGTCCAAACCAGGCACTTCCAACGAGGTAGATTTAGTCTGGCAGTTTGTACTCGGGAAAAACGAAAGCCCGCGGAGTTTAAAAAATGCCACTTGACAGCGCGCTCCGTGCGCCTGAATTCGCCGCGATTACAGCGTTCTCATTCGTTCTTTGTAAAAAGCATCACTCGCTTCGCGCCTTTCGGGCTGCCCAAGACAGAGCTTCGCGTTGAGCTTGGTTCCAAGATATGCTCCAGTGGGCACGAGCGGCAATTGAAAGCGCGGATCCCGTTTCTGCGGCGATAATTGCGCTCTTTAGCGAGTGATGCTTTTTACAAAGAACGGATGAGAGCGCTGTAATCGCGGCGAATTCAGGCGCACGGAGCGCGCTGTCACGTGGCATTATTTAAACTCCGCGGGCTTTCGTTTTTCCCGAGTACAAACTGCCACACTAAACCTACCTCGTAGGAAGTGCCTGGTTTGGACAATGTTTGTGGAGCTCCCCAACTTTCTTATTGACGCCTGAACGTTTCAAGCTATATTTAAAAAGTAAATTTATTTAGCTTGACTAACTAATCAAATAGTAGGAGCGAAAAAAATGGTACTGTAACTTTAGATAAACCCTAACAACATCCACGCGATTTCAATTCTGAAGAACGCTTAGTTTTTTGATAAACATCGGCCCAAGTTAGCTGGGACACCCTGTATATGTACCCCTTGCCTTCCTTTGTCTTTCGCCAGCGCTTATCTTCTCGAATCATTGCGATTAGCCAACTACCCTAGCAACGTACTTTGCTGAACAAATGATGAAGTTTGTGATGATGACACTGAAAGTTTCCAGACAAGATGGCTTGCACCAGAGTTTCTCAAATTTACCCAGAGGAAAACAAGGTGGTGATATAGTTGAACTAGCATGCAGAGGCGCGGCAATGCCGAGTAGTGGGAATTTAGTGCTTAGCATCTTTAGTTTTGGGACGGAAACTTGATTACATTATGACAATATGACACTTCTTGATTAAGAATTCTAAGAATTGATGTGAATGTTTCAGTACCAGCCTAATACCGACCATCAAGTTTAATTAAATTTATTTGAAGACTGAAATATGATCTACCATATAAATTTAGTTCACCCACTGAGGAGAGGACAGTGGCGCTGATAGCAGTTCCGATGTAGAGTTTAGTTTTTCGGCTGATCGCCAGCCAATTAAGCCAAATTCTAAAATACACCTTCCCGGCATTCTCGCGGTGGACCAAGTGCTCTTTACTAAACTGGCATTGATCGTGGGACCTCATTTTTTATATATACAGTCCCGTACCAGAGGTATTGCCAATAAAGGCTTTTCGCTGCCAGCGCCCAGTAAGTAAATTCAAGAGACTCAATGGCTCCCGCCGCGGTCTAGGAAAAAAAACGACCCGGCCAGACGCAACCCGGCGTCGGATTCTGATTCGGTGATGGAAGAAACAACTAAATTTCCATTAATTTTTAGGGATCGGGAAACTTAGACTTGCGTGCTAATATATCCTATGCTGTTTAGAAAGTGCCGGCTTCCACATTAATGAGCCAAGCATAGGCCAACATGATTAACAAACATTGGTGCAAGCGATTGATACTTTCGGCTCCCGGCGTAATTCTTGAAGGAAGGTTTCTATTGTTCAGAACGAAAACAAGAACATTGCAACACTAAAATAAATGCCTTGGGTGCTGCAGGTTAAGACCGCTTAGTTTTGTTCCTCATAAAGGTTTGTAGCTTACCTTCCACTAGGAGCAATTATTAGAAATTGTGTACGCAACTTTCCACTTTTAAGTGCCAAGTCTCTTTTCGAGGCCAAGTGAATCCAGTCACCAAAATGCGTTTGTTTACGAATTTCCACTGCAAGCTTAGAGGGTCAATATAAAACACATCAAGGAATTGGCCACCGTGAGCTCAGGAGCCATCTTGTTATTGTCATGCCATCTTGTCGCGGTAACGAGTATTTCAAGGTCCCAAAGGCTACTGCCATGTCCATTGTCTATGGTATTAAGACAGAAACCTCTGGCGACTACTTATTTTTGCAATTTCTAGCAGCAGCTTCTCATTGCAGGGCAGGAGCCCTGCAATTTGTGTCTCCACAAATATATTCGGCTGGACGCGCTCAGCCAGGCGGGAACGGAACAGCGTCCCGCCGGCCTTGCAGTTAAGCAACCACCTAATCCAGTCTGCGCGTGCTTGGTAGGCGTACTGGAATTGTCTTCGTCTTCTGCGGCCGGACCATGATGACACGCTATACAGGCAACGCTGTGGAGTGTATGTTCCACAGGCATTGCAATATGGTGGTCGCTGTCGGGAGGAATAGCTCCGTGGTCACACATTCTTTAGTTTTTTTTTAATCGCACAGCGCTTCCAAGGCACTGAAAAGGCGGAACTACGATCACAAGCTCTTCTATTATTAAATAGGAATACAAAACTGCAATATGCCGAACTATCATGTAACGGCCCCTTCAAGTGCATGCTATGTCTTTTACTGTGCCCGGCCAGACACTTTCGACCGATCATTTCACTGCCCTTGGCATCAAAGAAAAATTCCTTGCGCATTGCGAGATACTGGGTGAATGTTCCAGATGCCCACAAAGTATAACATGGCGTGCTTACCTGACGATATGAATGATATTTGGAACGATCTCGTATTTGTACGCTGTCGAACCGTCGGCGTCGTAGAAGCTTCTCGGACGACTCTCGCGTTGTTCTGGGGGCTCCATCGATGAGCCTCTCGTTCTCGGAACGTAGAGTACCGCGAAGACCACACCCATGGTGCTCGCAAAGATCACCGCAAGCATCACCTCTGCGAAGATCTCCCTGCAGAGAGGTCAGGATGTCTTGATTTCAGACACTGATTCGGAGAAAACTGCATTGTTGGCAGTTATCGGCACACACTGAGAGAAAGAGAACCGCGATATCTGCACCAGTGGAAAGTTGAGTGGGGCAGCCTTCGCCAATTCCGCGTCAGTGTGTGAGAAAGATTAAATATTGGCGGAGGAGTTGTCGTGATACAATGGCCTACACACCCAGTTCTCATTGAGCCTATTGGGGACATACTTTGTAGCGAGAGCTACACTACGCAGCTCTTCGAGGCTTCAGCGTGGCAACCCTTGAGCTCCATACGCTTAAGCCGGTTAGTCACGTGGTGCGGAACAGCTGCTGCTGCCGGCGGCGCACCGGTGAAACCGAGCTGCAACAGGTGTGCGCATGCGCCGAGTCGAGCGGGGGTGAGGGTAGTGTAGAGGGGGAGAGGTGTCGCAGCTGTATAAGTAGGCGGTTTCAGCCAATTTTTTCTTACGATGCATTCAGTTTTTCTATTTTATTGGACCGTGACACAGTTTGGAACGAAAGAAGAAGGACAGGAAGCAAACGGCCGATCAGAGACACGTCTAGTTTGGTGGTGGCGCCGCCGCTAGCCATCCTCCTGCCGGCATAACCTGTCCTGCTGAGCCGCTCAGACCACGCTCCACCAATCAGGGGCCCAATCTACGTCCACTTTATGTTCTGAGTCTGGACTAGGGACGATAAAAATTGGTGGCGGTTTAACCCTGTTGAACCTTGGAAGACGAGCGAATAGCTCGGCTACGCCTACTAAATGTAAAAATAAATAAACAAACAAATAAAAATAAACGTACTTCTCTTGCACCAAAGTGTCCTGGCACTCATCGGTGCAACCGATTGTTGACGATGAACGTATTTAATATTTTGCATTCTGAAAACAAGAAGCCCGTAGATAAACCGGTGTGCTGGACATGATGGAGGAATTTTTTAAAAATACTTTTTACCATCCGATGCGAACAAAACGCATTTTATACGCTGTATTTGATCTGTAAGCTTTGAGCCTAACATTTTGTTTAGATTTTGTGGTTGTACTTGTGCTAAAACTTTCAAAACAAACGTAAGAATGAGTTAAAAGACAAATTCGTAGACGCGGGTTTGCTTCCTGCCGCGGCGGCTGAATTTGGATGGAGGCAAAATGCTAGAGGCCCGTGTACTGTGCGATGTCAGTGCACGTTAAAGAACCCCAGGTGGTCGAAATTTCCGGAGCACTTCACGACGGCATCCCTCTTAGCCTGAACCGCTTTGGGACGTTATACCCCAATAAACCTATAAACCAAAACATAAATTCATGCGGGTAAATCTGTGGCGTGTATGACACTGATTGCATATGTATGTGTTTCTATTCCCGGTTCTACCAACTATGCGAGCTTCCCTCACACACAGCGCCCTTCAACGAGACCGTGGAAACAGACGTGCAGTAGTGTTAGCTCGGTCCAATACTTGATGCTTCAGTTATTTACAACACTAGGTGTAAACTGATGCGTGTCTATACGCGGTACATTTCGTGCACGCGAGATATGCATGGGCGCTTGTATACCGTAAAAGTTTAAGTGCACGTTGTGTCCTCCCCTTCCCCTCTTCACCCCCCCCCCCCCTCCCCCCAGCACAACCTCCCATCTCTAATTTGCAGCTTAGCACATGTGATGCCTTCCTACGAACTGCCCTCCTATGTCGTCGAAGTATTACCTCCTTCGCTTGCGCCCTGTTGTTGTCAGTGTGGGTGCAGGACAGGCAAATAATGCTTCGCCTGAAACTTAAAGGAAACGTCAAAGAGCGTCAATTACGTTATATGTTAGCCAACTTCCTTTCTGTAAGCTGTTAAGTGCAAGCACCACATATCACCCGCTGACACTGTTGACATGTTTACAACATGTCAGGTGCCCAAACACATCTTCAACACGAACAATTTCTCTGCGCTTCGCCACTGCTGCTGATGCAGTCGATGGTTCACCAGCAGGTGTCGATGTCGGTTGAAGGAAATACGCGAGAAGGCGCGAAAGAGGGACAAGATGGGGAGTGAGGCCGAATGGGGGAACAGAGCACGGCGAGATTCGTGGTGTGCTGTCTGAACTAACTGTAACGTCCGCTTTCCATGGAAACCGCGACATGGGGCAGGCCACCTCGTCGCCTATCTTGACATGAACGCAAGACACTGACCCAGGAACACTAAACGCATGCCAAGTTCCCACAACACGTAGTTCGTGTTCCAAATGTCTCTCGCTCCAAGGGTTTAAAGGAAGGTTGTGGGGCCCCTGCACAGAACCCAGCCACATACCAAGCAGCACGGGTAATCTGCCCAATATTGGTAATGTATTGGCAAAGGTCGACCGTACAAAAGACTATAGTGAAACCTTCCATCTGCAATGTTGGGCCGATTACCTGTTACCGATTACCTAGATTACAATCCTAGCAACCCAGTAGGCAGGCAGAGATCCTGACGTACCATTGAGTCGGTTTCTCCGATGCGCACTTGACCGCTTGGAGTGGTACAACGGTAGTGTCCAGCCGTGTGGTCTTAGAAGCAGCACTGCTTCTCCGCTCCATGGTGTGCCCTACAGCGACAATCAAATGCGGCTGTCTTCGTTTTCTTCTTCTCCCTGGCGATGGCATTGCGACACTGAAGCTTGACGGAACTGGTTCCGCTTTTCTACCTTTCTGCCGAACACCTGGCTGGTGCTCGCGTTTTGATGACACTGAGGGCGAGCTTTAATATAAATTTAATAAAGGTCTGAAAAAAATTGCCAGGGGCTCAGCTTGGTTAAGACCGGAAATTGCGAAAGCAGCTTTATCCGTTTCTTCAGCCCGCATCCGCCGTGTCTATCGCCGCTCTGCACCGACGGCACGAGCTGGAGCTCTGTTTATACAACTGGTATGACGTCACTCCTACCGCAGCGCCTCTAGTGGGAGAAGCGAGAGGCTCACCACCCGCTGTGTCTACCGCCGCTCTACGCTGACGAGCCGAGCCGGGGCCCTTTTCTTCCACAGATGGTGTGACGTCACTCCTACCGCAGCGCCTCTAGTGGGGGAAGCGTGAGGCTCACCGCCCGCCGTGGCTACCGCCGCTCTACACTGACCATCCGAGCAGGGCCCTGGTTTTTCGCAGCTAGTATGACGTCACGTCTAAGGTCACGCTACAAACGTGTCCACCGCCGCGCTACGCTGAAGGGCTCAAAGTGTGAGCAGTATTGCTTTCGCAATAAAAATCGTGCAGAAACACTGGTGCTCGTGTACGAGGTTCCGCACATAATAAACGTAAAACATCTTCATAAATAAGAATATCTTGTACAGGCGGCCCAAAACATTTGCATTGCAGTTAGCGAGTGGTCGGCGTAGACATACTGCAGTTTTGATGTTTGCCTTATCACCTGCACGTGCAAAGCCGCGCTGTTGTTGTGGTTATCCTCACACAATGGCACGTGCCCACATAGGGGAGCGGCCAAGAATTTGGGTGCGCAGAGAGTTTTTCAGATGTCGTCAGGCGAGCTTTTAATTCTTCTTCACCATCATCATCAGCCTGGCTATACACCCAATTCACAGCAAATTTAAAGGCCTCTTCCCTGTTTCACAGTTAACACGGCCGGCCCTGTGTCAGCTGCAGCCGCCTTACCCCTGCAAGCTTCGTAATCTCATCCGCCCACATAACATCCTCCCGGCCCCTACTGTGCTTGCCTTCTCATGGAATCCAGTCCGTTATCCTTAGCGACCATCGGTTATCTTGCCTTCGCATTGCATGCCCTGCCCAAGCCCATTTCTCTCTTCTTTAGTTCATGGAATTATAAACCAGAATTTGTTCCCTGATTCATTCGGCCCACTTCCGGTCTCTTAACAGTACTCCTATCATTTTCTTTTCCATAGCTCGCTGCGTTGCCCTCAACTTAAGTTGAATAATTTCCATTAGCTTCCACATTCCTGCTCCATAGCTTAGTATTGGTAAGATAAAACCTTATATACTCTTCTATTGAAAGGTATCGGTAAACTGCAATTCATGATCTTAGAGAACTCGTAAATTGTGTTCAGCCCATTTTTATTCTTCTAGTTATTTCCCTTTCATGACCAGATCTACTCTCACTTCCTGCCCTACCATAAAATTCCGAGCAATGACTCAAGTACGAATCAACTAGCTCGAGCACAAATTTTAATCTAAAACATTTCTTCAACTTAGCTGTGGCCTGAAGTATGAGGAGATGCAATAGGAATAGGAGATTACCGCGGATAGCTTGGCTGCTGTTCGCGCTAGAGATCGCGAATTTGCGATCAGTCGTTGAGGCTTTTGTCTTGGAGTGGACGTGATCGGCGCTGCGATGACATTATACTGACGACATCACCCGCAGCGAACCAGTGTTTAAAGCATGCGGCTGCGGAGCTAGAGGAATGGATTATTGAATCCAGGCCGCTGCGGCCGCGTTTCAATGGAGATGAAATGCGAAAAACTTCCAGCGCTGAGAGATGTCGGCGCAAGTTAAATCGCCCCAGGTGGGGACAGTTAACCCGGAGCCTTCGACCTGTTTGTCTCTTTTTATTTCTTTCACACCAACCTTCATCCCTTCCGCAACGGCGTGTATGACGGACGTGTCCATGTGAAAGTGAGGCAATTACTGCGCTAATTATTCCCTCATAAAAAATTAGCATGCCCAATTTTCATACTGATGATGATCTACCCGTCCTTGTGGACAAGAAAAGCGGGCGCTTACTCGTGTAACAGCGCTTGCGAGAACACGGAAAAAGTGCTAGGGGACAACTAAGGGTGTTAGTTGCAGCGTCGCAGTTTTTGGAGCGGAAATTAGGGCGGCAAAGGTCTGAGAATATAGGGAGACACGGAAGCGCTTTTCTGTGCACTATTGTCGTGCCTCCCATTGGACTTGTGATCAGGGCGACTGAATCGTCGATGACGTGGAAGAAGCATGCACTCCGGTGTGATATTCGAATGCTTAATGTAAACTGTCTTTAAGCGAGACCATAGGATGAGCGCATTTTCATCGTCCTCTTTGCCTAGTGTGGTTTAGTTTGTCCCAAAATTCTCCAGTTTTTTGGGGTCAAGCGAAAATGCAACAAATATACACACCAGCCAGCGTAACAAACGAGATCTTCTACTCGGTAGGAAGACAGCGCAAAAAACGACAACCACAGGGGAGGACAAGACACAAAAGAACGCTCCCCTGTGGTTGTCGTTTTTTGCGCTGTCTTCCTACCAAGTATGAATTACCAACTAGCCCAGCACCATGTTTTATTGGAGATCTTCTAAGATGCACTCCAGCAATGCCTATGGTGTGTTCTAAGCGCCAGAGGTGTGAAGTGCAGGGAGACTATTTCAGTAGCATGCATCGTCCGTGGCTTCGAGGCATGAAGTTAAATGACCGGTGAGCACGCAAACAGCGCAGGTAATCACCCCAGTATTGGAAATGTATTGGCGAAGGCCGGTTCTACAAAGGCCCAGAGTGAAACCATCCATTTGCAATATTTGGCTGATTACCTGGGCTACTTGAGTAAGGTATGGATTTTCTTTTTGCTTTCGGAACATGCAGCGAGAGCTCCTCTTGTGCGTTCATATTACCTACCTGTGGAAGTTTAGGTCATGCTATTATAACCCCGCGGAATATCTTTTAACGGAATGCTGCCATGATCGCTGGCCTGTGATTTCGTCTGGGTCGATAGCTTTAACAGGAAATCACGAGTTACGATTTTCCATTATCCGCTGGTGCAAAATTTATCTGTTCATTGCTCTCTGTGCACGAAGGAAATTGTTTTTCGAATTCATTGCATACTGAGTGCATCCGTACAGTGGAGGCAAGTCTCGAGTATTCGGCTGAACTGGGGCGACTTTCATAATTTACCGATGACGCACGTCATTAGGTTGGTTGGTTGGTTTCTGGGGTTTAACGTCCCAAAGCGACTAAGGCTATGAGAGACGCCGTAGTGAAGGGCTCCGGAAATTTCGACCACCTGGGGTTCTTTAACGTGCACTGACATCGCACAGTACACGGGCCTCTAGAATTTCTCCTCCAAAGAAATTCTAGCCGCCGCGGCCGGGATCGAACCCGCGTCTTTTAGGTCAGCAGCCGAGCACCGTAACTGCTGAGCCACCGCGGCGGCGCCCGTCATTAGGACGGTGAGGATTAAATTGTGCGCTTCGACGAGTTCATCCACACTCCACGCGCGAGAGAGAGAGATCGAGGGGAGTGTGGGCTAAAAGAGTGTTCTGGTTGGGAGATCGGTTGACGCAGACCCTGGCAGTCTGTTATTCGCTGCTGGGGAAGAAAATTCAGCTCCTTTCTGGTCACAATACCTCTAGGTAATGGACGACTTACCTTAATGGCTCAAGGCTATGGCTTTATACTTCTGAAAGCGTTCGCGTGTTCGATCTTGGGGCTGCATCTTTTTGGAGGGGGAAACCGAAATCGCCTCCGTAGTGACACCGTAGTCCACGTTGAAGAGACAGTGAGGACAGCTTCATGCATTATTACCTTTCCCCGTCGTGCGCTGGCACACCAGAATTACTTATAAATCAAGCATCACAGGTGAATCACGCGACTAGTATTGACTTTCTGAGGATTAAAGCTCTGTCTTTTTGCGGAAAATAGCGCATAGTTACTGTACCATGGGACTGAGTAAAGATAAGAAGCGTTGTCTGAAGCTCTTTTCCTTGTAGTCTTTAAAAATGTGTAACATTACGAATGCCATTCAACTAACTCGCACTCAATTCTACTACTTCATACCTGAAGGATGAAAAATGTTAGCTGCGCAAGTTACCCTACCCTCTTTTCCATTGCATGCTAGGAACACATTTACGTTTTGTGTCCGATTTGCATCTTACACGTCGCGAAAATGGGAACTTTCACGCATCGCGGCTCGTCTGCATATCTTATCAGCTTGCCTTTATGTGACCATGAAAACCAGCAACGGCCAGAGCGCAACCCAGCTTTCGCGCGTGGCGGGGTACGGCGCCCCCTACAGCGGGCCGCTCGGTGTCGGTATTCCCCTCTCCCTTTCCACCGAAACAGAAACGTCTGTTTTTCCCGCGCGTAAGCCGGTCAGGTCAGCCATTCCTGCATGGTTGCACGCTCGTAAAGCTCCCTCGTGTTGTTGCTCCCTCGTAAGCCTTCTCGTGTTGCTAGGGGCGGCGGTAAAAGGAACGCGCCGACGAAAGCTGGGCGGCACATCGACATCCGCAGCTATCGTGCACTTGGAAGCGAATCGGCTGTGCTGAGTGAGTTTGGTGATAACGGTGATAATGTATGGTGATAACGGCCAATTCACGAAAATTACGGGATATACTACATGTCAAGTATCTGTGGTGACGTAAAGAACACAAGAGATGTTTAGTTTGCTCCACTGAGCGTCAAAGCATGCGAGAGGCTCTTCTTGCGGCAACGTGCATCATCTACAAGAACTGGACTTACAGCAGCGATTTCAGTTTTTGAGTTCCTTCAGTCCTTCGGGGTCTCACCCCCCTTCCACCAGAAGTTGAACCTCCTCTAGTGTACCCTGGCAGGGTCGAAGGCATTGTCTCAAGATGCGGTACATGGTCTTCGTCATGGCTTGTTTCTTGTCTACCGGACTGGGCCCACTTGTGAAGTTCGAGGTGTCTGCAGCCGGCACCTGCTCACCAGTTCCGCGAGCTTCCGAAATCGGCGACCGCGCCACCTGCCCCTTCACAATGACCGTCGACGTGGACCCGAGCCGAATCCCTGCGGAGCTGCCTGTGGTGAAGTGCAACTGTCCAGGCAGCATCTGCAGCGAAAAGGGCGACTTCCGCTGTCAGGAGGTGCGGAGCACGTTTAATGTGGCCTACCGCAAAGTCGATGCTTCGGAGTTGACGGACGGGACAGTAGACCTAACCACGTCATGTGTGTGCGTCGTTAGCAAGTCCAGCATAGCACAGACCGGAGGTGTCCGGACACAAGACGTGGGAAAGTTCGGAAAGCCGCCGTTGTCGAAGTGACTGAAGCCAATGCAAGGAAAGCTTGTTCAGAGCAAATGTTTGTGACTTTCGTGCATGTGTGCTGCGTGACGTTTAGGCGCGTTGGTTCATTGTATTCTACGTACATAAAGTCAGGCTTTATTATTTGTGTTGCAGATGCAAACTATAATTAATGTTGAGTTTTTTTTCAGCGCAGATTCATGCTATCATGTCCTTCACAGGCTATAGTTTCAATACGCTTCAATAGGCTATAGTCCAGTGCTAATGGTCGATGTTTGTCGAATATAGTTCCATCGCTAACATGTGGTACTGTCCCAAAAATCTTGTATTTGTATTTAAACCGATGGCCTTAATCACTCCAAGTAGGCTTACCATGTATAATAGGAGACAACTTTTAGTTACTACCATTGTTTACGTATCCATATGTTGGGTTCTCCGTTATTTGTTAGCGCACTGCTACATAGTCCTCATATTTATGTCATAACGTGCTTTCCTCCTTATTTGTTCAATTTCAAGTTCGTGCTGTTGTGTACTTGCTGATAGAGAGCTGCCATTCTAGTTTTCTCCATGTACTTTTTTTTATATTTTTTAACCATTTATATGTTACAATACTATTCCCGTGAGCATCGCGCGGGACAATGGTAAAAAATATTTACCGTTTTAAGCTTCGGTTTATTTTCTTCCAAAGACCTGTTGGTAGGATCATTACCATTTATTTATGAGTTGAGTCACGCGGAGTTCAAGTTTTCAAGAATTAATAGCTTGAAAAAGGCAACGCGTGACCTACAAAGAAACAATAGAGAGGCATCTTTAATTGCTTCTTGTATTTTTGTGAACAATGGTCTGTGTTAGGCTACGTCTTTAAAAATTAAGCTGGCAATTTTGACATGCAGCGTTTCGTTCTTCCGTATGCCGTATGGGCTTGCGTTTACATTATCTGAAAATACAGGCATGTACTGCGAGCTAAAACAAGTTGCTGTCCTCTTTATCTTGATTTTGGCTTTGAAGTTGTGACTGAAACATGACGATTTTGTTTGTGTATCACGTAGCACTGGTAGCCTCAGTGCCCTGTCGATGAAATATTTATGCAGTTAATGTACTCGGCAGATTAACGTGGAGTACGCAAGCTTTTATTTGGAGAAAGAGATGGCGCAGTTAGGCATCCAGCATTTACTCTGCTTGCGGCCCTGGTAGGCTTCGGAGTAGTATAAAGGTTGTATAAAGGTGGGTGTGTATGGTACGTACCGGGTACCTATATCAGGATATAAAGACGGGTGTGGTACCGATATTACTTTCAGTTCTTCGCGCCATTTAAACTATGGCTAGATTTCTTCATGCCTTCCGTTTAAAGTGTAGTGTGGCACGCCATTTACCGCCTAATTGTGATGTATCTCTTTCGGGCAGGCAATCTTTCGTTACTGAGCAGTATCAGCGTTGGCATTATTGATGGCTATACATGGCGCTTCGCCGACATGACACGAAATGCTGTCAGAAGAATCATTGAGGAATCTCTTAAAATCGGGTACTACTTATAAAATTAGACAATAACTCTTCAGTTGCTTATTTTCGTAAATGGTAGACTTACTTTCGGGACCAGTAGTTTGTTAACACGTGTGCAACAACATGCCCCGAGTCGTTTACTCTAAAGCATATTTCTGGTCTTGGAATCCTGGTGTCGACTGCGAGGATAAAGGAGCTGGGTGTGTTCTAAATCACACGACATGTCTTCGGAGAATAGCGGGAATAACACTGTTATGCGTCATGTGTCCCTTCTCGAGCAAACATAAAAAAATGCGACGAGAACGGTTGGGTTGGTGCATTTGGGACAGTTAATGACTTTTTTCGTTGCTTTCAGGGTGTTTTATGCTGAGATATTCTCACTGATCTCCCCTCGGTTGCTGGATGGTGCATTCCCGCATTCTGAGGCGGGCACGTGAAAATATTTCACAACTTGTCCCGGTAGGACGGTGTCTGCTATGCTTCTCAATGCATGCAGGCACGCCTTTTTTTCGTTTTTTTTTTGTTTTTCGTTATTCTCCTGCAATATCGGCTCTTATGTCACAAGTATGCCAAATCTGAACGCAGGAAATGTGAGAACCCTGTAATTTTAGGGAAGGGAGAAAAAATAGCCATAGGGGTTCCACTCAGCCACGGTAAAAATTGCATACAAATTGACGTCACTAAAGCTTGCGTACCTCTCCCTTTTTTTTGTCCGATGTAACCCAACCCGAACAGCGCATTGAGGAATTCAAACATACATAATACTCTACGTTGTTGTCTTCAGGGTGTATATGTACACTTTTGGAATGCCTATTAAGCTAGCGTCAACATAAACCATATTTTTGTTTTGAAACGAAAAGTTGAATGGTGACGTACATCCAGGTACCCACCTCTGGAACAGCCGCTCGACCTGCCCCGAGTACACAGCGATAGTTTCGGGCTGCAGCCAACCTCTTTCTCGTCGTTGATGGCGGATGAAGACGTTCATTTCTTTACGACATGAGTCCTGCTAGGCGTGCTGTTAATTTATCTACAAAGTACAGGCACGTTTATATAGCACCGCCTGTAAGTAGGTAGCAAATAATAAAAGGACTAGTCATTAGCATGTTCAGGCGTGCAAAACGTGAGAGGAACGAGCGACGTTGAAGAGAGACAGAAGACAAGTGATGTCCGAAGTTCACCGCACCACACAAGCATCCCGAATAAAAGCCCTTCGAGGCATAGTACTTTGTTTGATACAATAGGGAACCGTACTTGGTATACTCGGACAGAAGTGCAGCCCCGTAACATTTTTTTTATTTATTTATAAATACTGCGGTATTGAACAACAAGACCATCGCAGGTGGGTACATAATTTGTGTAACACCAAAGGACAAAAAAACAAAATACAGCAGACAAGGCGTCACCAGCAGCGAAATTACTACATCACACTGTACTGTATCGTTTCACAACATCAGAATACATACATACTCTGCAGTCATAGAGCCAAGCATATAACAGGTTATAATTAAGTAAATCAGAACAAATTACTCAGCAACCGAACACTAAAAATTTCGTCACTTGTTGCAGCAGCGCCTCAAAATGGGACAAATTATTCTCTTCGACTCTATGACCAGCAAGGTTGTTCCATTCGGTAATAGTTCTAGGAAAATAGGAATATTTGTAGCCGTTCGTTCTTGTGGATAGAACCCTTTGTAGGTGCTCAGTGAACTAGAACACCGTTGGCAACGCATCAGATACTACCTTCATCCGCACTTCAGTTTGGTCGAAGCACGACTCGGTAAAGTGGTCGCTGCACAGCCGGTTGCTTGGAGAAAATGTCCACTTGCCCCTGCTTCCGTTAATTACCCATGCTGGCGTAACTTGCGTTTAGATAGCGGGGACGTAGATCGCTATGAAGCCCAGTGTTAGCGACGCTTGCCTTGATGACTGCAATTGCATAAGCCGCATCACGCAAATTACGTAGAACTTCGAACGCAAGACAAAAATTTATGCGGTGTTTGTTGGTTCATGTTCTTAGAAGGATGTTTCGTAGAGGAACGGCACGACACTGAGCACAACAGGCAAGACTCCATGTTGTATGTAACGCTGCTCTGACGTCAACCTTGCTGTAGGTGCTCCTGTTGCGCTGCGAAACACCATTCTTGGAACCATATGCAAATGCAACGTCTTTCACGAAGAGCTTTCAAGTCTCCTCTAGCACTTGACGGCGCTGCAGGCTGGCACTGTCATGGTAAAATGGTAAAACCCAAGAATGACGCAAAGCCGTAATGTTAAGCGAATGAAGTGGAAGGGACGTTGAAAATTATGTCTGACGTCCAATAAGTACGCTGCGAAAGCCTATCTTCAGGGATCAGGCCGCACACTTCCGGTGGCTTCACACTCGGGCTTCTGGCCATCGCCTGGTGAACCTCCCTGCCTTTCCGTCTTTCTGTTTCTCTCTCTTTCACCGCTCGGACTCGCGGTGCGCCGTTCTTAGCTTCTGTACCGCATTAAAAGATCACCAGCCTGAAAATTTACAACATTTCGGCGTTAATGTACGCGGACAAGCTTTCTGTAAGTACACTGTCTCGAATCTGTTAGCAAGTAGGCCATATTTTGTGAATAAAGTAATCAAGCCACACGAATGATGATCCTCATACGAAGAGGTAAAACAGCTCAATGCAGCACATCCCATCGCAATGTGCCACTCATCTCGCTTGAGCAACTTGCAAACGCAGTCTAGACTTGCGTATAGCCGCTTCAACCGACCGCAACATCACCCGAGAAGCATTGATACCACGGTTTCTGAGAGAAAATCAGGGCTTCAAATCTGATAATTCGCAATCATTTGAGAAAAGGAATGTGCGTGTTGTAAGTGAGCTCGTCAGTTCAAGGCGGTTGCGCACCGATTGCCTCTTGGCTTGGTGTGAAGTGCCAAACCCTTGCAGCTCCTGTCGCATGCGTTAACCACCATGCTTCTCGAGGGCCTATCTTATTGTTTATTTTCCCGATTGCAGATGTGTTGCACAACACGGCATCCATTCGTCGGCAGCGCGAACTCTACGCCTCGCTTGTGGCCTTGGGCTAAGATTGACGGTTGTTGGCAGCACTAGAACAAAGGTGCCAAAACAGTTTTTGTGGGTGTATCGTGCTAAGTCGTCTGCTCTGCTGACAGCTACGTGAAAGATTTGTTGGTGCTGTTTAGCTTCTTTTGTGACTGGAATCCTGTTCCTAGTTGGCCATGTGTAGCTCGTTGAATGGCCAGTTCAGAAGTAGGAAGGTGGCCTGGCGAGAGAAATTGATAGAGCTGGACGAGAACAGCGCTGATTTCAACACCGCTTGCGTAGGTATGAGTCTGCAAGAGAGGATGGATCGAAGCACAGGGTGCAACGTAAGAAAGAATTTCGGTTGGCAAAAGGCGGATTCGCTTTTGGGTGGTCAACTCAAAAGTCGTACCCTTGCAAAGAACGGCTTCCACAGGCAATGCAATGTTCACAAAGCGACGCAGTTTTCGCGGCAGTGTCGCCGAAGCACTTGTTACGCTCTTCAACAAAGTGGTCTTAGGTCGCGAGAAGCGCTGAGCGGGCGACTGAAGCTGACTGGGTCCTTTTACCGAGTTGTAGCACCAGCCGCTTCTGCCCCATTCTCTTTGTCTTCTGCTTGGTCGGCATAGCCTCTTCAAGGGTGTCACAATATTTGCCATTCGCGTCGCCGGCAATCTAGAAGCGTCTAAGGTGGAAACGGCAACCACAAGGCTTGGGCCGTCAAGGATAATCGGCGAGAAAGCAGTAAGGACCCCTGCTTTTTACAATGACTTTTTCGCTGGGAGGTTACGGCAGGTGATTTCAACTCTTACCTATAGAACACAGATAGCGTTTGTTATTTCCCTTTCTTTACAAAGCGTAGGACATATCTGAAAGGGTAGTGTTTTCGCACAGTGGCCTTAGCCTAAAAGCCATATCACAGGCTGAGAACACTTCGGTGTTCGGAAATGAAGACGAATCTTACGAACTATACCAGAAGCACCCAAAACATTTTGTGCATTGCGAAGGGTCATGTATAAAAAGGCATACCAGAAATTCTTTAATCCTTCTGATTGGAACTGTTTTATAAATAATAATCGATATTTTCGCTCGTGCATAGATGTCGTGTGTAAAGTGATGAAGCGCACTGGCGCCATGGTCTGCACAGTACTCTTTGAAATGCAAGCAATCCCCCAACACCGCTACTTTGTATGGCGTTGTACCTGAGAATCATGTCATAGTGACGTCTGTTACCACAGCATACAAAGTCTAGGCCGGCATCTTTATGCACACGTATCCATGCAGAAAATACAGGATGCGACAACGTTTTCTTTCGTTCCTTTTAAGTTCGCTGAAAAAAGTAAAAAACTCGGACAGAATAAACTAATTTGAACGGTGTTATTTTTTATCCATCATTAAAATCCTTTCGTTCAGAGCGCTGTGGGAGCCCTGTGCCTGAATACACACTTTAGTGATAACGTTGAGCTGCACATGCAAGGAACTTGTTCAAGTCGTTCTGCTTTTTTCCGCACTTTACGAATCACATGCACGCTGGCTGCAAGTGGTTGTTAACGCCTTTTTGCATAAGTAAGCATCTACTACTGGTGAACGACAGACAAGCGTCGTTTACATGGTTTGCGGATCACCTGACGATGTCACGAGATCATTTTGAGGGCCGATTTCCTTTGTGGTTGGTCGATCATGCGACAGAGTACATAGTCGCGAACGATTGGCTTTACGCAAGTTTCGCGCAATGTTCTGGGCGACAGATTTATCCCTGCTTCGTCCTTCGTTTTTGAATTCGCAGATGGGGCAACAACAGCATAAAAACGTCTGCTGGCACCGGTTCACCACTTTGTTTGTTGTTTGCTTCGTTAAATGCCTTTGTTGATGGCGCCCTTGCATTCTGGAACTACTTCTTAGAGCTTTGGTTATGAGCAGTCTTCCGTGAATTACGTACAGAAGCAACACATTTACTCGGAAAATTAATCCCGTCAGATTTTGTATTGGTTTTTGCGTAGCCGATTAGGTTTGTTCTCCTTAATGATTCTTTTCGAATGCAAGCTTCCAGAAGCTTTAACAAATAAATTTTCGCAATCTTGCAAACACTTCTAAACAGAATGTAGTGCTCTGTAATAACAGAGCATCCCTTACTTGCCCATGTGTTCAAGTCAATAGGACGGACAGAGTTGTAGCGAAAGCAAAGCAAATAATGTCGTTCTACTTCCTCAGCTGACGCTTATCGTTAGGAGATCGAAAGACGCCGCCGAGTTCATTGCTGACTCGAAACAGGAGTGATTTTGAGGTCTATTGTGTTTAGAAGCAGCACGAAATCTCTCTCTTATGTGTAGAGTGAATAAGAGCGAAATCTCTTAAGTGTAGAGTGAATAAGAGCGAGAAATCGATTGATGATCTTGGGAAAGTGACAGAGTTTCTTTTCAGCCAATAAAGAACGTGGTCTGCTGATTTGTCGACGCTGAGTTAATGTCAGCGTCCGACATCAAATCGGGTGCGAGGTCATGCTAATCTTTCATGTAGAAAAATTATGTATCAAGCACCACATGTTAGAGTTTGCAAAGGAAATGATTTTCGGCAGAGTGACGGGGCTGGCCTAAGCAGCATTAAAACTCGTTATTAAATTAGAGCCCGCTTCTCTGCTAGGCAGAAGACAGATGAAAAGAGAGTCTTAGAAAGTCTTGATCTGACTGTGATTAACCGTGGGGGCATCCTTGCTGTATGCAATCACTGATGCTGTTCGACTGAAAACGGTGGAGTTGGTGTTGTAATTTCTGTTCTTGGTATATCGACACTAATCTCTCTGGCGAAAAAGAAAGACAGCTCATTACCTACTCCTAACTGCCTGGTTGCTCAACTGTGCTTCGAATGTGCGCACAGAGGAGATGACACAGCGTAGAATACCGGTTCTGAGCCAAGGCGGTATTCCCCGTGCCTCTCCGCTCGACCTTGCGCTCGCATATAAAAAGGCACGCTTTGTTGCCGACTGCACGAAGTGAAGCTGGGGTTACTCTATTTATAGCGTCTAATATCCTTCCGGCTGGCCAGTATTCCCTTTACCGCCTCATGCATTCACCTACCCTGGAATGCTGAAGAAGTTGTGCAACATGGTTTAGCTCCTCTTGTAAACGATCAAACGTGCGTCGCCATTTCCTCGGGCAGGACGACACAGGAAGCTCTGCTAAGTCAGCAGACCAGACAGACGTCCCAACTAGCAACGGAAAGGCCAAAACCAGAAGGAAGCCTTCATAAGAACGGACGGGGTGCCTTCCGAAAGGGATCACACCAAGTCACTCTTATACAGCAATGCATCGGCTGTCACCAAGAACTCTTGTACAGCTCAGCGCAGTTTGCTGCGTGGCTTTGACACTCTTGGCCAACGCGGGAGCTGCACTGTACAAAGGCGACACTGGAATCTGCGCCCCGCAGCCGCAGTCTTTCGGTGTGGGCAGTAGGGCAACGTGTACCTTCACAAAGGTCGTGGACATTGACTCGCACAGGATCCCGCCAGCCATACCAAGTGTCAGGTGCAAGTGCCCCGGGAGTCGATGCAGCTCTCGCGGTGACTTTCGTTGCGTAGAGGTCAAGGACAGCCTGCAAGTGTCGTACCGCAGCAGCAAGTCTCCTGCGGAACTTGTGAACAAGACCATAGACGTGACGACTTCTTGCGTGTGTGCAGTCAGTCGAAGCGTGGAGGCGAAGTCTACGGGAGCGTTCAGGACGGAATTCCACGTGCCAGGGGAGGATCAGAACGACTTAAACAGTTGGCGCTGAAACATTTGGATAGCGGGCTGTGCGTTTATAAAAATGGTCTATAGACTTCTTCAGACTGTCTTGCCTCCATATAGATATTTATTTTTGTCTATTCATAGTCTATAGATGCCTATAAAGAAAAGTCTACTTAAAGCTCATAGACATAAATCTATAAACTGTCTATAGACTGTCTATAGCATTGGTATTGCCTGTATACTGTTCTCTGGGCTTTGTCGATAGAGCGTCTATAGATTTTATAGAGAGATATCTATGGACACTCCATGGACTGTCTACAAAAATGTTGTATGGGTGGTGACTTATGAAAACAATGTAAAATGACCGCCAAAGGCTGTGCGCTTGTAAAGAAGAGTTTTCTGAATTAAAATAAATGTTTGCCGGTGCCAAAGTCTATAGTGAGCGGGTTCTTTCATACCACAAACACAACAGTTTTACCTGAGAAGACATAAGAAAGAGAGATGAGACCAGTTTATTGAAGCTCTTTTCTTTGCCATATCCTTTGATAGGTCCAGTTCAGATATTGACGTAAACAACCAATGAATCCAAAACCATTGCTGCTGTGGTCCTTGTTGCCTCAAAAACTACGGCACATACCCATGGTGGGGAGATTGGCCAGGGTTTGGTGCAGATCCATACACGAAAAAAAAAAACTCATCCAGGTTTATCTGTATATCTCAAGCGGCTCTTAAATATAAATGGACGAAACTGGGAAAAAAATCACCAATTTTGGAAAAACCATTCCAAAACCATTCCTGCTCCAGTCATCTTCTTTGTTTTCACTTTTGACTGTTCCTCTTTGCTTCCATTTCTATAAGCGCTCGCGAGTACTAACAGATTTGTGTGAGTGGATTGAATGCTGCAAAAAGAAGCATGTTTTCGCAAGGAAATGCCTTTTCAGATAAAAAATAAGCTGCTCTTCACTGTAATTACTAATATGCATTAAGCGAATAGGCAAGCAAGCAAGCAAAACCAAAAGTTTTTGTGGGTACATCTTGCTCAGCTGCTGCCGCTGTTTACCTCCACGTGAAACAATACTTCGTACTGTTTCGCTTCTTTTTTTGTGGGACTCAGGTCGCCTTGCCTTTTGTCGTTGTACCTGAGAATGTTGCCAAGATGATGTCGGCTACTGTAACATCCAAAGCCAAGGCCGGCGTCTATACGCATACATTCCCTTGCAGACAACACAGGATGAGACAACGTTTTCTTGCGGGAAGTGCACGCCACACCTTTCTTTCCAGCTTGCTGAAAAAACTCGGAGAGAAGAAAATAATTTCAATGCTGCTATCGTTTAACCAAGGAATTTAAAATTATTTAATTCACAGCATTGTCTGAACCTTAGGACTGAATAAAGAATTTAGCGATCACGTTTCTGTACCGAGCCGCCGCAGTGGCTCAGTGGTTATGGTGCTCGGCTGCTGACCCGAAAGACGCGGGTTCGATCTCGGCCGCGGTGGTTGAATTTCAATGGAGGCGAAATTCTAGAAGCCCGTGTACTGTGCGATGTCAGTGCACGTTAAAGAACCCCAGGTGGTCGAAATTTGCGGAGCCCTTCACTACGGCGTCTCTCATAGCCTGAGTCGCTTTTGGGACGTTAAGCCCTCATAAACCAAACCAAATCGTTTCGCTACCGTTGCAAGCAAATTGTTCAGATGACCCTTCTGGGTATAAGCGTTATGCGAATCGTGCGCACACTGGCTATGCGTGTTCATTCATGCTTTTGTTCCTAAGCAAGTATCGACTGCTTGTGCAGGACGGCCTAACGTATTAAACCTGGTTTACGGATCATACGACAATCGACACGCCGTCATTTCGAAGACTGGACTCTATTGTGGTTGCTCGATCATGCGACAAAGCACATAGTCCCGAACTACTACCGCCTTTGCACAGGTTGCGCATGACCTTGCATGCGACAGGTTTTTTTTAGGGCTTTGTGCTTACTTTTGATAATCGCAGACGACGGAAAGGAACAGGAAACCATCAGCTGGCACGATTACCTTTTTCACTTACCTTTCTCCTTCGTTAAATGCCTTCATTGCTGGAGCCCTTGTCTTGTAGAATTACTCCCTCGAGCTGAGGTTAAGAGCAGTCCTTAATAAATTACGTGTAAGCGTTCATGTGGGATTTTGCACGAAAACTTGCATAGCCTACTAGCCTGCTTCATTCGAACTGATGTCTTTTGAAATGAAACGCAGCCGCGCGACTTCAACAAAGACATCTGACCAAGTTCGCAAACTTGGTCAGATTTCGCAGTCTGGTTCGAGTTAGACTGTAACCTATCTCACGGCTCTGTCAGAACGGAGAATCTCTTCCTTGACTCCTTGACCGTGCTCCGCAGTCGGTGGCATTCACGGACTTGAGAAGCCAAACCAAAGAATGCCACTTGACTTCTTGACCTGAACCAAACCATTTGGAGATCGCAAGTTTCAGCCAAACTCCTTAACGACTGGAAGCAGGCACGATCCTGTGTACATATGTGGCGTTTGAGGGCAATACCAAACGCGTCACACGCTGGCACACGTTCCACGCGACATTCTCTGCCCCAAGTTCGCAGGAGCACCGAAGTGGAGAGTAGTGGAAGCACAGCAGCGCGGGTGGGGCCGAGATTGTCACTTGGTACGTGCGCCAAGGAGTGGCGCACGTACCAACAAATTCGACTATTACAAATGTGTCGCTAGAAATTTCTAGTTATAATAAGTCGCCTATCCGTAATAGTTAACTATTAGAACTTAGTTATTGACGTTACTACATTGCTATCTTGATTCGCCCGTCTTCTGACATCTGCGAACACTGGCATTAGTATGCTTCAAAAAGTATCTCTTTATCTGTAAGAAAATCGTATCGACTTCCACTTCCTCTTCGTCGTATAGCAATATTAAAAATTGGAAGCGGGCTTCCTTGAAACACCAGGTACGTGAAAGTATCACAGGGCTACGATTGTTGTCCAAAAGAAATGTGTTGCGCCACAGTAACGCGGCTGCCCAAGGTGAGCTTAAAACTGCTTACTACAGTGCAACCGGCTTCCCTTCTGAAAAGGAGATAAGTAAAAGATAGTTTAACGGTATTCAGTTTAATGCGATAGACGGCAGTGTCACCCTTGCTATGTGCCATCATATATACTCTTCAAAAGAAAACGAGGCCATCGGTGCTGTAATATACAGGGCTTTGGCATCTCGACGCCGTAATCTTCGGCGAGAAAGAAGTAAAGCTAGTTAACCACTCTTAACCTCCTGGTTGCTCAATTTCGCTTCCGCATGTGCCCCTTAGAGAAATGATACAACCTCGAGTACAGGTTTTTAGGGGAGTCTGTACTTTCCCGTGCTTCTCTGTTCGACCTTGAGCTCGAGTATAAAAGAGCACGCTTTGCTGTCGGCTGCACAAACTGAAGCTGCCGTTACTCCACTAACACTGTCTAATAGCCTTCCGGCTCATCAGTATTCCCTCCACCGCCTCGCACCACTCATCACGCCCGCTGGAACGCTGAAGAAGTTGCGCGGCATGGTTTAGGTCCTCTTGCAAATGGTCGAACGTGCGTTGCCATTTATGGTGACAAGCTAATTCAAGAAGCACTACTAAACAAGACAAGAAGGAGATCCGAACTAGGCGGAAAAGGGCAATACCAGTAGAAAGCCTCCACAAGAACGGACTCTGCTAAGTCAGCGGACAAGACAGACGCCCGAACTAGCAAGGGAAGGCCAAGACCAGAAGGAAGCCTCCATAAGAACGGTCTGTGTGTTTTCTGAAACAGACCACACCAAGTCACTCCTATACAGCAATGCATCGATCATCGCCAAGAACTCTTCTACAGCTCAGCGCTGTTTGCTGCCTGACTTTGACGCTCGTGGCCAACTCGGGAGCTGCACTGTACAAAAGCGACGCTGGAATCTGCGCCCCGAGTCCGCAGTCTTTCGGGGTGGGCAGCAGGGCAACGTGTACCTTCACAAAGGTCGTGGACATTGACAACCATAGGATACCGCCAGCCATACCAAGCGTCAGGTGCAAGTGCCCGGGGAGTCGATGCAGCACTCGCGGCGACTTTCGTTGCGTCGAGGTCAAGGACAGCTTGCAAGTGTCCTATCGCAGCAGCAAGTCTTCCATGGAACTCGTCAACAAGACCATAGATGTGACGACCTCTTGCGTTTGTGCCATAAGTCGAAGTGAGGCGGCAAAATCAGTGGGATTCTTTAGGACCTTATCAAGAACTGTGAATTGGAACGACTTGGACAGCTGGAGCTAAAACACAGTGGGGTATGTTGTTTGATGTCAAATGCTTGTCAGTTGCTCTGCGTTGGTGAAAAACTCTTTTCTGAATTAAAATAAACTGTTGCCAGCATTAGCTGAGAAGACAAAAGAAAAAAGGGATCAATCGTCTTTTAGGCCTTTTTCTTCGTGCATTCCTCGATAGATTCACTACAAAGATTTGCATAAGCGAACAATCATTGTGTACCATTCCTGTTCAACTCCTCTGTTTTGTGTTTCCTTTTAAATTCTTCTATTTGCTCCGCACCCGTTCTTATACAGCGCTCACAAGGACTCGGAAAGTGAACCTTTTAACATTTCTGAAGAGATGTACTGCTGTTCTAGTTTTGATTAAGCAATTCTGATTGGCTTTCTAAACATTCCCTCGTACTGTACATCTCTGCGCAAAAGTCGCAAACGGGGTAGGCAAGCCAAACAACATCCCACAGGCAATTTCGAACGCGTGAGTGGCACTTGCACTCAGCACTCTCAGTGATATGCAGCACGAACGCGGAACTGGTAGAGCATATTTTTTATTGGCAATAGACAGGACCGCCTAATGAAAAACAGCTCAACACAGTGAGGTACGAGGTCAGAAATCAGCAAGCGCTCACGATAAAATTTATGCTCGACAGTTATCGCCAAGAACATAGGAAACAACTCCTTAACAAGCGCAGCGACGAATATTGCAGTCACAACACCTTAACCAGTAGCTTTGGACAGTGTACATTCTGTGACTCTTGGATAATTGCAAAGGCACTCAGCTTGAAAAAAGAACAGGGAACGCAATATGACAAGTAATATTTGACGTCATAAGAAGTAAGCCTTTCTACTGCCAGTGCTTCATTCCTCTGACTAGTTAATAAAGGGCGCCAGACACATTCTAAGTGACGTCAAGAATATATAAAATATAATGACAACAGGCGCTATGAAGCAGTGACCTTTCGCTGGTTGTAAGCATGATCACTTTCTTAGTTATGTTGAGTCAGAAACCCAAGGCACAACTTCTAAAGAGGTTTCGCTAAGGGATCGCAAATCTTTTTATAGGGCACATGCCGCACAACTACAGCTTAACTTCATCAAACACAACATGCAGCATTAGTCAGGGCCGAGAGACTATACTGAGTTAAGTAAACAAAAGAAAGAAAAAAATGCGTCTCAGGAGCTTCCTTTTAACCTAACCGCACGATGAAGCAAGACGCAGGGCACACTAAAATAAAACTAGCACGGACTGATGCCGTTCTGCTCTCACAAAATTTTCCCGACTACATGAAGCCTGAAGTGTGGAGACACCGTACCTTCGACCGCGCTTCAGCGCGCCAGAATCACCCTAGGTTCGTCGCCGCCGCGGTTGGGGGTGTGGTTTACAATCCGGAGGGCGCCACTGTGGCCCGCCTGACCACGACTGAGCGCGCAGACACAAGACACTGTGACTTGCATGGTCTCGTTCCGAAATGATCCGTTGCTGCGACGACGGACTACCTGCAGAGACTCCTTGATCTCGTTGCAGCGGAAGTCGCCCAGCGGGCTGCACAGGAGTCCAGGACACTTGCATTTGACGGTGGGTATCCTAGTCGGAAATCTTTGTGGGTCGACGTCTACAACTCTGGTGAACGTGCAGCTCGCCCGATCACCGATGTTAACAGACTCCGGGTCCGGGATGCACTGCGCGATTGAGATCTTGAAGTGAGTGCCACTTGTACTGGAGACGAGGGCTTCATCGAGGAGAAGGCAGATGAGGACCAAGGTGGCAGCCACGGTACGCGCCATCGTTCGCACAGTGTGTTTTGAGCTTCCTTCAGTCGGTGATAAAACGCTTGGCCGAGGTGCGCGTCAAATATACGCCAGATGCCCACTAGTCATCACACAAAAAAAAAAAAACCTCTTAGAAGGCTTCCGTAGTGACTGTCTCCTGTGGAAAAACCCCCAGCTGTTTTAAAGAAACGCAGAAGAAGATACGGTAGGCAAAAGTGATGCCTACGACCGAAAGAAGCCGCTGGAATGTTCGGAGACCGAATCGACGAAACTGCCCCGTCTGCCCTTCTGGGTGCGGTATATACACCAGACTCGACTTTGAGGGCCGTGGAAAACAGATTAGGGGTATTAAACCGGTTAAAGTGGACCACCTTATACGGAGGGCATGCACAAAGCCGCCGCCTGCCTTTGAAGGGCTAGCCGATCTGCTCTACAATAGGCGTCTGGAAAAAAAAAAGAATGAGAGAGAGATTGGTGCCACGTGACCTCTCTGACGGCGCCTTCCGGCGCCTTTGCGCCCGAATAGACGGCACCCGGGGCGTTCACTTAACGCAACCTCTGCCCGATGTTATGCGCCAGACGTGCGAAAGTTGAGACGAGCTATGGGACGTACAGGACGCGATGAAGGATGGCGGAAGTTTCTCTCTCTTAGATCCCTCGCCGCCGCAGCCGAGTGGGTTTGCCGCTCACTCTTCCGTGAAGTACGTGTTGGAACTGTTGGTCGGTGAGTGCGTGCTCCGCAACAAAAAAAAACAAACAAAAAAACAAACGCACCGTGAAAAATATACACGTGCGCTGTTGCCTTTAACGGATGCGTCATCATGTTGGCACCCAGCTTCTCTCCGTAGCCCATGGCTGTTCGAAGAAACGGGTTGCGCAGGCTTATGCGACTGAAAGCGCGCAGGGCGTGCGGGGACTCGCGTACGCGCACATTTTCCGGAGAGACGATTAACATAGCACCTGCCCAATGGGCGCCTTGTTTCCACACACTTTATGTCGTTGTACTCGCAAGTCTTTTTTTATTTCTCATGGCAAGGTCATCCCTCCATTTTGTTATTCGCTGTTAACGCTCTAAAAACGGTTTATAGACAATTGTGAACATTGCGAACTCGCAGTATTTTCCTTTATGCTCTGAGTGCGCTCTACTCAGCACTGATTTCTTTGTTCCAGGAAAATTTAGCGTCCTTCGTATTTATAACTTGGGGCGCTTTCTATAGGTCAGCTAGCGAAGGCAACAAATAATATTTCTCTAAGCAGTGAGCGTGATAACACGTCCTTGAGCATTTCCTTGCAGAAAGGTTTTGCCGCACGCACAAATTTCATTTATTTTAGGGAAATGAATGGGAATTATCGAAAAAAATGATTTTTCTATACCTTGGTCTTGATTTTACAAATGATCAGATTTTAGTACTTCTGTTTCCGACTGTTTTGTCAGCTTGCAGAAAAATTCTTGCGTGCCTGTAAAAAAATTTAGCATTGGTGTGTTTCGCTGTAAATGTAACAAATTGGGTGCTTTGAGGCCTGGATATTCTATTTAGAGGGGTAAAATGTATCTGAATCGAAATGACAAATGGCTCCTGAAAGGTTTAGAGAGTAACTAACCACGTGCAAAACGCTGGTGGCGAATGTGAATGCACGGGCAACAATAAAAAAAAATGCTACGGCTTGTTTTAGAGGAAGAGTTACTTGAAATTATGTGCATAGGCAATACGAATCTGATATTGTTTGTGACGACGCAGTTGTCGACGCAATAGGCTTGCATAACTTTAGTCGGTCCAGTGGATGAAGGAAAGTGAAGGAAATATCGGCTGGGCTGCTTTAGGAGCGCAAGTCAAATCCTGCTGAATGCTGCGCCTGCATATTGGCGGTTGCAAAACATGAAAATTGCTTGTTTGCTTCTAGATGCCAGTGCACGTTACAGATCTTCAGCAGAGCGAAGTTTTGGGCCTGCGCTCTTCCTGTGTCACTGTCTTGTCCTCGTTTGTGTCGCGCTTAGCCAACTTGCAAATAACGTTAGATCCCTAGGGGATCGAAACTAACCAGAAGGCCTTCTACACAGCATTCCACCATGCGCACTTGCAGCTTCACGACATTAAAACTCGCGCAGGAGTGAAATCTGGTTGGTTTGGTTCATTGGTTTATTGGGGTTTAACGTCCCGAAGCAACTCAGGCTATGAGAGACGCCGTAGTGAAGGGCTCCGGAAATATCGACTACCTGGGGTTCTTCAACATGCACTGACATCGCAAAGTACACGGGCCTCTAGAATTTCGCCTTCATCGAAATTCAGGCGCCGCGGCCGGGATCAAACCCGCGTCGTTCGGGTTAGCAGCCGAGCGCCGTAACCACTGAGCCACCGCGGCGGGGAAATTTATTATTGTTAGGCTTACATTTCGAAACTGGTGATTACAAGGGCGCAGCATGACAAACCGTTGTTAGGAAATATATGTTAAGTAGCTGAATTGCGCTGAAAAGGAAAATGGGGCAATTGCTCAGGAACTGTACCCCCCTCCATTGGGTAGCGAGTAAGACACACTACCGCTACGCCATTTAGACACGTTCGTACGGGTTGGTTCAAGCGGGGCTTTCTCATAATGACTGTGAGGGGGGGGCGAACCAACTTCCTCAGTTTTACTATTTTTTTACTTTTTATGGCTAGGGTTCAAGGCTGTCGCCGCACGCTCCCTCCGCAGTTTTTTTTTTTTTTGTTCCTTCATGCGGGTTTGTAGGCATGAGCCAGAACAGAAGGCGCTGCGGAAAGCCTTGTGCAGACGACGCGACGCCAAGGCTACGCCCAACCTTCTCCCGTCAGTCAGAACGATGCACCAATGGAGTGCCTTTAGCGAAAGTAGCCCCCCTTGACGTCAGCGGGGTGCAGAGTAGTGGGCCGGGCCCGTTTTTGAAGGAAGGAAAGAACGAACGGGCTTTGATTTGAATTTTCGCAGCTTTTCGGGGCGCGCATGGCTCTAATATTTTGCAGAGGTTATCTTCGATGCCTCATGTATGCAGTGGGCTTGTTTTTCAAAAATGTCCGGACCCTGGTCAGTGGCCCTTTAACGTGCCATCAATTTAGATTTGTTTGCGTGTTCGCGGCGAGAACTTCACACTACGTTTTCATTTAACATGGCTTAAGTTTACTTGTATACATATTTCTGTTTCGTGTATTATTTTAGAGCGCAGCTCTTTGGCGTCCGTTCCTGGGTTTCGCGTCGTCGTCGGCGTCGGCGTTGTCGTCGGCCTCGTAACCAGCTCCGCCCCCCTTTCATCCCCCAAGCGCTATCGGCGTCAGCGGCATCAGTCAGTCGCTGCTATCTCTTCCCTCCTCCTTTATCGTGTTGTCCGCTTGCTGCGCGCGCTTCTGCCCCCATCGTTTGCCGCTGGGTGTACACGCCGCCCCCCTCCCCCCTCTTCCTGCGAGTCTGCGGTTGTCAAAGCGCCGGCTCGAACTTAATTCCTTTCTTCGCTCCTCCTCTAATGCAACCCCTGTGCGGTGGCAATCAGAGAGCCAGATCGGTGGCGGCGGATCTGTATATGTGCACCGCCCGAGCCGAAATTGCGAATACGTGTGAAAAAAAAAAAAATTCTGTGATAGCGCATACATGTGTTGCTCGATTTCTTTGCCTCAATCTATCGAAAAGGTGAAACAGCTTATTTGCTGCGCTCAAATTTCGCATTAGGAAGTAACGTAATCGTCGGTAATTTTTTTGCATTACTCGATGTGTGTCGTGGCAACATTGTGTCGTGGCAACAAAAAAATTTCGGTTGTGTTTCGATAGTGTATAGTGACAGGAATACAGGGAGATGCAGGAAAATATGCAAATACGATTATATTCAGACCTATTTACATCATACAGTGGTGAATAACATGGTACGGAATGAGTGGTAGAGCGAAAGGGGGATAGGACAAAAAAAGGAATCGGCTAGTCTTGAGTAGCTTTTCCCGAACTGTTTGTCCCTTTTCTCTCCAATGAGCAGTGCTCTTTCTTTGGTGTTGCCTTCGGAATGGGTCGCCGGATTCGATTGGTTCTCTTTTCACTCACTGAAGACCTTTGTTCCCACTTTGTGGGGCTGATCTGTTCACTTGCTCCGATGCACAAAGGCCCATTTGTATCTTCCAGGCGTCCGGCTTTTAGATCGCCTCCCCGCCGATAGGCTGGCTCTCGATACCGAGAGCAGAACTCCGTACAGGAAGGCCAGCAGGCAGTCTCCCTCTAGCTCGCTCGAAGAGTCGCTTGGCTTAGCAAATCGCAGCTAGGAGTATGTGGAGGGCTTCGGGCTGCCGAAAAGGGGAGGGTTAGCTGACCACTATACGCTAGCACGTTCTGGCCAGGCACCCTATCACAGAGAGCCGTTTTGTGCAAAGACATGCTCTGCAGTCCAAACCAAATCATAACAAGAACCATCAAAACAGCTTGTGGAAAACGCAAGATCGCTTTGTGCACGACTCTCCCCCTCTCAATCACATCCCTGGTTTGATGGCAAGACACACGAGTTCCATGATGATGATGATGATGTCCTCGGGCTACATGAATTCATACACTATCACAGTGCGTCTTCTTCATCAGTTGCTTGTCAGTACACTCACGAACTCACGAATGTCTTCATTCCTTGTCAAAGATCGACGCTGGCATGTGCTGATGTAATGATCTCAATGGGGCCACAGCCACTCTCCACTTCCAGGAGATGCCTCGGAATATCACGGCGAGTTGAAAGACAAACACGAAACGAGTCATCAGAGGGTTTCAGAATTTAACGCCCATGTGATATGCAGCTGTAGTTTCAAATACCCCGACTCCGCACGTCAGTGTGGAATAAAGTGGCAGCCGATGAACCTGCCTTGAAGCCAGCCCATATGCATGTGCTAGATCTTAGCTTAGACACTGAGCTGACCCTGTTTAAATTGGCCCCACGTGCTCTTCGAAATTGCACAGTTTCGGAGGAAGTCTGCGGTACACACATTGTCCTAACCAGCCGTCCGTTTTATACTCCACGCAGATTGCTGGCCTTGGCTCGTCGCGCACACGCAAGCGACAGTCACAACCATGGTCTTGTTTTGCAACTCCGACACAAAGCTCCCGTTCGCGTACGACACGGTAATCGCCTCCTTCACTTCCTGGCACCTGTAGTCGCCCATAAAGAAACACAAGATGCCCGGACACTTGCACACTACCTTCGGTATTTTCGCGGGGATTCTTTGGGCGTCGAAGTCGACCGTTCTGACGAAGGTGCAGGTAGCACGGTCTCCAATCCTGGTAGATTTTGGGTCCAGCTTGCATTGCCCAGCTGCGGTTGACGAGTTCGTAGGTGCTGCGCTTGCCGGAAGCACGAAGCTCGTGACCAACCACCACAGGAATGGCAGCTTTCCACTGGGAGTCATCTTGGAGCTGGGGCTTTTCCAAATGGCTGTGGCACACGGCACTGTTGCAAGGTTTATGAGTGTCTCTGGCTTAAGCGATCGTGACGGTCACCCTAATACACGAACACAGCTGTGATGATGTCGTTATCGATAAAAAAAAAGTCAGCGCATGGTTTGAATGAGACGTTTTCAAATAACTGGGTGCTCTGCCTCGCACAGCGAACAGCTCGTCCAGTGATGCAGCGTGCGTGTCCGAACTGTCTCTTTGCTCAGAGCAAAGGTCTGTACTTTATACGCGTACTCTAATGTCCTTGGCTTGTACTGCTGCAATACATTCGCCGTGCTACTGAGATGTAACGAGGGCTTAGAGAGGGCGAGGGCCAGTAGCCGGCAAATGTTGCAACGGATTGCATACCGGACGACACGAACGCATCCTGATTACCTGACGACCTTGGTGAAGGGCCAGTTGCGCAACAGAGCGATGTGCTGTTGCAAGAGGTAAATGCTCCGAAACAGACTTGGGAATAACAACTGGTTGCGCAACGTGGTGTTTTTTTGTCATAGAGATGAGCTCTCTATAAATAACGCCATCTCTGTGCGAGTGGCGGAAGCGTCTGCATTACGCGTACATTGTTCGTTTTTCGCTCATGCATGCAAGACTCCGTCGAGACGGGATGTGACGTAACGATGCCGTTAAGACCAGGTTAGGACCAGACTTTCTCTTGTTTGTTTGAGCAGTTCCGCAATAAATTTGAGAAGCTGTTGCGGTGGCATTGCTTTCTCAACGCTAACACGTGCGTGACCTTCCCAGGCTTGCATAGCCGGAACTTTCATTGTTGAGTTGCTTAACATGAGCGGCGAAACGCGTTGGCAACGGCAAAGATGGAAGCTCGTTGGTAAGAATGCGCAATTTTAACAGCGCTAAGACCGCATACAAAGATAAACTATTTCTATTCACCCGTACGAGTAGTTTTGGTGACACTATGAAAATATTTGTCGTTGCGTGAACATATAAAGCGTCATGTCAATGGCATCCAGCTGCCTTGCAGCCGCAAAGTGTTTTGACGTCGTTTACGATCAAAATAAGAAAGGGAGACACGACCAGACTGTTTCAACTTCACAGTGAATAATCATATGTAATTGGTAAAACAGGATTATTTTGTAGTCACTTATAGCATCTAAAAGCACGGTGGTAATTTTAGCGACTCCGAGAAAGCGTTGGCCTTAAGCATTGAAATTCTTGCTAAGGAATCAGAGCTGGGAAGCAATGTTCCACAGTATTAAAGAAGCGGAGAAGTGCTTAATAGCTCAGCAAGCTTGTTATTTCCGTTTTATGTGCAGTGAATACACAGCATTGAAATTCTACGCGGCTTAAGTTCTAGACGTTCCAGTTACCAACCTCGCTCACTTATCGCGAATATATTATTACTCTAAAAGGTCGCGAATTAAAAACTTTGCAGCCGTTTAGTTGACTTAATTAAAGAAAAGATAACTATGTTGTCTTGTATGTTCCCAATCATTTTAGTTGATTTACTTTTCGCGAACACCAATGTAAAAAACACCAATGGTACGGCTAGTAGACTAATGACCCCCCTTAATAAATTTCTATTGATTTTTACAAATTAAATCTAATACTTACGCTATTATTGTCCCAGTTTCTGGAAAGCTGTGATAATAACGACAATCAACCCGTAAGCAATCCATCACGCTTCGAATATAAACTTCCAAATGAGGATTCGTTGGAGTTAAGGAACACTTTGAAAAAAAAAAAAATTAAATCAACTTAGATTCATTCGCATCATCCGGCAGAACGCGAATGTTTTTCATTAAAGCCGTGCTCAGGGGCACATCGTATTAATTTTTACAAAGAAATAAACCGTTTACCGAGCAATTTTTATGTTTTCGTTCTACAATCTTTTGTACACATGCGCGTGCATTTGAACCTAAGTTCAAGCGTGAGCTGGTACTCTGAAATTCGACCATACAGTGCGACATTCGGACAGAAACTCAGCAGAGCTTGTAAAAGACGTATCCTATTCGAAAGCGGTTCACGTGCGTTTTCGTTGAGCGCGTAGGTGAATGCTTAATTAAGGAGTCTGTCGTGACCGGCAGGGCAACGCACGCTGCCGTCGTTGACGGTCACTGCCGCTTGACCTTGACGCGCTACAGGACGATATGGACAGGCCTCGAGCTACACACGAGCCTCTCGTTTTTCCCCGAACCGGACAGCCAATGCACAACCACGCCAGACACGGTAATTTGCGATGAAAGAGTGGGGCCAAAAATAGCGCGCCGCCTGGCAGTCACGCGACGAAGTAGCCGGAATCGGCTTTTACTTCTTAGTGTGTTTACTTGTCTGTCGATCGTTGCGTCCACGTCACCGTGGGGAAGCGGTCACGCCGTGAGAACATGCGCTGTTCGTTGGCGTTGCGGGCTTTGTGCCAAAGGTTTTGTCGGTGGGTGCGTGTGTGTTTTCTCAGAGTGGCCCGTCCTCGGATCCCCTTCTTGCAAGAAAAATTATCCTCTATCTTGCGTTCCTCCAAGCTGTTGATCCGTGCCGATGGTTGCTCAACTGGCTGTCAATCGCCCTGTTGCGCTATTCTGGTCAAAATGCAACGGTGCTCGCTACCTAGCCACTGCTACGTGAAATGCATTCATCTGCTTTGTTTATCGTTAATCTTCACGACCTGTCAATCCACTGCGACGAACGTCTATATTGCTTTTACTTTTTATGAGGTATAACATCCCAACTATGCATAGCTATGAGGGACGCCGACGTTCGTGAAGAGCTCGGGATAATTTTGACCACCTGGGGTTCTTTAATCTGTACTCACATCGCACACTGCACAGAACTCTAGTGTTTCGCCTACAACGATATGCTGCCGCCGTGGCCGGTATCCAACCTGCGACTTTCGGGTTAGCAGTCGAGCACCATAACCACTGAGCCATCATTTTTTCTTAAACATTGTATTTATTACACGATGCAATGCTCTACACATATGAACTATTTATTATGCTCCATTATGCTCCAGATATATGTCAGACCTCAACACATTAAAGAAGTTTTATTTTAGAGTGTGTCTGCAGAAATAACGTCACAACTGCTAACCGCCTAATGTAGAGTAGACTGGCTGGAAGTTAACTGCAGGTAAAACCTTAGCCAAACTTCACAACAACCTATACGATGTGTTATCCAACTGCTGCAATGGCAAGATATGCAATAGTTTTGACTTTTTGCATTATTTAACTTCACGCACCTGAGTACTTATGAGCAGTTTAATCATTGAATATTATTTATAGAGTGATTATAATATTCGTAACAATAACACGTTTTTTGCTCTTTGGTCAAGCAGGGGCCCTTAGCGTATATACGAGGAAGTCACTGAGTTTCTCCCAGGCTTTTGTTGCTTGCGTATTGCAACGTTTAATATTCCTTGCGACCGCGTGGCTGTAACCTCGCTTGAAGGAAAATTTCGCTCACATAAAACATTCTACACTTTGTAAAAGCTAACTGCCTAATCTATGCACCTAACGGCACACCGGTTGTACTCAAGCCTGCATCCTCCTTAGCCGCCACAGCTCTGCTCGTGGCACACACACACGCCATCGTCACTTCCATCGTCTTGTTCACTATGACCCACTTGGAATCCGAATCGGAGCCTTCCGCGTACGTCACGCTTATAGTCTCCTTCACTTCTTGACACCTGAAGTCGCCAAGCGAGCTGCAAAGGTTCCCGGGACACTTGCACTTCACGCTCGGAATCTGTGTCGGAATCCTTCGAAAGTCGATGTCGAGGACACGGGTGAAAGGGCATGTAGCCCTGTTGCCGACGTCGTACGAATCTGGTTTAGGAGCGCACAGTTTGGAAGGAGCCTTCAAAGAGGAGCTGTCGAGCATCTCGGCGACCACACAGGAGGCGAAGAAGCCCAAAGCCAGGAAGGTTGCTTGAACACTGGTGAGCATGTTGGCGGTTCAAACTGCGGCTGGGAGAGATCATTCGAAAATAGCTTTGATGAAGTTTCAAATGTTTCAAAAATCCAAAAGATATGCAATGACGCATCATGCTTTAACTGAACTAAGATAAGTACAGTCGGGAGCAACATTAGGGGGAACAATGAGTATTAATTTATTCACGACTCCGTAATTATGTTAAGTGGTGCGGTTGAGGTGTCTCTTTTACCTGAACCTATTACCTGCTCTTAATTATGTGTGGCGAATACAATTATTTCTCTTTTCTAACCAGTTTTTCCTGTTTGCCTGTAATATCAAAATGTCACTGTAAAATTTAGTGGAGAAATAAACCGAACACTCGCAATTTCGTGCAAAAAAGGATATTCCCTCTTATCTTGCTCACGTCGCCTTATTTATCATTTATTTAAAATTACTGCTGTCTCTTGTTGGAGGTATAGCAGGGGTGGGTTACAAAACATAATACTACAATGTCAAGCAGCATGGTTAGGCAGAAAACAACAACGTCAAGTAAGAGAGTTAGGCAGTTCCAGCTTAAATTGATTAGTCGGCAATGAACGCAGATTTCTAAGTAGTTCATCTAGTGTATCAGTGATCACTAAATAATTCGCCCCATCTTACACTTGTCACTATTCACGGCTCGCAGCTAAAAATACAGGTGTCCCAGTGCGTAGATCAAGTACCATAATCGTTGCGATTATGAACGAGTGGCGCTATCAGATGCGCACTGTACTAGAGAGAAAGCCCGCATTACTTGCTCGGAAGGGCAACAACATAATGTTTTCAGTTTTGATCTCATTTACAGCCCTATTATTGGTACAATGTGTCAGTCGTTACGCGCTTTTTTAAATTCACCTTCTGGACGTTGATGTACTGTATATATGTGGTCTGTGGCAACAGTGTTCCAATTAGAGCAGTACAATGGGGCAGCTTACTACATGTGCACGTTACAGTCAAAAATACACGCATGCTCAAGATGTTATCAATAATAAAAAAACTCCTATCGGCATTTAATAGCCGTACATACACGCTGCACACAGGCTCAGCACAATCAATGAATGAAGTCGCCTGACTCCTGATCAATGATCAACATGCTTCAGGCGTCTTTGTAACGGAAGCGAGCTACGAAAGCTGGACAGTTGCGTGCACTAACGAACAGTAGTATAGAAATACATACGTACGCAATCTTGAAATATAATCCTGAATTAAGTTCGTCCGTAGCGAGTCAGAGGCAGGCCGTCACGGCATTCAGGGCCCGCTCGCCTCACCGCACAAAGTCCTTGAACATGCTGCAACGTGGCTGTGTGTTACTCCATTCTTTAAAAGTAAGTACCAGTGGCTGGGGAAAACGCTGCTTTTCTGAGAGGAGGATGTTATAAAGAACCGGATCTCTTCACGTTTGACTTGCTGCTAAAAAAAAAAAAAAAAGTTGAACTAATTTATCTGTCCTTACACTCGCATAGCGGCTATAAAGGCAGAAGCAACCACGTCCGCGGTAGGAGGCATTCCTTCCTAGCTGCAGTGGAGGTGTGGAATAACAATGATTGTCCGGCCTTGACGCGGTGCTGCACGAATGCGCTCGGAAGCTTTCTCTTCTTGGACAGCTTGCGCGCTCTAAGAAGGATTCATTTCGAGTGGATCAGCGCGGAAGGAAGACGGACAACAGAGGAGAATAAATCGACACGGCGAGTGCAGTCAGTTTATTCTGTTCGGTCAAGACGAATACTGCCGTACAGCTGGCTCAACTTTCCGGTCTTTTCAAGGTTGGATGATAGCGTTGGTGACTTTATTTTAATGCATCGAGGGCAGCTTGGCTTAGGAACAGAATGGGTAACGTGTCTTGGGTTGCACGAGGGGGTGGAAGTACCAAGTTTACTACGCATTTATCCCAAAGGAGCTAAGCACCCAGTCAGGGAGAGAGAGAGAGATTTTAATGAATACAGGAGAGATCTGCCTGGTTGTTAGCCTGGCATGATACTCCAGATGAGGATGAAAGAAGAGGGGGAAAAAAAGAGGGAAAAAACACCAAGAAAAACGTGAAGTGAAATCAAGCAGAAAAAGTTGATAGGTGGAAGCGAAGTTCATCGGTCATATTGCAATCGAACCCGAAGTTTCAGTGACGATGAAGCCCAGAGTTTGCAACGATGAGGAGCCATATATCGGCGCATAAGTTCCCAACATCAAGTTTAAGCAACCAGGTGAGGTAAAACACTGGAAAAGTTATTGGAGGACGCTTAAGCCTAGCTCTTAGGAGTGGAACGCGACGTGTTGCAGCGCTGCCAGGAGTCCACGGAACGCTATCACCCGTTCGGCGCGACACCTTCCCCGTTGGAAACACTTTTGAACGCAAGGTGGGTGTGGAAGGAAGGAAATGAGAAGGAAAGGAAAAGGAAAATGATAAGAAAAGAAAACGAAAGTAAAGAATAGGAAAGGAAAGAAATTGTAGTAGTAAAGAACATTGAAAATTGGATTTAAGGAAAGTGCACACCAACAGCCCGATTGGAATTCCTACCGCGAACCAGGCTCGAAGTTCCGGCAGCACGGTCAACAAATAAACACGCTGTCGCGTAAAAGGCGCGGAGCCTGACCAAGGATTGGGATTGTCAATGCAGCCGAGGTGACACACGCACCATGTATTCATCCTGCTGAACTGCACGCGCGACAGTGCTTTAGTGAAATGGTCAAATCGTGCAAAGTTTTCCTTGCAAAACCTCAGAGCTTGGCAAATTTTCGAAAACATGGATTGCACCCAACAGGTAGCGCTAATGCTTAAATACAAAATTCGCATTTTAAGGACATTCCTCGAATAATAGCGCAATATCTCGGGTTTTTGCCCAAAAAATTTCTGCCTCTTCCGTAACCGAGAGTAGAGTAAGCATGAAACGTTTACGGGCAAAACACATTGGTTGTAGATGGTACTAGTCAAAATCTTGAAATGCGTCTAGTGTTCAACACACCACACCACACCACACCACACCACACCTACTGTGCACTGGTCCATGTGGACGCAATCATTTCCTGTGAGTGTCTGGCGAATCTCTTCCGCCCTGCCTCGTCAGCGGAATCCGGTTTCTGTTTGCCTTTCATCTTTGTAATCGTTGTTTTCATTCCTCCGTTATTTGTACCACTATGCCTATGTGACACTGGTGACGTCACCACTGGATTATGTCACACATAATTGATGACGAAGTAATGGCAAATTACTAATTAGTGATTAGTTACTGATTAACAACTAATTACTAATTAACTTCTAATTAATGACGCTTAAGCTTCGCCTTTAGGAGTGGAACGCGACAGCGTGTTGTAGCGCTGCCAGGCAGTCCACGGAACGCCACCACCCGTTCGGCGCGATGCCATGCCCTTTGAACACAACGCTTTTTGAGGAAAGAAAATGGCGCAGTAATTCTGTCATCCCAGTGGACACCCGAACCGCACCGTACAGGAAGGGAGGAACGCTACCACCCGTTCGGCGCGAAGGTACCGGCGCTTGTATGCCGGTCCTTTAGGAAGACTTAGAGAGTCTCGTTAAATCTCGTACGGTGCCCGGATGAGTGGAATTCAGTGCCCGGATGTTGGCTGTCGGTCTCGGTGTGACGTCACCACACTGCCGACAACGGGAGCTAAAAGCATTTCATGCTTAAAAACACCAGCGTTCTAGCAAACACACAGGATCATCAAATGCTGCCTATCAAACCCGTGCCCCTAAGAAAAGCTATAGTGAGGCTTTTGCCCCACGCAGCTACTGCATCACTCCAGGGTACAAGGACATGCTCTAGCAGGCATAGGGTGCCGTCCTGCCGGAGTACTTAACAATGCCTTGCGATGAGTATTGAAAATGAAAATCTGCCATCAAAAGACCAAGTGTAGATCTTCGCGAAGACCTCATGTCGTGCAAAGCGGACTGCTAGGGGCACCGATTTTATTAAGGAAAGTAATTAATGTAAAAAACGTACAAGCGAATTCAATGCAGAAAATACGGTTACGCCTATCTAAATTTTGTGGTATGCGAAAAGTCAAGTTTGGTGGATACAAAGGAGGGACCCGTAGTGACGCTGCGGCTCACCCACAGAGAGCGTTTGTTACGTCAGGATTCAGCCGCCGCGAGTCCGATGTCATAACTACAGGAAAAGGGAATAAGTAGTAGCGCGGAGGTGTCATCATGTGGCGCTTTTGCTGCGCCGTCAGCGTGATCGTTGCCTGAGAGGCCGCAGTGACCGGGAAACCACTGCAGCGCAGCTCGATGACGAAACTCGCAGGCCTCTGTGCATAGCCCGTTGAAGTCGATGAAGGGTTGCTCCTGAATGCGCGATTACTTTAACAATTGTAGTGCAGCGCGACAGTCAGTAAAGATAACCCACGCTTTTGGGGGCGGTTGTAGAATGTAAGTAAAAGCTGCTCGCAGAGCAGCCACCTCGGAAGCAGTAGTCGAAGTGCGGTGACTGAGTTTCGCGGAAATTGTGGTGTGTGTTGATGGAATCCAGGCGCCAAATGCTGATGAGACGGGGATGAAGCAGACATCAGCGTAATGTAGTATCCTGAAATGTCCTCAAGTTTAAAGTATTTAAGTGCTGGTCCGTTGGTGTTGGTTTTGTCCGAAATGCCAGGTATGGTGCTCCTGATTTGCCATGCAGCAATCTTCCATAGTGGCATGGAGGCCGAGACAGCGTGCTTGTACTGTGACGGGTGAAGATTGGTTACTGCATTTATCCAGTGTGCTGAATGGCTTAGATCACACGCCACAAAACACACCTGGACATTATGCAGCTCCTAGATAAGCAGCACAGAGAGAGAGAGAGAGAGAGTCGTCAGCTCTCAGCTAGAGTACCCTCTGTGGAGGTGTTCTTGTAAAGGTCGAGGCAGATTCTCCAGGCTTTAGCTTGCATGGCTTCTGGGAGTTTGATATTTACAAGAGCAGAAGGCTTTCACGGAAAGCTCTGTAGAGACGTATTAATAAATATACAGAGCAGCCTCTTGTGATAGTCGAGGGCCTATCAAAGATAGAGGCGTCTGACGCACCCTTAAGACACGCACTGAGCAGGAGGACGACAGAGCGCTGTATAGTCCTCTTGCTCAGTCTGTGTCTTAAGGTTGCGCTGTTTGTTCCAAATATGAACTGCCAACGTATCCGTCAGACCCCCCTTGCAGTTTTTTCTAGGTTTCCTGTTCATGCTAGTCATTTCAGACTGCTTCCCCTCGTTATTATAGTTATGCGCTCTTTTTTTATGTAGCACACCCTTCGAAGGGATTATAATACACCAGAGATGGGGGGCGGGGGGAGGGGACAAGCCTGGAACTTACCTGAGGGGACTGACCTGCAGAATAATTTCTACCGAAACTGGCGCTCTCTAACGTGCGCGGAGATGACAAGGGTTCCAGGTTTTCTGCTTCATGTAAATGACACCAGCATGACCACGATTTATACCACTGGCTAATGCTCTTTAGAACAATGGCAATAGAATACACTGAGCAGTAGGGACGAGGTATGTAGCAGTGCTAAACCTGGATGAAGATTACAGAAATACTATAGGCGTGTTCGAACATGTTCAGTTAACACATCACATCGTTATAGTCCACTCTCTTCGCTGTAACTAATTGTTTTAAAGAATGCGAGCGAAACCATTTTAAAACAGCGAAAACAGCAAATCAAAGCTGAACCTCAGTCCACGACTAGTGATGACGGTTTATGCGGTGCAGCGATGGCGCCATAACTGTTACTAGACAAACCGGCATATGAGCGCTGGGTGGCTGAAGTATGTAGCGGCTGAAAATGAGTCCTTTCATAATAACTACGAGACGACATAAAAATTCCGGTGGCCACTAGGTGGCCACCGTAATTTTAGTGCTGTTAATGCTAAAGCGTGTTTTCACCTCAAAGCCTTTACAATAAAAGCCTTTAACGTAGAGGCATTACACTAAAGGCCTTCAACGTAACGGAATTTACTTACCAAGTGGCCTTCACTGCATCATCTCTCTGCCGTGGACTGATTTCTCAGGCTCATTGTTTATGTACGTTTCTGTTATATTTTCACCTCTTTTGCTTTTTAATCAAATGTGCTTTTTAGTCAACCATGGCTGCCGCCGCTTCCTCGCCCGAGCATGCGGCGTCCACCAACACGAAATTCTCCTCAAAGCTGTAATATATGTGGAGAGCGAATTAATCAATAACTCGAAGCTTGTGAACCGTGCTGGTCAAATGTTTTTAGAGAAATCGCCCAAGGTGGAGTAGACATGTAATAAGTGAGTAATTATTTACTAACTGATGTCAACCCCAATCTCCATCGTGATTCATTACAGGCCATTACCATAAAAGCCCTTGACGTAAAAGCCCGCGCTATAAAGGCCTTTTACCTAAAAGTCTTTACTATGAATGCCTTTGACGTGTAGGCCTTCAGACTAAATGCTGTTACTCTGAAGGTCCTTACCAGAAAATTCTTGTACCTAAAGTCCTTTTTGTCATTATTTATGGACTGCTGCTGACGTCATATGAGACCATGGTGGTGTCACTGGGGGTTTTGTGTACCACTTTTTCTGGACATCGACAACACAGCCGGGTTTCGCTGCTGATGGGCAGCCACAGAAGCCTAATTTTTGTTTACTCGAGCAGGAAGCCGGCTTAAAGACTGTGAAGTGTTTGCGATGTAGAAAATGCTGTTTTTCCAGTAGAAATAGTCTGAACTGAGACAACGAAATCGACGAACTTTGTCATCGATTCTCAGTGGAATGAAACGTCGCATGGCTGCCAAACTTGATGGAAGTAGTAATCAGGAGCGAGAGAAAAACACGGGGTACAAGTTCCATTCGAATATACTAATCTGGAAAACCCAGCCGAGCCATGAAGGGGTTTTAGAGTTCCATGAGTTTAAAGACGTTGCGAGTCCAGCTTTCTTTTAAGTCCAGTGTTAATTGTGATGCAGTTCTGGAATATTGCTGGGTGCTGTAATGAGCATATTAATGGGAATGGTCTGTTCTTCCACTGCGCGACAAAGTCTTTTAAAGTTTGTCCTGTGCTTGAATGTAGTAGTTAGGGGACTACCATACAGAACCAGTGGGGTGTGTTTTAGACGGTATATTTCAAAACACTGGAAGCTTCCCGAGCAGTGGTCAGCGCATGTATATTGATTGTTATCGGGAAATTTTACAATACGCGCAAAAATTGCGTTCATAAACGACTGCGTTGAAAACATGCGTCCTTCTACAATTTGTCGGTATGAGTAAGTCACAGCCGCCGGTAAAGCATGCCGAGCCTTTTTTTGATAGCGTTTAAAATGGTAACGTTATCGCTCAATAAAGCTGCAGCGCATTCAAGCTTCTCCACAACGCACACCACAGGCCAAGAAGACCGATGACAACTTCATCGACAGCGGCAGCGCATTACATTTGCAACGCAGAAACGTTGACTTGATGGAAGATAAGGAACCCCACCGAAGATAAATGTTGTGAACCTTTGCTCGGCGGTATCATACTACGGACATGCAGAGTGAGGGCGGAGAGAGAGGAAAATCTAAAACGTCACAAAAATTGCCGGCATGATCTTGTTTCTTCAAACTACCCCAGTGCTCTGAAAAAAGCTTGGAGATGATCTCGACTTAAGTCATCAATTACATGATCACTTTAAATGCTGGCGCAAAACAACTTGCCTAACCTATAAGCTTCTTACATTGCAATCCTTGAATCTCGTCGAATTCTGAAAAGAGTGCTTCGGCTTCCGTTAAAGCGCACAATGTGAATGAATGCTCATTGTATTTTAAGGAGGGGTGCGGCTCACACCAACACATTTGTATTCCTTGAGAGATTTACATGAACAATTGTAGCAATTGGAAATAATGTTTTGACTACCAGCATAAAATTTCGGTGTTAAGTCTCAACAACATTTTATTCTCCTCATCTTCTTCCGGAATTTTTGTGAAATGGCTGCACAGGTAGCAGAGAGCGGCAGCAGGCTGGATCAACATTCATAGCATATCAATAGGCATGTGTATAGAATAAGACATGCTTACAATTTTTTTCCGCAGCCCATATATTTTCACTTTTGCATTTTCGCAAACCCGTATTCGTAGAGACCGCTGGGAAAATGGGAAAATATTACGTTCAAAAAATTCAGAACTGATAAATTTGAAAACGAAGAATGTCTTCCCTTCACTATGGTTTCAGGAGCGGAACAAACAGTCGCAAAAAAATCGGTTGCACAAAACCACCAAAAGCGAGAAATACATGATTGAGAAAAAAACATTCCAGTCTATCACCGCATTTACTCCTCCTGAAGGCTCCACGCTTGTAGTCCTTGCCGCCCTTATGAATGCAGTGATTCTTGGCGACCTTTCGCTGAGCATGTAGTTCTTTTCAGCTGCTTGCAATAGATTGTTGCCAGGTGCAAACAGCGCACGATTAACTGGTCTACAGGTTCGTAGAGTTCACCGATGAAATAACCTTCTGACACCCGTGCTGCCTTAGACAGAAGAGCTTAGATGCCTGTCTACCGTGCCCTTCGCTATAAATTCTCTGCCAGCAGCCCAAAAGAAACGCCATTCACCATTCTTGGCCTATGGAGACTTTCGCTTTCGGCTTGAATAACAATGCTCCGTTGTGCACTTCCTTTGAAAAAAGCGTCGGTCTATTACCCGCGGAAGTGCGAAACTAAAACCAGCACCTCGTCTATAGGGTCGTGGCTTAGTACTCTTAGTGGAAAACTCTGGCGTATTTCTGACGACATTTATCGGCCATAGTTTGTGCATAGCCGACTGGCCGAAGCTGTACTCGTTAGGCGTGCCACGCTGAACTGCAGACTTACCGCGTAGAGAGACGCAAATTACAAATAAGCGCGGTAAGGTAGAAAAATAAAATCGTCGCTTAGTTTATTTCTTACAAATCACATGCACACCGCTGGTCGAAATTTCCCAGGCCACCGGGTCTGCTTTTCTTCGTTATGTCCTGGCACTTAAGATGCCGATAAAGCTATAAAAGTTATCTGAGGTTGGAAGAATACATCATCAACACTACAAATATGTTGAGCTTCGGGGTGTCGTAAGTGCCTGTATGTGCTGCTGAAGAGCAGGCCCTGTGCGCTGAGAAATTTTGACCGACCTTGACGATAGCAGAAACAAATTAGCCAATGGTTGCGAATGGCCAGCTTCGCCTTCGGCATTGAATCCTCTCGGCTCTGATGCTGCTGAGTTCCCCGCCATCGCTGCACTGGAAACCCCTGAAGATTTGCTGCATGGTCCAGTTTTGACTGTGCTGGACCAGCCACTCGTACGAGCAGCCGCGGCAGGTGAAAGGATTTCCTGCGACGTCACGATGGCATATCAGTTTGAGTGAGATACTAGCCACCTTTAGCATACCGTGCACCGTCTTACCGTTACCGGTACTAGAGTACCGGGTGCGCGGGCTCAGCCAATGCGAATTCGCAAATCGCCAGGTGACCGGCAGCTACGCGCGCGCCTGCAGCATTGGGACCAATTAGCGCGTGCTCACCGGCGTTGGGCGGGCTCCCGATACTTCGGTAGCGGTAACACGGTACATGGTATGCTAAAGGTTTCTACTGGCACCGCGAAATAATGCCGCTGAAGAGTACTGAGAGACCCCATGCAAGCTTACGCTGGACCCTATAACTGGTGGAGCTCAGTAACATCCAAAGTTCGCCCAGTTGGCATGATTCACCTCGAAACCGCGCGTGTGCAGCGCACTTGAGTGCTATTAGAATCATGAGCCGCGGGGAGCGGAAAGTAGATACGGAGATTTTGGAGGTCTCCAACATAATCGCGGTTTTTCTTGTTGTACAAGTTTCTTCGAAAAAACAGCGCTAAACGAAAGGACAACGGAAAAGAGTAGAACAGGACCGGTCCTGTTGTACTCTTTTTCGTTGTCCTTTCGTTTAGCGCTGTTTTTTCCAAGAAACATGTACCAACTAGCTCAACTCTCCGTTTTATTGCCGTTTTGTTGTACAAGGAATGGAAGTTCCTAGAAATTATGTAAACTTCATCAGATGCAAGTTAATGATCTTTGAACCTATCCGCATATCACTGCCTCTCACCACTCTCCTGTCTTTTATTTACTTCATTTACCTCTTGAAACAGCCTCATCGTGTTTGCCTTTTGTTTATTTTTTTTTTGCGGTTGACACCTGCAGAAAAGAGGCGCACTTGATCGCCGATGTTGAAGTGGTTTACCGACTTGCATCAGTTGCTCCCCTTTGTTCTACCATTTTGTTTGTCGCCTTTATTGTGCCTGCTATTTCAAGATGAACTCATTTGAACGCGTGGAAACTTAACTTTTAGGTTGTTCGTCAGGACGCCTCCCTCAGCTTTGTGCCTAGTGTAGACAGGCTCTTAAGTTTGTGAAACGTTCAAAAAAGGCTCTCTCCTTTCACAAACTCTGGGTGCATGTACGTACGACGACGCAAGGCGTTCGACGCAAGGTTTACTTCCGCATAAACGTACCCTTCATACTTCTTTTCCGCAGTAAGCAGCTACACCGCCGACACGCAACACCAAGAAACATTGCACGTCTCTCGTATGCTGCCCTCTAACAGTTGGCAACTGCTTCGTAACTGTCTGGATATCTCCATGGCATCAGGAAGCGTTGTATTTTTCATTCACTCGCTCTTACCTCTAACTGCGATTATAGGCAGGTATTTGAGCTGGATTGATGTGGTGTACATTCGATGCATGAGGCCTTCGAACGGGTGCTGTTCCAGTCCGGTAAAGTTGTTGCGAGACAGGTCTAGAATTACAGGAGCTGTACCTTGGAATGCTCTGCGGTCGACGTGCATGAGCTGGCCGCCGGAGAGATCAACCTACGCGCGAGAAGACAGGCATGATGGCATGAGGCGTGATGGCATGATGACAGACAATGGTATTTTAATGTCGAAAAATTACTTCCAGGTAACAACTGGTTGCGGAGCTCGAAGCTAACTGGTTACCTGAAAAAAAAAGCTCAATTATATTAGTTCTGTTCTTGTTATCTATACTTTGGAGTTCGTCAAAGGGAGAACTGGGCTTGGTGGGCACTGAAGAAGAGCAGAAAAATCGCATACTGCACAACCATCATCACTATAATCCTGACTACGCACACCGAAGGGCAAAGGCCTCTCTCGTCGTATCTCTCCAATTAACCCTGTCCTTTGCCAGTTGCGGTCACCGTATCTCTGCAAAGTTCTTAATCTCATCCGGCCACCTAACTTTCTGCCGCCCCTGCTACGCTTGCCTTCTTTTCGAATCCACTCAGTTACCTTGAAGGACCAGCGGTTATCTTGCCGTCCCATTAAATGCACTGCCCAAGCCAATTTCTTCCTCTTTATTTGGACTAGGATGTTGTTAACCCGTGTGTGTTCCCTAATTACTCTGCCCTCGTGCTGTCTCTTAACGTTACACCTATCGTTTCCCTTTCCATAGCTCTCTGCTATGTCCTCAACTTTCTTTTTATTGCGAAAGCAATACTACTCCCAAGAACGGCCTTTCGCGTAGCGGCGGCCACTTGGCACGTTTGACCTTTAGTATGACCCCTGACGTCATACCATGACTAGTGACGTTACAGCGTGACGTCATACCAGGAGCGAGAGACGGGCTACCCAGAGCCGTATATTCCCTTCGAAGGGATACACGGCTCTGGGGCTACCAACTCGGCTCGTCGGGTAACGGCGGCCACTTGGCACGGCGCGCCGCGCTCCTCCCGCTAGAGGCGCTAGTGACATTATAGCATGACGTCATAGCAGAAGCGAGAGTCGGGCTACCAACGCGGCTCGTCGGGTAACGGCGACCGCTTGGCACTGCGCGCCGCGCTCTTCCCACGGCTTTCGCAACCTCCTAGGCTTAACCAAAGCTAAGCGCCCGCCAATTTTTACTGGCTATATTTCAGACAAGCTATAGCGGGCCAACTAAGCCCTTATTCACCTCTGTCGCTGAAGACGTTGAATTAAAGAAAAACTAAATCAAACATTCATTAGCAAGCGCCATCAACAGATACGCCTGCTTAACTGCTACTGAAGCCAAACCTGAATAAATTCGGGATGGGGATCTCATTGAATTGAGCGTTTGTGTGCCTATACATGTCGATGATTGCAAGAATCCACCTATACAGTAGAATGCAGCTTACACTTAGTTCTGCATGTCCCCGTGGAATTGATAGCGAGGAGCTTCCGAGCGTAGCAAGTCTCGTGTTGGCCAGCTCGAGCTCCCTCAGACCCTGGAGAGAGTAGAACGCCCGTTCACCAATCGATGTGATGGGGTTGCCTGAGAGCAGCAGTTTTTTCATGTTGGTGCTGACAAACGCGTTGTCGGGAATGCGTGTCAGCCGGTTCCCACCCAAGTTGAGTACCATCAGTTCCTGAAAATGCCGCAGCCTGCATCGTGGAAAAATTCGGTGAGAAGAAGCATTTATGACCAGGCGCACTTTTTTTTAAAAGAGGAATGCACTCTAGGGCTCGGAGGCTAGGTTTAAATCACTTTTGTGTACACGCTGCAGAGCTGACCTGATACAAGGTCCCCTGAACAAAAAAAAAACTCTTAGGTAATCCTCCGTAGATTGGTTGAATACGCTAGCATGGTCTGTTCATATACTGCTTTCTCTTTCTATTGGTCCTTCAGTATGTCTGAGGTTGCACTGTTGGGTTCGTTATATCAAAGATCAACACACGAAAGTGCGTTGCATTCAAAGTTCTCGTACTTAGGGTCTATTATATCAGAGGGCAACAGAGAGAAGTTTGTGACATACGAGGTAGCATACTTAGATACGTTATCCATGACGATCACATGCTAAAGTTCGTCGCATTCGTAGTTGCATACTAAGGTTTGTTATACCCTATCCGATGTAGTGCACTAATTTTCCTTATATACGAAGTACCCACACGGCCACATGTACGCATGTCGGCGGTCGCCATTTCCTTTGTGTAGATTCTTCTAATGCTAAAGCATTAATAAAGATAGCCACGCAATCCAAAACAGGAGCTTCTGCGCCCAGTCGGCTAGGATGAATGTCTACAACATGTGCACACAGCATTTTCTGTGGAAAAATGCACTCTATTTATGCGCGAATAAACGGTGCGTAGACAATACTGAGCCGTCTTTTTTACGACTACACGTTTGACGGTACAACGTATGCATGCCCGATATTCGCGGAGAAAGTAAATTCGTCAAATATCCTTAACAACATGTTTCACCAAACCCGTAGCGATAATCAAGCGTCCCGTGATTCCGCCTATTTTGTTATCAGTGACTGTACACCTCATTTCTCGTTTTGCTCGAGCTGGCTCCCGCGCATAATATCCATGAGCAATTGTGATTAAGTACCGTAACGGCGCGATTAGCCGCAACTTTTCACCGCAAGTTGGTCCTCAATATTTTTTCTTATTCCCGACTGTTCGCCTCACCAATCAACTTCTATGCCCCTTTACTGCAATGTCCCGCTCTATTAGGATCATAAAATCTTGAAGAGCGATGCGAAACGTTAATCTAGTCTTTGTAAGGAGTCAAGAGGCTAATTCTGAAATCGCTGAGGTGGTCACTGGAACCAACCCTAGTGCTCTGGCAAACCTAGGCATCCAGATATTTCGCACAGTCAGAAGCGATGCTGTTATTGACATCTAGTCTACTGGACCATCAGCACAAACCCATCAGGATTGGATAATGAGGAAACGTCTCCAAGCGTCTTGGAAAGGACCCAATACCCTTTGACTAACACATCTAGCCGGTAGCGGAAACGTTTCGAACTTACTTTACAAACTCAAAAGTCCGCAGGGCGTTCCCATACAGGCTGAGTACGCCCAGTACGCGCTTCGAGTTCCAGAGGGCATCCAGGGTGAACGAGCTGAGGTTGCAGTTCAGCTCGATATATACCTCGCCGAATCTGAAGCTTCCGATTACGTTCTGTGGAAACGACGTGACGGGGGTTTTCTGTATCCAAAGCTGCTTCTGGTCCCTGGTGGCCGGCGTGCCGATCCTGAATACCCTACTCAGCTGAGTGGCTGACTCGACACGCATGCAGTTGATGCCGTAGTGGTCGCACGTGCAAGGCTGAAGGCTCGCCTTACTCGGGCAGTTGGCGAAGACAAGGCCCACGTACGCCGAAAGGGCAATGACGGCGAAGGCCAAGTGTGCACTTGAGGGTCCTGGAACCGTTCATGACAAATGAGCCTATGACAGCGCTACAAGCTTACAAGTGAAAAAGAAGCAGTTGTTTGGGCAACTGTCATTCTGGACAGCTCAGTAATTCATCGTAAGAACAGCTTCAGGAAAGAGGGAGCCACGTGATTTTGGGGCTCCAAATACGGTCTTTACTTCGCCATTAGTTTGACGGCAGCCACTACAGGACAAGCAGCGCTCGTGCTGATGTTAAGTTAAAACAGCAACGCCAGCTGCAGCTATCTTATACCCCCTAAAACTTTTTAACCTCATCCGCTCACCTGACTGACTGGCCTTCTCTGCGGCAAACCTTGAACTACACTTTGTTGTCCTAAGTGACTATCGGATATTTGTTCTCCGCATTATACGTGCTTTTTCCAAGTGGTTTCAACTCTTGATTTTCGCAAGATCTGTACCACATAGTTTTGGCCTGCTAGATCTCTACTAGTGCGCCTGTATGGAGGATATGTGGTTGTTTTAGAAACGTCTATCAAGAGATTCGCCCATCTTGAGCATTGCATACTGTAGAAACCACGTCATCGTCACGCCGCACATATCAATCCTGCTGAAGTGTACTCTGGATAGACCTCGCCTTTTTGCAACCTTTACAATGGTGCTCGGAGTCTCAGTTATTCCGCGGCGCCCTGCCCAGTCGAATGCCTTGGGTTTTCGGGAGAAAGGTGAAGAGACAGTAATAGGGGACGAGGAATTAAGGACTGCTTACGGAGAAAGTTCACATGAAAAAGTCGCAACCTATGCTTCTTAGTGACCGCTCGATGATTTGGTTTCTTCCGTAGTTGTGCCTATAAGCAGTGGCTTGAAAACACCACCGTCAGTGTAGCTTGGCACGCCGACACTTGCAGTACGTTTGTAAAATTTGAACATGATCTCAATTCTTCAATATTAGCGGATGAATTGAAAGCTCCGATTTTCTTCTCCGATCCCATTTTCTGTGCTTTGATGTGTGACTTATGCGACCGTAACTCCTCATGAGACAGTCTAATAAAGTATGATTAGCAACATTCGCTTTCCGTTCAGCAGGCACCTTGTTTTATCTAGAGCAGAACGGTTTTTTTTCGCATCCGCAGTAGAGTAATTTATTAGAATCCTTTTTATTTTTTGTTTCAGCGCTTATGGCCCATGGCTTTTGCCTTCGAATAAACAAATCAGTGCGCAAGAAAATTTCAAAAATGCGAACGACTCATTTCAGGCAATGTCCTTACATCAGCCTTTAACCCCATCATTTTGTTTTAACTACCTCTGCTTTCTTGGTTTCCTTTTCACAAATTTGCAACCTATTTTTCAAACTTTCGTCTATGCCATGTGTCGCACTGTTTCGTGCTGCGCTAAAGTACGATTAAAAAGCACATACATCCGAGATATTCGGGGCTTATTATGTACACAGCGAAATTGGCCTTGAGGAAGGCATGACGTGAGCACAAACTCGATCTCTGTACTTAAAATCGAGCAAGACTCTGTTGCCTTAAAAACGGGGGCACAACTTATCGGTTGTCTTTATAGCATTGCTTCGATAAAGCTTCTTCGAAATATTTCAAAGTTAAGCAATGAACGAAATAATTGAGTTTCAAAAAATGTCCGCTGTCCAGCGCTTGGAGTATCTGTGTGCTAACTATTATATTGCCAGGAAGGAATGAACAATACTAGAACAAATTGTCTGGGTGGATCGCTTGCAATATCGGCCAGATGCACAAATCACCGCATATCTAAATAAGAAAATACGAACAGTTCTTGACATACTATTATAAGAACAGTTGCGACAATACATTTAAAAACTCTAGATGATAAATTTAATTCGAAGCCCTCCACTAAGATGCCTCTAAAGAGCCAAGTGCAGGTTTGGAACACTAAACGCAACCTGTTCACTCCATGGTGTTGACAAAACAAAAAGAAGAATTGCAAAATTTACAGACGTCATACGTCTGTTCGGGACAAAGTAATAAGAATATCTATGCTGCGGGACCCGTATTTCCTTCACAAACTTCCGTGGGAACCAGGGTCTGCCGGTTCCCACAGAGGACAATCTGGAGGTCATCTAGAGTCAGGCCAAGAGAATAGCGTTCTTACTCGCCGGCAGAACAATGGAGGAGTTCTCCGTTAATATATACTACAGCGAAGATGTTGAGGTTAGCGTTACTTCTTTTATAACTGATAAAGTAAACTTCCTACCTGGCATTCTCAGCGTTACTTCAAACCAACACATGGTGCTTTAACTGTAGCAGACATGACCCTTTCGTTCCATCGCTCTTCTTTTTTCTTGTTCGCCTCATATAGGGGTACATACAACCTCAGATCACAAGTGGCTTTTGTGGAGACCGAATAAAGTTGCTCGCATCAGCTTCAACTGATGGACATTAAATGATGAAAAAACAGTATGAGTCACTCACCCATTGTGTGTGTTTTGTTCGTTGCTCGGATGGCAACATTAAGTATGAACTACGTGTAAAACTGACGCTCCTGGGGACACCTGACGCTTTATGTACTAGTCACCGAGCATAAGGAAGTGACCTTTGTCTCTCCCTGCAACCACACCGCATCTGTCGGTACGATCACGATACTTGTGACAACGGCCACAGGGAAAACGCGTGACCGTGTGGGTAGAACCTACAGCGGTGTTGTTTGGCAAGAGAGAAGCTTATCGCCTGGTATTGTTCGGTCCACATGGCGTTGCACACAAAAAATGACACGTCTGTCGAAGAAAAAAAATAAAATCGGCTATCCCGAGACCCTTGCCACGCAAAGGGAGCGAAAAAAAGCACCAAGAGCATTGCAGCCCTTTCAGGCAGGGTGCACGCTTGGTGGCGTTTTCAGTCATGTGGGGGCATTTTAGCAAAGGAGGAAACGGTTGCTCCAACGAAAAGACACTGCAATGTTTTCAAGGAGAATGGGAGACGAATCGCGGAAGGATTTCAGAAATATTGCAGTGCTGGACTGGCGTTGAATTCTGCATCTTGTTTCAGTGAGATCTTCCAACCTGTTAATTAATAAGTTATCTGGCACGTTTTTCGAGTTAAGAGCGCGACGGACGGGTTTAAAGGTAAAGTCCAACAAAATTTTGCTTTCGCTAGAATGCCTCCTAATGTGCTGAGTATGTCCCAAAACTGATCGTGACAACGTTCCCCGCTTGTCATAAAACTGGTACTGTTGTTACAAGTGTTTACAAAGCTGCGCAGCTGACGACACTTGTAGATGGCAGCGCGTCACATAACTAGGCAACTCACCGGATATGACGTAGGTACGGGTGACCCAGAGCCGTCCTCAAGCTGGTCGCATTGGGAGTCAACTGGCTACGAATGGCACGAATCGAAAGGGTGGGGGCTGAGATGAGTTTTGGCAGTCGTAGGTATGGTATTCTGATAAAGCTGTTAATAATTTTAGGCTGGATTACCATGCCCAAACACTACGTAGCCGCTGAAGGCACGAAGGCAAGCGCTCGACAAGAACGTCCACTCCATACGCAGTTCAGAAGCACTGCAAACAGCGAAGGTGGCGCTGCATATGACCATCTGTTCTCTTTCACCTGCCATTCTAATGTGCTTTTAATGCGTTCGCTCTAGTACTCGCATTATTCAAGTTCGCGTTAGCACGAAACACAAGGTCGTTCAAGTGGGATCAGTGGGTGGTACCATTAGTACATAGGTTGGGGACCACTCAATTTTCGTAGAATGTTCGCAGTGTATCAATCGATTCAGCGCGTTACGGAGCATAAGATTAGTAGTCGAATCAAAGCGTAGCTATCATAGGGATTCGCATCGACGACCTTTGGCTCCCCAAACCGTTACGTCTTGAAACTTCAAATGTCCATTACAGACAAATTAATTGACGTAGGACATTCAAAGTGGTGTCCAACGATTTTTCTTTTTGTGCGGTATACATTGAAATAAAAAGACAAGGAAAGGGGAATGAGGGGCTCGTTATAAATATTATAATATTATAAATTGATCAACACCACAAAGTAAACAAATAAACTAAAAAAAATCCCCTGTGCCCCTTGGTTTCTGTGGCTGTTGGCTTCTCTCATATTGAAATAAAAAGGTAGATATGCAAATAAACCGAAACATTTGTTCCGTATATAGCCAAGATGACTTATGACGCAATATTCGTTCGATATTGCTAATGCTCGATACTCATACGCTGCCTCGGCGTTTGCTCTAATTTTTTACTCTCAAGAGGCAACGCGGGAGGAGGCTGATTCAGGAAGTTCATGAAATATTTAAAGCTTTGCGGGCCATTTGATTACATTCTTCCAAATTTGGCTGACGGGCAAGTTCATGGCGCCAAATTACTGGATTATATACGCGCATTTAGTGATTCAGTTTTACGAGGCACTGTCTGCACGTTTATTGCAGCACAGCTTGCTAGCTGTCCTATAAGACACGCAGAAAGAACAACACGGTCATTCTCATGCTTCAAAACTTTTTCGTGGATTCTCACAGAGTGCACCAGGTGGGACATTGTTATTGCTCAAGAACCCACGTTAACAACGCGCATTGTTCAAGAAACAATGCACAGGCTTTGTAAAAACATGGTCCCAACCAAGTCTTGTTTCCTTCCATGTAACGAGGCATATTTTCTGCATTGTCAGTGTTCATAATATATCGACGATCAGAACTCCCACTCTTGCTCCTCCGGATTTTTAAAACTTCCAAGTCTGAAATTTCAGGGGTGCACTGCACGGCTCACGAACGTTCGCCTCAGTCTTTATATATTGAATAAAGGCAGCGCTGGTGAGACATTTAATCCAGATTTAACATCTCGACAGCTCTTCTTCAGACAATCATCGCACGACACTTCAAGCGACGTTTTCGGCTCGTCGCTCTTCCTTTTGTTTGAACGTTGTACCTGCGGCACGGACATTATTACAAGAAAAAAAAATGACGCAAAAACATTACCACGCGACCATAGTGCTACTGGCCCTATGGTCTACTATGGTCTACTGGCACAGTGGTCTACTACTGGCCCCTATAGTGCTCCTGGCCCCAGAACACCGCCTTACTTACATTATTACGTTATTACTTACACCGCCTTACTTACATCCATCAGTATTACTGATGGATGCAGCGGTCAAGTTAGCATAGAGCTGCAACTTAAATTCTCAGCGTCTTTCCCACCCTCTGGCCGGTGAAATCATGGAAAGGCGAACAACCTCCGCGGTGGCTCAGTGGTTACGGTGCTCGGCTGCTGACCCGAAAAACGCAGGTTCGATCCCGGCCGCGACTGCCGAATTTGGATGGAGGCGAAATTCTAGAGGAGCGTGCACTGCCTGATGTCAGTGCACGTTAAAGAGCCCCAAATTGGTCGAAATTTCCGGAGCCCTTCACTACGGCGTCCCTCATAGCCCGAGTCGATTTGTGACGTTAAACCCTAATAAACCAAACCAAAGGCGAACACTTTGTACTTGTGACGCTCGAACACTTGTGTGGCGCCATCGTAAATCGCCTTTTTTTTTGTTTTGCGACTTAGACTGTGCATGCGGGCTCTGCATGTTGATCACAACGTTCTCTCATCCCATGCACTGGAGCGTGCACCGACGACCTTGCGAAAATAGTTGCTGTCATGTTTAGGTATGCTAATTCTAAGGCCATTACTGTGGGTGGGCTCAATTTTTCCGCCATGATCACTTCTTTGGTAGCATTTGACGACGTGTGTGCATCCTTGAGTTGAAAACCAGCTTTTCTCTTGATGCCGCCGTGCTAACTCACTCATGTGACAATGGTTTGCCGCCACGTTCGTTTGAAGTGCCAGCTGGGCTGGAAGGCGGTTTTGATCGCAGCAAAGACAGAACTACGTTTGCCTATGAGTACATAAACGGGTAGACCCATTGCCAAATGTGGTGTCGTTAGGTTCGGATGTGACAAACTTGTTTATTTTATTGCCGAAGGCTCCTGTCTTGTCTTCCTGCTATGCCTGCTGGAAAAAAGGGCTCGCACCTCTGGCGGCGCAGTCACACGTGCGTATGCAGCCTTGAAAATTGTTGTAGGAATAATAAATACAGAAAATTGATGTAATATAAATAATAAAAATGAAGTACATATACCAAGCTCCGAGAAGTCGCAGTGAAAAGACAGAAGATTTTATCGTGCATCCAAAGTCCAGGTCGTTGGTTTTGAAGGATGGATTGCGGTTTAGTAGCCGTAGTGGAGAACTTCTAGTGTATATTGTACCCCTGGTGGTCGCTTATGCACGCCGTGGTTTCTGCATAGGCGGCCGGCAGTAGCTGTGCTGGTCAGGTTTGCTGCGCAGAGCTGCCGACTTGCCACATATAAAGATCCGAAGTACAAATAAGCGGGGTGAGAGGTAGAAATAAATTTCCCGCTCAGTTTATTTCTTACAACTCATATGTACATGACAGGAATAAATTAGCCGATGTTTGCGAACGGCCAGTTCCACCTCCGGCATCCAATCCTGGCAGCTGTAACGCTGCCGAGGCCCCGGCCGTCGGTGCACCGGAAGCGATTGAAGATTTGCTGCACGACCCGGTTTTGACTGTGCCGGACCAGCCACTCGTAAGAGCATCCCCGGCAGGTGAAAGGATTTCCTGCGATGGCCCGATGGGATATCAGTTAGGTTGAGATACTGGCACTGCGAAGTATTGGCGCTGAAGAGCATTGAGAGATTCCATTCTTACGCTGGACCCTACAGCTTATTTGAGCTTTGGTTATGTCGAACGGTAGGCCCGTTAGTATGATTCATCGCGAAAGAGCAGCCACAAGAAAGACAAAGCACAAAAAGGACAGAACACGAAGAAACAGGAGCTCATTAGGAAGTGACGTGAAACCGGAAACGTCGTTCCCTTCGATGAGTATGCGCGCCTCCTTTCTGTACGTTTGAAAGACCAAAGACCAAAACTGAAAACGATGAGGCTTTAGAGATGTGACAGGCACCGATACGCGGATGAGTGAAGAGATTATGAAGGCGAATTATATTAAGCCTATATAATTTCTTGGGACTTGCGTTGTTTGTACAACAATAAAAGTGTTGCGTGATGCATTCCCTGGCACGATTATGTTAGAGGCCTCCAAAATCACCGTGTCAAGTAAATGCGATCGAGCGGCCGTTGTTTGTAGTGTGCACTAGCAGGGGGTGTGCAGCACTTGAGTGGTACTAGAATCATTGGCGTCGAGAAGCAGTAAGTCGACAAGGACATTTTGTAGGCTTCCAGCATAATCGCGGCAGACAATACTTCATGCACTAGTTATTGTTCTACAAAAAACACAAGCTCCAAGGAATCGCGCAGACTTTATCAGATGCGCTTTCATGCTCTTTTCCCCTATCCGTCTATCGGAGCTTTCCATCACTCTTCTGTCGTTTATTTTTATCTTTGCATTTCGCGGTGTACTTTGACTCCCCTCAATCCGACCTCGACGCAGTAACAGCATGGTGCTCTACTTGGCCCACGCAAGTTAACCTTTCTAAAACAAAATTTATATCTTTTACTAACCGAATGTCAAGATTTCAAACAGCGCATTCTTTAAATAACACTCCAGTTTAGTTGGTAGCCACTTACAAATACCTCGCTCTTCAAGTTCTTGCTAACCTAACATGGAACCGCCATATTAACCTTATTCTTGCATCGGCTAATCGGTCTTTAGGTCTCTTAAATCTTCACTTAAACCATGCTCCCTCCAACTCCGATTTCGTGCTTACACCACGCTTATTCGACCTAAAACTGAATATGCTTCAGCTGTATGAGAACCTCATCAAGCATACTTAATAAATAACATCGAATATTTGGAGAATCACACAATTCGTTTCATCTTCTCTGATTATTCTTTTCACACCAGCATCACAGCCTTCAAGAAACGCGCTGATCTTCAGGATCTATGTCTCCGTCGTAAAGTTGCACGTTTATCATTTTTTCATAAACTGTATCATCACTCAACGCTCCACAATGCCTTTTTTTCTTCGGCTTCTTTCATTTTTGACCGGCGCAACCATCCATTTAAAGTTAGGCGCTTGTCATGTCGTAGATCTAACTATGCACATTCAATCATACCGATTGCAAAATGGACAAGGGAGGGGAAAACCTCAGGTTGACTCAAGTCTAACTCTTATGTTTGTGAAGCGTCCGTATAAAGAAACGCGTCAAATCCCTCTCCCTTCAAAAACGCTGGGAGCGTGCACGACGGCTAGAGGGGTTTGACACAAACTTCAGCTCCGTATAAACGTACACGTTAGATTTCGTTTACGCCTGAAACAGTCATACAGCCGATACGCAACACTAAGAAAGATTGCGCGTCTTTCGTATTTGGCCCTCTAGTATACTCAACAAAGCCTTCGTAATTCTGCCTTGATATCTTAATGGCGTGAGGAAGCTTTGCATCTCTCTCTCTTACCTCCAACGCCGATCATAGGCAGGTAGTTGAGTTGACTTGATGATGTGTACATGCGGTGCATGAGGGCTTCGAACGGTTCTTGTTCCAGCGTGGTCAGGTTGTTGTGAGACAGGTCGAGCACTAGAGGTGCTGAACCATCAAACGCTCTGCGGTCGACTTGCATGATCTGACCGCCGGAAAGATCCACCTGCGCACGAATAAGAAAGACACGATAGTGAAACAATCGAACTGTGAATGTTGCATTGTCCAGAATCGCATCTCAATCTCCGCAGAATTACTTCAGCGTAACAGCGGGTTCTAGAACTTTATGCCAATACGTTGCCTGCCAGAACGAGCTCCATTACGTTAGTTCTGCCGAACTGTAATCTATTTTTTGGAGTTCTTCAAAGTGAGAAGTAGGATTGATGGACACTGAGGAAGAGCGGATCATTGCGTGAAGCATAGTCAAAGAGCACTAAATGTATTAACAGAAGAAAAGGGTCACCCCTAATACACGGCACCACCTAAAATAGAGGGCTTACAATCACGCTGTAAGAAAGCGACGCATCATCCTGGAATTCATGAACAAGACATAATAAATGAGGGACTTACAGGTGATGCTGTAATCACATGCAGGCTTTTGATTCCTCGATGTTACACAATATTGGCGAAAGAAACGCAGGTTTTTTTTTTTTTTTAATGTGGTTGAGTTGCACCGATCACCACCACTATAACATATTTTGGCACAATGCTCAGAATTACGTCAAGAGCTAGGTTTTTTTAAAAATCGAAGTACTGATAACTGACATAGGCCGTCTGCCTCTGACATATTGATTAATTCAGTGAGGTTTGCGTGTGTCCTACCTTCTATCTTGAGGCCTATTTCATTACAAATATGTATTATTGGGTAATCGCAAGCTTTATTTCTCGCGAATGTCTGTTAGTTCCAGCCACAAAATTTACATTTGTAACTCCGGATGTTTTTAAGGCATAACTTAAGCACCAATAAGCTAATACCATCAATCGGATTGTCAGCTCAACTTGTTACGAAAGTTAGCTACCACAAGGTGGAGGGGATGGCATTCCTTTACATTGTTGGCCTTAATGCACAAGAATTACCATGGAGCCTAAGTCGCTGTTAACTCTGGTCTTTCGGAATGTTGTTTAATAAATGAATTAACACTAGTGGTTAAGCACCATCTCTAGATACCCTGCTCGGCTGCTACTGAAGTTAAAAACGCAAGGGTGGATGCGGGCCTCAATCGTTTGCTCGCTTGGGCACTAACGCATATGCCGGTTGGCTATAGTTCATGCACATTACCTTGCCAAGTAAAAGGCTGTTGGCCTTTGTAGCTCTGGGCGTCATTTACAAAATAAATTCAGCGCTATTGAGCAAACACCATCAACAGATTGCATTTGTTAGACGTTTAGTGCAGTTTAACAAAAATTGGGGCGCGAGAATGGGTGGGTCTGTTTTACTCATTCTTTCACATTTCAGCCAAACGTACCATGTCAAAAAAACTAAATTAAACACTAATCAACAAACGTCATCAATAGACACACCAGCTTAACTACTACTGTAGTCAAACGTCATTAAAGGCTGGGTGAGGATCGCATTCCTTTGGATGTGTGTGCCTATATATGTTCGTGACGGTCACAGAGCGCCTACTGTACAATGGAGCGTACCCTGAGTTCCGCGTGTCCCTGTGGAATTGACAGCGAGAGGCTGCCGAGCGTGACAAGCCTCGTGTTCTCCAGCTCGAGCTCCCTCAGACCCTGGAGAGAGGAGAACGCCCGTGCACCGATCGATGTGATGGGGTTGTCTGAGAGCACCAGTTTTTTCATGTTGGTGCTGACAAACGTGTTGTCGGGAATGCGTGTCAGCCGGTTCCCTCCCAGGTTCAGCACCATCAGGTCCCGAAAATGTCGCAGCCTGCACGGTGCGAAAATTAGGTGAGAAAAAGCATGCATGATCTTGCGCACTTCTTACAAAAGAGAAATGCCCCATTGGGCTCGGACGACTGGCTTAAATCACTTTTGTGCGTACGCTGCATAGCTGTCATGGTACAAGCTTTCCAGGACGAAAGAACGCTTACGGCATCCTTGGTGGATCGGTTGAATGCGTTAGCAAGGTATATTTCAAATTGTTTCTCTTTCTATTGCCCTTTCGTCATATCCAAGGGTGGCATACTTAGGTTGGTTATATCTGAGGTAAATACGCAGAAGTTCGTTATTAACTAGATGGCAAATTCAGGTTGATTATATTCGAGGCTCACAGACAAAATTTCGTTATATTCGAGGTGGTATATTAAAATTTCTTATATCTGTTGTATATATTCAGATCGATTATATCCGAGGTTCAAACACTGCAGTTCGTTATACGCGAGGTGCATATTACGGTTTCTAATAGTTGTGTATATAAAGTTCGTTATATACGACGTGGCATATTCATGTTGATTATATCCGAGGTTCACACACTGCAGTTCGTTATGCTCGAAGCGGTATATTACAGTTTCTCACAACCGATGTATGTAAAGTTCATTATACATGAGGTGACCACATGTCAACACGGGTCAACGGTCGCCATTTTCACTTTTGCAGACCCTTCTAATGCTAAGGAAGCACTAAAGATGGCAACGATACAATGGAGGAAGTACAGAAGTAACACTTGCTGCTGGTCGAGTTGGTGCACAGTTCGACGTACAAACCTTAGCGCAAAAAGGAGACAATCACAAGAAACGTGGACAAGACAACGCACTGAAACGCTTATAAAAGGGCCCGCAGTATTAGAAAGGTACTCAAGTAACACTTTTTGTTGGGCTAGTCGGTGCATAGTTCGACGTTCAAACGATGGAGCATCTGTGGCCAATCGGCCGGGATGAATATTTGCAGCATACGCACAGAGCATTTTCTCTAAACGGGAAATCAGGAGCTCGTGACACTATACGCCCGTCTTTGTTACGGCCGCACGTGAATGGTACAACACTTATACGCTAGCTACTCGTGGAGGAAGCAAATTGTTCGTATACCGCTAACATGCAATACTTTATCAAACACGTGCCGATAATGAAGCGTTCCGTAATTACGCCTGTTCCGTTAAGTATAACTGTCTACCTCATTTGTCGTGTTGCTAGAGTTAACGCACGTTATATCCATAAACATTTGTGAATAACTAACGTAACAGTGCGATTAGCCGCAATACCTAGGAGGGCGAGTGGTGATGCATGTTCAAAAATAACAGTGTGAGAAATGAAGACGACAGGGAAGAAAAACAGGGCAAAAAAAAAAACAGCGCTTGTCCTGTTTAGTTCGCCCCTTTCATCTTAGTTTCTCGCGCTCTTCACTTCGAACGTAATTATCTCTAATTTTTCGCTAGAAGTAGATTCTCACTAATTCTGATATTTCCGGATCATTCGCTTGAGCGATCAACAATGTATGCCCCATTAGTGTAATACCCCTCTTTATTAGGGCCGCAAAACTCTAAAGGATAGTACGAAACGTCCGGATAGTCTTTTAAGTAATCCAGACGCTTGTGCTGAAATCCCTGGGATTGTCGGTGGAGTTGAAGTGCGGCTACACCAACTCTAGGCAGCCCGAAACTTCACACACACTCTAGAACGTTGCCGCTATTGATAGCAAGACTACTGAACCGACAGTACAAACCTGAACGCCAGCACTGTGCGATGTCACTGACCGTTAACGTTCCCCAGGTGGCCGAAACTTCCAGCGCACTTCACTCCAATGTCCCTCATAGCCTGAGTCGCTTTGGGACGTTAAACTCCCCAAAACCATAGAAAAACCTCGGGAGGTTTGGCTTATGAGGAAACGTCGGCAAGCACATTCAAAAGGACCATGTACCTTTTGACTTTCACGAGCAGTCAGATATATAAGCTTTCAGAACTTACTTTCCAAACTCAAAAGTCTGCAGGGCATTCCCATACAGGCTGAGCACGTCGAGTAGGCGGGTCGAGTTCCTCAGGGCGTCCAGGGTGAACGAACTGAGGTTGGAGTTCAGCTCGATATGTACCTCGCTGAACCTGAAGCTTCCCACCACGCCGTCTGGAAACGATGTGATAGCCGTTTTCTGTATCCAAAGCTGCTTCTGGTCCCATGTTACTGGCGTGCCGCTCCTGAATGCCCGCTTCAGCTGAGTGGTGGAATTGACACGCATGCAGTTGATGCCGTAGTGGTCGCACGTGCAAGGCTGAAGGCTCGCCTCGCTCGGGCAGTTTGCGACGACGAGGCCCACGCACGCCGAAAGGGCGATGGCGGCGAAGGCCAGGTATGTATTGTAGTGTCCTGGAATCGTTCATGACAGATGAGTCTACCACATCATTCACAAGCTTATAAGTGAAGTGGAAGCAGTTCTACCCCGGATAACTGTCATTTTGGACAGCTCAGTAATAGATGTCATCCAGCCAAACATGTCTGGAGAAAAGCATTTTGAACTGCAAAGACTTTGTGAAAGCAGTTTTTTAAATACGGTAAGGTTTCACTTAGAACTGTCAATATCACAAATATCCCCAAATCTCCCGTCAGCAGGAGTGCATTTGTTTTTGCTATCAACGTTTCTGCTAGCGTCAAAAGCCTTCTTTGGTTTTCTGTGGCAGTCTTGACTTCTCGATGCGAGCAATGGAAAAACTCTAAATGAAAAGACCTTACTACACATGAGAACAATGGGCAATTGCTTTGAATATTCCCATAACAGTACTGTGGTATCTTCCAATAATGAACATTTTTGTCGAGAAATCTTGCACATTGAACGATATTCGGAAAGTGGTAGTCAAGTAACTTCACGGCTCCAAACACGGTCTTTACTTCGCCACAAAATGTCTAATGGCGGCCACTGAAGGACGAAAACTGCTCATCCTGATCTCCAGTTAAACATGTCGAACGTCATCTGCAGCCACCTCACGCCCCGAAAACTTCTTAACCTCATCTTCACACCTCACTCTCTGGTCTCCTCTGCTACGATTGCGTTTTTTAGGGCTCCACTTCGTTACCCTAAGGGACGATCGCCTAATTCCTCTCCGCTTTATACATGCCTTGTCGAAGTGCATTTCCGTCTTTGATTTCAGCGACAATTACGTGTACTACATAGTTTTGGCTTGTTCGGTTGTGACTAGTTAACCCGAATTGAGGCCATCACCTTGTTCTATAAATGTCAATCATGACATTAGGTGGCCTTCATCGTCGTATCGAGTAAAAACCGCTCCATCACCCCTACCGCGCATCTCAATAATTCTCAAACGCATGTCGGACAGACCTCGCCAACTTGCAAGTTTACAAGAGAGCTTGTAGTACCAGTTACGGCTTGGTGCCGTGCCTAATTGGAGACTTTGTTTCGGCAATGAGGCGAAGAGGAAGTAATATCTGACCAGGAATAAAGGAGTGCCTATGGCAAAAAGTTCACATATTAAGGCAACAACCTATGGTTCTTGTTCTTCTATCACATTTTTCATTTCTCCTGTAACTTGATTTATATCCAGTGGCTTGAAAAAGCAACCAGCACAGTTGGCACGTTGCCATTTGCTGTAAATTTTGTTAAATTTCAACGTTATCTCAATTTATCAATATCCGCTGACAACTGAACCCCATCTCGCCTTTCTGTCCGATCCAATTTGATGTGCGTTGATACAGACAATGAAGGCGTGATGAACGCAGCCAGTAAATACAAAGACGAGGCACTAGCACGCTAACTGGAAGGAGCTCCATAAGGTGCCCAAATTCTTAGCGTAAAACGGTAAATCACGAAATCGATAATGTTCTTAAAACTATGGACATGTGCTGCGCTGTCCAATGACGGGCATAGACGAGAAGGGCACATAACTGCACAGTTGTTTGTCCTTCTCATATATGCCCGTCATCTCGGAGCACTGCGCAATCAATAACGACCAATCAGCTAGCCCAGCTACACACCCCGCTCAAGTTTTTAAAACCCCGCACAATAGAACGCAACGGTTCCCCTCCTAAGCTTCTGATCGCACCTGGAATATAATGCACAGAACAAAGCATTTCTTATCACGGAGGACAAAAGCCTCCAGGATACCCGAGAAGCCATCTGGGGAGTCCAGACTCGGTATCTACCGGAATGTGGTCGGTTTTTCATCAATACAAGAAATGAATCGAATATTGCCTGCAGCTTCGCTCAACACTGACGTCAGCGGCTGATAGCACAGATGTGAATTCCGATCTCCGTTTGCGCTCCGGCACAGGGATACAGTCGTCACCGATAGCGCGTCTACGCCACTAGGTAGACGTAATCTGCGCGTACGCAGTCATACTTGTTAGCCCACGAAGCAAGAATGAGCTCCGTTCTACTCGAGCGTTGTAGGCTTCAGTGTTCTGCGTGATCGTATGCAATGTCTCCATTCCGGAACACTACCATTTACTGGAAACTTGTGCGACCACAAGTGTACATGAGATAATCGAATAAAGCAAGAATCAGCACTATTCGCTTCGCGTTCAGCAGGCCACTTGTTTTATGTGGATTCATATATGTTTTAAAATCAACAATGCAATGATTTATTAGAAGCAGTTTTCTTTTGGGCGCTAATGGCGCCTGGCTTTTATCCTCGAATAAATACAGCCATGTCTAAGAAAAATGTACACAAATGGAACATATTTTTGCAGAAAATGTCCTTACTCGGTGGCGAAACCGATAATGTTAAACCTGCTGTATGAAGTAGCGAGGCCTACCACTGATTTACATCATACATTGTGAACTCGTACATGTGCCTCCAATTCGCTAATTTTGTTTTAACTTTCCGTTTTTTTTATTTTTCTTTCACTAATTTACAACTCATTTTTTAATCTTTCTTGTATCCCATGTGTCGTACTGCCCGAAAGTATGAATTAAAACAACTAATGCATTCGAGATAGGGGAGGCCTATTATGTAAACAGTGAAATTGCCCGTATATATGGGAAGCCATGTCGTAAGCACAAACCCGCTCTCTGCGTCTAATTTGGAGCGAGTCTGCGTGGCCTTAAAAGCAGTGAGAAAACATATCGGTTGTCTTTACTGCATTGCTGCGACTAAGCTTCTTACACATATTTCAAAGTTAAGCGATGAGCGAGTGAACTTGCGTTTGAACAAACGTCCTTTGTCCAACACTTGATCGATCTGCCAGGTATATAATATTGCCAGGAACGTATGAGCAATTTCACGGCAGGTGTCCTGAATCGACCTCTGGCGGTGTACGCAGGGTGCATGAATCATCACATTTTTAAATAACAATCGGGTGCACCTAAAACATCGCTCTTTATGACAGCCGCGCGAGGCGCACTATGATTATGCGAACAGTAAGAACATAACGTTTAAAATCTCCATTTAATCGAAATTAACTCGGAGCCTTCCACTACGGTGCCTCTGAAGACTTAAGCGCAGTTTTGGAACCTAAAACCAAACATACCATCCGCACCTGATCATAACGTGGCGTTGACGAAAAAGTAGAAATGAAAAATTTACAGACGTAATGCGTCTGTTCGGCACAAAGAAGTGACAGTGATAACTATTCTACGAGACTCGCACTTCTTTCACAAAGTCCGTAATGACCAGGGCCTGCCGGTTCGCACAGCCACTCAGGGCTCAGTGTGGATACCTTCGAGAATCGGGTCAACAGAATTGCGGTCTCAGTAGCCGGATGAGTAATGTATGAGTTCTACGTACCGACATACCATGGCCACAGTGTTCAGCTTGGCAATACTTCCGGTACAACTGTTAAAGTAAACATCTAGCATGGCGCTATCAGCATTACTTCGAACGAACACATCACGCTCTAACCTTAGCATAACTCACCCTCTTGTTCCAGTGTTCTTTTTTTTCTTGTTTACCCTCATATACATGCAACCTCAGCTCTCAAATGGCCTTTATGGAAACCAAATAAAGTCGTTCGCATCATTTACAACTTCAGGATTGTAACTGATGAAAAGGCAATATGAGGCACTCACCCATTGCGTGTTTGTTTGTGGCGTTGCTTGGATAGCAACGTTAAGTATAAACTACGCTTTAAGACTGACGCTCCTGGGTCCACCTGGCGTTTTATATGCCAGCCACCCAGTAACGAAGCGGCCTTTTTCTCTCCCTCTCAACACACCGTTTCTGTCGGTCCGATCAGCGTCTAACTATGCGAGGGCGATAACGGCCGCAGCAATCGAGGCGCGTGACCGTTTGGGTACAACCTCCGGAGGTGTTTCCTGGCAAGAGGGAGACTTATCGCCTGGCATTGTTCGGCCCATACGGCGTTGCGTGGGAGAGAAGACACCTTTTGGAGATAAAAAAAGGACGAGAGCGGCTATCAGGAGCAAAAACGAACAATCAAGAGCATTAGGCCCATGATTGCAGCTATGTCAGGCGGTGTGCAGGCTCTCTGGCCTTTTAAGTCGTGTGTGGGCGTTTCAAGCGAGGAGGAAACTATTGCCCCATCCAAAGACATTGCTCTGTTTTCATCGACAGCGCGAGAGGAATCGGTAAAGGGTTTGCGAAGCACTCTCGTAGTGCTGGATTGCCGCTGGATTCCGCTGTTTGTTGCAGTTTTGCGCTGCCCTTCACTGTGGGGAAGTATCCGATAACTTCCGCATGCTTTGGGCCTGTAAGGAGCTCTTCCCCCGAACCCCCCCCCCCCCCCCCCCCCCCCTTTCCTGATAAGTATGGGAGGCAGCCCTGCTCAACAGCTCAGAGCTGGAGTCTCAAAGAGCTCTAGTCCAACGGGCGCGAGCAGCGGCCTCGTCCAGCGGGGTCCCGGAATAAGGACTCCACCTGTGTAAAGGGCCATTTTTGTTAGCAGACTCTAACTGAACAAAAAGTTTTCATCGCCACCCTTTACAACCTGATATTTAAGGAAGGTTGCCTTGCGCGTTTTACGAGTTAGAAATTACAAAACAATTTACCCTGTGAAAAGCATAACAGATTTAAAGGCCAACTACAACAAATTATTACTTTCGCTAGAATGCCTTTTACTGTGTTGAGTATGTCATAAAACTAATTGCGAAAACGTTCCTCGCATGTGCGAAAGCTGGTACTGTTGTTACAAGCGCATAAAAAAGCTCTGTAGCTGCTTTGCAAAATGTCACGTAGTTAGGCAGCAATGGAATTGAAATGTACAGCCTTTGTCAAAAGTTTAGAGCTCAGGAGGTTTGCTTCTAAGCACTATGGTGGCGCTCCTGCAGCACTTGTGGAAGTCGTACGCATCGGACGGAGCAGGACCAAAAATCTTCTTACCTTCAGGAGATTTGGGACGCTGAGGTCGCATTACGAGCAAAGCAATGCAGCCCAGAAGCAAACCCCCTGGGCTCTAAACTTTTGACAAAGGCTGTAGTACGGGTACCGAAGAGCCTTCCTCAAGCTGGACCCATTGGGAGTGCTCGGACCACGGATGACACGAAGTGAAAAGCTGGAGGCTTAAATTCGATTTGGTGGCCATAGGTGCTCGTAAGGTCCTACGGTAAACTTTAAAAAAATATATTAGAAGTGATTACAATGCGAAACACTGTGCAGCTACCGCTGGAGCGAACGTGCTCGCCGAATATGTTGTCGCACTACAGCGAGCTGTTAAGTGCTTTGAGGCGCATGGCTATCTTTCTTTGACATGACATAGCGATGGTCTGTTTGCCTAGGTTCATCAGAATTAATCGAAAGTTGGTGCCAGCTGCGGATATTCTGTCCAAAAAATTGACTTGTCACAAAATATGAACTAGTAAAACTGTGGGTCGTTTCTGACCGAAGCACGAAAGCAGACGCCACAGAACAAAAAGTGGTCTTTGTTCACGGGATTTCGTTTGCAGTGTAGTGGATTCGCGTGGGTTCGTGTTTCTCACTGGAAATGAGCTTGAATGACGCGTCCTAGCTCGCCGCCCAAACACGCTGATTCGTTTTTACGTCATTCCTGGCACTTCGTAATGGCCGCCTCTTTGCTGTTTCGGTTTGAACAGTGACGGTCTTTGAGAGAGATTTTGCAGCACTCGCTCCTGTTACGGACGTCGTCTTCTGTTTTTACTACTTTCTCTTGACGTACTATCAAGAAAAAGTCCTTTTTTGCAAGGCGGAGATTTTTGTTGCAGTTGGACATTAAGCACGTGCTATTCATGAGGAGCAGCGATGGCGTAGAGGTAGAGCATCCGCCTCGCGTGCAAGAGGACCGGGGTTCGAATCCCGGTGCCACGCAATTCTCCACCGGATATAAAAAAAACAACTCCGCGTGTCGATGGAATTGCATAACCAGGCTTGGAGTGCGGCCTGATTTCGGTGACCAGAGCCGACAACGCACTTCCTCATCAGAACAGGATTTGGCCACCCTGGTGTAGTACTTGGCCACAACCTTCTATGAACAAACCAATTAACCCTCGGCCCTCAGTCCCCAGCGGCTGTGGAGCAACTGACCAAGGCGGCGGTCAGATCTGTGACGCAGCGGAGGGTGCTAAGAATCTCTGGCTCCGGACAGGCCGCCATTGGAAACTGAACCTGGCAACGTTTAACGCAAGAACCTTATAAAGTGAGGCTAGCTTAGCAGTGCTGCTGGAGGAATTAGCCAGTATTAAATGGGATGTCATAGGGCTTAGTGAGGTTAGGAGGACAGATGAGGCGCATACAGTACTAAAGGGTGGGCATGTACTGTGCTATCGTGGATTAGCAGATAGGCGAGAATTAGGTGTGGGATTTCTCATAAATCAGGATATAGCTGGCAACATCGAGGAGTTTTACTGTATTAACGAGAGAGTGGCAGCTATCGTAATTAGGCTTAATAAGAAGTACAAGCTGAAGGTGGTGCAGGCCTACGCGCCTACATCAAGCCATGATGACCAGATAGTTGAAAGCTTCTATGAGGATGTGGAATCGGCAATGACCAAAGTAAAATCACAGTACACTGTACTGATGGGCGACTTTAATGCAAAGGTAGGTAAAAAGCAGGCTGGAGACAAGTCGGTAGGTGACTATGGCATAGGTTCTAGGAACAGTAGGGGAGGGTTATTAGTAGAGTTCGCAGATAGAAATAATTTACGGATTATGAATACCTTCTTCCGCAAACGAGCAAACAGGAAGTGGACGTGGAAGAGCCCCAATGGTGAGACTAAAAATGAAATAGACTTCATACTGTGTGCACACCCTGGCATCGTAGAGGATGTGGATGTCCTCGGTAAGGTCCGTTGCAGCGACCACAGAATGGTAAGGTCTCGTATTAGCTTAGATTTGAAGAGGGAACGGAGGAAACTGGTGAATCGAAAGGCTATTAACGAGTTAGCATTAAGAGGGAAGGTAGAGGATTTCAGAATGTCGCTGAAAAACAGATTTTCCGCTTTAACTGAAGAAGACGACCATAGGGTTCAAACAATGAATGATAATCTTACAGCTATCGTTACAGAGTGCGCCGCAGGAGTAGGTGGTAGGATGGTTCCACAGGATACCAACAAGCTATCTCAGGAGACTAAAGATCTGATTAAGAAACGTCAAAGCATGAGGACGTCTAACTCCACAGACAGGATAGAACTAGCAGAGCTATCTAAGTTAATAAATAAGCGCAAGGTAGCCGACATAAGAAAGTTTAACATGGAGAAAATCGAGCATGCTCTAAGGAATGGAGGTAGCCTAAAATCAGTGAGGAGAAAACTGGGCATAGGTAAAAACAAGATGTATGCGCTAAAAGACAAACAGGGCAATGTCATCGGCAATATGGATACGATAGTTGAATTAGCCGAAGAGTTCTACACAAATCTATACAGTAGCGAATGTAATCATCAAGTTACTGAGGGAGGCAGTCGAGCACAGCAATGGGACATCCCGCCAGTAACGAAGGAGGAAGTAAAGAAAGCCTTAGGAGCAATGCAAAGAGGGAAAGCAGCTGGTGGGGATCAGGTAACAGCAGATTTGCTGAAGGACGGAGGAGAGATTGTGCTACAAAAACTAGCCACCCTGTATACGCAATGCCTTGTGACCTCGAGAGTACCAGAAGCTTGGAAGAACGCTAACATTATCTTAATTCATAAGAAAGGAGACGTCAAGGACTTGAAGAATTACAGACCGATCAGCTTATTGTCCGTTGCCTACAAGGTATTTACTAAGGTAATCGCTAATAGAATCAGGACAACCTTGGACTTTAGTCAACCAAATGATCAGGCAGGCTTTCGTAAAGGATACTCGACAATAGACCACATTCACACTATCAATCAGGTGATAGAGAAATGCGCAGAATATAACCAACCCCTATATATAGCCTTCATTGATTACGAGAAAGCATTCGACTCAGTGGAAACCTCAGCTGTCATGCAGGCATTGCGGAATCAAGGTGTGGAAGAGTGCTATGTGAAAATATTGGAAGATATTTATAACGATTGCACAGCTACTATAGTTCTCCATAAAGTCAGCAATAAAATTCCAATACGGAAAGGTGTCAGGCAGGGAGACACGATCTCGCCAATGCTCTTCACTGCCTGCTTACAGGAGGTATTCCTGGGACTGGAATGGGAAGAGTTGGGGATAAGAGTTAATGGAGAATACCTGAGTAATTTGCGATTCGCTGATGACATTGCCTTGCTAAGCCGCTCAGGACAAGAACTGCAAAGCATGATCAATCAGCTAGACAGGCAGAGTAGAACGGTGGGGCTAAGAATTAACATGCAGAAAACCAAAGTAATGTTCAATAGCCTTGCAAGGGAGCAGCAGTTCGCAATTGGTAGCGAGGTGCTAGAAGTAGTAAGAGAATATGTCTACTTAGGGCAGGTAGTGACCGCAGATCCGGATCATGAGAGGGAAATAACTAGAAGAATAAGAATGGGGTGGAGCGCGTATGGCAGGTTCTCTCAGGTCATGAATGGTAGCTTACCAATATCCATGAAGAGAAAAGTATATAACAGCTGTATCCTACCGGTACTCACCTATGGGGCAGAAACGTGGAGGCTAACAAAGAGGGTTCAGCTTAAGTTAAGAACAACGCAGCGAGCTATGGAAAGGAAAATGATAGGTGTAACGTTAAGAGATCGGAAGAGGGCGTAGTGGGTGAGGGAACAAACGCGGGTTAATGACATCCTAGTTGAAATCAAGAGGAAGAAGTGGGCTTGGGCAGGGCATGTAATGCGAAGGCAAGATAACCGCTGGTCCTTAAGGGTAACGGAGTGGATTCCAAGATAAAGCAAACGTAGCAGGGGACGGCAGAAAGTTAGGTGGGCGGATGAGATTAAGAAGTTTGCGGGGATACAGTGGCGGCAACTAGCAAAGGACAGGGTTAATTGGAGAGACATGGGAGAGGCCTTTGCCCTGCAGTGGGTGTAGTCAGGCTGATGATGATTCACGATTAACGCACTGCGTTTGAGAGAACTGATATGAGGAGAAAACTGCCGCCGGTTGAGTCTCTGCAAACAGGATAACCCATTTAATCTTTCTCGTGTTGCTGCTTCTAAACCAAGTCGTATAATAGTACCGCTATCAGTCAATGCCTTTTTCAGAGAAAGATGAAGCTCAGCCTTGTTAGCCTAGCGCGATGTATGCTTCATCTGTAAGCAGTCAGCAAGCAAGCTCTGAAAACAGGCTTAGGAAATCCATTTCGTGCCCCTTATATTGCTGGAAATTTGCGCCATTTGGATGCATTAAGAAGGAACATTCACACTGCAACTGTTTCCTCATGCCAAAAAAATTTTAACCTGCTATTATTGAGTGGTAAGAAACTCTATCAACAGCACCTCTAAGTCTGGTTCGACCAGACGAGTTTGAGCTGGCTGAGATAAGCACCCTTTCTTTCGAGTAGCAACGGACAGGAACGGCCTACCCCGTGACATGGTCAACATCGCTTCATCCTCTACTGTTCAAAAACATGTAACCGATGACCTTCAGGGCTAAATAATATTCGTTGTTTTGTTTGCTCATTTCATTAAAATCCCACCCCTTATGTAGTACCGGCCGCCGCGGTGGCTCAGTGGCTATGGTGCTCGGCTGCTGACCCAAAAGACGCGGGTTCGATCCCGGCCGCGGCGGATAGAATTTCTTTGGAGGAGAAATTCTAGAGGCCCGTGTACTGTGCGATGTCAGTGCACGTTAAAGAACCCCAGGTGGTCGAAATTTCCGGAGCCCTTCACTACGGCGTCTCTCATAGCCTTAGTCGCTTTGGGACGTTAAACCCCACAAAACCAAACCAAACCTTATGTAGTACCCCCGATACAAGGGGGGCTTTAAGGAAAATGAACTGAACTGAACTGAAAGTGTGCGTTTAATGTCTACTAGGTACTCAATCGCCAAATGAAAGCGGTGTCTCGAGGTGAATTGTGGGAATTTAATTTTAAAAGTTCTTTAAACTAGACCGAAAGTATTGTGCGCGTGCGGCAGGCTTTCGCGACCCCATTTTGTAGCTTCAGGTATGTAGCCGGAGTGGGGCGGAAACAAGAATCGCTCAGATAGAGAGAGAGGGGAAGCAATTTACTGCACCATAGCACTAGCCTTGGAGGATATCCTGCGCAACAATGAAAGAAAGCTGGCCAATCGGCTGGTTGGAGATCAGACAGGCCCACTGCTTTAGTGAAGAGGGGCACGGGTAATATTAGTGGGGCTCAACGACTACGGCGCAGGATAACCGGGAATGCTGTAGACGGGCATAATGTTCATGGCTATTGAGGCACGCAGGTGAGGGACGGCAACGGTGAGGAAAACAATGGTGAGGGGTTTGCATTATAGTAATCATCTTTCAATAAAGCTCTTCTTGATACAACCCCAGCTACGGGCGTTCTCAATTGCAAAAAATAACTGCAATTGTAAAGAATAACTTGGGATTGAAGTCTTCAAGTTAAAGGGGCTCTGAAAGGGGCTCTAAAACACTGCGGTATGCCTGGGATGTTAACTACGCCAGTTGATGAGTAATGACCAGTAAAATGTTTTTAATGCGCTTTGTAGAAGCTGAGTTATCTGCAGTGAAAATTTGAATTTCAGAGTCTTGGCACATTTCCCTCTTCTTTCGTCACTTTTAGCATGCTGAAAAGCTGTCGCGCCTCCGTCGGTCAGGGGGGCGTAGCTTCCTGACCCGCAGGAGCTACGCGACTTACTGGCTGCGGCCACGGTAGCTGCCTGACGCCCGAGAGAATCTAACCAGTAGCCACAAGTCTCAACTTGTATGCGCAGGTGTGAGCGACGGAGGAGGGTGCGGGCATGAAAAAATTCGCTGTGGCTTAGCTTGGTTAAGCCCGGTAATTGCGAAAGCAATATCCGTACGTATGTACGCCTTGGTACAGGTGGTAGTGTAGCTGGTGGTGGTGCTTGTGGTTAGACTTGTGGTGATGCATCGGCTATATAATCCAATCCAATCCAGTCCAAACCAATCCAATCCCATGCAATCCAATCCAATCTATTCCAATCCAATCCAATCCACTCTACTGTAATGTAATGTAAAGTAATGTAATCTAATATAATATAATCTAATGTAATGTACTCTAATGTAATCTAATCTAATCTAATCAAATCAAATCCAATCCAATGCAATCCAATCCAATTCAATCCACTCCAGTACAATCCAATCCACTCCAATCTAATCCAATGCAATCCAATGTAATCTAATCTAATGTAATCTAATCTAATCAAATCCAATCCAGGCCAGTCCAATCCAGTCCAATCCAATATAATCCGATGTAATCCAATCTAATGCAATCCAGGTCAAATGAAGGTCAATGGTGGTCACCGCCGCGGCACGAAGGTGGTCACCGGCCGCGGCACGGCAACGGCGTGAAAGTGCAAGTAGTATTGCTTTCGCAATAAAAGTCGCAGGGAAGGGCTCGCCAACTTTAGCGTGTGATTGTGAGTCCCTTGCTGCGTGTAGAAGTGTATTATTTGGATCAGGTTTTCATGACAACATAATGTAGTAATTGAGCGAGTTGACGTGCTCTCCTCGGAAGGTGTTTCAGAGCCCCTTTACAGAGGGGTCGTTTCCTTGAGTGGCCTCGCTGCCGGTCATCTCTTCTTAAGCTGCGGGCGCACTAAACTATGGTGTCCAGGCGACACGTTCCTTCCTGGCAACGAGCGCGCACAGGCGCTTCCCTGAGTACTTACAGGCCATGCACGAGGCGACGGGTGGTCGCACCTCAACGACGCACAATTGATAGTCATCTACGTACTCACACATCCTCGAATGCTACAGACTCCACCGAAGAACACTTCCACCACCCAACCCATCCCTAACCGAAGCTAAGGCCACGGCGTGGCGCCAACTCCAGACGAACTCCTTCTCCAACCTGCAGCACAGGCCCACCTTCTTCCCCTCAGAGCACCCCTCTCACTGCCTGTCATAGAACAACGCATAACCGACTCTAACTACTCCATGTGGGAATGCCCTCGCCCCAGGCAACCACGAATAATCCACCTCAGTACCTCCCCATCGGAAGCCCCTTTGTCAAGCTCTAGCCTGAGGGATCAGCAAAGTCTGGTCGCACAGGTCCACAGGGAAGCAGAACCTTTCGAAGCCGTGGACTGAGGATCCCGCACACGAGCACCCGTCACATAGTCGCCCTTCCTAAAAGTAAATTTTCTATCGCTTCCACTACCAATAAGCTATTTATAGTTTTCCACCCAACTATACGACAAATTACACAAGTATTATGTGCGTATGATCTGGAGAAAGGAAGGTCGTTTCGATAAAGCTGGTTATGTGAGAAGACATGTTTATGTCAATAACCGTCAGCTTGCGACTACTGGTCATCGACACTCACAGTACGACTCTCGAGAATGGAATATTAACCTGCGATGGAATTACCGTTCGTCATGCACAGAACACGCAATTTCCTTGCTTTAGTATTTAGAGCGTAAGAGTCTGTAAATAAGTTACAGCTCATTTTTTACTGAAGCCTGATCTTGACAGAACGCCGCCTTCAGTTAAGTGGAATGTGGTATCATGCGACGCCACATACCCGTGAGTATGCTGCTTTTATCCAGTGGTGTACAAGAAAAGGCCAAGGTCACGTGTGGCCAACAATTTCCATGTACTCCTTACCTTTTTTTGCTTTCATATCCTCCATACCTTCTTCCAGAAGCTGTTCAGGTCGCGCTTACGGTTGTCATTGTGGCGGCAGGGTAGAAGCGGAATTATTCTTACAACAAATATGTCGTCAATTTCTCCGTCTACGCCTCACATTGAGGGAAGGAATGCTCCTCTGCGTAAAGCAGCGCCCTCTAGGAAGTTCAGAAGCAGCGTATCTGCGACTCACCTCCATGTTCGCGATTTATCATGGGAGGCAAACAGCCCAATGGTGTCCAATAGACATCCCAACTTCTAATGTTGCGCAGCAGTGTCGCGCCCGTCAAAAGAACATGAACACACTGGAAGGAAATGTACAATTAACAGTACATGTTGAACGTTGTGCAGCTACGGTGGCTTGTATGCACACTCGGCGAACAGGCGGTACGAAAGAGTGGCGTTCTCACGCGATAGGCCTTGTGTGACAAAAATACAGCTGCACAAACGAGATGGAGACCATAAATGACGCGTCAAAAACTGTTTGTTATTTTTTTTGTCGTTTAGGACATTCACTTACGGTGGTCGCGATGGGCCTTCTTAATAAAGGCAGACCGTCACACTAGTCTGAGAGCGGAGATACGGGAAAGCTATGGTCAATACTTTCATAATTATAAATAGCGGAAAGAGAACACGTAGGACAGACAGCTCGACGCAGACTAGCGGTTCCCAACGTCGTCCTGTTCGTACTTCATGTTCTCTTTCCGCTATTTTTCATATTGAACGTAGGCCAACTCGCCCAACTTTCGGTACTGGTAAATCATTTATGCTGGAGGTCCTTCTTATCCATTTGATCAGGGGCTAAGCCAGTATGGGGAATTCCCGCGGTCTATGAGCTCTAGTGCTTACTGTTTGTCTATTTGAAATCCCTTCCTTCCGTCTATGTCTTAATTTCTTTCTCTCTTCGACTGTATAACGACACTCAGCGGATCGCGCAGTAAGGACCGCTCAAGTTCCTTGCAGAGGCCAACGCCACTGCACGGCCCTATATCAGAAAGACCGCAGAGAATAAGTGCTCATTCTTTGTCAGTGTGCTATTTGTGCATACTGGCATTTGATTTCCGAGACTATTGTTCAGATGCTCTAGCCCCACTGGCCGTGCCTCTGACGCAAGAGTAAAGCATTATGATTGTAAGCCTCGGATGACTCGGTGGTAATGAACAGTGGCGCATATCCATGCAGTGTCCCGCTGTCACCTTCCATTGCTGAGGACTACCGTGTGGCACTCAAAGTGCTTGGGCTTCAAAGAAGTGACGTAAAGGCATGGTGCGAAGACAGCCAAATATGGGTTAACCATATCAAAGTACCTCGATGGAAGTATGAGGAAATGTAGCTTTTCATCGATAAGGAGATGACATAGAAAGCACTGAGCAACTTCTAGCCTATTCTCGAAGACATCTTGCGTTACAGTTTACTTCCTTTGAGTTACATTGATAACATTCTTCAGCTCTTTGGTGGGGCCCGAAAAGCCAGGGTTTTTAGAATCCTGCTAGTCCCGGCAGTCAAAGATACCTCAAAACATCAAGTTGGACCACTGCCTCACCTAGCGTCTGCCCTGTCCCCTAGTATGTTTAGGTTTGGCAGTACAGAGGAAGGACTGTTTTAAGAAGTTGTCTTCCTGGTCACAAGCCCTTCAAGGAGTGCGCGAAGAATTACACTTGGCTTGCATGGCGATTACAGGATACTTGCAAACCTTATACGCCTTATACCTTACACGCATACATTATACGCATACGCTTTCGTCTCTCTTCTGGGGAATTTTTTCTAGAGATTGTGAGGACGAGGATTTTTTTGGTTCTTCCGGTGTTTAGGGACCCACATCCTTAATTGGAGGATCGGCTAAGAATCGAGACACTTTTCTTTCTTCCTAACTTATTCCACAGCCTCCTCTTTCCTCCTTTCCGTCTTAGCTAAACGATCAGTTTCGTTAACCCTTAACTCAAGCTGACATGTAGAAATCTGGAGTTACAAAAGTTTGAACTGTAGGAAACATATACATTCCAGAAGAGTTAAAATTTTAACGGCCAATTCAGTTTACATTGACAGCACTCGTGGCACGAGATGTTTGCTCGGCTATTGCTTATTTTTTTTTTTTACTCTATAGCTCAGTGTGGGTGGTGTATATTAGACGCTAGAGTGCCGCTCATAAGTCGATGCCTAGCGATGCAGATTTTATCCTCGTTCAGCGCAAGCTCATAAATGCATAACACAAACTTATTAGCATAACTTGCCAAGTCGCTTCATTTACGGCCCAACACAGCCACCCCTCATCATCAAGACGCGGTTTCCTCTCAGCTTATTTCGGTTACCGACATTTCCTTAGTTATTGTAGTCATCCGCGTGATATTTTTTCTCCAGAAGTGCCTATCGGCTTAATCAGCCAACAGCTTGAGTATTTCAAAGCCTTCTTGATTAGTATCTCCCTTTCTCTTGGGTAAGTGCCGTGATCCTTCCGGAATAAATTAATATGTTATTTATCGCTTTGATTCATCTAGGATGCCTTTGCTATGTAAGAAACCCTTATTGCTATATATCCATAAATATTTAAGGTTATTTTTAAGTTTTTTAATCAGTGTTAATACTAATTACATTATTTACGCAACAGGTAGTCCTGCAAGGAACATCAAGGAGTCGTTCTGGGTTACCAAACAGTGCAAAAGCGAGGAAGCTTCTTCAATTACTCCATCGTAGCGACCAGGAGTTATCGCTTGAAGGCTGTTCCGAGAAATGGCACTACTGTACTGAGAGCGCATGATTTTCCAGAGGTGAGCTATGTTACCTATAGCTGCCCTATCCACACGCATTGTTTCGTCTTCGCTCCGATTGCGCGAATCATCTCATGAAGCAGATATGTCTGAAATGTCACCGTGAAACATGCGTCGACAGACAATATCTTTCATTACAGAATGATCGGTAATGCAGCAACTATACGCAGCGAGGTGAAGTGGATTGGCGTAATACCGTATGTGATAAGGAAAGTGAAACCAATGTATAATATCGGCTTCAAGAGGAAGGTTGCTATGGAATGGCATTTTATGCCTTGAAATTCATTGTTTTGAGCTATGAACGGGGGTTTATTTAAAAAAGTCGATGTTCACCACCACCATCACTTCTGACTGCGAAGAAAGAACCCAAGGTCTGGCTAATTCTCGAAACTCAAGAACAATTCAAAGCTGATAGGGCCATTCCTGAACATTGTTCGAAATTCGTCAAGTTCTTGGCTGAAAGTATTGAAGTAGATATACGCCTTTAGTGGTTCGGATGTAAAGGTACTGTTTGTAGTTTCTCGACGTAGAAACTGCCACCGATCATCTAACAAGTGCCGAATGAACAATGGGGCCATTCGCAGGCTTCAAGCGTTGTTTATAGTTTGTCGTATAGTGCCCATGCGAGGCCACTCTGTAATTGCTCGAGAACCCTCATGCACAATGCACATTGCTTATGAGATATTGCGGAGCCTTTGGAAAATTATACACCCAACCAACTTTTCTTTTCTCCTATTCAAAGCGGTATGCACTTGCCATCATTAGCGTTTGCAATATATCGACGATGAGGAGACTCATCCCTAGCGCTCCGGAATTTAATACTTCTAAGCGCGTGCTTTCAGAGGTACTCTGCACGGCTCACGAACAATCTTTGAGGGCTTTATATTTTACATAAAGTCAGTACATGCGAGGCATTCACCCGAGATTTAACACCTTGATAGCTCATCTTCAGAGAGTCGAAACACGATATTTCAAGCGACTTCCTAGCTTTGCTACGCCTAGGTTTCACTGAACGTCGTACGTTCGGCACGGCCAGCAATACTGCTTCGAACCGGAGTCGGCCTAAAGTACCGATATCAAAGGAATTCAGTGGACCGAAATTTCATCCACTATACCAGAACAGTTCTATCAAAGAGCTCTAACAGATAGCTTGCAGTGTTTTATTAAAATTTTATTTTTAAATGCTACTCAGCCGCTGGGATGGATTTCAGGAACCACTGGCATTTGTAGTGAAAATCCATTGGTGATAACAAAGGCTCAAAGGCGGTAGTAGAAACACCAAAACGCTCAAGCACTGTTTAAGCACTTTGGGAATCGCGCATATGTAGTACAGATATCAAAGCGCTGAAGCTTGCGCTTAGAACATTGTTCTTTATCTCGAAAGACGCCGAGGCTCCGAGCTGCGGGCTCGCCTGATGTCGGTCACCGAAAGCTCACAGCAGTGCTCCGCGACCCTTTAAAAGACACAGCGCTAATTAAAATCACAAACGGAATAACAAGCGCAGAGCATCCACATTACCCTTGGTGTAAACATGCTTTGATTTTTATGTTATTTTAAATACCCAGCACAGGTGTCAGTGAAGAGCCCGACCACTAATTTAAGAACGTAGAAAAACGCCGCCAACGAGCGGCACGATGTGAGTTCAATTAACTTCTTAGAAAAATGCAGCTCGCACGATGTGGCACTGCTAATTTATTTTGTTTACTGAACATGGAATGTGGTCTCCAGGTGTTCTGTCTTGGCGTCTTTTTTCTCTTTCAAGAGGCGTTTCCAACACACTTTGCTCAATCTTGGACAATTCAAACAATGTTACAATAGAAGCTTCGAATGTGGAGCACATCAGGTTGAATGCCAGCAGGTCTGAGCCTATCTAGTCACTTATCATGATATCCTACTACTGCACAATGTGGCGTGTACGTTTCCACTCACTGAGACTTCCTTATAGACTGCGCCGCCCTCACAGTCCTGATACACCCACGTGGCGAGAACGTGTCCTTTAGACTTTTGAGCGCTGTTATCGCTTCGATCACCACAGACATGAGCCGGATGCTGAACAAGATAATGAATCTTTGAGAGTACGAAAAGTTTCAGCTCCAACAAAATGGCTTTAGAGGCTAGAAAGATAAGCGCAGAGCCTGCTGTAAGCAAGGAAACGTGAGTGCATCAGAGCCCTTTTCAATGCTTGCCTGATATGGTGAAACAAATTTTTGCCCGGATGGCACGGTTAGCGGATCAACACTGTGAAGCTTCCTACTCGCTAATTCTTGAGTGTTGCGTTTTTTGCATTCTAATATGACAAGATGTAACTAGAGACTTATTTACTCACCGCCAGTGCCGTTGGCTGTCCAGAAGGTGATTTCATTTTTACTTGCTTTTGTTTTCTTTTCGACCCAGCTTGGCACAAAGCCTGTTTCTACCTGCTGCCAACACGTAAAAACCAGTGGGATGAAAAAATTTGGAAAGACAAATCAATAAAGCAATAAGCAATAAAGCAAACACTTCAGAGAAATAAGAGAAAGCTGTAAATGACACTCGAGAGATAGAAAATGAGGAGAAGGGAAAGCGAAAAAACAAGTCAAGAATAAAATTTGCAGCTTATAATTTGAATCATAGAAGCCTGGCAGAAGGCCGTATCTGCCAGATAACCGGGTTAGTTAGAAAGATGTCGGAGAGGCCTTTGCCCTGCAAAGGGTGCAATATGGCGAAAACCGCGATGTAACTCTTTGTGACTGTGCCCCGAACTTTTGTGGGCGCCCTGTATGTGTGTTTTTCTCGCACCTTAGCGGACTTAGGTTGTTTGTGTGTCATTGTTTCTTTCGAGGGACGGCAGTCCCTGAGAAAACTCGAGTCAATAAAATTCTCTTTATTCCGATGATGATGACAACCGTGCCATCACTGGACGCGACGCTAAGTTGCCTTATGAAAACACAGATACGAATACAGAGCACGAATATTAAAATGGGTGTTTTATTGACATGCATTTTAAAATAGCTGAAATTTCTCTAAAGCTTTCAGTTCAGCAGTATATTATTTCAAATATTTCAGTCTATTCACTGTGAACTAAAACTAAACATATTTTTTGTTCATGGGCCAGTCAAGAGTGCAAATAAATCTTCGTGCGCCGTTTTCACTCATTTACGCATAAAAAACAATTATACTTAAGGATAAAGATTACCCTTTAGTACTTTATGAACACAATACACTGGTCTTTTCGCTGCTCGCGCAGCAAGCGAATCTATAATAAACCTAGGATTGCCTAGGTTTATTATTATAAACCTAAATAAACCTAGGTGCTCCGAGGAGGCACAGAGACCGACCTAGAGCCGTTTCCTAGCAACCGTCGCAGTTAGTGGATGCCGCGCCATCTGGCATGACGTCACATTAAGCGCCTCACCGCGGAGCCGCCGCCGCCGTTTGGTATGCCGTCACACCGCTCGCCTCGTCGTGGCGCTCGCTTTCGCTACGAATATCCTGGCATAGCCGAGCTAAGCCACTGCCAACTTTTTAAATAGTCGTTTACTTACTAGGTAAATTAGGGTAAAAAATTGCGATCATTCTATCACCCGGCTTGTATAAACGCATGTAAGGTTGGAGGTAAGCACTATAAATTGATCCCCATCGTTGTACAAGAGAATTGACAAGTATAAATAAGTGCGAGTTATAAGATATGCAGCACATTCCTCCTCATCACCAGCCTAACTCCGTCCTCTGAACCACAAAGACTTCTCCCATATCTCTCCATTTATTCCTGTCCTTTGCTAGTTCTGCCCCCATTACACCACAAACTTCTAATCTCATCCACCCGCCTAATTTTCTGCCGCCATCTGTTACGCTTGCTTCCTCTTGGAATCCACTCTCGCTACTTTTAACGGCCATCTTTAATCTTATTTTCGCAGTACCGCTTCTGGACATCCCGTGCTTTTTTTCATTTGGACTAGGATATCATTACCCCGAGTTTGTTTCCTAACCCATTCTGCTGTCCTCCTATCTGTTGATTTTACAAGCCCACCACTTTCCATTCAATAGCTACCTGCGTCGTCCTCAATTTAAGTGCGCCCCTTTGCGTTAGCCTACACGTGTCTCCCCATAGGGGAGCACCGGTAAGATACAGCTGTTATATACTTTTCTTTTCAGAGATGCTGGGAAACTGCCATTCATGGTCTGAGAGTACCAGCCAAATGCACTGCGTCATGCTCTTATTTTCCTTCTAATTTCATTCTTGTGATCCGGACCTAATGTTGTATATGCCTGTGGTTCGCTGCCTGTCACGAACTGGTCTTCCGTTTCTACACATTTTATCATTAGCCGCCGCGGTGGCTCAGTGGTTTTAGTGCTCGGCTGCTGACCCAAAAGACGTGGGTTCGATCCCGGCCGCGGCGGTTGAATTTCTTTGGAGGAGGAATTCTAAAGGCCCGTGTACTGTGCAATGTCAGTGCACGTTGAAGAACCCCAGGTGGTCAATATTTCCGGAGCCCTCCACTACGGCGTCCCTCATAGCCTTAGTCGCTTTGGAACGTTAAACCCCATAAACCGAACCAACCAAAACCAAACATTTGATCATTACTTCACTTTTTAGGGTATTAATTTTTATACCTGCCATTGTTCTCTGCTAGTCGCTGTTCTAATAATGCTTTGCTTTGCAGAAAATTGGAAGCAAACAGCATTTATACGCCTATAAGAGAGCACAGCAGTCGGGCAGAAAATTGCGTTAGTTAATCTGAGGTTGCCAAGGCAAGGTTTTATGAGACGTGATCCGCAGTTCGCGGTAATTTTAGTAAGCTGAAGCAGGGTCACCCGTATATCTTTATGAACTCACACTGGGCGGTGCACAGCAGCAGAGAGGCGCAAGTTGTGCGGCAATATCATCTTATTGTCTCCTATGGGTATAAGCGTTGGTGTTACGTATTAACGCTGCCTATCGGGCTGATAGACGTGTAGTGTTTATCTGACGGATAATGGCGACGATCTTTACACTTCCAGTATGACGCAGCTTATCTCCGGTGAAAAAGGCTCAGGAGACATGCCGGATGTCCGGCGCGACGCACAGAGACCTGCAATGATAGTGTTAGCGAAGGTTTTTTCCACTTGAAAACATGGCAGCCATTGTGACGGTAGAAAAAATCACGATAAGTCCGGCATAAAGAAACTGGCCAATCGCCAACCACATTCAAAGCGAGTTGTGCGACTGTCACTCCGTTTTTTCTGCAATTATATGCCAACACGCAAGGTGCCAGCGATTGCTACAAAACTCCCCCCCTCCCGCCCTCCCCCCCCCCCCCTCCCCCCATTTCGTGGGCCTGCTAACATTCAGGTCAACCTAAGGAAAAGGACCTGCATATCCGCCACAGCGGCCGTCCACTCGTCCCTTAAAAGTTGGGGCCACCTGCATAACATTCTGATAGGCCTGCAGTTCATTTCAAGTATTTTTCGTTACTATATATGACTCTATGTACCCTCCAGCACGGTAGATAGCTGCGCTGACATTGTCGCAAAAACATGCCAAAAAAGTTGCACTTTTGACCTGGAGAGTTTACACCCAAGCAGCACTGGTAAAGTAAATTGGTAAATTGGTTTTTGAGGAAAGTAAATGGCGCAGTATCTGTCTCACATATCTTGGCGGACACCTGAACCGCACCGTAAGGGAAGGGAGGAAGGTAGGAGTGAAAGAAGGAAAAGAGAAAGAGGTACCGTAGTGGAGGTCTCCGGAATAATTTCGACCACATGGGGATCTAATCGACCCGATTTTAGAATGGATGGTTTCACTCAAGTCATCTGTAGGACCGATCTCTCCCAATGCATGTTCAATATTGGGCCGATACTGCTTGGGAAGCTTGTGCTAATAACGCCTGTAGCTCCGGCAGCGGTAGCTGTGTCTCAGCTAATTCGTTAATCTCACCGCTGCCCATGGCCATCTCAGTCCACTGGCTACGCCTGTCTCCTCTTTGTGCCTGATGTTAATCTTTAATGCACGATCAAGTGGCGCAGTGGCTTACTATTAATGGTGTTCGCATGGCGAGCCCAAGGACGCGGACATCCTGCGCACAGTGGAAGTGTTTCAGCGGAAACGCAATGCGAACAACCACCATGTTCTGTGCGATGTCAGTGAACTTTAAGAATCTCTGCCCTCCGAAGCCCTCCAGTACGTCCTCTCACAGCCAATAGGCCGAGTCTATGAAGTCCTCTTGTTGCCACCTGCGGGTATTACTTCGCTTTGGTTTATCCATTCACCCTACTCACCCTTTTCATAACCTTACTTATTTTATTGATTCTCGTACATGCGCAGTAATCGAATGTATCAGTACGCAGTTGGGTAGGGGGGTATACATTGTTTGGGTATGGCCAGGCTACAAGCGCAATTAACAGCGAGGTCAAATATATATGTATTATAAAGCTAACGCGAACCTCACTAAAACTGCTTTAGTGCAACAACAAATGCTATTTATAACTCGGACAAAATAACTTGTTCTGGTTATAGATTCCATTCGATTATATTGTGCCGAAACACTTTGAGCACCATTAGTTAAACTTGCAATTTTCCTCATTTACCACTGTTGACTAGGATTAGTGTAGGTCAATGGGAGGAAATGAAGCAGCTTCTTGATCTAGCATATCTCAGGGGTTCAAATTCTATATACATCATTTGGGGACTCATATTTTTGGATGCGAGCTTGTAAGTCTCATCGCCGGTAATAAAAACTCAGTTTTGGGCGAGAAATTGATCTGCGTGGCTTTGTACCCATTACGGCATACCTCACAAATTTGTTATTGATTCTTATTGTGTGTCCAACCTGCGAAGCATTCTTCTATATAGTTATTATCTAAGGTGAATCTCAGATGAAAGATATATATGAGGAATCTGCCATTTAAGGAGGTTATTCTTAAGGATGCGCTAGAGGAAGTTCGGCATTCCACATGTTCTTGACGATAATCTTAAACCTGCAAAATCTAGATGCGGTACAGCAGTGGCAAACCGCAAGGTATTTAAACTGGCTGTTCACTGCAAAGCGTTTACTGTAGCTGGTGTGAATTATGTGTGCGAGTGAAATGGATGGCTATACAGAGGGATTCAGATGTAGCCCCACTCCGCACACTAGCGCTATATAAGTCCAAATGATATGGTAGGTAACCAAGTATACACTGTTCTGTGAAAAATATTGCCAGCGTACGGCCGTATTTTGCATGAAGTCTCATTTAAAACATCATTTATCTACACACGAAACAACAAATGCCTCTGAACAGACCACTGCGATGCTTCCGAGTTAAGAGCTACATGACGAGATTAAGGGATAATAATTAAAACGCGCTATATAAAACCGTTAAGATAACATTAGATGCAATCATTTAATGTTGCAACAAAATCAAAGACAATTTTTCATAGTTACGTTCTTGATACCAAGTCAAAGGGTTTTTTAAACCCTAAGAATATGATATTTTGCCTGTACATCAAGATCAAACAAGGAAAAAAGCTATTGTATAAATTGCAAATGTTGCGTACTGCAAAAAATATATGCTTGTTGCTGCCGAAGAAGTTGTGTCGATGAACGATAATGGCTCAAATAATTTTTATTTCTAGGTGCCTCATCCTCTCTTAGTCTCCACAAATAGCATTCGCATTAGCCTCCTAATATTCCGTCCCATTTGTGAATACTATGATGAAACAAATGCCATAATTTATTTTGGCGATAACAGGAAGCTGCGTGTCTTTACGCCATATGCACTCCATCCTTTTCTTGAAGAGATTCTGTCTGCAGTGGATATCAAGATTTGGTTTCACACGCTGATTGTTTCAAATAGTATAAGCTTTGCTCCGCGGCGCCTTCTGTGGTAAACGGAAAGCAGTTTGGATGCTCCATAATAGCGTCTTTATACAGCTGCCGAAAGAACTGGTATAGGAAAAAATTTCCCCGGAAGATACGTCCTTGGAGTATGATCCCTTCAGGAAGCGCCCATTAAAAAAAAAAAAGCCCCACTGTAAAAAATTACCTAAAAATGAATTGTTAGGAACCTGCTCGACGAAAAGCTGCCCTCATTATTGCACTCCTTCTAGCTCTTGAGAACTCGTGTTAGCCTGCCGCGGTGGCTCAGTGGTTACGGCGCTCGGCTGCTGACCCGAAAGACGCGGGTTCGATCCCGGCCGCGGTGGTTGAATTTCGATTAAAGCGAAATTCTGGAGGCCCGTGTACTGTGCGATGACAGTGCACGTTGAAGAACCCCAGGTGGTGGAAATTTCCGGAGCCCTTCACGGCGGCGTCCCTCATAGCCTGAGTTGCTTTGGGACGTTAAACCCAAATAAACCAAACCAGAATACATGTTAGCGTGAAGCTTTTCGCAGTGCCAGTTCATATTATGGTCATTTAGCGTAGGTGTTGCCAAGAAAAGCCACACCACAAAACACTTGCGCCGGTGACTTCGCTGAAGCACTGAACGATGCAGAAGTGGACTTGCGCTTGGCCACTTGCTTTCTGCTGCCCTTATTTCTTTTATGGACCCTCCACTGTGGTTGGTTGGGTAGTGGTGGTGGTGAGAATATACAGCCCTTTTTAAAGTGGCCTGTCGGCAATTGCTCCGCCTGTCATTGATATAAATGACTGTGTCCTTACCACTGTCTCTCAAGGTCAGTGTCCACTGACAACTTGATACTGATCGACGCTCAGTTTGGCACTCCTCAGTCTACTGATCAATTGCACTAGGTTTTTAAAACAGCAGCGGGGGAATGAAGGCCCCGAATATGTTCGTTGCTTAGTCACTTCTACGCCGATGTATAGGACCCCTGTAGTGTTCTATATTGCACAAATATTGGTCCTGTGCCCTTTATCAAAAGTGGCCGAATGAACGGAGTCGTTTGCCGGAAAGTTACTATGTTTTAGTTCTCTTTACATGAATTTAGGCACCGGAAACATCGCGTGTACCAAAGTAGACTAGTATTTCTCGGGCAGCTTCTTTCATTAGTCTCTTTGCGAACGGTACACAACTAAGCACCTCGGCAGCCATGGCGTTTAGTACGGTACCAACGGGGAGGACAAGTATCTAGTTTAGAGTGCACTGCATACCGACACTGCACGTAACGTAATATAAGCTGAGCAGCAGGCCAAGTAAGCATGTGCCCAAGAAAATTGGTGGTTATACACGGTGGCACTGGGGATCGAACCCCCAACACCAGCATGGAGGCGGATTCTCAAACCATAAGGGGTTAGGGACGTTTCATGGCATCCTTTTGGGCACATTTTTTTCCTACTTCGATGATGGGAAAATGTTTTTAGATGGTTTTTCTGGGGATTTTTTTCCCGGGAATTTTTGTCGCACACTCATTTTACCCAGGGACATTTTGTTCTGGGTAAAAAGAATTAAGTGGAAAGAATACTATTAAAAACTTCATTCTGCGCACAGCGACTGAATCAAGCGCAGCCTTCATTCAGCCAGATTATCCCCGTTTTATCCTTGCACTATACTCAGGACAAGCAGTGATTGTGTGCTTCCAGCTTTACCGCGGTGGACGAAACGCTTTTTGAGAAAGATGCAAAGACGGCGGTTCCTTTTTTCCCTCTAGGCAATACGTGTAAAATAACGCGTTGTGCAGATCGTTTGAGTTTGGTGATGCTTGGATAGGGCGATTTCATGGCTTCGGGGGAATTGGAGAAAAAAATACTACAGTTCCCATTTTTTCGACAGAAAGAAGCGTACAATGTTTGGGTGTGCCTCCTCCTTTTTTTCCACTCCGACACCTGTCAAAGAATCGTTGTGCACTGATCATGTCATTCACTCTGAACGACGCCATCAACACGACAAAAAATGCATTAAGAGGCCACGTATTTAAGTGCTTATTTAAATGAATCCCATAACTCCTGAATCATGCGGTCCCTTAATTGCCAGTGTATTGCGTGAGCCATCGAACACCTCTACACGATCTGAGTAATAAGGATGTGCTTTCACAAAAAAAAAAAAACACGCTGTACCTGCGACGTTTACGCTCGTGTTACAATGCGTCAAAGCCCCTTACATTACGGCCCTTAAACAGACGGCTTGTTGTAATCTGAACTTTCGTCACTGGAGTCGGTAACCTCACAATACCAGGCCTATACGTACCGAATCATATATGGACTGTGGTCAGGATGTGCTTTCACAAAAAAAACACGCTGTACATGCGACGCTTACGCTCGTGTTACAATGCGTCAAAGCCCCTTACATTACGGCCCTTAAACAGACGGCTTGTTGTCATCTGAACTTTTGTCACTGGAGTCGGCAACCTCACAATACCAGGCCTATACGTACCGAATCATATCTGGACTGTGGTCAGGATGTGCTTTCACAAAAAAAAAAACACGCTGTACATGCGACGTTTACGCTCGTGTTACAATGCGTCAAAGCCCCTTACATTACGGCCCTTAAACAGACGGCTTGTTGTAATCAGAACTTTCGTCACTGGAGTCGGTAACCTCACAATACCAGGCCTATACGTACCGAATCATATCTGGACTGTGGTCAGGATGTGCTTTCACAAAAAAAAACACGCTGTACCTGCGACGTTTACGCTCGTGTTACAATGCGTCAAAGCCCCTTACATTACGGCCCTTAAACAGACGGCTTGTTGTAATCAGAACTTTCGTCACTGGAGTCGGTAACCTCACAATACCAGGCCTATACGTACCGAATCATATCTGGACTGTGGTCAGGATGTGCTTTCACAAAAAAAAACACGCTGTACATGCGACGCTTACGCTCGTGTTACAATGCGTCAAAGCCCCTTACATTACGGCCCTTAAACAGACGGCTTGTTGACATCTGAACTTTCGTCACTGGAGTCGGCAACCTCACAATACCACACTCTTAGAAAAAAAGGTAGTGAAAACGTAGTAACGGCTGCAGTTACAACCTTTTTTTAACCCTTACTACCTATGTACTATGTTGCTACGACCTTGTTACTACCTCGAAAGAAAATTAAGTAGTAACAAGGTAGTAACTTCTGCTGTTACTACGTTTTTTGGCAGTTACTACACTTGTACTACCTCATTATAACCCTGGTAGTATCCATTACTACCTTGATCTGGAAATGGATGATAGGAATATGCACATACTAACATTCCCGGTGACATTGCTACTCAATGCCCCATGTTTTTATATAATGAAAAGGGTTTCCTAATTGGCAGCAAATCTAACAAAATTGCCAGTGCTGTTTTTGTTTTCAATACAATATACGCAGCGCGTATGTGTTCCATTCTTTCGTTTGATTTCTTAATTGCAATTTTTCACCAACCCCAAGCTATTGTGCCTGACTTGTGCTCATTTTTCCTTCTGGTTTACTACAAGATGCACAAAAATGGGCGTTGAGTTTCTGATGTCATGTTCATGCACTCCTTGTGACACATTAGAAAGTCACCACGAAGTCAGGTATTCATGTCTTTCGACAATAAAAACTCAGCAGAGACTCTTTTTCATTAACACAGAAGATTTCCTTATGTCATTGGCCATCAGCCACTGAAAGGTCCTTCTCAACAACATTGTTGTCCCGTGCGAGAATGTAGATGCTGCTGCTACATTTACACGCAATGAAAAGAACAAGAAACAACTGTGGCTGCACATATCACGGCACATAAGGTGACAAGTTAACGTCTGGTGGCGTGGCGTAGTGGTTAGCGCGGTAGGATAGAAAGTATAGAAACAGGTTAGAAACAACTTCAGGATAGAAAGTCAAAGGTCGGCGGTTCGAATCCTCCTAAAAGAAGGCATTTTTTAATTTTTTCTTTTTTGTTTTTCCTCTAGTTTTCTTTTTTTTGGCTCTTATTTTGCACTATTACTATCTTATGTGCATAAGATTCTAATGTCAAAAGTCATTAGATTATTTCTTAAGGTGTTTTCTCTCGAGAGGTAGTAAATGTTACTACCTCGCAGTTACTACGTACAGTTACTGAGAGGTAGTAAATGTTACTACCTTGCAGTTACTACGTACAGTTACTACCTAGGTAGTCATATATGTGACAGTCGTTACTACCCCAAAATGTAGTAACCTCAACTACCTTTTTTTTTTAGAGTGCAGGCCTATACGTACCGAATCATATCTGGACTGTGGTCAGGATGTGCTTTCACAAAAAAAAAAACACGCTGTACCTGCGACGTTTACGCTCGTGTTACAATGCGTCAAAGCCCCTTACATTACGGCCCTTAAACAGACGGCTTGTTGTAATCAGAACTTTCGTCACTGGAGTCGGTAACCTCACAATACCAGGCCTATACGTACCGAATCATATCTGGACTGTGGTCAGGATGTGCTTTCACAAAAAAAACACGCTGTACATGCGACGCTTACGCTCGTGTTACAATGCGTCAAAGCCCCTTACATTACGGCCCTTAAACAGACGGCTTGTTGTCATCTGAACTTTCGTCACTGGAGTCGGCAACCTCACAATACCAGGCCTATACGTACCGAATCATATCTGGACTGTGGTCAGGATGTGCTTTCACAAAAAAAAAACACGCTGTACATGCGACGTTTACGCTCGTGTTACAATGCGTCAAAGCCCCTTACATTACGGCCCTTAAACAGACGGCTTGTTGTAATCTGAACTTTCGTCACTGGAGTCGGTAACCTCACAATACCAGGCCTGTACGTACCGAATCATATCTGGACTGTGGTTAGGATGTGCTTTCACAAAAAAACATGCTCTACAGGTGACGTTTACGTTAGTGTTACAATGCGTCAAAGTCCCTTACATTACGGCCCTTAAACAGACGGCTTGTTGTAATCTGAACTTTCGTCACTGGAGTCGGTAACCTCGCAATACCAGGCCTATACGTACCGAATCATATCTGGACTGTGGTCAGGATGTGCTTTCACAAAAAAACACGCTCTACAGGTGACGTTTACGCTCGTGTTACAATGCGTCAAAGTCCCTTACATTACGGCCCTTAAACAGACGGCTTGTTGTAATCTGAACTTTCGTCACCGGAGTCGGTAACCTAACAATACCAGGCCTATACGTACCGAATCATATCTGGACTGTGCGTGTTTGCCTCGCTACATGCTTTGAATGGTATCGCTCATGTAAACAAAGGGGATAGACGCAGAAGTTGCCTGTTTATGGCCGCCCACAGTTATCGCACCGATTCAAGCGACGGCTGACGTAGTGCATCGCCGGTCAGTCTTTACGCCCTTTTTTACATGTCTCTGTCCCATTCATGTTTGCGCTTGAGCCTTGCACGTGCGCAGCTCACTGAGAAAGATACCGAGCCGGAAGCGAGCTCTTGTAATGTTTGCTCACGCCCACAGTCTGAGCCGTAGCCACATATGTTTGTTCTCATCGGGAATCACCATCAACATGTAGAAATTCGACCATCGTCGTAGATACGAATGTAAGAATATTGTTTAATAATTATGAACGCATTAACTTCTTGTACTTTTTAATTTCTCGTTTTTCATTGCGTTTTCTTTAACATACATGTAATGGTTTTAAGCGAAAAGAATTATACAGATATCACATATGAATATTTCTAAACACCAAAGTCAGCTGTTAGAGCAGTTTTAACAATTAAATACCTGTTCCCTTATTAGAAAAATAATATGATTTCATATGATTTTTCTCATAAGGTATTAAACATTAAATTGACAAAAATGCTCTAACAGCCCATTTTCGTGCTTAAAATTCTTCGTATTTGATATCTATAGTCATATGTGTGTCTCGTATCTCACATTCATATGTGTCTCACACCCGAATCGCGCGTAAGGGAAGCGATAAAGGAGGGATTGATCGAAGAATGGAAGAGGGCTCCGGAATAATTTCGACCACCTGGGGATCTTTAACGTGCACTGACATCGCACAGCACACGGGCGCCTTTTGTGTTTCGCCTCCATTGAAATACGGCCGCCGCGGCCGGGTTCGAATCCAGGATGTCCGGCTCAGTAGTCGAGCGCCCGAACCACTGATTCCCCGCCGCTGGCGATGATGTTGCTGTTATCTATACTAATATAGATATCACCTTGGAAACGATTAAAAAAGCGTAAGTATTTTACCAGCCAAGAGGGAGCACGGAGAAATGAGGAAAGTGTTTAGAATTTCGGCATGATTAATGGCCTCGGGCTGCGAATGTTCACGCCAACACATCGTGAAGTTTGTTCCCTCACCCACTCCGCCCTCTTCCGATCTCTTAACGTTACTCCTATCATTTTTCTTTCCATAGCTCGCTGCGTTGTCCTTAACTTAAGCTGAACCCTCTTTGTTAGCCTCCACGTTTCTGCCCCATAGGTGAGTACCGGTAAGATACAGCTGTTGTATACTTTTCTCTTGAGGGATACCGGTAAACTGCCATTCATGATCTGAGAAAACCTGCCATATGCGCTCCACCCCATTCTTATTCTTCAAGTTATTTCCCTCTCATGATCCGGATCTGCGGTCACCACCTGCCCTAAGTAGACATATTCTCTTAATATTTCCAGCACCTCGCTACCAACTGCGAACTGCTGTTCCCTTGGTAGGCTGTTGAACATTACTTTGGTTTTCTGCATGTTAATTTTTAGCCCCAGCGTTCTGCTCTGCCTGTCTAACGGTTAATGTCAGCGGGTTAATGATATCCTAGTTGAAATCAAGAGGAAGAAATGGGCTTGGGCAGGGTATGTAATGCGAAGGCAAGATAACCGCTGGTCTTTAAGGGTGACAGTGTGGATTCCAAGAGAAGGCAAACGTAGCAGGGCAGGGGACGGCAGAAAGTTAGGTGGGCGGATGAAATTAAGAAGTTTGCGGGGATACAATGGCCGCCACTGGCAAAAGACATTGTTAAGGACAGGGAAAGGCATGGGAGAGGCCTTTGCCCTGCAGTGGGTGTAGTCAGGCTGATGACGATGATGATGATGATGATCGTGAAGTACGTACAACTCCAACCAAAGAGTTAAGTTTCCCTCTTGAATATTATATTGACAGTGAGCGCTATTGGCGAAGAAAGGCTGCTGAATTAGATGAAAAAACGGAAGAATTTACTGGATTGAACCTGTTAGGGCTTGTAGGTGCCACTGTTTGCAATCTTTCCTTGGTCACAAAATTGTGGTATGTAATGTAGCCCTCATACTGTTCCCGTATGATTGTGCAAAAGCTGCACACAGCACTCGCAGTGTTTGGGGTTCCCCTTAATAGAGAGCTATCCGAACCCGCTTACTTCAGCTAGTCCGCAATAAAGGCCTTGCATTATGCCATTTTCGACAGACAATTAATCAATAGCTTTCTTTTCTTTAGGGAAGCTTGCGACCCTTTTTTTTTTTTTTGCTGTGACTGAGTTGAGACTGGCAGAGGTTTGCCTGAAATTTTCCTCTTAACGCATTGTATTGAAGGAATTATTCGTCATCATTTAGAGTAAGCTGAACAGCCCTGCCATTTTTTCAGCAGAGTGTCCCGAAAAGTTATTATAAAAATCTTTGGGGGTAACCCTTCCCTTCACAACTGTAGATGACCATGTGCGGTGCAGCTCCATGGCAAGATATTTTAAAAAGGGTTATGAAGATTTCTCCGGCTGCCAAAACCTTTCTTATTCGTTTGCACAGCAGCACGTTTCCCGTAAAAATGTGGCTGGAGAAAAGGCTATTATTTGTGCCGTACGGAGTCCAGGCTTCCTAAGTAAAAAGGCTTAAATGATTGTTCACAAGTTTTTGGACTGTTGGGACACTGTTTTCTTTTCTTTATTGGGGGGGAAGGGGGGGGGGGGGGTGGTGGACGTCCACCCAAGGTCTCTTAACGATTTTCTGCTTGACTTCCATGGCATTAGATACGTCGTGCTTAAAAGTGAGGATGGTGTGCCTTACGATCTTCTCATCGTTTTGGGATTGCATAGTATACGGAGGCCCACGATGGCGGTGCGTCACGGAGATCTGGACGCACGGTGGCTTAGGGAACATTTCAAACAGAGTTAGTATTTTAGCCCGGGTCTTCTCTTCGCCCACATTCTCATAAATATGAGACACATATGACATATGTCTTTGATATGTATGAGACACATTTAACACATATTCAATAAATGCATATATACATGGCACATAAGACACTTATACATGAGATTCTTCAATAGAGTAGCGCCTAAGGAACCTGGTTTCAGTTCTTAATTGAGCGAGGCGGAAATGCGTGCTAAAAGGCAGTGGCGTGGCATGTGAATGACCTGATATCATGACGGTGGTCTAGGCGAAGTGATGGGTATGCAGGTCACCGAAGCATAGGATCGTTAAACGTATTTTGGTAGTTTTAATATTAGTAGTGCTAGCAGTGCGTTGACAACTGTTAAGAATGTAACGAGCAGACCAATTCTGAGTAGCTTCGATGGAGGTTGCTTGAAAATCAAATCTGGATACTCATACAAACCTCATATCTCATATAAATCTCAGATCTCATACAAATCTCCATGCTCTTTAGGAAGAAGTACTGTGTAAAGTTTTAGTTCTTTTGCAATTTGAAGTTTCCTTGCAAGGTAGCTATTGAATAATTCGCATTACTGGTAGTTAATTTTATTGGCGTTTCCCATCAAAGGTTAGAACAGACAAAGACGCCTTAGTATTTGTACGATGCTACTGCCCCATCGCGGAAGCCTCTAATTCGTAAGAAGATGCATGAAAGTTATCTGGGCATGCATGCACGATTTGGTCCTATTAGAGTTTAGAATCATTAGTCAATCTTTACACCATGCAGTGATTAATTTAACGTCTCACTGGAGATTGTCTTTGTAATCACGATTAGTTTTGTCACGGTAGATTACTTAATCATCAGAAAAAGGCAATGACGCGATCGGATTTTGCCGGGAAGGTTGTTGACATGGACTAGAAATAGTCGTTGGGCGAGAAGGGAGCGTTGCAGGACGCCCGAAAAGAGAGTAGAAAGAGAAGAGTTATTTTTGCTAACTGTTATTTATTGGGAGGGATTAGGACCAAAACGGCTTAATCATGCAAGAACATTAGGATCCAGGTCAAGATTGCTTAGCATAAATAGCAGTTGGCCATACAATACCTAGTCAAGGGTCTAAATATCTCTCAAAAATTCTGTTGTAAAGAAGAAGATGATCAGCAGTCGGAGCAGCAGAACCAACGCGAGGCACGAGACGAGAAAACGACGATCGGCAGCTGAAGCAGCAGAGCCGACGCGCGGCGCGAGACGAGAGCGTGAACTGTTCTGGGACCGGACCTGTCCTTGCCCGCTCTAACCGGCCTTCACAACTGTCCATAAAGACCGTTGCACTATCAATAATACCTCCCCGGTCGAGGAAGCTGTGAATAAAATTGGTGAATGACGGCAGCTGTGTCTCACCGGAATAATGCTTCTTCAAATAATGTTGGGAACTGTGAAATAAGAAGTGGCAGTTGAGGGGTGGGGTGATTTTAGATGGTATGCTAAGTTTAAGAATTTTAAATGGGATGGTATTCGAGAAATGGGACCATAGTTGTTAACAACATGTTTGTCAGGATATTTCCACGTTGGAAAAACCTTCCCCAGTGTTCAGCCTACATCTACCGTGTCTGTGGATAAGGGCTGCTCGAAGAGCTTCAATAAAATTAAAATACTTTCTCTCTTTTTAGGCGAATGGCAAACTTTGTACTAGTTTGCAGTAGTTTTGCGTACAGCTGGTAGCTGTACTTTAGATTCATGTTTCATGTATTCGTTATATCTTTAATTTCAGGTTCATAGATTCCAGCATTTCCGCATTGCCCGACGTCTCCCTAGAGCGCAGTAAAGTATATTTAAATAACTCATTAATGATCAGGCTTAATTAGGCCTCAAATGCTTTCAATACCAGGCTGGCATCTAGTGTTCCTAGGCCCTCAGCAACCGAGACACTCAACACACTCATGACCATAGTCAACTGTGCCAAGAGACAAAGGGCATCGATCTCAATTCCTCTGTCTTGCGTCAGTCGCAGCCACACTCTTCTAGACGACTCGCCCATATCTTCTCCCGTGGCTGTCAATCTCTGTCGACATTGACGACTATTACCCTGCATGTTTACCTCCTTTGCTTCTTTTTGAGCCCATCGGTTCTTTCTTCATAGCGAAATACTCGCATCGGCGAGGCATTATCCTTACCTGAACTTTTCCTGATGTGTAAAACCAGATGTGTTTGTTGTCTAACCCACAGTGACTTTCGATCGTTGAGCACACTGCTCGAATTATCAAGTTTTCAGCAATTTGTTTTGAGGGAGTAAATGCTGGCCATGTGTTTCATTCTTTTTCCCACTGTTTGGCGCACTTCTACAAACAAGATACTTGGCTTTTTACGGGCACGAGCAGGCTGCTTGTCAAACGAGAAGTAGTTGCCAAAACGAGCTTCAGGAGAGAAAAACTCATTGCACCTTGCGTTGAAATGATGGATCTTGCAATAAACACCAGTTCGACATGCGCGGTGAAGTTTGCGATGCTGCTCTATGTAATGCGAAATGTCCAGCGATCTGCATAGCCAGTAATTGACAGACCTCTTCCGCATTAGGTCTCGTATATTTTGAATGATGAAGCCACAATGTGAACTGTCTGTACGAAGAACAGCTGTGATGATGATGATGAATTTTTATGGCGCAACGGCATCTACGGCCAAAGAGCACCATGGCGCAATATATTTTTGTCGGCTGAAGGTTTGGTAAAAGATCCGTTTCATAAGCGTTTCACCCTGAATCAGCTGAACCCCCGGCCAGGGGGATCTTGTATCCATTTTATTACCTGTGGGTACCCGGCGGCACTGGGGATCGAACCCAGGCAGAACAATTGCACTCAGAAGCAAATTTATGCCGTATGCTGAGTTACTGGCTTACGGGAGCGTGTAGGTACTGCGTTGCGTTGCATAATTTGTGCCATAAAACTGCAATCCACTTTCCTTAGCCGCTAAATTTCACATTGGCGGAGTAAAGCCACCGCACATGTGAAGATTTATAATAACGTTTTGAAGCAAATCATGAACATGTAAAAGCATTTGCAGCCAAGTATTTTGCCGCAATTTCATTTTACTGGTTCTGAATGCATGTCTATTAATTCGTCGCACAGTGCTGTCTCCTTCGCAGCACAATATCAACTCTATCCCCACCGGAAGCAGCGCTAATATCACCGGGAACGCTGATAATAAGCCGCTTGTATTGCGAGGTGTCCAAGCAATGGTGCAAGCGCCGATGCAATGTCCCAGTTGCGTTGTTTGTTATCGCAGCATTCCGCTCAGTAGCATCCCGCTTTTCTCAACCCTTTCTGATCACCTCTATTGAACAGAACTGCAATCGTCAGGTTGTTCCAAAGGTCCGGGTGATCTGCGCTTCTTTATCTTCTATACGAAAGTAAATATCGCATAATTTAAGATAAATGTATCTTATTATACAAGGAAAAAAGAAATACATAGCAAAAACTATGCACACACCTAAGGAACAATGCACTGGAATGGCAGCCCCTGGAACGTAGCTACAAGACAGAGATGGTTTTACGTCTTGATGCTGAAGTCTCGGTCTCATGCGTGGTGAAAATCTAAGAATAAGGCACTATTTATATCGGCTTCCTAATAACTTTGTCTCCCTAAGCGTCGGTTACCAACTCCGGACTGATTCGATGACTGAGCCACACCAATGCTGGCCACTTTGCGGCTCGGAAACGAAAAGAGAGAAAAAAGAAACTGCATACGCATACCTAGATTTCAGCGCTGTTGAAACCACTCATAGCAGTAGTAATTTATCCCAAGCAGCGGAATAGACAGCGAACCGCCCAGCGCCTCCATGCTGTACGCAGCAGAGAGATTTTTCGTTTTTTTTTTATGCGATATCACAAGAGCCCCATGTACCCGTATTCCCCGCTGGTGCCACACTTTACCACGTGGAATGTGGCCGGTGACACCTTGGCAGGTGGCTCCTGCTACATGCGAAGAGCATGGTAGAGGGAGGTACTGTTGGCAGGTGCAAAGTGAAAAGACAATTCCCCTCTCCTATTCTAGGGGAGAGGATGGGAAGTCCGAATGATGGCTGCCAGGGTAAGAACCCTGCCACCTGCGAAAGCTGGTACGTGGAAGACTCAGCAGCAACCTGACAGATGGAAATGTGGAGATAGGGACATCCTCCTTTCAACTGGGAAGTTAAGTTTGATGGTGCATGACAGCGCACAACGAGGTTTTTACGCTATCGCACTGCCAATGGTAATTAGGGTTCCTCCAAGTTTTTCAAGTATGCTAGCACTTATAGTGAGCATTGCCCACATTTAGCCGTCGTGAGCTTCTATGTTTGTCTGGAACCTGCATTATACTATATATATATATATATATCCTGATGAAGAACGGGCCTCCGTTCAAAACTGTTGGTAATAAATGAAGATAATCGGAAAGTTGTGACCCCTTAATTCCACAAGTCTGACTGGTAGGAGAAGGCTTCTTCCTGTGGTAGAGAAGCTGCCTGCTTGATGTATAGTTTTAATGCTCCGCTACAGGGAGATTTTAAGTGACATAAATTCCACTAAAATTGAACGCTGTGGCCTATACACTTCGTACGCAGGGTGCATACACCTACGTTCCGGCTCACTCATTTTCCATGGATGCGGAACTTTGCGACAGCTCACGATGCAACGTCTGCTTCCTGCCTTAACAAACCTGTTCTTAATCAGATTCACGTTGAGTTCATCGAACCTCCTTCTTCCGTTTATATGATAAGGGCGGCTATATAGGAGCGGGAGGGAAACACTTTATTTCACGACAGATTAAGCGCCTAGCAAGTCTTCGGCATGTTGCACCAGAGCTAGTTTGTCGGCCAGTTTTCCCGACCCCTGCCAGGCACACCAGATAGGGGTGGGGGATGGAGGATGAGGGATTGAGGGGCACTGCAATGCGATGGGGCACTGGAAGAGGCTGGGGAAGATTTCTCTTAAACCTCAACTGAAGAATTCTCTTGTGGACGCCAATCGTCTATCCCGCCAGCCCATGCTGTGATTCCTACCAGCATTCTTGAAAGCGTTCCGTACCCGGAAATTCTGGACAAGTGCATTTTTTGAACGGGCAGTTGTTTATAAGTGCAATTTTTTCGCGTATCATAAGATTGCACTATAACAATCAACATATCTACAGATGCGATTTCGGGACGCTTGTAGTTTTGCGCTATTTATTGTAAAAAAAGCATCCCATTGGTTTTCTATGGCAGCCTTAACTTTGGCGCAGGCGAAGACAAAACTTTAAAAGTAAGATTCTGCTACATATCGAAAGTTTTTACTATTCTCACCAATATGTCCGTAACAGTACATTATAATACTCAACAGCTGTCTCAGAAACAAATGTGATGTTAACGAAGGCTGGACTTGGCCTACTTCGGCAGGCCACTCAATGCCTCGCTCTTTGCCACCCCATCCACAATACTGAAGCAGAGATCATACAGCCAGTTTAAGTTGAGGGGCTGCACCTCCGACTCAGCGACGCGGCTGCTCACCCTTTTCTCCACCTACACTCCACAGCCTTTCAAGTTGTCACTGAGTTCTTTAATGAGCAAAAACAAATGCATCCGGCGCAGCGCGGGTGTCCTCGTTACGGGCGGCCCTTACTCTAGCGGTGACAGAATACTAGGCTTACTAGTAAAGCCTATTTACCTGGCTGTTCTTGATACTGTGTATGTCGTTCGTTGAAACAACTTAGAAGCAGCGATCCGTGACTTGCAGGTGGTCTCTCCTGCTTAGGGACCAGACATAATCAGCAAGTTTCAAATAGGGATCTCCCTGGATAGCGGAGCGTTCTGTGCAGCGCGTGCTCAGCAACCCTGTCATCAATCCATTTTGGACTTCATCCTTGCTAGAAACATCGCCCCATTCATTCCTTGTCTTGCCTTTAGGCAAATTTATTACAATAGAACAAAACACAAGAGGACAAAGGTGATAGTCTTCACACAATGCATCCGCTCCTATGGAAGTTTCCGTAAAAAAAAAGTAGGCGAAGATAGCGTTGATAGAATACAAAGGCTTCCATGTGGCTTTGTTCCTAGGCCAGTACGCGTCCCTATATCCACAAGGAATATTCATTTATGAAGCAATGCATACTGTACAGTTTCCCATTTAAATTTAAGTTCTGTAAAACGATATCCAGGTAAATGCTAAGCGTTAAAAATGGCTTTAAGGCATATCAAAAGACACGACCGGATGTTTGTGCTCACAGGACTCCGGAAACCGGAATCACCAATGATGCTCTCATCATTGGGCAAAGTCTTTTTCGATTTGTTTTTGTTTTCACTGTTTACAAAACAGTCTCTACCTGGCTTTGCATGCTAAACCGGTGATACTCCATTACCCGTGACGCATGTATTTATTTTTTTTCTCCCTTTATGCGCACTATGCTTCGCGCTCATGGCCTTCATTCGTGGAAACAGATTTCATCGCCTTTCATGGGAACTTGTTCTTATTCACTGCATTATCTTCAATGCACACTCCAAACAGAGATGACATAACTCACAGGAAACAGCGCCATTGTTTAAGAGGCATTGCCTATCGCCGCGCAAGACCCTTTTCAGCTCAGTGCAGCTGCAAGAGCTGTACGCGATAAGTTTGTTTCAGCGTAGAAGCTCTCCTGTGCCTGATGACGAAGGCAGCGACGCAGCCGAGATACCACTGACAATATCTTGCTTTACGAGTTGTCCACGTGAGCAAGAATTCATCCCTACTATTTATTTTTCGCCACAGCTCTGCAGCCATATGTCCTTAAGTTCCCATCCATGCCCGCAGAGCAATATAAGCCACTGATAAAAATAAAAAGCCCACTCTGGAATTGATAAACGACCGCTTACTGAACATGCTGCTTTCGAGAGAATTTTTTGCTTGTCAAACATTTTGCAATCATATATTGCGCTAAAATTTGTGACACAAAGAAGGGCACTGAAATTTCTGAAATTCCATATAAGACAACGACCATGTTGTCACACGATGTCGCATCTTATCTTTCTGTGATATTTATTGATAACAGATTTTCCATGAGAATGCATACCTGTCTAGAGCAGTCTCGCTTAAACGATGTATGTTCACATGCAAGAACACTAACGCTTCGGTAATTATACTGCAATTACATTTAGGAAATAGTTATAGCCAATACATAATTGCCTGCAGAACCTGAATGTAGAACTGGTGAAATAATATGTGTCATATGCTTGCAGTGTGTACTTAATTAAATTATGTAGTTGAGCTAGTTCGGCTAGAACTTTCGTAACTGCAAACAGTAAAATTTTACCTGTCTCGCAATATCTTCAGTGTATTTAAAAAAAATGTGCCCTTCCCTCCCGACTAGGACCTCTTCCGAGAAACGCGGTTCCTTTGCAGCTATGAAAAGATGCTCGCAACAAGGTGAAGAAATTGACTAAGAGCTGAACTAGGGACGCTGGAGTAGCCAAACCGCGCCAGACTCAGACACAGCGCTACGTTAATAGGCAAACCAAACCCGTTTGGCGTTGTTATCAAGGAACATTGTCGGGATCGCTACTGCATCATAAATCGTACTACGTTGAGGCGGACCATCAACGTTCATCCATGCTGAGTTTGATTGCGACATCTCGTTCAACTCTCCTGAATTTATGGTGTCAAGATTATGGGGAACCAAGCTGGAGCATACTGTGGACATAAGCTATACCAGCAAGATTGTTTCCACTGACCCAGAACTAATCGCATGCCTTCCACCAGCCTGTGGAACCATCACTCGCGTATTGGTCAGCGGTTCTTTCAGCATGCCTACGAACCCAGCGATGGCCTTCCAGGCTTCGTGCCATGGCTAAAGGAAGTCGCCCACTGTTTGACACTTACAAACAACTGCACATATTCAGCAGAGCAATTCTTGGTGCTCTGAGAGATGTGTGCTGCCGGTATTCTTTACTTCTTTAAAAATTCGATCAGAGGTTAATGTTTGGTACTTTCTTCGTCATTGGCTCTGATTGCTGAACTACCCCTAAATGGTCACTAAACTGTATCCAGTTTTAGAGAAAGAACAAGGACGCTCATTGGAGCGGCATAGAAAAATAACTTCACCCCCGAGCGGGATTCTATCCACGAACATTTGTTAGGTTGGGGCAACCAAAAGGAAATAAAAATAATATGCCCCTGCCTGCACCGCGTACGCACAACAGGCTTCTATCCAACAACAGCGTGAACAAAGGATGTTCGTTTCCTGATGCCTTTATTAATTCAGCCACCACCTTAGTGTCACTGCAGATGCCGGCGCGCCTGCTGCCACCTTACGAAGTATTAGAAAAGTTTCCTTCGGCTGAGGAGAATTGTAAAAGAACGCCTGAAAACTTAAAAAATGTTTTGACTTGTATTCAGCTTATTCTAGGAAATTTTCGTGCATGTTAAAAATGAAGCATGAATGCTTGGTGCGTACGAATCATTCACTTTTCAGCATAAGCACAGCAGTCGTGAAATTGACTTCAGTAGTTGAAACAGAAACTAACAGAAACAGAAACCGCTCTTCAGTCCTTGAGGACTGAAGAGCGGCTTGTTGGTAGCAGATCTTTACAAAACAACGCGGCAAAACACGGACAAAGAAAGAATAGGACTATAAAAGCACTGCGCTTTTGTCGGTGTACTCCTTCTTTGTACAGGCGCGGCCATAAGTAAGCGGAGCACGCTATTGCGTTCGAAGTGCAATTACGCTTTCTTCATTGGTAATGAAGAAGCGTTGTTTGTCTACAAGAAAGCCCACCAACCTCCGCTACCAGCATGCGCGTACCACTGCTGGAAATTTCAATTGGGTGGCGCGTGAAAAATATTCGAAGACAGTTGCGTGCTCCAGT